>NW_027507718.1:313099089-313717212 GCF_037356315.1 Lithobates pipiens
GGGACTGACGTACAGTCTGCTAATCACTAACACACAACCTGCTTGTTCCACAAAAGTTCTTATAAGGACTGGTAACTTGGTATAGGGTGCTACGGTACATAGGCTTGAGTGCGGTACAGTCTGCTGTTCTGTAAGGACCGCTATCGGTCCACAATAGATAGGGTTGACGTGCACCACTGCTGACCGCTGCCCTATACTGCAGCAGTCCTTCAGCGGTATAGGGACTGACGTACAGTCTGCTAAACACTAATACACAACCTGCTTGGTCCACAAAAGTTCTTATAAGGACTGGTAACTTGGTATAGGGTGCTACGGTACATAGGCTTGAGTGCGGTACAGTCTGCTGTTCTGTAAGGACCGCTATCGGTCCACAATAGATAGGGTTGACGTGCACCACTGCTGACCGCTGCCCTATACTGCAGCAGTCCTTCAGCGGTATAGGGACTGACGTACAGTCTGCTAAACACTAATACACAACCTGCTTGGTCCACAAAAGTTCTTATAAGGACTGGTAACTTGGTATAGGGTGCTACGGTACATAGGCTTGAGTGCGGTACAGTCTGCTGTTCTGTAAGGACCGCTATCGGTCCACAATAGATAGGGTTGACGTGCACCACTGCTGACCGCTGCCCTATACTGCAGCAGTCCTTCAGCGGTATAGGGACTGACGTACAGTCTGCTAAACACTAATACACAACCTGCTTGGTCCACAAAAGTTCTTATAAGGACTGGTAACTTGGTATAGGGTGCTACGGTACATAGGCTTGAGTGCGGTACAGTCTGCTGTTCTGTAAGGACCGCTATCGGTCCACAATAGATAGGGTTGACGTGCACCACTGCTGACCGCTCACCTATACTGCAGCAGTCCTTCAGCGGTATAGGGACTGACGTACAGTCTGCTAATCACTAACACACAACCTGCTTGTTCCACAAAAGTTCTTATAAGGACTGGTAACTTGGTATAGGGTGCTACGGTACATAGGCTTGAGTGCGGTACAGTCTGCTGTTCTGTAAGGACCGCTATCGGTCCACAATAGATAGGGTTGACGTGCACCACTGCTGACCGCTGCCCTATACTGCAGCAGTCCTTCAGCGGTATAGGGACTGACGTACAGTCTGCTAAACACTAATACACAACCTGCTTGGTCCACAAAAGTTCTTATAAGGACTGGTAACTTGGTATAGGGTGCTACGGTACATAGGCTTGAGTGCGGTACAGTCTGCTGTTCTGTAAGGACCGCTATCGGTCCACAATAGATAGGGTTGACGTGCACCACTGCTGACCGCTGCCCTATACTGCAGCAGTCCTTCAGCGGTATAGGGACTGACGTACAGTCTGCTAAACACTAATACACAACCTGCTTGGTCCACAAAAGTTCTTATAAGGACTGGTAACTTGGTATAGGGTGCTACGGTACATAGGCTTGAGTGCGGTACAGTCTGCTGTTCTGTAAGGACCGCTATCGGTCCACAATAGATAGGGTTGACGTGCACCACTGCTGACCGCTGCCCTATACTGCAGCAGTCCTTCAGCGGTATAGGGACTGACGTACAGTCTGCTAAACACTAATACACAACCTGCTTGGTCCACAAAAGTTCTTATAAGGACTGGTAACTTGGTATAGGGTGCTACGGTACATAGGCTTGAGTGCGGTACAGTCTGCTGTTCTGTAAGGACCGCTATCGGTCCACAATAGATAGGGTTGACGTGCACCACTGCTGACCGCTGCCCTATACTGCAGCAGTCCTTCATCGGTATAGGGACTAAGAGTTTTGTCACAGGGTCATTTAAAAAATGACAGGCAGAGGAAGAGGCAGGCCCTTCCGCAGGGGTGGTAGGGGTAGGGCAGGAGCAACAGGCTTGAGCCAAAGTGGGAAGTTGCAGAAGGTGCGTTCAATTACTTTAAAGGATGCACCAGACTTGGTTGAGTGGCTCGCTCAGCCTTACTCTTCTGCACCCTCCTCATCCTCTCGATCTGCACCCTCTTCTTCACTCTCTGCTATGTGCACCCCCAAAGACACTACCACCAACAACACGACCACCACCACCACCACCACATACCTTCCGCTTGAGTCACTGGAATTATTTTCCGATCCATATCAAGAGGACATTTCTGATGCGCAGCCACTCTTGGTATTGGATCAGGAAGAGGAGGTAGCAACAAGCGCTACTCAGCAGTCTGACGCCAGTACCCAGATCAGCCCAAGGAGGAGGTTGGTCCCCGGTGTTGCTGCCTACTCCGAGATCTCTACTTATAGCGGTGGGGAAGGTGACGTTGATGATGACGTGTCTAGTGATGTCACGTGGGTGCCCACAAGAGAGGAAGAGGAGGGGAGTTCAGAGGGAGATATGGACCAGCAGATAGGGAGGAGAAGCAGCAATGACTTACATTGCACAGCAGGGACAAAGCAGACTGCAAATGTATCAGGAGCGAGTCATCGACCATGTACGGTCACATCTGGCGCTCCCAGGACACCGGCACATGGCTCCGCAGTGTGGGCTTTTTTTAACGTGTCCGCTGCTGACAATAGCGTTGCCATCTGCAATCTTTGCAGTCAACGCGTTAGTCGCGGTAAGCCCAATACTCACCTAGGGACGACCGCCTTAAGAAGGCACATGAGCAGCCATCACCGAGCCCAGTGGGAGCAACGGAACACACAAAGCCACACTGCAGGCTCTCACCGTCCAGCCTCGTCTTCTACTTCTCCTTCTCCTCTCTCCTCACAATTGTCCTCCACTCCACCTTCCATCACGCCAAGCTCACATTTTTCTGCAAAAAGGCAGGCTTCCGTGGGCCTAATGTTTGAGCGTAAAAAAATGATGACGCCGGATAACCCTCTTGCCCAACGGTTGGCGGCTGGCTTGTCAGAACTCATAGCCCGCCAACTACTGCCATATAAACTGGTGGACTCGGAGGCCTTTCGCAAATTTGTGGCCATTGGAACACCACAATGGAAGGTCCCAGGAAGGAAGTATTTCTCACAGAAGGGCATCCCAGAGCTATATGGCCATGTTCAGCGGCAAGTGAATGTATCTCTGGCACACAGTGTCGGTGCCAAGATACATCTGACCACAGACACGTGGTCTAGCAAACACGGGCAGGGAAGGTATATCAGTTTTACTGCCCACTGGGTGAACCTTCTGACGGCCGTCAAGCATGTAACCCGTGGCACCCGTGTAGATTTGGTTTTACCGCCACGGATTGCATGCAGGCCTGACTCTTCTTCTCCTCCTCCTACTCCATCCTCCTCCCTCTCCTCCTCAGCTGCCTCCTCCTTTTCCGCTGCTAGCGTCTCTTCCACTGCACCGCCCAAGCTCCCCAGAACCTATTCCACATGCCAGGTGAGACGTTGCCATGCCGTGCTGCGTCTGTTGTGCCTGGAAGCAAAGAGCCACACTGGCCCGGCACTCCTTTCAGCTTTGCGTTCACAGGCAGATGAGTGGCTAACACCGCTCAATTTGACAGTTGGTAAAGTGGTGTGTGACAACGGTGCCAATCTGCTTAGCGCATTGAAACAGGGCAAAATCACGCACGTGCCGTGCATGGCACACGTCTTAAACTTGGTCGTGCAGCGATTCCTTGTCAAATACCCTGGGGTCCAGGACATCTTGCGGCAGGCAAGGAAAATCTCGGCCCATTTCAGAAGATCTTACACGGCCATGGCTCGCCTTGCTGACATTCAGCGGCGACACCATCTGCCGGTCAGACGTCTTATTTGCGATTGCCCGACGCGATGGAACTCAACCTTCTATATGCTTGATAGGCTGCTCCAGCAGAAACGTGCAGTTAACGTCTACCTGTATGAACTCTGCGAAAGAAACGGTTCTGGGGAGCTGGGTTTTTTTTCACCGCGCCAGTGGCTGCTCATGCGCGACACATGCAGACTTCTGCGGCCATTTGAGGAGATCACCAAACTGGTCAGTCGCAGCCATGGCGCCATCAGTGACATGGTACCTTATGCCTTCTTTCTGGAGCGTGCATTGCGTCGTGTCATTGATCAGGCTGTGGAGGAGCAGGAGCGGGAAGATGAGGAAGTCGCAATGCTGGATGAATTCCCAGGGGGGGCTACTCTATCTGAGACAAGTCAACAACAGGAGTCTGATGAGGAGTCAGAGGAGGATGGTGCCGGGGCGGATGAGCAGGAGCAAGAAGAGCATGCTTTAAACCTTTCTGGGATCCCTGTTGTGCGAGGATGGGGAGAGGAGAATGAAGAGGACGACATTATCCTGGATGATGAGCAGGAGCCAGGCCACCACACCGCTTCCACTTTAGTGCAAATGGGGGCCTTCATGCTCCAGTGTTTTAATAGGGACCCCCGTATAAAAAGCATGAGGGTCAAGGACCAGTACTGGGTGGCAACGTACTTAGACCCCCGGTACAAACACAAAATGGCGGAAATGTTACCGCCGTCGCAGAGGGCTGTCAGAATGCAGCACTTCCAGGCCTTGCTTCGAGAAATGCTGCATTCTGCTTTTGCGTGCGCTGGCAGAGGAGCAATTCCCACTCCCAGAGAAGGATTTGCGGGTACCAATCCAACAGCGCCTGCAAGAAGAGGCCGGTTTGAAGATGTGTTGGTGACTTCGGATATGAGGTCATTCTTTCAGCCGACCCATCGACAGGTGTCATCCGGATCCAGCATCAGGGAACGCCTAGACCGTCAGGTGTCCGACTACATTGGGTTAACGGCCGATGTGGACGCTCTGAGGAGTGATGAACCCCTAGACTACTGGGTGGGCAGGCTTGACCTCTGGCCAGAGCTTGCCCAATTTGCAATCGAACTGTTGGCTTGCCCCTCATCCAGTGTCCTGTCCGAAAGGACGTTCAGCGCAGCAGGGGGGATTGTGACCGATAAGCGTACTCGCCTAGCTCACCACAGTGTTAACTACCTCACATTTCTAAAAATGAATGAGGCATGGATCTCGGAGGAATTCAACACATGTGACCAGTAGACCATGTATATGTCTATAAACTATTTTTTTAATCAAGCACACAGACCTTCTTAATTCATTTGGCTCACTTCCTTGACCCAAAAAAGCACACCGTACTATATGCCCCTACCCTCCTCTTTGAAGAGGTTGAGCGGTGTCATATTTCTACTGGGGCTGCTTATGATATCCCTGTGCTGTGCTGACTTCCTCCTGGGGGTTCTTATTATGAAGGGATCACACTATCCCTGTGCTGTGCTGACTTCCTCCTGGGGGTTCTTATTATGAGGGGATCACACCATCCCTGTGCTGTGCTGACTTCCTCCTGGGGCTGCTTACGGTGCTGCTGTCAGTGCTGTATGTCACGGTGCTGCTGTCAGCGCTGTATGTCACGGTGCTGCTGTCAGCGCTGTATGTCACGGTGCTGCTGTCAGCGCTGTATGTCACGGTGCTGCTGTCAGCGCTGTATGTCACGGTGCTGCTGTCAGCGCTGTATGTCACGGTGCTGCTGTCAGCGCTGTATGTCACGGTGCTGCTGTCAGCGCTGTATGTCACGGTGCTGCTGTCAGCGCTGTATGTCACGGTGCTGCTGTCAGCGCTGTATGTCACGGTGCTGCTGTCAGCGCTGTATGTCACGGTGCTGCTGTCAGCGCTGTATGTCACGGTGCTGCTGTCAGCGCTGTATGTCACGGTGCTGCTGTCAGTGCTCTGTATTACGGTGCTGCTGTCAGATGCCTCTATCACGGTGCATGTGTCATTCCGGTATGTCACGCTGCTGGTGATCATCTCCTGCACCCTCTTCTTTGCCTACCCTGGTCCCTGACCTTCCCTCTCCTCCATTGCCTTCATTAGCTCCATAGTCCTGAATTGTTAGAACAATTTCCCAAATAAAATAAAAATGCTTGTAGTTATCGATCCCAAATTCACCTCATACATGTATTATGTCATTGTCCAGATGGTGGGACTACGTTTTACCCCCTAATAATTACCACGTGGCCGCAAATTCGACATGAAGGTTTGCAAAGTTCGCCTCCCATTGAAGTCAATGGGGCCCGCGGCGAACGTTCGGTTTCGCGAACGTTTGGGTCCGTTCGCATTTCGCGTTCGCGAAACGTCCCGTCGGAAGTTCGTCCATCACTACAGACAGGTAGATAAATAGATCGGTATTCTCCCACATACACTGTGTCTTAGAGGATGAATGTAGGATGGGTGGATGGGTGGATGGATGGATGGATTGATATGACAGGTAGAGATCACTATGCCTCCACATACGCAGTGTCTTAGATGATGAATGTAGGAAAGTTAGATGAGATAGATGGACATGACAGGCGGGTAGATAATTAGATCGCTATGCTCCCACAGATGATGAATAAAGGATGGAAGGATGGATGGATGGATGGATATGACAGACAGTTAGAGATCGTTATGCTCCTACAGATGTTGAATGAAGAATGGATGGATGGATGGATGGGACACAGACAGGTAGAGATCGCTATGCTCTCACAGATGATGGATGGATGGGAAACAGACAGGTAGAGATCGCTATGCTCCCACAGATGATGGATGGATGGATGGATGGATGGGACACAGACAGGTAGAGATCGCTATGCTCTCACAGATGATGGATGGATGGATGGATGGATGGGACACAGACAGGTAGAGATCGCTATGCTCCCACAGATGATGGATGGATGGATGGATGGATGGATGGGACACAGACAGGTAGAGATCGCTATGCTCTCACAGATGATGGATGGATGGATGGATGGATGGGACACAGACAGGTAGAGATCGCTATGCTCCCACAGATGATGGATGGATGGATGGATGGGACACAGACAGGTAGAGATCGCTATGCTCCTACTGTCCTACAGATGATGGATGGATGGATGGATGGGACACAGACAGGTAGAGATCGCTATGCTCCTACAGATGATGGATGGATGGGACACAGACAGGTAGAGATCGCTATGCTCCTACAGATGATGGATGGATGGATGGGAAACAGACAGGTAGAGATTGCTACTGTATGCTACCACAGATGATGGATGAAGTGGGTTTAGCGATGATGAGGAGGGGTTGAGCAGTGAGCGGTCAGTGACTTTCCATAGTGAAGTCTCCTCATCAGATAAGGTATCAGACTAAGCATCGAGTCTGTAGAGGAGTAGCGGTAACATAGACCATGGCGTGTACAGTGACACCAGCCTGTGGCTGTAATTACAGCGTGCAGGGAATGGGAGCCTGGCTGCCTTCTAACTTTCAGAGTACCTGGCTACGGCGTATGTGAGCATCCCTGACCAGAGACAGGTCCTGCCCCCCCCCCCCTTATCTAAGTGATCAGAGATGGGGGGCTTCAATGTCCCTGCACTCCATCCTGGTAATCAGGGCATCCCCATCCTGGTAATCAGAGGATCCCCATCCTGGTAATCAGAGGATCCCCATCCTGGTAATCAGGGGGTCCCCATCCTGGTAATCAGGTATTCCCATCCCATCCTGGTAATCAGGGGGTCCCCATTCCATCCTGGTAATCAGGGGGTCCCCATCCTGGTAATCAGGGACTCTCCATCCTGGTAATCAGGGATCCCCATCCCATCCTGGTAATCAGGGGGTCCCCATCCCATCCTGGTAATCAGGGGGCCCCCATCCCATCCTGGTAATCAGGGGGTCCTCATCCTGGTAATCAGGGACTCTCCATCCTGGTAATCAGGGATCCCCATCCCATCCTGGTAATCAGGGACTCCCCATCCCATCCTGGTAATCAGGGGGTCCCCATCCCATCCTGGTAATCAGGGGGCCCCCATCCCATCCTGGTAATCAGGGGGTCCTCATCCTGGTAATCAGGGACTCTCCATCCTGGTAATCAGGGATCCCCATCCCATCCTGGTAATCAGGGACTCCCCATCCTGGTAATCAGGGACTCCCCATCCCACCCTGGTAATCAGAAGGGTCCCATCCCATCCTGGTAATCAGGGGTTCCCCATCCTGGTAATCAGGGGGTCCCCATCCCATCCTAGTAATCAGGGGTTCCCCATCCTGGTAATCAGGGGGTCTCCATCCCATTCTGGTAATCAGGGACTCCCCATCCCACCCTGGTAATCAGGGGGTCCCCATCCCATCCTGGTAATCAGGGACTCCCCATCCCATCCTGGTAATCATGGGGTCCCCATCCCATCCTGGTAATCAGGGGGTCCCCATCCTGGTTATCAGGGGGTCCCCATCCCATTCTGGTAATCAGGGGTCCCCATTCCATCCTGGTAATCAGGGGCTGCTCCCTATCCTGGTAATCAGGGGCTCCCCATCCTATCCTGGAAATCAGGGGCTCCCCATCCTATCCTGGTAATCAGGGGTCCCCATCCCATCCTGGTAATCAGGGGCTGCTCCCCATCCTGGTAATCAGGGGGTCCCCATCCCATCCTGGTAATCAGGGGCTCCCCATCCTGGTAATCAGAGGGTCCCCATTCCATCCTGGTAATCAGAGGGTCCCCCTCCCATCCTGGTAATCAGAGGCTCCCCATCTCATCCTGGTAATCAGAGGGTCCCCATCCCATCCTGGTAATCAGGGGCTCCCCATCCTATCCTGGAAATCAGGGGCTCCCCATCCTATCCTGGTAATCAGGGGGTCCCCATCCCATCCTGGTAATCAGGGGCTGCTCCCCATCCTGGTAATCAGGGGGTCCCCATCCCATCCTGGTAATCAGGGGCTCCCCATCCTGGTAATCAGAGGGTCCCCATCCCATCCTGGTAATCAGAGGGTCCCCATCCCATCCTGGTAATCAGAGGGTCCCCATCTCATCCTGGTAATCAGAGGGTCCCCATCCCATCCTGGTAATCAGAGGGTCCCCATCTCATCCTGGTAATCAGGGGTCCCCATCTCATCCTGGTAATCAGGGGTCCCCATCTCATCCTGGTAATCAGAGGGTCCCCATCCCATCCTGGTAATCAGAGGGTCCCCATCTCATCCTGGTAATCAGAGGGTCCCCATCCCATCCTGGTAATCAGAGGGTCCCCATCCCATCCTGGTAATCAGAGGGTCCCCATCTCATCCTGGTAATCAGAGGCTCCCCATCTCATCCTGGTAATCAGGGGTCCCCATCTCATCCTGGTAATCCCAGCCCGCTCTCCCTGGAGGTGAAGGCACGGAGCGCCTGTAAGGAAAGAGTCGCCTCTCCTCTCCTGCTCTCTCTCTCCTCTCTCTCTCCCCGCACACTCTCCTTCGGATGACGCCGCTAATAGACTGACGTGCCGGGAGCAGACCACACCTCCCGGTCATCTCGGGCGTCCCATTGGTTGGCAGGAGGAGGGCGCTGCGCAAAAACAGCTAAGCTGGGAGCTGTGCGCTCAGACAGTGCCAGCAGAGATGACAGAAGCTGGAGCAGGGACAGCTCAGTACAGTCCCAATCTAGAGAGATAAAAACAGAAAAGTCACCAGGATCACTATGGAGTCCATGGAGTTGGGGGACTACAGGAATTAAAAGGGGGGACACCTTTTAAGTTTTTTTTTATATAAAAAAAAAATCTTTTTTTTTTTTTTTTTGGTCTCCTATTTTTCTCAGTGAATTGTTATCAGAGACACCATGTGCGGATCTGTCATGGGAAGGACTATGTGAGGACATTAAGCCCGGGACTGTTGACTTGGGATTTATGGTTGGCAGAGGAGAATAAAACAAGGGGGATTGTACTGAATCCTGATGAGGGGATGTCTCACTTCATCTGCTCTACACTGACCACAAGCTGGATGTGGGAGGAATAAAACAAGTGCACTTTTCTATTTTTCTATTTTTTATTTCTTTTTCTTGGTCCTGGAGATGATTGTTATCTTGTTGCTGGCGTGCATGGTGGATGGAGTGCTGTGCCAGCTCGCCTATAAGGTTCAGGAGGAAAGGGACCATGGCACTTTCGTGGGGAATATCGCTGAGGACCTGGGCTTGGACATTACAAAGCTGGCCAGTAGGCGCTTCCAGACGGCTCCCAACTCCAGGAGCCCCTACCTGGAGCTGAACCTGGAGAACGGGGTGCTCTATGTCAAGGAGAAGATCGATAGGGAGCAGATCTGCAAGCAGAACCCAAGCTGCCTGCTCCACCTGGAGGTCTTCTTGGAGAACCCTCTGGAGTTCTTCCGAGTGGAGATCGAGGTGCTGGACATCAATGACAACCCACCGGCTTTCCCCGAGATAGAAATCCAGGTGGAGATCTCAGAGAGCGCCACCCCGGGCACCCGCTTCCCCTTGGAGAGCGCCTACGACCCAGACGTGGGCAACAACTCCCTGAGAACCTACGAGATGACCGCTAACAGCTACTTTGCCCTGGACGTGCAGACCCAAGGAGACGGCAACAAGTTCGCCGAACTGGTCCTGAAGAAGCAGCTGGACCGGGAGCAGCAAGCCCTACACAGGTACGTCCTGACGGCCATGGATGGTGGCATCCCGCAGAGGACCGGCACCGCTCTTCTCACCATCAAAGTCCTGGACTCCAACGACAACGTGCCGGTCTTCGAGCAGCCCGTCTACACCGTCTCCCTGCCCGAGAACTCGCCCCCGGGCACCTTGGTCATCCAGCTCAACGCCACCGACCTGGACGAAGGTCAGAACGGGGAGGTGGTCTACTCGTTCAGCAGCCACAACAGCCCCAGGGTGAGGGAGATCTTCAGCGTGGACCCCAGGACGGGTCGGATGGAGGTGACCGGAGAGCTGGACTACGAGGAAAGCAGCATGTACCAGGTGTATGTCCAAGCCAAGGACCTGGGGCCAAACGCTGTGCCCGCTCACTGCAAGGTGCTGGTCAAGGTGCTGGACCTCAACGACAACCCTCCCGAGATCACCTTCAGCACGGTGAAGGAGGCGGTGAGCGAGGGGGCCCCTCCGGGCACGGTGGTGGCCCTTTTTAGCGTCATCGACAAGGACTCGGAGGAGAACGGGCAGATCCACTGTGAGATCTTAGGGGACGTGCCGTTCCGTCTCAAGCTGTCCTATAAGAACTATTACACCATCGTTACCGATGGCACCTTGGACCGGGAGCTGGTGTCTTCTTACACGGTGACGGTGATGGCAAGGGACAAGGGCTCGCCACCGCTCAGCTCCACCAAGTCAATCCAGGTGCAGGTGGCCGATGTCAATGACAATGCTCCGCGCTTCACCCAGGCGGTCTACAACGTCTATGTCACCGAGAACAACGTCCCGGGAGCTTACATCTCAGCGGTCAGCGCCACCGACAAGGATGAAGAAGACAACGCTGACATCTCCTACTACATCCTGGAATGTGACATCCAAGGCATGTCCGTCTTCACCTATGTCTCCATCAACTCGGAGAACGGCTACCTCTATGCCCTGCGCACCTTTGACTACGAGCAGCTCAAGGAGTTCAGCTTCATGGTGGAGGCACGAGATGGGGGAAGCCCTCCACTGGCTAGCAATGCCACCGTCAATATAGTCATTGTAGACCAGAACGACAATGCCCCTTCTATAGTCTCTCCACAAGGTCGCAATGGCACTGCCAAGGAGCTCCTTCCAAGGACTGCCGAGCCCGGCTACCTGTTCACCCGTGTGGTGGCTGTAGACTCGGATGAAGGCGAGAACGCCCGGCTGACCTACAGCATCCTCAGGGGCAATGACATGAGTCTGTTCCGCATGGACTGGAGAACCGGGGAACTAAGGACTGCTAGGAAGATCACCAGTAAAAGAGATCCCCATAGACCCTTCGAGTTGGTGGTGGAGGTTCGGGACCATGGACAGCCACCGCTCTCCTCCACCGCTCTCATACAGGTCCAGATAGTGGACAGCTCCGTAGAGAGGCAAGGAGGGGAGCAAAGGCCCAGCAGCCGCTCCAATGACACAGCCTTAGACCTCACCCTCATCCTCATCATCGCCCTAGGCTCAGTCTCCTTCATCTTCCTCCTGGCCATGATAGTGTTGGCCATCAGGTGCCAGAAGGAGAAGAAACTCAACATCTACAGCTGCCTGGCAAGCGACTGCTGTATGTGCTGCTGCTCTTGTTGCAGTAGGCAAGCCAGAGCCCGCAAGAAAAAGCTCAGCAAGTCAGACATCATGCTGGTGCAGAGCTCCAACGTGCCCAGCGCTACCCAAGTGCCAGTGGAGGAGTCTGGCAGCTTCGGCTCTCACCATCATAACCAGAACTATTGCTACCAGGTCTGCCTGACCCCAGAGTCTGCCAAAACCGACCTCATGTTCCTCAAACCCTGCAGCCCATCCAGGAGCACAGACACCGAGCACAACCCCTGCGGGGCAATTGTCACCGGCTACGCTGACCAACAGCCTGATATTATCTCCAATGGCAGCATCCTATCCAGTGAGGTAAGTCACATTCCTATTTATGTCACGTCCATTCCTTTCTTCTGCACCCATTGCTTTCCTTCTCTTCCTAACAGGTTAACACCTTAAGCTGGCTACACATTATGCAATTTTCTTGTACAACTTTCCTTTCGATTTACCGAAACGATATAATATTATTATTATTATATAAGATTTTCTTTTTTTTTTAACCGCCAACAGTTTACAACATGAGGGCAGCTACAATAAAATTCAATACATGAGGTCAAACCTAAACACTTTCAAATTGTATGCAATCAGGCATGCCCTTGCATTACGTAGTTGAAGATAAATCTAAAGGAAATTGAACAACAAAAATTGTATAATGTGTATCCAGCTTTACAGAACTTTTCCCTCTTGTAACTAGATGTTAGTTATCCCTGGTTATCTGCAAATCCCCTTAACCCAGATGAAATCCCTCACATCCCTGTCTAGAGTCCCATCATCTGCTTTCTTCGAAATCCTCTAAATCTGCTTGTTTTATGGCTTGTTTCTGACATACTTTGCCTTTTTTTTAATATATATATATATATGTTGTTGCTCTGTTGATTTATTCTAGAAACCCCTGCATAATCCTGAAGGCTGCTCCATTTAAATCCCCGCAGCCTTTACTGCTCTTAAATATGCCCATTTGATGATAATAATCCTATATTAGCAGTATCCATGGCTTGGTATGGCTGGAATCTGCTTGGATTGTAGTATATGATTTCTTGTTCCATCAGGATCTGCCATTAGAATTCCCTTAGAAAACTGTTGCAGGCGCAGATCACACTGCTTGAATGTGAATGAGCCCGGTCTGGCATTGAGAAATTAGAGCGCTATCTGTCTGCGCAGGGACACCTTAAACTGATCACCATTTCTGAATTCATCTGTATATTGATTTATTGGAAATCCTTTTTTTTTTTTTCTTGCTGCTTATAAGTAATGTCTGTAAAAATCGAGTGCGCATATTTATGCAGCAGATCACTGACATAAACTGTTATTACTCTGTGGCACGTAAATAGTGGATGAGCGTCATAAAAATGTAAAAAAAAAAAAAAAAAGTTAAAACGATTTTAATTTAACGATTGCATCATATGTCGGAGAAATGAACGCAATAGAGTTATTTTGTAAGCCCATAGCATTGATATATATATATGGAAACCTTTCATCTCCTGCAATCATTGATATTGGTACATGGAGAGTTGTACAGTATGTCTGCCGTAATCCCCACCCAGTTGGTGAGCACAGTAATAAGTGCATGTGTCTATCATGGGCTCAAGAAATGCCATTACTTCTGGTTATTCCAGAAGGGGAGGGAAAAGAAGAGGTGGTGGGGGGGGACGTTAGGTGATGCAGCTGCCCTTTTATGTTTTGTATATATTCTGCCATTGAACCCAGCTCGCTGAATAAAGAAGCACTTTCAATATTTTATATACTGGGGGGGGCCTAGACATCCCTGTATACTCTTTAATCAATCATCCAACCCAGTAGCTCCGAGCTGTTTCATATTCCATATTGCAGTGACATTTAGAGTCCAATTGTGTCTCATTTATTTTTTAGAATAAACATCAACGCACTGAACTCAGTTATCTAGTTGACAGACCACGACGGGTAAACAGGTATGGAATGTACTTGGGCGTGTCATTTTTTTTTTTTTTTATTATTATTTTTTTTTTATTATTATTTCATTTGTGTTATTTCTGCACAGTACCCATTAGTGTGGATAGTAACATGGTATTAATCATTTTGTCAAAAAAAAAAATCCCATTTATATAGGTTTGTCCCCCCAGAACACCAAGGTTAATGAGTCATAGATTCAAGGAGAAATATTTCAGTGCTGCCCCCAAAGAACTTCTCCAGATTTCTGAGTTGGTGGCGTGGAGGTTTTAGAAGTGACAGAGAGAATAACAGACAAGCTGTGTGAAATATTACACTTCCTCTGCTGTTTTGCCCTCACCTGCCTTGCTGTTTTGTGATATATCCTGTCTGTGTCATCCTGTTGAGGGTGGAGGGGGGGGGGGAGTAACACTTGTATTGCTAGCATACTGTAGATCTATCCAGCTATTGAGTGCAGCTCCCAATATGTCCATAGGATGGCAGAAGAATATCTGATTTGTTCGTTCTTCTCAATGCTGTGCTGTTTGTGTTTGCAGTTCTGCATTCCAGGAAGCAGACATAGTAAGCTCTAAGGATAGTGGGCACGGAGACAGTGAGCAAGGAGACAGTGATCATGACGCCACTAATCGAGGTCAATCCTCTGGTAAGTCTGATGAGAGTACAAATCGAAAATTGGTTCTTTATCCCCTCTATTGCGAGACTTACACACATCAAGTGTCATAAATACATATGTTATACCCTTTGAAGTTTTGTGTACATACAAAAAAATGTAAAAAAAATAAACAAAAATAAACATATATCATATCAACAAAAATCATCAAATAAAACAGAACGCTAGTATCAAAAATTTCAATCTTTCACGTTTTGGATTTACCTTAAGAAATATCAATATGTTGGTTTCCATGAGCAACAGCGTCACTTTTTTTTTTTTTGTGTTCCAGTTCTAACAAATCAGATGTAATATTTTAAGTAAGCGCGCACAAATACGTGATTCCTGAATTTGATGCATTAATGCTAATACCGTAAGATTGATTTGGCATTATCCACATTATCCAGCTAATCTTGGATTAGCCAGTCATTCTTTAACAGAGTCATACGCAGATCTGTCAGAGAGTATACTATGAAGAATTTCACCTGCTCCACGTCCTAATTAATTTTAGTGACATGTCTAGGTATCTACATATGCATATCTGTATATCAATCTGTGTGTGCCTATAGAGAGATACAATAGATAGATAGATAGAAAGATAGATAGATGTCAGCTGTATGCACATTTGACACTATATTTAGCTAGGACAATGTCAAATAATTAGTGGCTGTCATTTCAACAATAGCGTAACAGGTTTGCTTGTCTTGTGTGCGCTCTCGATATGGTGCTTTTGAGGATTATGGCTCCGAATCCGTCTCTCCCATGATCCTGAATGTGTCTGATAATTGCAGCCAGTGTCTATAGAAATGCACTCTCCAGCTGTCCCCTTTCTCGCCTCCCCTTCCACTGAGTGCAGTGTTATACACACTATTACCCCTGGCTAGTAGCAGACACCAGGCTGAGTTTATGAAGCAGACGTTGCTGGAGATATGAGAGCCTGTGTCTTGGCCTTTGCCTTGTGTGCAGTTTGCTGCATTGTATGTGAGCTCCAATGATGGGAAATCCTTTGAATAGAAAAGGCTACACTCCAGGCCCCCTTCTATTTTTACAAGTCATTAATATGCAGGCCTAATGAGAGTTCAGGAGAGCCAAGAATCCCTGGAGGTCGCTGCTCCTTGTGGGACTTCATGCTAAAGTGAACAGAGCGTCTATTTAGTGTCTGGGAAACTGCACACTAACTAAGGCTTGCCAGAAGTTTACATTCAGCACAGAGAATCCTTTATTTGGGCCCTATATGTGGGGCTCTGATTTATTGTTGTCTTGACTTAAAGAGATCTGTCTCGACCTATTTTATTATAAAGCCGGTTATTAATGTAAGCGCTTGAATAGGATTTAGCAGCAGACAGTAGTCGGACTTTGTTGCGTTTTTTTTTTTCTCTCAGGTTTTCAAAGCTGGGTAACCCAGCGAAGCTTAAAAGGGGTTCGTTTACCAGAATAATAGTTTGTAATTAAGGAGCGTACAATATTTAATTGGCATCTGTTATGCAGATCAACAATACACAGAAAATATATGCAGACGACTAATTAAAAAAAAAAAAAAGTGCAATTAAACTTAAGCAGGCCTGGCTCCCAGATGCCTCAATAGGCAACAAGTCATTATAAAGGTAGTACATGGATAGAGATATTAAAATAACTTAAAATATAAGAAAATGTAATCAACAGATTAGTGTATGCAAATAGAAACTGCAGACTCATCAGACGAGAAATGAAGTGGAAGAAGACACTAGGGAGGATGTTAACACCCCATTGAAGCTGAATATAGGTGTTATTTATTCATGTTAAAACTCCCAGAAGGCAATGCTAATAAACAGCAGAATAACCATTAACAGCCTCTGAACAGATACTTTAGATGTATTCAGTTTTTTTTTTTTTCACTCACCTGTAGACAGTGTATAATTATTGGAATCTTACCCAGACAAAAGAACGACACACGTCTTGTAAATTGAGTTGTTACGATGGAAATTAAACCTCATGTGTTTATTGGTATTAGCAGATTATTATTTTTATATTGCTATTGCTAGGAACTAATATGTTCATTGCAAGTTTTGGTAAGTTGTTGTCTTTATGTTGTCTGGTGCTTTTGATATGGAAAGGAGGGAAGGAAAAATAAAGGAAAGGACAGAAAAGAAAAAAAAAAAAAAGGAAAGAAAGAAAGAAATAAAGAAATAAAAAGAAAGAAAGAAAGAAGACAGAAATAAAGGAAAGGACAGAAAAGAAAAAAAAAAAGGAAAGAAAGAAAGAAAAAGAAAGAAAGAAGACAGAAAAAAAGAAATAAAAAGAAAGAAAGAAAGAACGAAAAAATAGAAAGGAAAGGTGCTATAAAGAGATTTCGAAAAGTCACGTTGAGATCAGTATATAAATAGTGAGATAAAGAAAAAAAACAAAAACAAAGATAAGCCATTCATGTTGCCTGCTCTTTGTTGCCTTTAGTTAAAAAGAAAAAGTTAAAAGGTAAAATGAGGCCAAATGGTGAATAATCAGCGCAAGCATCGCCTGTGGTCAGTCATTTGTTGCTTCTTTTACTGTTGTTTATATAAGCAAGTGATAACCTTTAGGCAGCCACTAATGAGCTTCGCATACGTCTTCCCTTTCTGTTCTTTCCCTTTCCGGAATACAAGTGGTTAATACATAACCTATGAAGCATTTGAAGATCAGTAAATGTATAATACTTAACATATTCATTACCTTGAGTAAGCAGAGAGAGCCACAGGTGCTTTGTCTCTGCTCCCTTACATGCTATTGGAGGAAGTACCAGTAACGTGGTATACCAGTTGCGTTAAGTGGGTACAAGTGATATTAGCCTAGCTTCTCTTCTGTTTTATTGCATGCAGTCAACTATATCCCCAGCTGCGGTTGGTGCTGTCATGCCATTGTAAAATATCTGACTTATAGCTTCTACAGAAGCAGTGATGTTTTCTTTAACTTAGCATATATATCTATACAGAAATATGGTGCATATATTGACATTGATCTCAGATAATTTGCTCTTCTTGGCAATTTTATGGTCCGTTTAGTGAGTGGACATTAATTTATAACTTGTCTACGGTAGTCTCTCAATTTCTCTGGCCACTGGTCTAAAGCTCTGGTTTAATATGTTCAATATTGCAGTGGCTTATTAAGCATCATGGTGTGTGATTTTTGAATCAGACATGCTTTCAGGCCCACACGGTGTACTGGAAACTAAACTTCAGGAATGTTGAGTATGACTAGAGCTATCTCCATGTGATAAGGAGGGAATAGAGTTTCAGTTTAAATACCTTCACCGTAATGAAATGATTGAGTTAGACAACTCATTTGGAAATAATTTAGGCTGAGCTTAGCAGCCTGATCGGCCCTGCTCTGCCACGCAGGCTCACGCAAGTGATTTCCATAATGTGGTATCAGAGTTTATGAATTGCAAGGCCATAAAGCCATAATATCAATCATTTATCAATGAGGAAACCAAAACACATTTGATGGCAATCACTAACAGACATGGTTAGTTATCTGTAGGCAGTAAAGTGAATTGCACTGAGGGAAAGATAATTTGGGGGAATTAATTATAAAATAGCAGTTGCTAAGCTACTCCGCTGACTTCCTATGATTATTTAATTCCCTTCTTAACTCCGTAGTCCACATAAGTGTGTGATATAAATTAAAGACAAATAAATGACAATGAACTCATTACTGATTGGTAATTGTTAGTTCTCTTATTAATGAGCTTAGTGAAATGTCAGCACTCAATTTACACTACTGTGACTTATATCAGTATAGTAGCTGAATCTGGCACTATAAGATTGGTTGAGATTTAAACTACATAGCCTCATGCATCTTATGCCTATGAGACCGTGGTCTGACCCTTTGACTATAGGTCACGACCCCTTGGCATTGCATCAGTGTTGGCATCTGTCTCTGAAGCTGGCTGCACAGCAGTGAAACAATTCGATCTAATAGTATTAGATATTTCAGTTTTGATATAATTATACTTTATTGGCATATGTGGGCTAATAGGCTTACTCATTTTTACAAGGCAATAAACACTAATGTGTTGCTAACCAAAGCAATCAATTTCAAATCACCTTTTACTAGGTTAATGCAACTTAGGTTTGTGTAGCTATGTCGTGACTAGTTGCTTGTGCATTATGTCATCCATATTCTTTGGATCAAGGTAATAAATTAATTAAATGAAGCCTTTCAAGTAGCTAGATTCTAGATTAGTATCTAGACGGCAGACACCCGATGTATAGCTGATGCATCTCTCAGTCTGTTCGCAAGCCACTTTTCCCACCCTCTCCCTACCAGCAGATTCAAGCCCTTTGCCCTTCTCTCAGGGTGCAGGAACAATGCCTCATGAATAGATGTCACTGGTTGCATACAGTTCTATTCTGCAGTAGTTGATTTAAAATCTGTAATTTATTTTAAAGACCCTGTTTCCATTGCTGTTAAACTAATAAACCCTGACAGCTGGTAATCATAATCCATCTATCTATCTATCTATCTATCTATCTATCTATCTTTCTTTCTTTCTTTCTATTTATATTTTCTTTCTTTCTTTCTTTCTTTCTTTCTTTCTTTCTTTCTTTCTTTCTTTCTTTCTTTCTTTCTTTCTTTCTTTCTTTCTCTCTTTCCATAATGCTTATACAGTATATCCTAATTATCTAGAGTACATACTGTACCTCATTGCGTCTCTCAGATGTGCCCGTCTAGTTATCTTTTTTATTTTAATTGTAACCCCCTGCTCCTAATAATTCATACTGATATTTCTTTCAAGCACACGTCTAAATTGTCAGAAAACTCTTGAAGCACAGTCAATGATCATTTATAAGAAAGGATTAGATGGGAAAGAAAACCTCTCCAATTATTTTATACCTTCTCTTCTTATTATTTTTATTTGCACCACAAAGTATAAAAGATTGAACTTGTCGGTTTCTGTATAAAACGCTTTATGTTCCTTGTATGCTCCCCCCCCCCCTTCCCCACTCCTCTCCAATTCTTTAATCCCAGCTGCAGTTCACGTCTGCATTCTTCAACAGCTCACTGATCAGTAATTTATTTCCAGACTTCTGAATACTTATTATCAATGGAAGGTTAGAATTCAAGGCAGACTTACTATGTGCTACATTGCTTAATTTAAAATAAAAGTCATTACAAAGTGAGATTAATCTGTAATAAAAGCTCTTCCATTTGCTGCCCTTTACCACTTGTTGATGATTCTGCTCTTTTTATTTTATTTTTTTATTTTTACATAGTGCATTTATGGCACACGGATGACACAGGACAGTTAACATTATGAATCTAATTATAAAAAAGGGGCACCAGTGGAATACTAAGTAGGTATCATGAGAAAACAGCTAGAAAGCCATTGCTTAACACACAACTAGGGAGGATTATTTTGTTTTAAGAAGCTAAAATTGTAACTAACGGGTTGCAAAAAACAAAAGTCATGCTATAGCACTAATAACATGCACAGCATCGCATTTAAAAGTACAAAAAAAAATAAAATTATTTTGATGCCCGAAACATGATTGTGAGCACAGTACTGTATGGAATTCCTGGACAGGAATGTAACTGAATTGTAATATATTATTCCTCATGCACCTCTCATAAATATGAAAACTTTGTTGACATAAGGAAGCTTGCAATGTATGTTAGAATACATCAAACTATTTGCGGAATGATAAAATAGATAACTATGATAAAAAGCAGCAAGTTAATGCTTAATAAATTGAAAATCCAAATGCAGATTAAAAATAAGAAGTAAAGGTCTTTCAATCTATTTCCGCTTTTCCTATTTGGAGCAAACAAAGCAATGTTTGTTTGTGGTTCTCCTACCTTGTACTGTGCCTTGTATAATATTTATGTAAAGCTCTGTATACACAGTTGGCATGGGAAGGCGCATTAGCATACATATGGTATTGTGTACACAAGCATTACTGCACAGTCCCGATTTATAAACAACCCCACAGTGCATGTCTTTGTGCAAATCAATCAGAAGCCATAAGCCTCAGCACTCCCAACATCTCATCACTGTTCCTTCAGCTAGCAAATGTTTGAAGCCAGTGACAAATTGAGGTTAGATATGTGAAAAAAACAAACTCCTGGGTGCATTGTCTGTGTTTCCCTCCAGATACATAGTATACTGCATCAGTATACGCAAACATCATTAGGAAGATAGGACAAATGAGTATGTATCTGCACCACAGTGGAATAATACACTGTCTGTAATCTTTAATAGACACATTGTTCAAATTATATAAGGCAGAATGAAATCAATCATTCAGAATGCAGCTTGTCGCTTAAAATGTCTTAATAGGTTTAAAGGACATGGGGGAGAACAGCTGCCAGGAGCTGCTAAGCACAAGTGTTTTCAGGAAGAGATCTGGAGATCTGTCAATAGTATCAGCATCGACATCTCACCTTACATGAACACTCAGTTTAGCTAATCATGGTCATTTGCAACAGGAACTCACTCAATCACAATAACAGAAGAGGTGCTGCAAAGGTTAGATGCACGGCACAAAAAAAAAACAATGTATGAACCCTTCCCTAGGAAAGTCAGATGGGTAGGGGGGTGGCTTCCAGAATTTTAGCACTTTGGTCAGTGTCAAGCTGTAGGAAAGAAACTTACAGGATATGCATACTTCAGAAATATAAGAAATAAAAAAAGGGAATGAAAGACAGATAATATATACAGTATATACATACATACATAAAATATAAGAAAGAAAGAAAGAAGAAAAAGTAAGGCAGTAAGGAGATGGAAAGGAAAGAAAGAAATGAGAAAAAGTAAGGCAGTAAGAAGAAAGAAAGGAAATGAAATCAAAGGAAAGGAAAGAGAAAAAGTAAAACAGCAAGGAGAAAGAAAGAAAGAAAGAAAAAGCAAGAAACAAGAAAAAGTGAAACACCAAGGAGAAAGAAAGGAACACAGAAAGAAAGAAACACAGACAGAAATAAAGGAAAGGAAAGAGAAAAAGTAAAACAGCAACAAGAAAGAAAAAAAGGAAAGAAAGAAATAAAGGAGAAAAAATAAGGCAGTAAGGAGAAAGGAAGGAAAGGAAAGTAAAGAGAAAAAGTTAAACAGTAAGGAGAAAGAAAGAAAGAAAGACACAGAAAGAAAGGAAAGGAAAAGAAAGAAAGAAAGACACAGAAAGAAAGGAAAGGAAAAGAAAGGCATGAGAAAAAGTAAAACACCAAGAAGAAAGAAAGAAAGAAACACAGAAAGAAAGAAACACAGAAAGAAAGAAAGGAAAGGAAAGGAAAGAGAGAAAGTAAAACAGCAAGGAGAAAGAAAGAAAGAAAGAAAGAAAGAGAAAGAAAAAAAGGAGAAAAAATAAGATGTAAGGAGAAAGAAAGGAAAGGAAATGGACAGGAAAGAAAAGAAAAGGGAAAAAGTAAGACAGCAACAAGAAAGAAAAAAAAAGAAAGAAAGGAGAAAAAATAAGGCAGTAAGGAGAAAGAAAGGAAAGGAAATAAGGAAAGAATGAAAGAAAGAAAGAACGAAAGAAGAAAAAGTTAGACAATATGGAGAAAGAAATTAAAATAAAAGAAAGGACAGGAAAAAGAAAAAGTAAGACATTAAGGAAAAAGAAAGAGAAAAAATAAAGAAAGGAGGAAAAGTAAGGCAGTAAGGAGAAAGAAAGGAAAGGAAAGTAAGGAGAAAGAAAGCAAGAGAGAATGAAAGAAAGAAAGAAAGAAAAAAAAAAAAAGAAAGAAAGAAAAGAGAAAAGTAAGGCAATAACGAAAGAAAGAAAAGAGAAAATAAAAGAAATAAAGAGATCTACTTAAATATATGCTAGTTGCAGTTATGAATAGATGCTATAAAATGACACCAAATTGCAAATGAGCAGTTAAACAGCTGCCTGTGGTCATTTCAGTCATTTTGCCATTCTTTATATAATTTAGACAAAAAAAAAATCAAAATGAGTCTCTTTAACATATTTGCATTTTCCCACAGACATGCTGTATAGACTATTCTGCAGACGCCCTGCCCTTGGTATTTTACACATTGTTCCCCCCATATGGACACACCAGACGTCTGCTGTAAATATGAATACATCAGCTTTTAGCTTTGACCTCTCTGGTGCACTGAGGCACCGGCCCAGCGAGAACACTTTCAAGAGAGCGTGGCTCTGGTTATCTCTACTGAATTACACCATCCCATGACACCTTGTTTGAGACAGCAGTGTAAAACACGCTAATTACAATTTTCAAGCTCAACATGTTATATAAGAATACTCGTCATGCAATGAGACATATACAGAATGTGATGAATATAACTTGAATAGAGCAAATGCAAAAGCTAATAGCTCATTTTCTTGCTCAAGCCATAAAAAAATATCATCAAAGTAAAGATTATGGGCAATCACATAATGAGAACTCTTTATTCATGTCTGTCAATACTCTAGTTGTTGAGTATATGTGTTAAACACTCAGAAACTGCCATTCATTAATTGATTTTCACTGCCACCTTTCTGGAGGCCTAAAGATTGAGTTTTCATCATGTTGTATTTATTCTAGACTTAACCAAGACCTTAAAATGAAAATGCATTTTGGCACACTGTATTCTTCCTTTTATTTACAATTAATTAAGACACTGCTGCACTGGGCAAAAATTAGCATTATCTGATTTGGTGACATACAGTGGAAAATCAGTTAATTAAAGGATACTACAGCGCAATCATGAACCTGATGTTAAGTACAAAGCCAGTGCTCTTGGAATTCCCATGTTATCCAATTGTAAATTTTCCCTACCAGCACTTTGTAATCCATTGCGAAGCCATGACATCCAAAGGGGTTTAATACAATGTAAAGCAATTATTTGTAAAAATTCACAACGTGCACGTTTTTTTCCCTTTCAACTTAAGAACATATTGAAAATATAACTACCAGAGTTCCACATTTTTAATTTAATTGCCTATGTAAGAACATTCTAATTGCAAACCTATTCTTGGTTGATGCCAACTAATGCCATGTTTTGTAACTGTTACAGGTGCTGACTTGTTTTCCAACTGCACAGAAGAGTGCAAAGCTTTAGGCCACTCGGATCGCTGCTGGATGCCTTCTTTTGTACCTTCCGGTGATGGCCGCCAGGCGGCAGATTACCGTAGTAACCTTCATGTGCCCGGCATGGACTCAGTTCCAGACACTGAAGTGTTTGAAGCACCCGAGGTGCCTCCAGGAGGGGAAAGATCTTTTTCCACATTCGGCAAAGAGAAGGCATTACAAGGGCTGTCGGGAGTGGGCAATGGGAATGGAGGAGGTAGTACGCAGGAGAGGAAGGAGCTGGATGGCCTACTCTCTGGCACCAGAGCGCCTTACAAGCCACCATATCTGAGTAAGTACCTTGCATGTCATCTCAAATAAAGATCTCTATGTACATTGTTTGAAAGAAACATGCTTGCATACATTTTATTCATCACTATGTACTCATAGGCAATAACAGATAATAGTCAAATAGCCAAAAAAATCTTTTTACCTTAGTGAATTAAGTGCTCTTTTAGCACTAAGAGGAGAGAACAGTGATCTGTTCATCAAACATTTTCATCATGGAATGTAGGCAGTGCTAAAAAGCCAGTGTAATTATACTTTCTTCCCAAGAATTCGATTTCATGATTGTCATATATATATATGTAATCGAATATCCAACTGATACCAGCAATGTAAACATAAAATTTATGGAAGAATGTGTACAGATACAAAGTTAATCAGCATAATTGAATAAGTTTACCTATTCATTCTTCACCATTGTTAAGGGATAAACCAACCAATTGTATTTATACACAGGTACTCCTGGATAGTCAAATTTTTTAATACCTATATTCAAAGAGCACCTTTAATTATAGTCTTACCAAATAGACTTATGTGTATTGAAAATCTCAAAATGAAGTGCATATGTATATAAATATGAGATTAAGAATTTGGAGAGTATAATATCCAAAGAACTGAATCACATTTCCTTAGATCGAGGCTATATTAAGCCACACAATCAGTTTAGTAAAGGTTTTCTAATTAAAGGAGGTCAAGCAATCTTGTACTTTATTGACCTAGGCACTAGTGATAACCTGGGGGAGAGAAAATTCCTACATGTAAAAATCATATTTTTTTCCCTGAAAATTACATAGAACCCCCAAACATTATGTATGTTTTTTAGCAGGGACCCTAGAGAATAAAATGGTGGTCATTGCAATTTTTTTATGTCACATGGTAATTGCATAGCAATTTTTCTTTTTTTTTATTCTTTTTTTTAATACACTTTAATGAATTTCAAAGCAAAAAAAAGCACACTATGTAACCTAACTTTTTTGGTAAAATAAAAAAAAAATTATGTTATGCTAAGTAAATAGATACCAAACATGTCACACTTTAAAATTGTGCACACTTGTGGAATGGCACCAAACCAGCTGCTAGGATAGCTTTTACTACAGAGGGAATCACTGTCTGAAAAAAAAAAGATATCAGGATGATGCATGTAGCTGTAAGCATCATCCAGATATCTTCACTCAAAGTCAAGGACATTATTCAACGTCCATCTAGGGGGAAGTGGTTAGTAGTCTTAACCTAAATTCTATTTTGATAGGAACGGTGTTTTTTTTATCTAATACAACACAGGAAGTAGCTTTGTGGCAATCTACAAGAACAGTTGACCACCATGAACTGTAGAGTAGGTTGATAGGGTTTTTAAAGTTGATTTAGCCAATTATCAGCCACAGCTTATTCACTGCACTCCAAGAGAGCTGTGAGCTGTACCAAGATGGGGACCTGGAAAGCGCATGCCACAGTGGCTCCTTGGTGGCACAGTAAAACATAACTGGGATCGTGTTTTATTGTTACATACCTGTTTCATCCATGTTTCTTAGGGAATCGTTTTAACTAGTGATTAGCTCAGCAGTGCCTTATCAGCATGGCTACTTACAAAATTACTTCCCTGTGCATTTTAAAAAGGACATGGATATGTTAAAATGAAATACAACCTGGCCATTAACTGTTGTGTCTCCATCATGACTGCAGAATGCATTTCACCCCCTTTCTAGGTGGAAACTAACTATGCTTTTAAAATACAAAGTAGTCTGAAAAAGTGGAAGCCATAGGTATATTTACATGTGTAAAGACTGATAGCATGATAATAGAAGTAGTCAAAGAAGGAAGGTAACAATAAAATAAGTTGCTGTTGGATTAGAAATGCAACCATTTTGTATGCCCAAAAACGCAACCTGTTAATAACTATCTGAAAGCAACCTTTTTCAGTTTTAAAAGTATTGCACTTAATTTACACTAACTGATGAAAATGTAAATGAAGTGCCAGTTTCTTAAAGTTCCTGCACAGACTTTGTTATTATCTCACAAGCCCCCAGAACCCCAGAAACGAAGGATGCTTTGGTATGCAGATCTTGACTTTCTTGGCAAAAAAAAAAAGGGCTAGCCATCAACTCCCCATTGGGTTACGATTAATGGTCAGCCTCAGTGTCCAATAAAAACTTGTAGGGCATCAAAGGGGCTTAGTCCAGCTTTTATTCTGTGGCAAATAAAGCTGGCCATAGAACATTTGAAATGTGGTTGGTTCGGAAGGAAGAATAATCCAACAATTGAAAATCAGGTGGTTTTCTTTCTTCCAACCCATGGTCGAAGGAAAGATAAAAATACAATTTATGGCCAGCCTAGGTCAAGGTTTGTGAATCAAAGTGACCTGGATTTTGAGTGTTGTGGGGAAAGTATAAAATTATTGAAATGTGCAAATTTGCACCTGAGGGTGCTGTCACTTTATTCACTTCACAATTTAGTGATCCTTTTAGCAAGAAAAGTGTTCCTTTTATCTAAAACCATGCTTTTGCGATAAATATACTGCAATATAAAATTTGCTATATGCCCTTTATAACATATTGAAAAGTTAATTGTAGCACTTCAGAAAGAATTATCCCATCCTAAATTTTCAATGTTACATTTTTTTATTTTTTTATTTTGCAATTTAGCACATTGGAAATAGATAGCTCCCCACTGTTAAGCATTCTTTGTTTCCTTATGTTAATAGTAAGAAACAGCAACCTTTAACTCTGCTAATTTCTTTTCTGATGCGGTTTTCACTTGATGTTTTGTGCAGGCAGTTCTCAATGGTACCAGAAAAGTGAGACACCTTCTACAAAATCTCAGAAATATTTCATTTTTAGTTCATCTGTGCTGTGATATTTGTGAAATAAGGAGGTCATGCATACAAAATCTGTTTGTATATTTAGTATGAATCGCTTTTGTACAATTATTTTTTTATTAAGATTATTAAATTATTTATTCTGATTTTCAATAATAATAATAAAGCAAGAGAGAGAAAATGCATACCTTACTTACTTACCTGACTCTTAATATATCTACAAAATCACGAACATTTCTAATGTAATTATAAAAAATATTGCAGTTTATAACATAAGTACTCAAATGTAAAGTGTTACTAAACGCAGGACCCTGCATTTACTATATCTGGTCTACAAAGAACATGGAAATGCAATTATTTTAGTAAATGTAAGTGGCTAAATACATTTTCTCATCAGCAATATATAGCAGTCTTGTGACTTCTATCAGTGTCCAGCCAAATACTGGTTAAAGCTTGTAGGAGGAGTTTTCTGAATATTCTATGAAACTGCAAGATCCTTGACCCTCTATCTGGCCAGTGCTGATTGGCCCTGTGCTGATCACAATGACCCTCCCAAGACAAAAAAAAACCTCTCTAGCAATACATACCAAACTGAGCATGTGCAGCCTGACTCCATAGACTCTGTGTTATCAGGATGTTATCAGGGGGCAGTGGAAGGAGGGAAGGATCAGAGAAGATAAGATCAAACAACTTTTTTTACACAATGCAGAGGATTAACCCCTTAGGTTCCACAGCGAGTATAACAAGCATGCTTTACTGAATATACACACTCATTTTACTGTTGTGGGTTTAGTAACACTTTAACATGTTTTTTTTTGTACTTCCTACTGTTTTATGCTATCAAAATTATTTTACCAATAGTTTTGCAATCTAAAATCTTGGGTATAAAACAATCCAAAAAAAAAATCAAAACAACCTAAAATATGCTTTTCAGGTAGAAATCTGGGAATTCATGCAGAAATTCAAAATGCGCATTGCATTTGTGGTGACATTATTTTGTAATGGCACCCCAAACATAGCTTGCTGATCATGCACCAAACTACGCATTGCAAAAACATGCAAGACTCACTGCCATAAAAAAAAGGTGCAGGAGCTTCTTTGGCACGTATCTCGCCCATAGAGCAGCCTATTCAAATAAATGGGCTGTCCTATGCTGTCACCTGCCAAACATGCTAAAAGCTTCCCAGCTTTATGTAGCTTCCTATTGGACAATGAGGCCGCTAATCATAGTGATCATCCAATATTATTATATCTGTAGTGCTTTTTTTTACTTGGGTCTCTAAGCACTTCTTCTGCTGTATGTGGTGGATGGTGAGGTGGCCATCTTGGGCACACCAGGGCCTATTTATAGACAAGAGCCAGTTAACCTACAAGTTTTTCTGTTTGGAGTGTGGGAGGAACCTAGGTTACACAGCGGAAACCCACACAATCACAGAGAGAACATGCAAACTCCAAGCAGACAGTTTCCTGACCAGGACTTGAACCAAGGACCCTAGTACTGCAAGTTAGGAGTGCTAACCACCAAGGAATGTTTGGAGGGCGGTAAGGTGTGGGCAAATTGGACACTATTCTGGAAGTGTCAGAATTATGTTCTTCAGAACAGCCCAATAATTGGGTATAATGGGAGAAACAAGAAGCCTACACCAGATGTTTGCAGGCACATCTGATGACACCTGTGCCAGAAATTCTATGATATTTTCATGTTTTTATTTTCTTTGAGCACAGGGTTTTCAAATAATGGCAGCATTGTGTTCCAATACATGTTTGTTTATCAGGTCACACATCATTATATTTAATTTTTTAATACTGGAACAGGCATAACATGGATTCTACAGAAGTGAATGATGTGGGCTATTATATAAAAAATTAAGCTGTGTCAAGTTACAAGTCAGAGTGCTGTAAATGTCCCAAAATGTACCAACCAGCATAGGTCAGACGTTATTTATTCTGTGTAGAAGAAATAATCTCTGTAAATCTTAGTGAATAGAGCTGTATGTACATGGGAGGCGACACATGGATATCTTTAATAGTACTGCATCTCCCTACAATCCAAAATCTCTACTGCACCTGTATGTCTCAATATGTAATTAAAACAAAATAGTTTTGAATCAGTTTTTATTGAATTAGATATAAGAACACTTTATGTATGGATTCTTAGTGGCCTTTATTTAATTTTAAAGAGAAATATGTTAAGTGCAGTATTTATAACAGCCAGATATTATGGTGAAAAACCTTTAATTAGTCTGACTTCTGTATCCGCTGAAACCTGATCTTGCTATGGATTACTATACACAACTCTAATGCCGGCAGAATGGCCACATGTAGCCTTGGCTAAAAATGCTATGCTCCAAATGAGTATTAGGAATGTGGACTTCCTACTTGCTTTTAATGTGATAAAAGTTCTGAGTTTTGGGTAGGGTGCTATACAACCCTTGCCTTTTAAGCTGAGTTCCAGGCAAGAAGATAAATAAGTAGTTGAAATGCATAGGCAGGGCTATCTTTAATATTGATTGGACCCTGGGAAAACATTTTCTTGGGCTTTCCCGAATCTGCTTATGAACTATTTGTGGGCAGTGGGGGCTCAAGGAGAAGCTGCCTTAGGCCCCACAACAATGACTGCCCCCTTTGCCCTGTGTTAAAGGCAGCCCTGTATATAGAAAGGAACTATTTTACTTGCTGATGGATCTTCAATTCTGTTCAATCATTTTGTTAATCCAGGCAGGTCTGCCAAAAAAGTGCAGCCAGAACCTTTTCTGTGGCACAGATCCATCAAGATCCCCCAAGCCTGCTGATTAAGGTAGAAGGAGAAACAGCAGCCATTAGCTGCCAAGTCATTACTTCACCCTCTCTGCTATCTCGTAATATTAATATGTTCCCTGTTCAGCACACGCATGTGCACTGCAGCATAGCACCGCCTTGTGCAGAGAATTTGCCCTATCATGCCCAGTCTGAGTGCCAATGTACAGGCAATCAGAGGTGGATCACAAATCAGGTTCTTACAATAGTAAAAATTGGTGTAATGTTTTTTTTTTTTTTTTTTTTTTTTGGGGGGGGGGGGGGGTTGTTTTTTTATGAATATATTGGGTTTTATTTACTAAAGCTGTAGAGTGCAAACTTGGGCTCACGTTTGCATAGTAACCAATCAGCTTCCAGGTTGTATTGCCAAAGCTTAACTAAACAAGCTGGGGTTAGAAGTTGGTTTCTATGCAGAAGTGAGCCTGATTTTGCACTCTCCAGCTTTAGTAAATAAACCCCATAGTAACTGTAATTGGTCTTTTTATCTGAAGTGCCTAAGAAATTGTTATTGTGCCTGTCACACCAAATCTAAAAACCCACTACAGGCATACCCCACTTTTAAGTACACAATGGGGTTTATTTACTAAAGCTGTAAAGTGCAAAATCAGGCTCACTCCTGCATAGAAACCAATGAGCTTCTAACCCCAGCTTGTTCAATTAAGGTTTGGTAATAAAACCTGGAAGCTCATTGGTTTCTATGCAGAAGTGAGCCTGATTTTGCACTTTCCAGCTTTAGTAAATAAACCCCATTGTGTACTTAAAAGTGGGGTATGCCTGTATGGGTGTTTACCTTTGATCAAATGCCATATGTATTGTTTGGTGAAGTCAAGATCTGTGTCTTTGGCCTCCAATTTTGGAAAGCCCTCAAAAGATTCATGTAAAAAGGGTACAGGTACGAGTAATCCGTTTTATGCAAAAAATATCTATTTTTTTCTACTTTTTACAGTTTCAAAAATATGCACTTTATTATACTTATATTTTTTTTCTAAAAGAAGCTATGCTTTTGAAATAATTTAGCTGCAATAGGCTTTGTTCTCAAAATAAACTTCAGTTACATTTCCCATTTAATGTTAAAAGAAAATCCTTTTTTGATCACTTAAAAATCAAAAGCGCTCAAAGAAAAATGTTGATACTATGAATGCAACCATCAAAATGTCTTTCAATGAGGTTAAAAACAATGAATTTGGAGAAACAGTTTTGTGTATGTTTTTTTTAATATGCTACAGACTACCTTGCTAATGCTGCCAAAGCAAAAGCGAATGTATTTTTTTACAAAATATGTACATGTGTAGGATTTTTTATTTTTTAGGATAGATTGTTGGAAGAATTGATATTTCTATTTTATAATGTTTATATTGTGTATTTTTATTATTTTATTTTTTTTTGAGGGGGAATCATGTATATAGTTATTTTTATTGCTTATTTATTTCATTGCTACTTTGAATGGCAAAAATTTGATTGGTTGCTGTGAGCACTGACGCCATTTACATCACTGTGCATATTTTTACTGTTTAAGAAAATAATAAACATAATTGTCAAATTCACACCTTTTTTTTGTATCGTTGTGACAGTCAAAGTGTGACCCATTGCAATTTGGCCTTTTTTGTCTCTGTCGTTTTTTTTTTGTTTTTTTTTTCCTTTTGTGATTTCAGTGTTTTCAAGCCTGCTGACAGTCTTTTTATCTCTGTCCATCAATACACACTGCTCAGGGCTGTCTCGTAAAGCACTGATTTGGATCTCATCATTCTCTTCCCATAGGATGCTTTTGTACTACACACCCTTTTGTTCTGCTTCTTAGAAGTAAAGCTGTACCATAACTTCTTCCCATTTTTTTTTTCACTTTCTACCTCCCTCCTTGGTGCCCTTTTCATCCTTAGACCTTATTTTTTCTCCTATTTTTAATTTTTTTTCCTTACTCTGACTTAATGTTCTTTTATTAGGTTTGGCTTGGCAATATTTTTTATTTATTTTTTCTTAAGTGATATACTGATTTTCTCTGCATATCAGTGCACTTTTCTGAAGATCTGCTCGCACTGCATTAAAAAAAAAAACAAAAAAAAACAAAACAAAAAAAACTGCATGGTGCAGTTTGACTATACCAGCGTATATTAAAACACATCAAAAGCACAACAAAGCATATATGTTAACATGTTTTCCTGCACTTTTGATGGGCAAATTATGAAGAATGTCTTGGTCGGGTGCTTTTCACCTGAGGTATCCTTGGAAATAGCAAATATAAAAAAATCACATCCTAACACTTCAAAATTGGATTCAAATTTGATCACATATGCACCTCTTCTAAAGTGTGTTATTGGTAACACACACCTGTTTACATTTTAGTATTTGTGATCACATTTATTTATACGGATAAGTCTATCCAAAATGGACATTTTATAGTGAGTACTTGCCTCAATCCAAAGTGCTGAGTGTGATTTCCCTCTGCTGCCTAGTTCCTTTGTTGTCTGCATTATTCACTGCTAAAACATTTTCCAGACTCCAAGAGATGGAGCCTCTTGGGTAGCAGAGCTCCGGCAGGGGAGAGAAGGGGAGAGCCAGCACACAAGCTGTGATTTATAACCTCAGCTGTGCATGTTTCCCTGTATGATGTGTGGGTGAGGGTGTATTCCTTCTCTCCAATCAGATCTCCCCTCTCTGAGCTGTGCAGTGTATGATATCAGATCCCCAACCCTGCCCTCTGCTGCTGAGAAATAGTCTTTGATCTGTGTGTTTTAGGAGGCAGTACAGGAGAGACTGTTGCAGATAAACAGGTACAACTTATGTAGGATGATTTGTTTAATCTATTCACTTCACTGAGTATATGTAAGGGTTTACAACCACTTTTTACAGGCAGTGTCTGGTGAGCTAAGTTCAGACACCAATAGGAAAAGTAGGATCTTCCATAATGCCTGGCAAGTGTGCTGGTCTGCAAATTCAAGCACAACATTTTACTACTGACATTGAATGGATGATAAAAAAAAACAAAAAAAAACTTTCTGCTCAAATTTTATTAAAAGCTCACTAGTAAAAAATGTATTGTATCTTTGTAAAACACATAGGGGTTGATTTACTAAAACTGGTGAATGCAAAATCTGTTGCAGCTGTGCATAGTAGCCAATCAGCTTCTATCTTCAGCTTGTTCAATTAACCCCCCTGGCGGTATTCCCAAGTCTGGCTCGGGGTGAAAATTCAGAACCATTAGCGGTAACCCCGAGCCAGACTCGGGATCGCATCGCTGGATCCAGGATTAGTTTACTAACCTTATCCCCTGGATCCAGCGATGTCCCCCCGCTGTGCGAGTGGCTCGTCCTCCACTTGATCTATCACGGAGCCGAGCTCTGTTCCCTGCGAGCGTTGCAACGCACAGGGACGGAGAACAGCACCAAATTCGAAAAGTAAAACACACACATTAGCTGCTGAATTATTTTTTTTTTTTTTAAATGGGCACACCACTTTAACTCTGTTCTCAGCTGTATAAGAGCTGGTTGGAGGAGAAGCAGCAGCACAGTGAGCTTCCCAGTGAAAGGCTGGGTGGGGGTGGGGAGGGCATGTCAGGACAAGTCTGGTCATGTGTCGGAGAACTTGTCAGAAATGACTCATGCTGAGAACAGAGGAACGGAGCAGCAGAAAGACACTGGACTTAGAGCTTTGGAGAGAGATAAGTAAATACTACAGATAGATGTGCCCAGGTCAGATTTCATGATTGGGGTGTACAACCACTTTAAGACTTGACAAAAAGTCTTAGAATCTGATTTGTTTCTTTGCAGAGCTGTACTGGATTTTTCGCTCTCCAGTTTCAGTATATCAACTCTCATAAAGTCAAACTTTAAAACATTTAATGTCAATGCTTCAGTGTGTGTAGTGCATGCTGTGTTGTTTAATAAGAAAGCTCAGGTTTACATGGCATCTTCTCTGATAAGAAAAGTGGGGCTATTTCATAGAACTGGTTAACTAGTCTAGATTCCTCTGATCCCTCCTGTATTGAATTGTATTGTAACTGTAATGACTGCCCTCATGTAGTAAAGTGCGGCACAAACTGTTGGTGCTATATAAATCCTGAATATTAATAATAATAATAATAATAATAATAATAATAATAATAATAATAATAATAATAATGCTATATGCAATCTTGGACTTAAAGTGGTTGCAAACTCTCCCCCACAACTTTGTCCCATGTAAATCAGCATAAAAAACCCTAATGAACACTGCTTGTAGATATCTCCTTACTTGCTTAGTATTGTTGTAATGCTTTTTGTTCTTTAGAATGACATCACTAAGCAGGCCCAGATCTCCCCTGATTTACGGCACACCCTCTATGTGCTTGGCTATCTGTTATCAAGACTTCCTATGGCACACCACTGATATCCCAGGAGGCTGCATAATCACTCAGAGCTTCTGCCTACATCCCATGTGACATCACATGCAGTGTAAACCTGGCCTTTACTGCAGTCTTATCAGCTGAAGCTGATAAGACTGACAAAAGCAAACATTAGACTGACAAAGGCAAGCATTAGACAATCGGCACAAGTAAATACTATGAAATAAAACAAGTCAGCTATGAACAGGGAAGCAGGGTTGCCATAGAAATGCTGGATTGAGAAGGAGGCTTGGTTAACAGTACAGGAAGTGCTCAATGTAAGGGCGGAAATACACTCCACAATGGACTCAGAAAACAATACTTAAGATGGCGTTGCCTAGCCCCTGGAAATACGTTTTTTAAAGTTTCTTTAAACAATAAGTAATATGCGATTTGGGCTGGATTACAGTGGCTATAGTTTGATAATTACTTATTATAATGGACTAAATGAAAAGAAGCATCAGAGTGGGAGAGTTTACTTCTTCTTCAATATGTAGTTGTGTACCATATTTTGTATTTCATTACATTCATGTTGAGCACATTGGTTGTTGTACCAAAATGTCTCTTTTTTTTATATCTTGTCAATAAAAAGAGTTAAAAAATGAAAAGTGGAGCTGTGCCCCTCCTCTGAGTCATTTGGCTGACTCATAAGCTGAAATCCTGATGTTCAGAGTACAGCAGTAATCCAGCCATCTGAATCCCTGGTGCACTGTATTTGTACTTGCCACCGGCAAAACACAAAATATAGAATATTTATGTGTAACATTTCTTATTTATCTTGAATAAAAAATTATAATCACTTTTAGATTTTACTCTTGAGGTATAGAGTTTTGAACTCAGGTTGAATTGTGTTTGGAAGGAACATAACATTTCCCTTCTGAATTTATACATTTTTGTCTGTTTTCTTTACCTAATGGTTTGTATAGAAGTATTTTGCAAGGCACTGTGTATCTGATTTAGTCATTGTACTGGAATGTTTCGCTCTGACCCATGGTGCTGTAAACATAGAATTCAGTGACTGTTGAGAGAAAACAAGATGCTGACTAGGTCAAGCGACAGTACTAGAGAAAAATACATATAATGCACGTATATCGTCTCACTGATGGACTGGTAGGCACAAAAGAATGCGATAAAACATACTGTAAAGACCATAAGGAACAACAAATGTTCCTAGTAATAGTTGCTACTTGTAGAGCATAAACAAGTGTTGTTACTGTGTTAGGTGATAATTTGTGAATGTGCTGATAACACACTACCGCCTCCTTCTTTCAACCCCCATCTCCCCTCTACTAAGATGTTGTGATGGGTACTGAAGGGTGTCCTGCCACAATATGCGATTGTCAAGAGAAAATGAACTGGTGTCCCTGACTGTTTTTAGAATGCTAGTTCATAAATGATGCTCAGAGTGATTTGAGCTGTTACCTGGGTATTTCAGATGCTTCAATGTTACCTAGGAATACTCTACAAATAAAATGAATAACATTGGTTTTACTTTATGCAAAATTAACAGTGATATTAGCCAACATACCAATAGTTGGCTTATTGTACCACAAATAGAATGTTAATAGAGTGTACGTAGTCAACAAACCCATCGAAAGGATGGCTATCATGAGCTTAGAGTCTTCCAATGTACACTATCGTGAAAAATATTTGATTCCAATAACTATAAGTAATTAATATTGATAGTATTCAATATATAAACCCCCAGTAACAGGGCTTGGGGCAAATTACACTATATTAACAAAAGTATTGTGACGCCTGCCTTTACACACACATGAACTTTAATAGCACCCCAGTCTTATGCCCCATACACAATATCGAATTTTCCAACAACAAATGTTGGATGTGAGCTTGTTGGCTGAAAGTCAGACCGTGTGTATCCTCCCTGGAACATTTGTTGGCAGACTTTCCACCAACAAATGTTGGCTAGCAGGTTCTCAAATTTTCCGCCAACAAAATTTTGATGTCGGAATTTCCGATTATGCGTACACAAGTCCGACGCACAAATGTTCATGCATGCTCGGCTTCAAGCAGAAGGAGCTATTGAACTTCCTTTTTCTCAGCTCATCATACGTCTTGTACGTCACCACATTCCCACGTTCGTAATTGTTGGCCACATTGGTGTGACCGTGTGTATGCAAGACAAGTTGAAGCCTGATCGTGTGTACCTCTACATTAGCAAATTAGTAAGAATGCCTAAACCTTTGCATGGAGCAACGTAAAAAGTCATACCTTTGGGATAAATAATAAATACACACAGTCATATTAAACCATACGTTTAAGGCACTTTCATCAGCTGATGTAATCACTTACTGAGCATGCAACTTCTTTATCGTTTAAAATGTCACTAAACCCACATCATAAAAAAGAATATCAATAAATGCTTTATTACACGCTGTTTATACTCAGTCACTATGCGATTCATTTTCTGTATTCTGTAAAAAAAAAAAACCTGGTTGATCCTGCTGTTCTCTATCTTCACCTTCTGTCCATGTCCCCAATTCGGCTAGGGATTTTGCAGAGCAGTGTTGACAGCTCTGCACATGCTCAGTTTACAGTGGGTTTCTATGCTGAGCATTTCCTCCCTATCACATCTGAGCATCCCATGTGACTATAGAGTCACACATGTGGGCGTATACACAGTGGTAATTGACAGCTCACTCCCTCCCTCCTCCTCCATGCCCACTAACCAGCTAAACACATTCGGGGCGGGATGTTGCATGTAGATTGATCACCTTTCTCTTATTCTATGACACAGACTGGAGGGGCATGACGCAAATTGTGACTGGCAGAAATCCGCCCACACCATGTTAATGCCAAAAAATAATAAAGATTGATTTCCAATTTACATTTGTATGACAATTATAAACAGTTTATCAATATTATTATTTTTACTCTGTATTTACAATGTATTTTTTTTTTTTTTGAACATGTAACCACCAGCAGAGGAGTAGATGCTCCTCCTGCTTATGCTTTCCTGCAGACAGGCTGGAAAAGAGCTGGGTCATGTGACAGATGTATATCAAATAGGAAAAAGATACTTAGATTTTTTTATTAAAATAATTACAGCACCATCGTCCACATACAGAAATAGAAAGGACAATCTAAATTAAACAGTGTGTTTAGTATCACTTTAATCCATGCATATATTCCAGTGCAAACAGGTGCCATGGCCACTGGGTGGTTCCTTTCTCTTGCAGCATCTTATGGAGCCACCCTTGCATGCAGGTACTAGAGCTGTGTCTCTGTACACTGTGCTCACCAATAGAAATACACAGCCTGATAGCCTAGAATTGCAAGGCACTCCCCTGCACCTCCCTTCTCCAACAGACACAAGACTACACTCTACACTGTTAACTCTTTCCTGTGAAGTTTAGCAAAGCAGCACTAAGAGGGAAGGGGCAAGCAGCACCTGGCCTAAAGGTTGTGCTATGCAAGTGCTTGGGTAAGAATTTTAACAAACACATTACTGGTGAAAATTTATATTCATTTTATTAATGTGGTAAGCTAAAAAAACACTAAAGGTTTAATACCACTTTAGTCTAATGAGACACAGATTTTTGAAAGTGATTATTTACTTTGCTAAGTATTCTCTAAAGTAATGGCGTGTACACACGACCGGTTTTTCCGACGGAGTTCGGAGGGAATTCTGCTGAAACGATCACACCAAAGTCCTATTGTCAAGAACGCGGTGATGTTAGGGTTTCCACATCATCCCTTTAATCCAGGACACATATGAATTACACAGGTTCTGATCCTGATTAAATGCAGATAAGACACCAAGTGAGTTTAATTACCATTTTAATCAGCCACAGAACATGTGTAATTAATGTGTGTCCTGGATTAAAGGGATGTTGTGGCAACCCTAGGTGATGTACAGCACCTATAGATATATACATTTATAGATATAGGCTAGATAAAGGAAGTTCAATAGCCAGTAGCCAATAGCTTCCGTCTCGTACTTGCTTCAGAGCATGCTTCGTTTTTGGTCCGTCGAAACAGCATACAGACGAGTATTTTTCCCGATAGGAATTGGATCTGTCGGAAATGTTTAGAACATGTTCTATTTCTAGGACCATCAGAATTTTCGAAAAAAAAAGTCAGATGAGGCATACACACGATCAGAATATACAACGAAAAGCTTCCATCTGACTTTTTATGTCGAACATTCCACTTGTGTGTACGCTGCATTAGAGAATCAATATTGATGCATCACATTGTTACCCAGTACTTCCTTTTCTTACTTCCACAATATGCCTCAAAACTTTTTGAACAAATATAACTTGTGGCAGACATCTTTTTATTGTCAGGGATAACACTAGAAAAACTACACATACAGACACGTTTTTAAGAAATATGCAAAAAAAATAAATGTTTTTGTTTGTTTTTAATGCTCTTTAAGAAATTGGGGGTTGATTTACTAAAGGCAAATAAATAGACAAGGCACACAATCGATTTGCCTTTAGTAAATCAACCTCTTTGCGTTAATATGCAGTGTTTTCTTGCTGGAGCAGTACAAGTAGGTTTGTAGTGTCTACAATAGGCATAATAACTTCTTTAGTAAGCGCAGGAATGAGCCTCTGATCCCAAAAAAATATTTAATTAATTTAGGTTGGAGTAGTGTCTGAGATCGGAGCAAGGGGATCTATTATAATTTTAGTTCAGACATAAATGGAAAACACCAATAGACCAGAAATAAGGGTATCTTAGGAATCCCAGCCAGTTACAGCCCTGATGGGGGTTGGAGAGGGGAGATACCTCTATTGTGAAGAATTGAACCCTGTCTCATTCTGTTTTGAGTGGAGTTTCTATTTAATTGCAGTTTATTGGACTATCAATGTTTCTCTTAATTTACAGATATTGGGGGTTGTTTACTAAAGGCAAATCCACTTTGCACTACAAGTACAAACTACAAGTGCAAAGTGCACTTGAAATTGCACTGAAAGTGCACTTGGAAGTGCAGTCACTGTAGATCCAGGGGGAACATGCAAGGAACATAAAAAAACAGCATTTTAGCTTGCACATGATTGAATGATAAAATCAGCAGAGCTTCTATTCATTTCAGATCTTCCCATCATATTTACAGTGACTGCACTTCCAAATCCACTTTCAGTGCAATTTCAAGTGCGCTTTACACTTGTAGTTTGCACTTGTAGTGCAAAGTGGATTTATCTTTCGTAAATAACCCCCACTGTGTCGTAAGTGTATCAATGCTTCCCATAACACAACTCAAAATTCAACTAAATAGATTGTGGCTGCTTCTATCATTAAATGTGAATAATAGCGTCAGGAGGACTTTAATATCTAGGAGTATACAGGTATATTAGGAGCAGGTCATAATTCTAGAGAGACTGCTGAGTGACATTTTCAAGTTGGGAAGATATGTATGCCCTTTAAGGCAGTTTGGTAATGGCTTCAGAAGATGTTTCATCTTCTTCTGTATGAGCTGGAAAAAAGATCCGTGAAAGGTTGAACTTGATGGACTTCTATTATTGTCAAACTTTATGACTTAAGCAACCATATAATTTCATTTTCTTATATAATCTATTAGATCTGTATAAATAGGAAATGGCTTCTCTTTGTTGTGTGACTCATGACCCAGACTTATATGTCATCTCCTGCTGATTCGAAACATGTTCTTTCAGAATCACATGTTAGACGACTCTTATGACTATGGCAAAAATAAAAATGAGCTCTTTGTGCTATTGTGCATAACAGTGAATGAACAGTCTGTACCACCCTTATTAACAAACTCAATAAAAACTTAAGTTTATCTCTAAGAAAAATGTTGAATTATGTAAAGTTTATTTCACAGAGCTTTTTTTTCAGATTTAAATGTAAATGGATTTAGCAACATTATACTTTCCTTAGCCAATTGAGACTGAATTCTGATTTAATATAGCCATGGTTATGTTAAAACAGTTGCATATATGTATAGTAATGTGAATTGCTTTAAAAGAATATAAAGACTGTATCAATCAGTTTCCATGCAAACTGGATTTACTTTAATGCTATTTAAGCATGTATCTCCTCAATTTATTGTGCCAAGAAGGCATGCATATCTTTAAAGGTCTCATTACAGATGCTCATACACAAGTAGATTGCCCGAAAAGTCTTCTTTTCAGAGGGAATTCTGCAACAGATTTGACCATCCACGGTCATAGGTGAGTCTTACAGACCACCCTTTGGTCTGAGGACAATATGATCAAAAGCTGAATACTTGCACTGATGAAGCCCTTGAACAGTCAACAGAATATCTCATATTTGAATTTTAATTAGTGAAAGGAGGGGGTTATCTTCAGGGGGGGATGACCTTAGCTGTAGTCTGTGCAGAAAACTGTTTTGTGTACAGTTGGTACGCAGGATCAAGGGTTCTGCAGGGAGGATGATATCATTTTACTCAAGGTGCCTACGCTTTGTAATTATTTTTCCTATCTGCATATCTATTAACTGCGTATGATCATTTTATGTATAGGATGAACATAGAAGATACTGTAACCCTTATGTCAATAATGGTTTACCACAAAAGAACATAAACTAGAGCACTTTTGCTTTGAAACTAGAAGTTAATGAGTATATTACCATAAGGAAACAAATGTTTCTCATGTGGTTGCAATATGAGGTTCATTCAGCTGGAGGCCAGACATTGCCTGTACTTGCCTAACCACAGACACTGAACAATGTTTGTTATACACAGCTTTAATCAGCCCATAGATTCGTCATTTTTTCCATTCAACCAGTGAGCTATAGCTGACGGCGCTGATTGAGCAGGGGAAATTCAACGGGCTGGTTGTACACAAGTTGATTGGTAGATCCACTTCTGTACAACCAGCTTGCCCATAAATATATCAAAATTCATATGGTCCATGCTGAAGCAGCCAGATTTTGATCCATGTATGGCCTGTTTTACAGGGGCATATCAGTACCCATAGCAGCCCATGTGGTTGGCATGGGGCCAAGGGGTGGAAGGGGTCCCCATTAGAGGATGCTGTTGCAGCAATTTAAACATATAAAATCTGTGTGTAAGTGAATATAACTCGTATCCTTTATTGTATTATTAAAGAGTCTAGAGGTTGCTGTTGACACTGATCCTGTACCTCTGTGACATTTCAAATCAAGAAGTTACTTGATCAAATCAGACTTACAGGAGGGGACATAAGAATGGTTGTCACAAGTCACAGGTCCCTTTAGCAGGCTGTGCAGTAACATACATTTGTTTAGCTGTCTTAGTGCTGTAGATTTATTGCCTTCAGAGTGTCTACTCATCCTGTTCAGCACTGAAACTAAGACAGGCCACACATTATGTAATTTATTTAATTCCACCATAGGTAGAATGAAAGAAAATAGCTTGATCCCCACATCAACGCAGTCAGTGCTGATGGGGGAATCCCTCCTGCAGAGCTATTGTGTTCTGTCGGTGGAGAGCCATCCTTGGCTCTCAGAACACAATGATTAGTGTTGCCAGCTTTTAGCCAGAGGCACTGATCACTCAGGGAAAACCAGACAGGCTGGTTGTACACAAGTGGATTGATGGATCGACTAGTGTATAACCAGGGTACCCATACATTATTATTATTATTATTATTCACAATTTATATAGCGGCAACAGTTTACGCAGCGCTTTACAATGTATAGGGGGGGACAACACAATTACAGTACAATACAAAAGGTACAGGAGGGCCCTACTCGTAGAGCTTACATTCTAAAGGGAAGGGGTGGTGATACAAAAGGTAATAGCTGCAGAGAATGATTTGATGGGGGTTCCATCCATACATGGATGGAAATTAAGCCAGTCCCCGCTGAACTGGCTGAGTTTCAATCCATATGTGGCTGACATAACCCTGCATGCCTAATACAGTATTACTCAGGCTATATGTTTGCAAGAGTGTCTCATCTGCAAAAAACCTCACAGTATAAGGGCTCATGCACAGGGTCATAATTAAACAGACCTGTTAGTGCTGGATCTTTCTGCCATTTTCTGGTAACAGGATCCAGTGTACAATGTTGTCAGTACACTGAATGCATGTAAACATTTGGTGCTGTTGCACCAAATGTAACCAGGTCCTAAAAATCAAAATTTTACAAACTGTAGGCAGAAACAGCAGCTTTCACTTGCTTCCAGAGCAGACCTGATGGAGAACTGCAATATGCAACCATGCTGGCTTTACAGCCCCCAGCGGTTCGCCTCTTAGTTCCTGCTACCTATCACCCTTTGTTGCTAGGAGCCAGACGGCTCCAATAGAGTGTATTGCGATACATGCTTTACGCGTGAAAATGTTAAAGTGGTGCTCCCATTATAAAAAAAAAATAAAAGTCAGCAGCTACAAATACTGCAGCTGCTGACTTTTAATAATCGGACACTTACCTATTCCAGGGTCCAGCAATGCGGGGGATCGAAGCCCCACTCGTCTTCCCCTCCGTTCGGTTGCACCGGCATTGTAACTATGGGCACACGGCTGTGGCTTCACAGCCGGGCACCCACTGTGCCTTTCGCAAGCGGCGTCATACGCCGTGGTTGGCTGCGCAATCATCTGGGATCTGTCACTTTTCCCAGATAATTGACAAGAGGGAGGGGGCAGAGCTGAGCCCTTCCTGCACCGAGGGGAAGTGATGTCACCAACCAAGGCACTGAAGGAGGCAGAGAACGAGGGACCCCCTAGCAACAGCCATTTAGAGGTGAGTAAAAAAAAAATCCAAATTTTGTTTGTTTGTTTTTTAGACACATTCATGATTTTTTATTTTTTTTGGGTGGACTTTAGCATCTGTGCAGGGTAAAAAGGGCTAAATACTGTTCTCTTATTGCAAGACCTGGGAATTTCAATATCACAGCCCTTAACTCTAATAAATAGAGCTAAACACCTCCCTATACAGAGACACATTTAACAGAGCTGGGAACAGATCCATAAAAAATAGAAAAGCAATACAGATCTAAATGCAGCATTCTTTTTGTGTCCGTGTACATGAGGACTAAAAAAGTTTAAATGAGGGTTCCACGGAAATTGTGTGCAGGACTGCTAAAAATGACTCCCATTACTCTACTTATTGATGCATTTGCTTGCTATGGTGTTGGAAGGTGTGGAGAATCTAGAATTTACAATGAGGTCCTGACATCTGAGATGCTAAAAAAAACTGGTAAGCTACTGTGGACAACATGGTCCTTAGTACTGTACTCACTGTGATGCCAGCTACTCTGCTACCTGTCCTTGATCTAGACATATTTTAAGTTATTAGTACCAAATATAGTAGTGTGATACTTCACATAACTTCAACACTTCATATAACTAAATCATACAAAATGTCAAACAAAAGTTAAAAAAAATCTCCAGCGGGCAGGTAATTTAAATACAATTGTGTTGCATCAATAATAATTCAGGGATCCCCTGAAGAACTCAATGTGTAGGGATGAGCCAATGACACAATGACATCATTGTGACAACCAGCAAGTGCACGGGTGCCAGGGAAAGCAATGATGTGCTCCAACTATTTTTTAAAGTGACAGCATCTATGCTATTTAAAATATGCACAGGATTGGTGCACGTGAAAATGGGAGTGGTTTTATTTTTTTTATAAAATCATTGTTTTAACCATAGCACTATGATAGCCATTTGTGGATAAGTAGAGCAGAATTGGTAGGCACTTCAAATAGAAGACCATTGGAGGGAAGCAGGAATCCTTGGGACTTAAGGCATTGTGCCCACTGGGGAGGAAGGCTGTTTTTGACCTATATGACATATGGGTCAACATCCAAGGTGAGAGCTTAGAGTTTAGAGTCCACAGTGTGACTGACATAAAGGATAAATGGAAAAGGTATTTGCAATTACAAACAATACAATATTGGAGCACCATTTTGGGACTTGTTCTGGACTTTTTTGTGATCATTATTTCATGGTGTTGGTGAAGTAATATCCATGCAGCAACATTGTATTTAAAGTTCCTGCATGCAGGAGATTTTTTTTTGTTTTTTTGAAATTTTGTGTGATTTAGTTATAAGAAGAGTTTTGGTGTGAAGTAGTGCTGCGATTATATTTGGTACTATATATATATGATTTCATGTGGGAACATATGACAGTGCTAGCAGACTTCAGGCATGTACTGGCCATCGAGAATACCGGGAGTTTCCCGGTGGGCCGATGGCTCAGTGGGCCAGTTTCAGTAACAGCCAGTGGCGTCACTAGGGGGTGGCTTTTGGGGCTATAACCCTGAATCTGGGGCCCATAGCCCCGATTCCCAGGAGTCCACAACCCCAGGGCTGCAGCCCACTACTAGGCCGTGGCCTCTCTGCAGCCATACGGTGGGCAGCACAGGAGAGCCGGAGAGTGGGCAGGCAACACAGGAGAGCCGGGACATCATCTCTCACCGCCCGCCCTGCATCACCGCTGTTCCGCCCTCACTGTGCACCTTCAGGCAGCAGAGAGGTTACATCATCTCTAACTGCCTGCCCTCTCTCTGGTGACCCTGATGTAAGTGAAGAGGGGGGCTCTTTGGGGACCCTGATGTAAAGGGGAGGCTCTCTGGGGACCCTGATGTAAGGGGGGTCTCTCGGGGACCCTGATGTAAGGGGGGCTCTCTGGGGTCCCTGATGTAAGGGAGGCTCTCTGGGGACCCTGATGTAAGGGGGACTCTCTGGGGACCCTGATGTAAGGGAGGCTCTCTGGGGACCCTGATGTAAGGGGGGCTCTCTAGGGACCCTGATGTAAGGGGAGACTCTCTGGAGACCCTGATGTAAGGAGGGAGGCTCTCTGGGGATTCTGATGTAATGGGGGTTCTCTGGTGACCCTGATGTAAGTAGGGGCTCTCTGGGGACCTTGAAACAAAAAATCTGTTTATACTTGGACTCAACAGTTGAATGTCTTTCCTTTTTTTTTTTTTTTTTGCGCAGTTGCTTATCGCAAGTAGTTTATATACTGTTCTTTGTGCATATTTGCAAAATTAAAGTGGGCCGGCCTGGATGAAGTCCAGGGTCAAATTTTTGTCCCAGTTCAGCCCTGGCAGACTTCTATTTATTATAATATGCAGAGTCATTATTGCGTGGGAGTTACCACATATTAGTTAGGCCTGTTTATTTTGAGAGGTAAGTTTGTATGTTAGAAGCAAGAAGCACTGTGGGAAGCCCTATTATGTTGGGTTTATAATGTTACTTTATAAATTTTTTTTAACGTTTACTCTATCTATCTATCTATCTATCTATCTATCTATCTATCTATCTATCTATCTATCTATCTATCTATCTATCTATCTATCTATCTCTCTATTTATCTCAATATGTCTCTTGGAATGACCATAGTAGCACAGAGCTCTCCTTTGGAATGATTGAGGGGACATCTGTCTGCCCGTGCATTGTGTTACTGGAACAGTGGATCCACTGTGATGCTTAGATGGAAATGACAGTAGTGCATGTGTGGTAATACTGACCTTCCCTATATTTTATGGATTGGTGCACATTCACATGGAGATTTCCCAACAGGCTGTGATGTCCAGAGGCATTCGTTATTACCCTCTAGGGAGGTCCCAATCTTCATAAGCACTTCCTGAATGGTGGGGTTCACTTATACAAATATGGTCACCCTAATCTCTCTCTTTCTCTATCTTTCTCCCTCTCTCCTCTCTTCCTCTCTCCCTCTCTCTCTGTGTACAGTATTCTACAGAAATATATGTGTGCATTCATTTTAGAGCAGCCCTGCAATACAGATTCTGAATCTGAATCTGAAGTTGAGAATGTGGTCTATTCTCCACAATGCCATCATTTTCCTTTAAAATTCTGTATCTTCTTTTGTCTATGGCTCCTTTTAAATCCAAGCAAGCCCTCTGAATCACATTTTGCCCTGTAGCTATTAGCAGCATGACCTCCCCTATAGGCATGTTTCTCATATGCCTTTGTCATGCATAATATTAAAGCCTATAACATATTTAAGAGATCACATTACTGCTTCTGATCTCACTCTTGTGGCTTTACGCATATTAGTAGTAGTAAGCTGTTTACCATTTGCAAAAAATAAAATAAAAAATATACCATTCAATTGTTGATATTTGAACCAACAAAAGTAAGAAACAATAAGACAAAAATGAGTGTCGATTTCAGCTAGCACCAGCCATAAATACACCTATTATGCAGTCACAATTTTTTTTTCCAAGTTCTCAGTAAAACTATACCTACCAGCCAATAAAACTGAGAAATGATTCTTATTAGCTCTCTACAGATTAATTCTCCCCGGGCACTCTTTCCTTTTATAATCCTGAATACTGTAACCAAATGAAATGTCCAGCAGAGGGAGCTCAAGCAGATACATTCTCTCTACCAAATATTATTCATTAAATAAATGTGCAAATGAAAAATATTTCTGTGTGAAAATAAACAAGTCAAATATAACAGACATTCATTTTGTAACTAGTGAAAATAACACAATGCAACAATGCTATGAATTTTATAGGAGAACTCGAGACAAATCTAAAATCCTATAATAAATTGGAAATGAAACCACTATTTTACTGTGTCTGGTTTGGAAGAGAAATTAATATTTCTAAATAGTGAGCATCAGTTGAATGTTTGTATAGTTGTTGTTTGTTAATTTCAGTAGAGATACAGACAAGGTAATTAATAAAAAAAAAAAAAAAGTACAGTGCAGTACAGACAAGGTTATTAATAAAAAAAAATAAAAATAAAAAAAATAAGTACAGTGCATGTAAGCTGAGATTTTCTAGGTCTTTGTGTATATAAATACCAGTCATTTCTAAAGAATCCCATAAATGGCAGCAATATATAAGGTTAGCTTGATGATATTTTTTGTTCATTGTTGCGATCTTGTGCGGTTCGCTTATTTTGCGAGTAGGTTCTGCTTATATAACAGTTTCTTCTTAATCCTGTTTGCTTTGCTGAATTCAACAAATACTTTGCGCACAGCAGAGTTTGAAAGTCATATTTTATCCTCGGTGTTACAGTTTCTACAAGCTTGGACTTTTTGTCCTCAGCCCCCCCCCCTCTAAATCACTTTGTTTAGTCTTTATTGTGTATGTCTCATTGGCATTATTAGTCAGAGATATAAACTCCACATTCATATTGAGCTTTGTCCCTGGCAGAGGAATAAGATACATCCTTTACGATAATAATGATTCCCTTTGTATAAATATGCGGTATTATGTGTTTCAGATGAACGACACTACCAAAGGCAGTGCTGAAAACAAATGTCTATAAGACTAATGCTTTATGAAATATAGCTATAGATGTCATGGCACCTTTCACAATTCCAGCATATGTACAGTTTCTAAATGAACACTGAAAATGCTATTAAGAATCATTTGTTTAGTTGAACAGGCTAAAGGTTGCAACCATTTTATTACTGAAAGCAAAGTGAGTGAAGGACAGATGTATTGGAGGTTGAAAGCTGTTATCTGATTCTAACAATTGCTCCCCTTTCTCAGGACTTCCCATTGTCCTGAAAAATATAACAGAAAATTAGCTCTGGATTGGGAATATAGATATACTATAATCGGGCTGATACATTCAATTGGTGAAATAATAAACCAAAGGTTATGTTGTTTCTGGTGGCAACCCATCAAGCTCCATTCTTCATTTTATGGGAAAAAAAATCAACAAGAATCCTAACTGGTTGCTACGCGTAGGTCTATTTTTATTCTAATTGTTGTGTCCTGTTCCAAAGTATTGACCCTTAAACCTTTCGCTATTGAATTTTAGTGTAAATAGGAGTCTTGCGTTTTTTGCACACATGTTTAAAAAATAATTTTAGGCCTGAAGACTACACAAAATCCCAAACATTATATGTTTTCTGAAAGCAGACACCCCAGAGAATAAAATAGCGGTAGTTGCAATTTTTTATGTCACACGATATTACCTCAAAGATCTAGGAAATGCAATATTTCAGTATAAAACACACTAATGTGAATTTTAGGACAAACAAATGCAATACACTACCCACATTTTTGATAAAATATAAAAGACAAGGTTACGCTTAGGTACCCAACATGCCAAATCTTAAAAAAATTTTGCGCCCGTAAATGGCATCAAACTTCAGTACCCTATATTTTCTATGGGGGACACTTCAAAGGCCCCTTATTATTATTATTATTATTTTACACGATTTATATAGCGCCAACAGTTTATGCAGCGCTTTACAATGTATAGGGGGGACAACACAATTACAGTACAGTTCAATACAAAAGGTACTCGGGCCCTGGTCATAGAGCTTATATTCTAAAGGGAGGGGATGGTACAAAAGGTACCTTATAGGCATCAGTTTAGTGTTATGGAGGAGGCCTGGTGTTATAATTATTGCTCTCACTCTGGCATATGCGGCAATATGTAACATGTGTATCACAATCAACGTTTTCAAGTGTAGACACCCCCGACACATGCGTTTACGGTCGTGCGTGTGTATATGTGGGTGTGGGGGACCTCAACATTCTTTTGGAAGGGGTTTTTGTGCTTGGGTGTAACTTTATTTTTTTGCACGTAACTTTTTTTTCATCACATAGGGGACAAACAGTCCCCTATGGGATGATTTTTTTGTGACAGGTTCTCTTTATTGAGATATGCAGGGTCTAATAGACCCTGCATGTCTTCCCTGTATTTTAAAACAAAATAACGAATGATAACAAACAATGTAGCGCTATAATGTCAAAAAATAAAAAAAACCTAGATATAAATCACCAAATGATCTGGTAGTGAAATCAAACTTAAAAGGTCAGTGCACATATCACATGTTGTGCAGTCCAGTAAGGAATACAGAAAATGTGCTACAGTGAACTAACAATATGAGCATAAGAAAGTCCAGCTATGACAAAATAATGTGAAACGTGAGTCCAGATATTCCGTTGGTATGAACTATTATTTCACTGAATGTTTTTCAATGCAGATCACATTGCAAAACATCCTTTCTCTGCAAAACGACCCTGGGACGCCAAGAACGTGACCCGGAAGTGACGTCAGAGAGGACGTGTATCCGCTCTTCTCCTTCCCCCTTCTCCTTCCCCCATACTCGCTGGCACCCTCCATGACTGTCCCAGGTCTGCCGATGGCCAGCAGAGTCTGGTAAGCATGGCAGAAGCATGCACGTGGGGGGGTACCGGGGCGTGTGTGAGATCGATCGGGTGTCAGCAGCGCCACCCAAAAGCTCTCACCTGACAGGCAGGAAGTTGTCTGTCAGTTTCACAAACAATCACGGTGGCTGCAGCTACTGGATTGTGCACGACCCCCCCCCCCCCCACGCCTTTAGGTCCGTATGACGTATGGACCTGGCAAGGAAAGGGTCAAAACTTGTTGGCAATTAACCCAGTCTATTCCTGTGATCTTATTTGCTGAATTATAATACATAGATCTTCTGATATTTAATGAGGTCATGCTTTTACCCTTTTTTAAACCTTGTGTACTAATGCTGCAAAATAAAAAATTTTAGGGTTCCTCTCCTATCGAAACCAAACCCACAGATTCCCCAAAAAAAAGCTCATGTTAAAAATGTTCAGTAAATCCTATTAAGTAGCGCTAAGGGTAAAACCTTTTTTTCTCTCATTTGGATAGAGCAAGGGAGGGTTATAACTTCTGTCTAATTTTTTTCACCATCTTACATAGTTACATGGTTACATAGTAGGTAAGGTTGAAAAAATACACAAGTCCACCAAGTCCAACCTATGTGTGTGATTATATGTCAGTATTACATTGTATAACCCTGTATGTTTGTGGTCGTTCTGGTGCTTATCTAATAGTTTTTTGAAACTATCAATGCTCCCCGTTGAGGGAGCAGGCACAATGGCTGCCGGGCACGAGCACCAACACAAGCGCCAGCACAGGGATTTGTGTGTGTAAACACACAAATCCTGTGCTGTCAGAGAAGAGCCATATTGTTTGTTCCTACTAAGTAGGAAAAACTATATGGCTCTTTTCCTAGTCAAACCTATCCCCATACAATTAGAACACAATAAGGGAACACAACATTAACACCTTGACTGCCCCCTAGTGTTAACTCCTTCCCGGCCAGTGACATTTACATAGTAATCAGTGCATTTTTATAAATGCCAATGGTCCCAAAAAAGTGTCAAAAGTCTCCGATCTGTCCGTTGCAATGTCACAGTACCACAAAAATCGCAGATCACAGCCATTACTAGTAAAAAAATAATAATAATAATAAAAATGCCATAAAAATGCCATAAATCTTTCTTATAGATTGCAGACATTATATCTTTTGTACAAACCAATCAATATAAGCTTATTGTGATTTTATTTTTACTAAAAATATGTAAAAGAATATATATTGGCCAAAACTGTTGAAAAAATCTGTCTTTTTAAAAAAATGTGGGGGTATTTATTATAGCCAAACAAATTTTTTTTTGTTTTTTTCCAAATTTTTGCTCTTTTTTTGTTTATAGAGCAAAAAATAAAAACCGCAGAGGTGATCAAACACCACCAAAAGAAACACACCGATGTATGGCCTCACTTTGAAGGACAGATATCGTTGTTATGGCAATAGCTAGCTGCCATAACCCTGATATCCCTGTGTTCGGCCGGCGGTCTGGTACAAAATAAAAGTGGCCTCTGTGGCAAATTCGCTGTGAGATCACTTTTATCGGCGGTGGGATCACCCATCTCCATGCACAGCCCTGAGAAGGACCGGATTGCTTACCGGAACCGTCTGCAGCGGCGGAGGCAATCCGATCCTTCTCAGGGCTTTACATGGAGATGAGTGGGAGGGAAAGATGGCCCCCACCCGTCTCCATGACACTGCAGGGCAGAAGCGACGTCAAAACGTCACTTTCTGCCCATAGCTCTTAAAAGGCCATTTTTTTTTCAATTTTTTAAATGACAAATTTTTTTTTTCTATTGCATTTTAGTGTAAATATGAGTCTGAGGTCTTTTTGACCCCAGATCACATATTTAAGAGGTCCTGGCATGCTTTTACTCTATTACAAGGGATGTTTACATTCCTTGTAATAGGAATAAAAGTGACACATTTTTTTTAAACAGTGTAAAAATAAAAAAATAAATGGTAAAATAAACAAGACTTTTTTTTTAAAAACATACCCTGTCTCGCCGAGCTTACGTGCAAAAGCGAACGCACACGTGAGTAGCGCCCGCATATGAAAATGGTGTTAAAACCACACATGTGAGGTATCACCACGATCAGTAGAGTGAGAGCAATAATTCTAACCCTAGAACTCCTCTGTAACGCAAAACATGCAACCTGTAGAATTTTTTTTAATTTCACCTATGGAGATTTTTAAGTGTAAAAATGTACTCGGCGTAACATCATCTTTGACAATATAAAAAAATTGGGCTAACTTTACTGTTGTCTTATTTTTTAATTCAAAAAAGTGTATTTAAAAAAAAAGTGTGCTTGTAAGACAGCTGTGCAAATACAGTGTGACAGAAAGTATTGCAACGACCGCCATTTTATTCTCTAGGGTATTTGAAAAAAATGTATAATGTTTGGGGGTTCTAAGTAATTTTCTAGCAAAAAAAATGTTTTTTACTTGTATACAACACATCTAAAAAAGAGGCCCAGTCCTTAAGTGGTTAAAGTGACGCAGTGCCAAATTGTAAAAAGCGCTCTGGTCAAGAAGGGGGTAAAATCTTCTGGGGCTGAAGCTGTTACGCATACCAATGTCAAGGGCATGTGAAGTGTATTCTATGTTTGAGGCATGCCTCTGGTGATAACGTTCACAGTTGCCAGCTCTCAAATGAGTTTTCAGGCCCTTAAATGGCTGGCATCATAGTCACATGTACAGCATTATGACAAAAGCAAATCTAAATAAAGTCTAAGATGGTTCTATCTTTGGCTACAAAAAAAAGAGGATTTTGTTCTACCTTCAGAGCCGGTTCACACAGGGGCAACTCAGGATCCGACTTCAGGTCGCCCCAAGTCGCCTCAAGTCGCCTCCAAGTCGTGCTGTTATTCATACTCAAGTCGTGTCCAAGTTGCCTCACAAAGTCGCCCTGGAAGTCGTGTTGCCCCTGTGTGAACCGAGTCTAAGGCACCACACTTCTAAAGGTCACCTTGGCTGGCATTAGAATGGTGGAGGTCCACACATTCAGCTTTCTAGTAATAAATTATTTTTAATTAAAATGTAAACAACAACAAACAAATCTGTAATGGATCAGCTGCCATTCTTGAACCTTGTGGATTTTCTCACTTATCTATAATTTGAACTTATGTTTTTGATTTTTTTCTAGGTTGAGAGGTATGTTATTTAGGTGGCCTGCTGGTAATTATGTGATTGTCCAATAAAACCCTATATATATATATATATATATATATATATATATAAATACATAACTTTTATGGTGCAGCAATTAAAAAAATCTTAAAATATACATAATTGGATCCATACAGAAAAAGGAAGAATTAATGTCCAGTACAATGGTTCAAGTATGCATTTTGTGCATAATTTTATATATAGAGTTTTTTTTTGTGTGTAATTGGACAATGACGTAAATACCAGCAGGCCACCCTTAGAACATTCCCTTTGTTTCTCTTTATATTACTTTTCACTATTTACTTGGATTGGTGACCTCCTGGTATATTATCTTCTTCATCTTCATGACTCCCAGTGTATGCTAAGGCACCCCCACAATTTACTTAATACATCTGTAAAAGCATGTTATTAATAACTCTATACCAGAATCAAGAAATCCCCAGTTATGCCACTGTATTAAAATAAATAAAATCTGTGGTCAGTCCATGTAGCACCTACTTGACACAGTGGGGACCTCCTTCATGGTTTTCTCACCCACATTGCACATGTAAAATGTGTGTACATGCTTTAGTTATACATACAAGAGAAGCATTATTATATTCAATTACCAGTGCTGCTTTACAAGATTATTCAAAGCTGTTGTTATTGAATGGAGACAGTATATGCAGGTGGATTGTCCCCGATCTGTTGGATGGATCAATGTGCTTGCATGCAGACATCTGTAGACTGTACAAGAAAGAATTTTTTATTTATTTTTATTTTTTATTGATTTAACACACCTTCTGGTCTTTTATCCAGTTGTAATTCTAAAAGCAGTAATTGCAATTAGTTGTAAGTTTAATGTACCACATACTCAACTGTTGGTGAGAATATCCCTCCTATTTCTTCTCATCAGTCTACCTTTCTTTATGTTAAACTTAAACTCAAATTACATATAGAAAATGTAGTTATATAAAGTAGTTGTGCATTCATTTAAAAATAAGTAAATGTGACTATGCTTTATCTATACTTAACATAAGCACCTGAGCCTGTCTTCATATCAGCTTCCTGTTATCCTGTTCATATCAGCTTCCTGTTATCCTGTTCATATCAGCTTCCTGTTATCCTGTTCATATCAGCTTCCTGTTATCCTGTTCATATAAGTTTCCTGTTATGCCCTGCACAGCGGCACCCCGAAGAGAAAGGGGCAGCATCAGGTGTCAATCAAGGGGTAGAACAGAGTGAGCAAAGTTCATGACTTATCACTGTTTTTCTGCTCCACAAAGCTTTCCATTAAATCTACAGTCACTTACTTCACTGTCCTCATCAAGGTTTCCAAACGTATCCATTGCTTCTACCTTACTTCCTGGACAGACTTTAGGTTATGACACAGGAAGGAGTTGACCAGCTGACCTCATTAGCACATACCCTGCATCCCCCACCCTCCTACCTACTCACCCATTCCCAGCTGCATGTTTTTTTAAATGAAATGCAATCAATCAGTGATCACCCTTCTCACTAAATACACAATATACAATCAGATTGCATAGTGTATGGACATATTTATACAAGTACATAGAAGGGAGTGGACAGAAAAACTCAGCTGTCAAGCTCCATTCACATCTCTGCATAGCGGGAACTCACATTTCCACATGCATTATTTTTTTTAATTTTTTTTATAGAGAGGGGTGGAGGCATTTCGGAGCATTTTCACTCATCACACATAGGACAGCTCATCCACCTGAATGGGCTGCTCTGCACGCAACAATCACCCCAAAGAAGCTTCAGAACTTTTTTTTAGAGTGGAGCTTGGTGCATTTTTTACTGCGATTTTTGGTGCAGTGCATTTCTTAAATGCAAGGAAATGCACAGATGTGAATGGAGCCTCGTTGTTCTTGTGTGGACACACCAGTTTCACTTTCAGGCTCCATTCACATCTAGTGTAGTGGGAGCGAGTGTTTTTTGTCTAGTTTTTCCTTTGACAGGCATCGGACAGCCTGTTGATTTCAATCATTTGATCTACATGTGGCTCATGGGACATTTTGGCGTTTTGTGGGTTGCGTGTTTTTTACTAAGTGTAAGGATTTGCCACTCATTTTTTCACATGGCAAAATGTATGTTTGCTTCTGTATTTGGTGTGCCATTTACTATTATTGGCACTGAAAGCGCAAATACTAATTTTAGGTTTATAAAGATTGCCATTAGACTTGTGCACAATGGAAAATTTTGTTTCGTTTCAGTTCGTTGTCATTCGTAAAATACATAATTTCGTTCTGTTATATTCGTTATGTTACGTTAATAATTTTTCGGATAATTCATTATTATTCATAGAGTGTCGAATTCATTCGTCGTTTTAGTTGAAATTCGCTGTTTATGTGTGTATAGACATTCGTGATAATGATTCGTAGTTTGGAATGTCGTTTGTTTATTGAATCTTTTAACACACACAATGACAATGTCTCTTCTTCTCGGCTCAAATACAATACAACTCCCTTCTGACACAGTTCTCAGGAATGCACTTTGCCAGTAATCCATCCTCCGGCACAAAATTAATTAGCTGATTGGACTATAAGATTTACTTTGAGCTGACCTTTTGTTTAATTACATCTTTAAAGAATTACTGAATCATGTCGAATTCATTCGAATTCATTCATTATATTTCTTTCATATTCGTTGTTATTCGTTATTTTTTTATTCGGTCATTCGGATGCATCCGAATGTCCGAAAGATGCAAAATTCGTCCGAATTTCGATTCGTTTCTAAACGAATTGCACAAGCCTAATCGCCATGCACTGTACAATCTCCTTTAGATCTGCCATCAATTATGTAGTGCAAGGACCTGCCTGATTGGATATAGAGTGATTGGCTAGATAGGAGTTTCCACTTATTATATAAATTTGGTAAATCTAAAGGCTCTATACATCTAAAGAATCTATATCAGATTGTATAGGGTATGGCCATCTTTATTCACCTAAAATTACTAGTTGAGCTTTCAGTGCCATTAATTGTTAACGGCACTTATTAACGGCCAACCAAATACAGAAGCAAACACACATTTTGCCATGTGAAAAACGAGTGGCAAAACGCACAGTAAAAAACAAGCAACCCATAAAATGCCAAAATGTCCCATGAGCCACATGTAGTGCATCCCATTGTAATCAACAGGCTGCCCTATGTGTGCCACAGGAAAAACGTGCCACAAAACATGTGCTCCCACTATGCTACATGTGAATGAGGCCTGAAAGTGAAATTGGTGTGTTTACATAAGAACAATGAGGCTCCAATCACATCTGTGCATTTCCTTGCATTTCAGAAATGCACTGCACCAAAAATCTCAGTAGAAAATGCACCAAGCTCCGCTCTAACAAAAAAATTCTGAAGCTTCTTTGGGGAGATTGCTGTGTTTAGGGCACACATAGGGCAACCCATTCAGGTGGATGGGTTGCCCTATGTGTGATGAGTGAAAATGCTCCAAAACACCTCCCCCTCGCTAAAAAACAAAAACGCAAGTGGGAATGCAAGTTCCTGCTATGCAGAGATGTAAATGGGGCTTGACAGCTGAGTGTTTCTGTGTGCTGTGTCATGACCGTCTGTCCAGGAAGTAAGGTAGAAGCAATGTATATACGTTTGGAAACATGGATGAGGACAGTGAAGTGAGTGACTGTATATTTAATGGAACGTTTTGATATTTTTGAAAAAAAAAGTACTGAATGCTATATTGGTACATAGGGGAGCTGGAATTTAGAAAAAAAATGGTGCGCAAAGGTGAACTTTTGAGCCTTTAAACTGATACTAAACAGAGAAGTGTTAATTGCCATAATTCATTTACATAAACCATCTCTCTCTGTCTCGCTCTCTCTCTCTCTCTGTATATATGATATATATATATATATATATATATATATATAAATAAATATATATATATATAAATAAATATATATATATATATATATATATATATATATATATATATATATACATATATAAATATATATATATATATATATATATAAATATATATATATATATATATATATATATATATATATATATATATAGATACATATATATATATATATATATATATATATATATCATGCCACTTTTATCCTCTAAGAATCTTAATCCTGCAGTACTATTGTGTGGTCACTTTCTTTTTTCCAAAAACAATTTGCTGAGAATAGAGTTGTTTGCGTACAGAAATTAGCCATGTATCATTGACAGAGTAAAGAGTCCTATCTGTAAGTACAATGGAGATATACGGTATTCAATATTCAATTTACAACAATAGTCTAAGGCTTATGTTTAGAGGTAATTATCATTACAAAGATAGTAGAACAAGTAGCTTTAAGTGATTAATCCAGCATCTAACGTATGATGCATTGTAAGGTAACATAACATTCGAGGGAAAATGGAGGAATGATGGTGAGGAATGAAAAGGAGGAGGGAGTCAAGGGGAGAGAGGGAATTATGTTTCAGGCTCCTGGATAATAGGGGTGATGCATATTGAGAGATCAGGGAGAGCATGTTAAAAGTCTAATGAGGGGTAGAAAATAATACAATGGTCACTGTCATTATTCCTAATAGGGTACTCCAAGAGGAAGTATTTCTTCTGCTATGTGTGGGGGGGGGAGAGAGGAAGATGAAAAAATAATTGGAATGGGAATATGAGTAGGGGAATAGGGGTAGGAGGGAGGGGTGGGTCGAAAGAAGGATGGGGAGTATGGTAGGAGCAGGGAGGGGGGATCCACCAGGAGGTCCCTCCGGCAAGATGTTTAAGGCAAAGTGTTCGATCCCTGTGGTCCTGTTAAACTATGCATAGAAAATGATCCTTAAATATAGGAGGTAGCCTATGTCATAGAAGGGTCTACTGTTGTGTGATCACATGATCTTTCCCGTCCTTTGACATCTGCAGGGAAAGATCCTTGGGAGGGGCTTCTATTGCTCTTCTGATGTTTGATCTCTACATTGTGAGCCCCGATTGGTGTTGTGCCAGTCATATTACTAAAAACAACAACAGTTTTAGAAGAGACATTTATAAATATAAAATAACTGTTTTACAGCTCCCAATAAATCTTTATTGTGCACCAAATGTGTATTTTCTGTGCAGTAATATGGTGTACGTGGAATCAAAGATGATTGTCACTAGCTTTCATTTTGTTCAGATGGCATCTGCATCCAAGGCTCTTTACTTTAAAGGTATAAGCAATTATTACATTAGATATATCTAATCATGACTTATATTAAACTAAGTTTTTTGTGTGTTTTATTAGTAAATTAGTGAATATAATCAATCAGCATACTATATTCCACCCCCCATAGTGTTTGACAATAGGAGAATATGGAGGAAGAGGGAGTGAGGGGAATATCACTTACCACACCCACATTTGTGACTCTATAGTGGTGTGGGCTGCACATATAATAAAAGGAGGAAATGAAGAAGGGGACTAGAAGGGGAGAAGGGGAAATGTAGAAGGGGACTGAAATTAAGCATGTTTCAAAAGGGGATACCAGCTGGTCTACACAAATTCAACCTGCAGTGGGGACACAGAGATGATGGGAGGGACAACTGAAGGCAGGATCAACTGGGTATATTTCATTCTACATAAAACAAATGCTTTAGTGGCGTTGTTAGTATGAACACACAAAGGTGTTATATAGCATGTAATGAATGTTGTTCATAGTCTGGGTTTATTGACACTTTAAGTTTTTACTAATAGTTTTATAATTAATCTTCCTACCTGCTGAAAAGGGGTTACAAATGGAAGGGAGTGACCTAATTGAAGCTCAGCCACGTGGCAGTGGACAATGCAAAGCAGAACAGGATAAATGTTCCAATTATTGATACAGACTGTTTATGTGTATCAAAGGTATAACATGTCCCATTGGTGAATTAAATATCCTTGAAATGTACCTGGTTTACTATGAATCTTGCTTGGTATATCTCTGCACAGTATACAGGGTAGGTTTATCTCAAAACACAGTTGTATCAGTGACATTCAGACTATGCTAACCTTTTTCAATACATTTTTCTTTCTGATAACTAATGGCTTGATTTACATTCCATTTTTAAGCATATTTCTTTTAAAAAATGCCATCGCTTTTAGCCAGGTTTTATTTTCCATCCACCTCAAGTAGGTTTGAAATTCAAACAGGGTCTGCAGGCTGATTAACTTGCAGTTTCTACAAGCAAAAGATATTTAAGCCAATGAACCATACTAGCATTTGGCAGGTAAAAAGACATATCTCAACTTTACTTTTTTTTTTTTTAAAAGACACTAGACAGTCTTCTATATTAGTAACATTGATAGAAATTACCATTAAATGTGACAATGATAACACAGACAATAATGTCTACATGTTTGAAAAAAAATTTTTTTTATATATAAATATTTATATATACATATATACATAAAAATCATAAATATATACATATTAGAAAATACTATAGAATGCATGTATGTCTAATGGTAATGCTAGTTGAATGATTGTGCTCATTAGTAACACCCAATCAGATTCTGAGCATATGTCTTCAATATTTGTCCCCCTTTCTATGTTTTCTTTTATGGTCTAGTTGGACAGGTGTTTTACTTTTTCTCCAACCTACACAAGAATTTGTTTTAGATTCTTTACTCTGTGAATATCGTTTACACATTTCCGTAGTGGGAGAAACAGATGGCAGCTATTCTATCAATTTGACTGTAATGATATATGCGCCTTATTGCTGTTTACATGTGCAGATGGACAAATATAACACTCTTTTTGTTTTTAAATATAACTGTATGCTCATGGCCAAGTATTCTCAACCATTGGCAAGTCAAGAGCACATAGTCCCCCATCTGCAATAGCTGTATGATCACACGTGCGTGTGTGTGTAACCATTACCTTGGAAGTAGAAGAATTACCCCATAGTTTACTCCAAGATCGACAGACTTGTGATCCTACACATCTAGGGGTACACTTATAAAGCAGTAAATGTCCCATTCACCAAATAATCACTGTAGGTGAATATTTCTAGTTTATGTGCTTTTAACTAAAGTGGTTCTAAAGGTAGGGCATTTTTTACATTAATGCATTCTCTGCAATGTTCCCAATCTTGATACAGCACTGTGCCTGAGTCCAGCAGCACTGCTCTCTCTCCTCACAGGTTTTAGTGAGAGCAGCTCGAGCCATTGGCTCCTGCTGCTGTCAATCAAATCCTATGAGAAGGGAATGGAGGTGGGGCTGAGCCATGATGTGTGTGTCTATAGCTGCATTTTTAATGCCACTTCAGAATTTCTTATACAGTTACATGCATTGGGATATTCTGTATTGCAAAAATTGTGCACGTTTGATTTTAAGCGCGGTCAAGTCAAATAAATGGGCTGCCAGCAATGCGTGATGGTGCAACTCACCAGAAAGCAACATTATGAATGCGCATATAGAGTGCTAACCACTTAAGGACCAGCCTCGTTTTGTGATTTTGGTGTTTACAAGTCTAAAACATTTTTTTTTTTTGCTAGAAAATTACTTAGAAACCCCAAACATTATATATTGTTTTCTTTTTTTCTAACACCCTTGAGAATAAAATGGCGGTCATTGCAATACTTTTTTCACACCGTATTTACACAGGAGTCTTACAAGCACACTTTTTAAAATAAAAAATAAGACAACAGTAAAGTTAGCACAATTTTTTTTTATATTGTGAAAGATAATTTTACACCAAGTAAATTCATACCATAACCTGGAATGGCGTCAAACTTTTATCCTTAAAAAATCTCCATAGGCGATGTTTAAAAAATTCTACAGGTTGTTTTGAGTTACAGAGGAGGTCTAGCGCCAGAATTATTGCTCTCGCTCTAACGATTGCGGCTATACCTCACATGTGTGGTTTGACCACCGTTCTCATATGCGGGCACTACTCACGTATGCATTCGCTTCTGCATGCAAGCTCGTTCGGACGGGGGACTTTAAAAAAAAAAAAATTCTTATTTATTTTACTTGATTTGATTTATTTTTTTACTGTTTTTTTTTTTTTTTTTAAACGGATCACTTTTACTCCTATTACAAGGAATGTAAACATCCCTTGTAATAGAAAAAATTGAAAAAAGCATGACAGGTCCTCTTAAATATGAGATCTGGGGTCAAAAAGTCCTCAGATCTCATATTTGGACAAAAATGCAATAAAAAAAAAAAAAAATTCATGTGAAAAAATGACATTGAATAAATGGCCCTTTAAGACGTATGGTCAGAAGTGACGTTATAGCGGGGGGGGGGCATCTTCCTCTCACTCGTCTCCATACCCAGACACAGACAGGTCCTGATCGCCTCCACCGCTACCGATGGATCCGGTAAACAGCGGAGGGTGCGGGAGTATGGCAGGAGGGGGGGTGGCACCTCTCCCACCACCGAAAATGGTGATCTTGCATCAAATCTTCTGCAGAGACCACCATTATCGTAAACACAACCAGCTCTTGAATAGATGATATTTCGGTTGCAGCAGCAGCTTCTGCCATTACTGAGCTATCCTTCTTCAAAGGGCCAACGTATATATGTATAGGAGCCAGTCCGCAAGTGGTTGAATGAGGGCCATTGACTAACTGTTGACAGATTATGTCCTATCTATTCTTTTTTAAGGGGGATTTATTGATATATCATGTAGCATATTTCGTTGTCTTTAATTGTACACAAGTGTATTACTTTTATATACAGCAATTAGTGATCTGATTCCCCATCTGACAATTTGCTGCCATATTAGTAAAACTATTGGACTGATTTATTAAAGGAGAAGCATATGCTCATTTTGCTTAATGAATAGGGTAAGGCTGTGTTCACTTAAAAAACACAATAACATTTAAGGAAAAAAAATAGTAATGCTTGCATTTGAATGAATAATTAAAGTGCATATGGCTTTACCTTATTCACTAAGCTAGGTGAACATTCACTTTTCAAAGAGAACAGGATACAGTATTTTAATAATTGAATCCCTATATAGGCACAGGTAAATCGGCTTAAACGTTTAAATTCCAGTTTGTCTGATTCATGGATGATCATGAATGTTGGCTTCTAGCCAAACTGGCAGAAGTATATTTAAGAGGATCAATGAATTGCAGCTCATGTGTACATTATACAATTAGCAGATTGTGAATGAATGTGGCCATTCTTTTAAACATTTCTAGATATTTTTAATTTGCTTTAGTGTTGTGCAGAATGTATACATGTATGGATTATTTAAACACATTTTTATTACATAAATATGAACAGATTATATTTTGGCTGTAGAGTTATATTCGTGATCAGAACAGACAGAAGTTACTTTATCACATAACTGTGATTCCTTACAAAAAAAAAATATGCCTTTATTCATTGTAAGCAATAGGTCCGGAAAGCCTTACGTTCGCCCTGCAGTATAAACATGCTAACAGAATAGGAAATTTCAGCTCACATTGAATACAATCCATTAAACTCTAAATAAACTATTTCTGACAGGACTTGTCAAAATACAGTTCACAGAAAGCAATCCCATCAATTAGCAGCTGAGCCAGCCCAGCTTTTAGAGTGAACTTAATGAAATATAACTAGCCTTTCTATAGAAGTACATGCGTATTGTTGGTTATAACAAGTGCACCCAAGGCAATGTTGTTCAATACAGTGGAAGAAAATTTGTAGAGAAGCATCACTGTCTACAACTCTTCATCGCATTATTCCACAGTTTTCCAAGTCTTTTGTTGCTGCTATGTGTAAACTAGTAGTAATATTGTTGAAAGAAAATTAGACAAGATAATGCCATGGGCAAGTATAGACTGCAAAGGAAGACTCTGTGTTGGGAATTCATTTGACCACTTAAGGACCAAGCCTTGTTTAAAGATTTGTTGTTTATAAATTACAAACAGTTTTTTTTTGCTAGAAAATTACTTAGATCCCCCAAACATTATACCTTTTTTTTTCTAACACCCTATAGAATAAAATGGCGGTCGTTGCAATACTTTCTGTCACACCGTATTTGCACACTTTTATGAAATAAAAAATAAGACAACAGTAAAGTTAGCCCAAGTTGCTTTTATATTGTGAAAGATAATGTTATTTTAAGATAATGTTATGCCAAGTAAATTGATACCCAACATGTCACGCTTCAAAATTGCGCCTGCTCGTGGAATGGCGACAAACTTTTACCCTTAAAAATCTCCATAAGCAACGTTTAAAACATTCTACAGGTTGCATGTTTTGAGTTACAGAGGAGATCTACCAATTGTATCGATACCTCACATTTGTGGTTTGAACATCATTTTCATATGCGGGCGCTACTCACGTATACATTCGCTTCTGCATGCGAGATCGGCAGAACGGGGCACATTTAAAGCATTTTTTTTGCATGCCATCTTGCCAGAATGCAATATATTGCTGGTGTACAACACCATGTGGGCAAAAGTTTGTGACTCTGACAACCACATCTACAATACACAAGTGTGAATAGCCGGGCAAATTATTGCATTCAAGTATTTCCAGTAATAATGTACACAAACAATTGAGGCTATCCAACCTTGTGACAAGTTTTAAGAAGGCCTTTTTATATTTTACCATGACTTTGCCTCATGCACAAACTCAGGTCAAAGAATATGTGGTTTGATGAGTTTGGGGTGAAGAATCTCAAGTAGCATGTACACCCTCACCACCGTTTGACTATCTTGATTATAAGGAGACAATTACATAATTAGGTCTGATTGGCAATACTGTTGCTTGGCAGTGAGTGCTGCCATTCAGTACAGCAGGGTGAGGGGTCGTCTATATTTACACACACAAATGCACTCAGAATAGAAAACAATAATTCATCACTAGAGGGGCTGTGTGAGTTATCTGCCAGCTGTAAATTAATCACAAAACCCCTTCAGCAGTGAATGAGCATTTATTATTATTCAATACTAGCTCTGGACTTTGTTTTTGTTTGTTTTTTTCATGATTGATTTTTTGAAGGACATTGGAGGATCTAGTTTCCTTATGTTATGTATTTCCTTATATATAAATATGTTTTTATTTTATAACCACAGCAGAGATCTGGATGAAAACCAAGGGTTGCATGCAGCTGGTTCCCTGGGAGATGTAACAATGTTCTTTTAAGTTGTGGTGATATTTTTTTTATTAATGCTCACAGTTTTGGAATGAAAAGTCCAACAAACTTATATAGATATGATGGCCAGGTATCTATACCCTTCTGGCCATACAGCTTTCCAGAGGTTACAGTCTTGTTTTTACATCACCTAGATACCTAGTTATTCTGATCAGTGTATGGTCTCTTTGTTCCTTCTCTCTTCTGCTGCTTAAAGCTTGAGGCTCCTACACTTCTGTTGCAATCACAGATTTAGGTTACAGGATAATAAATCTACATTTCTGCACATATGTTCATACTCCATTTGCATAAATGTAACAGGTTTTACGGTAAATATATACAGTAGGCTTAAAATATGAAATTAAATCATAATACACTTACAGGTTTTAATGAATGCAATGAAATCACCATTAAAAGATAATGATATTTATTATTTACTTTTTGTTGTTTTTATGTATTTTAAAGGTTCTTCAGTGAATCAGATTATGAAAGTTTCAAAATGTATAACTTTCTTAGCTTGGCCCACCTTGCTTGCCTTACACCTGACTGAACATATTGTATTATTCTCCCTGGTTTTGGGGAACTATCCTTGGTTGTTCATGGGGAACTTCACCCTTGCTCAACATTTGTAGGTTCCATACAACCGGGACCCAGAGGCCCGTCCTCTGATGTGAACTCTTTACATCCAAACAGAAAGCCTTTGCAGGTTCCACAACCCTATCTTTGTAGCACAGGTTCAGATCCTAGTTATTCACTGCATATATAATGTATTTTGTTTAATACCACTCAGTTTTCTACATTGAACTGTTAGAATGTTTTGTGTGAATTATTACCCTGCTACTGACAAATCCATGCTCAGGCAGTGTAGTTAGGCTACATGGGTGCTTATTATCAATTGATGTCTCCATGACCAAGTGTCCCTTGTACCCTGAAGCCCCCCCTTACCATCCTTCCCTTCCATGCTTTCATCCCACTTTCCCTCTTTCCCTACCTCTCCCCTTCCTTGTCTTCCCCATAGCTCCCTCAGTCCCTCTTATCCCTCCTTCCTCATCCTACTCCCCCTCCAATGTTGTGCCCACAGGGCACTTGATGACACTGTTGTAGCCTGTAGGTTAGAAACAATTGTTTTAGTAAGATACTGACCCATAAATAGTAACTGAGTTTATTAATATGTCATTGATCTGTTTTTCCCATAAGCAGTCACTGCCCTCCCTTTCTAGTGCACTCATTCTTTGGTCGGGTAATAGAGTCCAACCACCTAATTACTTGTTCAGTTATTTACCTTACATCATTTTCTCCCTGCTTTTCGAAATTCTCCTAATTTTTCCTATTTTTTCCTGCTACCCCTTTTTTTTCCTACGAGGTCGGTCAGCTCACATGGGCCCGGTGATTTCCCCCATTTCTCCAGATGGCCCCTTAAACATTTTATTACTAAATGTCATGGGACTCAATTCCCCTAAAAGAGGATTAAAGCCTTCCAGTCGTTTGCTTCTCTGAAAGCTGGAGTAGTAGCCCTCCAGGAGACACACTTTGAGGCTCACAGTGCTCCAAAGTTCTTTAGCTCCCACTATCCCCAAGTATTTACTGCTTCTGCCTGTACAAAACAAAGAGGGGTTCTGCTAGCCTTCCATCACACCCTACCATTTACCTCCCTTGCCGAGATTAGAGACCCTGAGGGCCGCTACATTGTCCTTGTGGGCCTACTACAGTACATTGGAACAACATTTGTCCCATATTATGCCCCTAACAACAATCCCAGTCCATTTTTGTCTCACTTTCTACAGGTTATACAAACTCATTGTAAGGGAACTTTATTACAGGGTCCTTTTAAGCGCCCCCTAACTCCCCACATCTCTCCTTTTTCAACCACCCAAACGTCTACCCTGCCTTTACCGAACCCGCTTCAAGCTTGGTCCCTATCGGGACTGAGTCATATTCGAGACTAGCAACACCCTGAAATCATTCCCTGCCTTACAAGAGCAAGCACAACTCCCTCCCGGTGAATGTTTTCTATACCTCCAGGTCGCCCATTTTGCTCAAAAAGTCATACGCACACACTCATCACTAGATTGCTTATCACTATATGAGGGTATATGCGATTCAAAACCACACGCCCCAGGTATCGTATCTTGCTTATACAGTAATCTCACATCACCTCCATCTAGTCTACCACTTCATGCTGCACAGTGGTCTAAAGACCTATAAATCTACCTGGATACAGGGATTGGGAAGGTATACGAACCAACACTAAAACTTCCTCCCAAAACATTGTTGCACTCAAAGCAAACTACAAAGTTTTCATGAAGTGGTATCTAGTCCGGCCAGGATTTCCAAATTTTTACAGAGTTACCCGCCTGGTGCGCTTCCAAGGTTGTGGTGGGAAAGGCATGCACATACACATTTGGTGGACGCGGCCTGTCGTGCAACAATTTTGGACGACAATCTTCCATATGGCTTCTATTTTTCTCCGTTTCTTTAGACCCAGATCCATCCCCAACACTATTGAACCATTTCACCTTAGACTGCACTAAGGCTCAACTCCACCTCCTTCTGCAGTTTATGACTGTGGCCAAACATACAGTAGCTAGAGCCTGGAAAACCCCAAAATTAAACATTGTCAAAGTTAAAAATAGAATCACTCAAGCCATGATACATAGTTATTGAGGCCACTATTTTAGATAGAGTCTCCCAGCACCTTGAAATTTGGCAACCTTGAATAGATCAATTCCTACCTTTGGATTTCCACAAATCCCTCTTAGAACCTTAACCTCCTTTCCCCCCATGATTATAATACTCCGAGACTTGGGTCTAAGTGGTGACCCCAACCTCCCTTCCTCGCAGCTCTCTCTCTTCTTCTCTTTCCTCCCTTTCTTATCTGTTCTATTCCTCTTCTCTCTTTCTCACCTTCCCATCCAATGCACACCATTGGTAGCACGATCAAGTGGTGTTGAATTTCTCCCCGTTACCCTGCCTCCAACCCACAAAATGATAATTTTCTGTTGCATTTACTTTATTAATATGCTTTCGCCTCCAACGTCTCTGTACACCTTGGAGTCCTTCAGTTTGCATACTTTCGATGTAACCCTCTATCGCTCTGTGCCCTTATAACCAATACTTTTCTCTTTGTATTCCTTGATTGCTGGATTTACTGTAATTTTCAATGTCTTCCAATGAATACATCTTGGTGCTTTTTGATATGTTACCAATAAAAATTTTAACAGAAAAACTTAAAGGCAGACCTTATTGGACCCTTCTTGTGAAAGAGGCCTTAATCTGTAGATATGTTTAAGTTTTTAAGCCTAAATCTTATCTACAACCTTAACATGGGCAGCACAGTGGTGTTTGGGCAGCACAGTGGTGTTTGGGCAGCACAGTGGTGTAGTGGTTAGCACTCTCACCTAGCAGTAAGAGTGGTCCCTGGTTCAAATCCCAACCAAGACACTACCTGAGTGGAGTTTGCATGTTTTCCCTGTGCCTGCGTGGGTTTTCTCCGGGTACTCTGGTTTCCTTCCACAACCCAAAGACATGCAGGTAGGTTAATTGGTTTCTGTCCAAAAATTGGCCCTAATATATGAATGGGGACCTTGGATTGTGGGATCCTTGAGGGTAGGGACTGATATGAGTGTGCAATGTACAGAGATAGGGACAATTGTCATTCAGGTTGAACTGGATGGACTGGTGTCTTTATTCCACCTTACTAACTATGAAACATGCATTTTTAATACCTAGTATGTATTATTACATTTGTTCTAAATTTAGAGTGTACATTGTACATTTCATTATTGCTTGCACAATACTTTACAACCTGCACATATACATTGCATTCTATAATTTAAATCTTTTCAGTTAGGAAAAAGTCAAGATGTTAATTTTTTGTTTATTTTTCTGCTTTGCTGATCCCTTTAGCAGAATCAACCACTTCAAAATTATGTCATCGGCTGTATAGTTGGTTCTCAAACTTAAGCATTAAAATCTATAATGCATATTAAATTATACATTAACATTAAGGGCAACCTTCACAACTCTCACAGAAGGTTCAAAAGCTTTTTTGGTTGTAGCACATATTCATCAGCATTTTTTGTCTGTGATGAGATCCAGAAATTTATAGAAGTAACCTCCAACTTGCTGTTCAAGTTCACTAAAAAGAGCATGCACACTGTAGCCAGTTGCACATTAGGAAATAAGAATGGTAGAATGCAGTTATTTGAGGCTATGGTGAAATGATTATGAAATTCATTATCACTGTTTCAATTATTGAAAATTAATCAGTTTCTTTCATTTAGTATTTATTAAATAAGAGCACCTGGCAAGTGCATATTTAATCTTTGGTGTCTACTAAGGATGAGCCGAACACCCCCCTGTTCAGTTCGCACCAGAACCTGCGAACAGACCTAAACTTTGTGTGAACTTTAGAACCCTATTAAAGTCTATGGGACTCGAACGTTCAAAATCTAAAGTGCTAATTTTAAAGGCTAATATGCAAGTTACTGTCCTAAAAAGTGTTTAGGGACCTGGGTCCTGCCCCAGGGGACATGGATCAATGCAAAAAAAAGTTTTAAAAATTGCAGTTTTTTCGGGAGCAGTGATTTTAATAATGACTAAAGTGAAACAATAAAAGTGTAATATTCCTTTAAATTTCGTACCTGGGAGTGTCTATAGTATGCCTGTGAAGGGGCGCATGTTTCCTGTGCTTAGAACTGTCCCTGCACAAATTGTCATTTCTACAGAAAAAAAAGTCCTTTAAAATCACTTGCGGCTATAATGAATTGTCGGCTCCCGTAATACAGAGAACACTTATTGAAAGTCATTGATTAAAAAAAAAAAAAGCGTGGGGTTCCCCCAAATTCAATTACCAGACCCTTCAGGTCTGGTATGGATATTAAGGGGAACCCCGCGTCAAAAAAAAAAAAAAATTGATGTGTTCTCTGTGTTACGAGAGCCGACAATTCATTATAGCCTCAAGTGATTTTAAATTACTTTTTTTTCTGCAGAAATGACACTCTGTGCAGGGACAGTTCTAAGCACAGGAAACATGCTCCCCTTCACAGGCATACTATAGACACCCCCCCCAGTACGAAATTTAAAGGAATATTACACTTTTATTGATTCACTTTAATCATTATTAAAATCCCTGCTCCTGAAAAAACTGCAATTTTTTAAACTTTTTTTTTGCATTGATCCATGTCCCCTGGGGCAGGACCCAGGTCCCCAAACACTTTTTAGGACAATAACTTGCATATTAGCCATTAAAATTAGCACTTTAGATTTCTCCCATAGACTTGTACAGAGAGTTCCTGGCTTTTAGAATTTTCCGCGAACACCCCAAATTGTTCACTGTTCGCTGAACATGAGTTCGACTCGAACTCGAAGCTCATCCCTAGTGCCTATTTTGCTAATCTTCAGATTATTAAAGCACTATAGAAAAATGTAACATAACAGGAATGAAAACATATTATTATTATTATTATTATTATTATTATTATACAGGATTTATATCGCGCCAACAGTTTACAGACCGCTTTAAAACTTAAGGGTAGACAGTACAAATGCAATACACTTTAATACACTAGGAATCAGACATGTATATCAATCAAAGTACACATTTTTGATAAGTTTACTGTATTTGTAAAATTCCCTTGAACTCTTGGCAGAAATTTTTATTACACACGTGTAAAGTTTATTCCTTAACTTTAAAAAATCTCCTCTAGTTTCAATGTACACTTAAGTAAGCATCTTTTATAAAAAGGCCCCATCCTCTAATTGTTTGTGAGTGGTGAAATAATTAAAGTGAGGCTTGTGTTAGTAGGGGGAACTGGCAGTTTCCTACTCCTGATCTGATCTGCCCATCGTAACTGTGGTTGCAAATTAAGCAAGTATAAAAAAAATAAAAAATACTTGTTTTTACTTTACCAAAGGACCGCTCTGGTATAGTTCAGCTTGTATACAGTATATAAAGCCAAAACTATATTTTTTCTAATTTGGATAGAGTAGGATTAAAGCTGCTGTCTTTATTTTTGTCCTGTAGACTCAACAGGAAGTGAGAGGATATATTTCAAACGCAAGTGGAAATCACCTCCAATGCCCCATATACACAGTCGGAATTTCCAATGGAAAAAAGTCAGATCGGATTATGTTGTCAGAAAATTGGATCATGTGTGGGCTCTATCGGACTTTTTCAGATGGAATTTCCCCCCAAAAAAGTTTTAGAGCAGGATCTTTTCCGGCAACAAAATCCGATCTGACTTTTTCTGATCGTGTGTAGAGAATTGCAACGCACAAAGTGCCACACATTCTTAGAAAAAATTTGAAGACAAAAGCAATTGGCTACTGGCCTCCACGTAGTCCCATCGTACGATGTTTACGTCACCTCGTTCTGAACGATCGTATTTTCCGACAACTTTTTCCGACCATGTGCTTTACATAAGTTTACATAAGTTGACATAAGTATCGGCCACAATCCATCATTCCGACGGATTTTGTGGTCGGAATGTCCGACCATGTGTATGGGGCATTAGACTTTTCTTATGGGAAGATTTCCCCTCTATATCTGTGGAGGCAAATTAAAATTTTAGATTCACCATCAGAAAGGACACAGACAGCAAATAAACATCTAATAGTGGTTCTAAATAAAAAAAGGACACAGACAGCAAATAAACATCTGAAAGTGGTCCCTCACTGTTCTATCCAATGCTAAACATGATGCGCCTTTAGTTATACGTTGAGCCTCTAGATCTTTATGAACATTTAATGATATATTAATTCAGTTTGGCTCTGCTGCATTGCTAATGCTATTTTGGAGAAAAAAAGGTTTTGATTCAGCTTTGTTTGTGTATGTGGTCATGCAGAATTATAAGGCATTTGTAGAAATTATCCATTGAGTCCCAGTAAAATTGTAATAATTTCCCCATGAAATTACATTAATCATGATATAACTTGCTTTCTGGAATTCGTGTTCAGAATTCTTATGCATGGAGGCTTTCACTGAGCTTGGATTATTTTTACTGATATTATTTGATGATGCCAATAGAGATTGTAGCTCTGTCCTCCAAGACTTGTCTAGGGTCTAAAGCTGACTGCACACTAATAGATTTACGAACAAACGTGCCTACAAACATTCATAGTTATTAGTGCATTCAGTGACTTGGAGAATGTCATTCAAAAGTGCTTGAAATTTTCATTTGTTTTTAACATTTGATTTTAGAATGAATGTAATTTTCTGAATGAAAACCACATTCACTGTTTGGAATTTGTTCATTCAAGAATTTTTTTCCACCCTGCTCATTCAGATTTTCTTATCACTGCAGTCAAAAGTGTATGACAACTTGACCCCACTAATGATTCAAAGATCAAAGGAACAATTCCTGAAATTAACATTTTTAAACAAAATTCTCCCTGTGAATGGCCAGATTACAGCATCTTCTAGTCTTGTTTATAGGGATAAGAAGTAAGATCAGTAAAATGTGTATATTTAATTCAATGCAGAATGAACCTCCTGTGTGGTAAAGTTGGCATCAATGTGGAAGTAGGAAACAAGCCATTGTCAATTTCTTTTAATTTCTTGTTGAAGTGTGGAGTTATACAGATAGTGGAAACAATGTAAAATTCTAACCTAACATCCCCACAGTGCAATGCTGTGCTTGTTGGGACTGAGAAAGGCAAGTCACGATAAAAACATTTTTCAGAATTTTGCAACATTCTTGCAGAGCAGTCATATGTTTTTACTTGTGAAAAGCAGATGAACTCCAACAAAAATGCCATTGTTGCTAGAGACAAGAGTTATACAGTATTTTTGTAAAAACATATTTTTGAACTAAAAGAGGAGTAAAGGGTATTACTTTAGTTTTTAGACATATTCATTTAGTTTAACTGGCAAATGCCATTAGCTATCTGTCTCATATATTCTATCTAAGGCAGAGCAATATTTTGCACCTAGTGTAACATTAAGGTAAAAAAGGGACAAGGATAAATAGACCTAAAAGTGTCCCCATTGTAATGTTACTATGTAGTGATGTGTAAATACTGTATGACATATGAATTAATACTTCATCAGAAGTGGAACTTCAGTTTAAAAATAGCTTTTTTATTACTATTATTATTATTAGTAAAAAAAAAAAAAAAACATGCACGTTAGTATTTTACAGTATTACACACAGTGGAGTAGTAATATTTTCATTAAAGTTCATTCTGAATACAGCAAAGGAGGGTGATAACCCCTGTCATATTTTTTTTTTTTGGAATCTGTGTTCCATTTCAGTGATTTCCCTTCACTTCCTGTCCCATAGCCAAACAGGAAGTAAGAGGGAATCCCTGCAAATTAAGGGAATTCCTTGGGGACCCCCAGGTCACCAGAACTAATATCCTCATTAGAAGATGTCTGTTCTATTATTTTTTTGGAGACAACCCAAAATTTGTGATTTTCTTTTACTTTCACTTTCATTGATAATGGTACACAGGACAATGAGGGCACAGACAGTAAGAACAATGTTCTAATCCTTCTCCACTCTATCCAAAACTAAAAAAAAAGTCTTGCCTTTAGTTACTCTTTAATAGTTATGCCTCTAACAGAAATGTTATTATTGCCCCAATTACACATTCTGGGGGTTATTATTGCAGTCACTGACACCAATGCCAAGGATTATTATTGCATTCGCTGACACCATTGCTGGGGGCTATTATTTTGTTTACTATTGAGGCCACTGACACATGCTGGGAGTTCTCATCATTTCCACTGACACTCAAGCTATGGATTAATATCATTGTCACTGACACCAAGGTTGGGCTTTAATGTGGTCACTGATACCAATACTAAGGTGTATTATTGCAGTTACTGACTTCAGTGCTGAGGTTTAATATTATAATCACTGACACTAATTCTGGGGGTTATACTTGCAGCCTCTGACACCAATGATAGAGGTGTTATTGAATGACCTTGTCCCAGTACTGTACAAGATCAAAAGGTTTTTTGCAGTTATCTAAAGATTTACTAGTTATACTAAAAAATATCCAATGGTATATTTAACTCACCAAAGGGGAGGGAATAAGAGAAGTACATTGATAAGAAAAATTGGCTAATTGCACAGCTGAAATACATACAGTATATGATTATTGTAATGATACCACATACCGGGCACATGAAAAGCAGTCATGTTGTTCAGCATTCCAAAAAGTCAGCCATGACATTTTATTTATCACATTTGTTTATGTTTTAAACCAGAAACCTAGCAGCTCTAATCCCCCCCCCCCTTTCAGAACTTAGCTATAATTTCAAAGGTGCCTCTTCACTGACATGTGGCCTGAGTAAACAATACTCTGTGATTTCAAAGAACCTGTTATTTCCACTGAGGTGGAGATGTGGCAGTGTCTGCTATCAATCATCCTCTACAGCTTATCACTTTCCTGGGGGGATTAGGTTTGACTCATTGTAAAACTATAACACAATCCTTCAGTTCTATCACCCATGGTTTGTAGAGCAATTACATCTATTAGGAATGCATAGCATGCCATAAAATGTCTACCTAGAACTAATGGGTATTGTAAAAAGGCATTCAGGGCTGAGAGGCGACCTTTCAGAGACCCATGCCTCATTCACAATTTCAAAAAACTACACATAATTCACAAAATCAGACAAGACACATTAATATTAAAGCGGACCTCCACCCTAAAATGGAAGTTCTGCTCATTGGTGCCCTCCCCCCCTCCGGTGCCACAATTGGCACCTTTCAGGGGGGAGGGGGGTGCAGATATCTGTATAATCCAGGTATCTGCACCCACTTCCGGGAATAGCTAGCCGCAGATGCCCGCTTTGTTGTGTTCTGGGAAACACACAGTTCCCAGGACACAATGGGGACCAGTGAAGACACGCAGCATGACTCGCACATGCGCAGTAGGGAACCGGGCAGTGAAGTTGCAACACTTCATTTCCGATTCCCTGACAGAGGATGGCGACGGGGGCAGCCAAGAGACAAGCGATTGCTCGTCATCTGCCACCGACATCGCTGGACCCTGGAACAGGTAAGTGTCCATTTATTAAAAGTCAGCAGCTGCAGTAATTGTAGCTGCTGACTTTTAATATTCTTTTTAAGGTGCCACTTCCCTGGACACGAAATGTAATGCCAAACAATAATCTACAAGTTTCAGAATGCAATCTGTACATATTTTCAAATATTAATAACGGTATAAAACTGTGTGTACAAGGGAGGGCCATTATACTGGCTTAAACATGGTGGCATCCCTTGGCCACTCCTCAGCTGCCTAATTGATCAGATGGTCTCTGACAGCACCCCCTTGATATCAGAAAAAAGGAGACTGCTCCTGAAGTTGACATCTTTCTTTTTTAACATCAAACCAAGGAACACCCAACTATACTCGAGAGCCACTGTACCATTTTTGCTTATTCATTGGACCCTGCAAATCAGAACAGCATTAAGTATTCTCAACCTCAACTCCCTTTTATTTCTCTTTTGCATTGTTGTCTCTTTGTTACTTTGTAATAGCTTTGTTTTTTCTTTGTAGATATTTTTATTTGCACCATTTGACCCTTTTCATTATTAAACTATATTTTGAAAAGTGTTAAAATTGTCTCTAAATGTGCTAAGGCAAACTAAAAGAATCCTTGTGCTACTCTAATATAATCCTCTGGACGTACCTGTCTGCGGTGACATTGTATGCGTTTGTTCTAAAATAATAGTTGTCATTGCTGTTGTTGTGAAGGGTTTATAGCCCCAAAAGCGATCTGGTGGCAGTTTAAAAGGGTTATTTGCTTAGTTAACCCAGTGACAATCACTCTCAGTCTGTTGGCACTTAGATGATGGTCCCGCAAGCTGGAATATCTGTGTGCAGGGTACAGCTGATAGGGTCATTGTTGCATAAGTGACAGCGCGGTGTGAGGTAGACCAGTCTTTTGTCATGAGTTGATGAAAAGGGCAGTGGTCGGATACCATGTTTCGTCACAATTATTGTTTTACCTACTAAAGTATTTCTAATTCTGGCCAGTCACCCATATGATATAGGTCTCTGTTAGTAAAGTGACTTCTATTTTCTGACTTACTCTCTCCAGGGTTAGCTTTACTTACTGAGTTGAAACAGGAGAGTTGAAATAGATAGCTGATTTAAATAGCTGAACCAGATTATTACATTTAATCTTAATGTTTGTGTGTTTTGATGTTTTTCATATAACAATATATTTTTAAAATGAGTAATAATTCTCAGACCTTTCAGTACCTCCCATTGGTTAAATACATTACAACAAATTAAGTGACAGCCTTAGAGTAGGGAACTATGACTGTTGGGATGGGGCATGTAGTCCAGTGGCCATGGGTAATATCACATGCAAACAAAAGTGTATTATTCCCCTACACATACCCCAAGTTGCCATTCCAGAATGCCAAAATATAGACTGATATTCCCAGGGCTGAAGGCCCATGAGCATAAAGAACCTCCACCATGTTAATGCAAGCTCTTATGCCATACAGTATCATGTGGGTACCATTTGGATGCTATAAGAGGGGCCTATGCCATTGCTAAATGACACATGCAGTAGTAAACACCAGAGTTACAATGAAAAAAGATCATTAACAACTGACAAAATAGGAATAAGGCCATTGGTGATTATTATAGGAACTATACTACATCAATATTAGTGGCGGCACAGTTGTGTAGTGTGTAGCACTCTTGTCTAGTGGTAAAAAGGGTCGCTGGTTCAAATCCCAACCATGACACTGCCTGCCTGGAGTTTGCATGTTCTCCCTGTGCCTGCATGGGTTTCCTCCCACACTCCAAAGACATGCAGGTAGGTTAATTGGCTTCTGTCCAAAATTGGCCCTAGTATATGAATGGGGACCTTGGATTGTTGGCTCCTTGAGGGTAGGGGCCAATTTGAGTGTACAGGGATAGGGACAATTGTAGACACTCACTCAGGTTGAACTGGATGGACTGGTGTCTTTATTCAACCTTACTAACTATGTAATATGGAACATGACTATAGCTTGGAAGTCAAGCCATAAAGACCTTTGAATTGTTTTGATATTTTATATTTATAAGGTGGTGTGGAAAGGGGACAGATCTTGTTAATTGAAAGGCTAAGTTCACTTTCAGGAGCATATTACATGTTATACCCATAATTAGGATGTAACATGATCCTAGTGACCCACCTCCCGTCACCAGTAGTCCCCGCTTTGTGACAGCGGGTGGGGGATCTTCTTCGCTGGTCAGTGATTTTATAGTCAATTTATAGTCAATTGTTTCTTCCTGCCATTGAGGAACTGCCTGCTCGTACGGTATAAGCCCTTGTACACACGGTCGAACATTTCGACGGATTTTGTCCGCAACTGTTGCATACACACAGTCGGACAAAGTTGTCAGAAAATCTGATCGTACTTAACGTGATGATGTTATTTCGTTAGGACGGGACTACGTTCAGGCTAGTAGTCAATAGCTTTGGTCTAGGAATTTGATCTGAGCATGCGTGGCACTTTGTCCAAACGGAATTCTCTACACATGATCGGACAAAGTCCGATCGGATCATGTTGGAAAATGTTATAGCCCAGCTGGAAAACTTGGTCCGTCGGATACTCCGACGGAAACAGTCCGATGAAGCCCACACACTGTCGGATTATCCGACAACACGGTCCTATTGGACATTGTCCATCAGAATGTCCGACCGTGTGTACAAGGGCTTAGAGGTACTGTGTCTGCAGGATACACACATTGAACTTGCGATCTGCAGATGTAAAAAAATAAAATAAATGATTTGCTAATTAAACCAGCAAAATCATTTGCATTAATTATTCGTTTTTTTTTTTTTTACAAAAGATGAACTTATCCTCTAAATTACAATTTCTAAACGAATGTATATTTTTTAATGATTTATATGCTTTGATTAACATGTAAAGGTCTCAGGGCTGATAAAGGTGTACCTATTAGTATTCTTATAGGCTCCTAGCTTTGGAGATATTACATATCTTACAGAATACCGTGTGCTAGATTGGGTGTTCAGATTTCTTCATAGAATACAAGAAATCAGTTCACATTATGCAAGTCCATATTTAAACTTCCTTAGTCTATGCTTGTACATCTCTGCCATAGTGATCACAAATTTTGGACTACAGATCCCACTTTGTGCTTTAGGACTAAAAAATAATCATCTCATCTAATTTCCCCATAATAATATTGCTGGATCCAGATGGTGTACAAAGTGTTGAACAGAATTTGCGACATTACAATTTGTGTTCTCTGAGCTGATGATTCAGATGTTTCCAAGACCAAATAAGCAGATCACATTTTCAGCTATTAACTTTGTCCATTCCTAAAATGATCATTAATTGATCTTAACTCCTGGTACATTGAGTCAGCTGGTGTGAAACAATCAAGTTTTATCAAGTTCTGTTTTAAAGGACTACTAAGTACAACCTGAAAATAAAATATTTACTTAACCTATTGTTCACTTTTCTTTTTTTTTTTTTCACACTAAAGCAGGCCATAGACTTTAGAGAATGAGTGAATGTGTGAGCGCAAATAAATATGATTATAATGCACAGCTAAAACTATACAATTGAATGATTGATACATATGAGAGTTCCTGTTCAGGCCATGGGAAGAGAGACAAGAAAACATATCACACATTTTCCACACCACTTCTATTTCTGTCATAGGGAACTCCCTGCATCTTTCCTAGAAGTGTCACCTCATTCATTACATAGTTGGTAACTAGGGGTGGCCATAAGTGTTCAGGTACACGCGTAGCCTGTGGTTACTAGTGCAGGTAGGGTTTGAAAAAGACGATGAGCACTAGTGTCACTAGAAAATACTACAAGAATTGTTTCACATAATTGTGGCAAGATATGGCTTTGCATGACCAGCTTTAAAAGAAACCTATGGCCAGGCTATGCAAATTCAAATAGTTACATATTCTCAGCAAATAGTAAATTCGTTTTGAAACAAGTGCTATTTTCACTGTAATGCTGACCTTCAATCTGGCCCTGTTCTCCACCAAACTGTGCCCAATTGTGGTCCTTTTTCAGCCCACTTCTTGTGAGTCTAGACTGTCATGAACACATTGCCAAGGTACTGCCACACTAATTGCCACTTATGTCGGAGTTGTTTGGTGTAGAACCAAACACTGTCACTGTCGGGCTTTTGATGTGTCCATACCAGCCATGGAGACCCTTGTAAAAAGTATGTATACTATAAGTGAAAGGGGCCTCAAAGAGGGCAAGAAGGGGGTCCATTAATCCTAGATTTCTATTTTTATACTCATTTATTCATTGTTAAGAATATGTAAATACTTGGATGTTCATAACCTGGCCACATGTTCACCAAAAAGTTTACTTTAAGATAGTCTTCTAAGCCTATGCAAAGGAAGCTGAGCAGTTGTTGTGTTATCTAAAATGTATCTTCCCCTTTCAAATGAACAGGTAGCCGTTTATTTTCAGAGATGAAAGGAATGTCATCATTCTAGTAGTGAAATATTTCATGGTATAAATTGATAAATATTTTTGTGTGTTGCTAGATTTATATCATGGATAAAACAATTTGGAAAAATTGAATGAACAAAATTGTACTGCTATAGTTTTCAGTAACCTGCAACAAATAACCTTTACTTGGCTATATAAGAGCAGAAGAATTGCTATAATACCGTGAAACAATAAAATAGCTAAAAACCATATATAAGAGGTTGCATGCGAACCATTAAATTGGAACATAAAATCTTTAATTTCTAGTATATTTCTCTAAGTTAATGTAATATTCCTACATATTATTTCACCTTTGTCTGTAAAAAGTTATGACTATCTATAAAAATGTAAATTCTCAAGTCCAATAAGACAATAGATTTTCACAAATGGTAGTCACAAAATTTAGCTAAATGTGTAGGAGGCAATAAATATAGCCAATTAAAAGCAGGCATACATGCGACAAACAGATGTAGCTGGTAATTAACCCCTTAATTACTAAAATCTTACCACATGGAAAGTACATACCACATGAGTGATGTAAAAAGTTGTTCTTCCAGCCACTCTCATTCATTGGTAAAGTTGTTTTATGTTTTTTATTTTATTTATTTTTTAAGGAAAGAAAAAAATACCAGCTTAATATACCAGGAATATGTTCTGCCATTCCCATAGCAGAACAATCCACACCCCTGCCAACACTGGGCATTTCCCTCAACCAAAATATTTAGCTAACTTCCAATACTGGAACCTCTAAGCACACAGATGTTGGCTTTCACCTGAGCTTGTTTTTTTGCACATTCCTTTTATTTTAATTCTTACTTCAAGCTTCAAGCTATCAGGTCTGAGAATATGCATTCCTGGGTGCATTTTAGAGAGCAGTAGGTATGTGAAAATATATATCAGCAAACCAAACACACTGATTGAGATTTAACCAGCCTCAGGCTAATGTATGGATCACAATTATTTAGAAGTTTTGCTCGTTTGCTGGGTGACTCATCAGACAGGACCACTCAATTTTGATCAGTTACTTGTTCACAAATGTCTAATGTGCTCAATGATATAAAGTGCAACTTTACATGTGCATATTAGAAGTTTAACTATAAATGATATGCTGGGAAATGTTTTATATGTTACTGTTATGTACTTCATTGTAGTATCCATGTACTGATTGGGGTTCAATAATTGCTTCATTTTCATATACAGAGTGTGCCTAAGGGCCTGTGTCCATGAACTCTTTTGGCTTGGGATGATGGCATCAGTTTGATTGCAGTTTGAGATTTTTCTAAGATAATTCAGAATTTATTGGCAAGTACATTAGACCTGAAATGTACCTATTTCTGACCTTCACTTGACCTGCTTCAAGTAGGTTTTTAATCCCATAGACTTGCATGAGAATGCAGAACCCATCTGACACAAACAACAGGTCATCTGCACAGGTTCAAACTTACTAAACTGCATTGTTGCCATATAAATATTAATCTATTCCTTGAAACTTTATACAATTAAAGTTGGGGAATAAAGACATGGATGTTGTTGTTTGTGGGGTAGTTCAGACAGTTCATATAAAAAATCTCTCTCACAAATGAGACTGGGTACACTTTCTCAAAAATTCCTAGGGAGGTAATATTGATACATGTTTTCATACATGAAGACTTCTGAGCATTGCCTTAATAAGGATCACTTGTTGCTATTATGGGCTATGCCTTTTGTGAGACTCCCTACTGAGTAGCAGGTTTTGCAGTTTTGTTTTTTTCCGAAAACTATATTTTTATGGATTTTCCAATACATCTAATTCGTGTCCTGATAGTTAGTTATAACTAATAATCATTTTTTATTCATGCTTGGTTAGATTGTCACACATTTCTTTGGAAAGATTTGTATAATGCAACAGTTAGGCTCTTTAAGGGTTGATTTGTCACGAGGAAAGAAGGCAAAGGGGAGACATGGTTTAAACCAGGGTTGCTCTGATACCAGTTAAGTACGAGTACCTATAATTTTCTCAAGTAATTGCCGATACCAATTACCGATACCTATTTTTTAAATGTTATTAATTTTCTATTTTATCCTTTAGTTTTTTTTTTTTAACACTGTACTTTTAACTTTTTTACATCACGTTTATTGCTTTTACCCCAGGGATGACCAACATCCTGTGTAATAGCATGGGCCATGAAAGGTCCTCTTCATGGAGAGATCTGAGGTTTGCTGGACCCCAAATCTCTCCTCTTTCCTCCAATGCAGCCAAGTAAAAAGGGAGAGGAGTTATAGGTGCAAAGGCTTGGTCACTATACCTAATCTTCTATGAACAATGTTTATTGAAAGTATAATATTTGAGTCCATAATAAGTCCAAGCAGATTCAACACTAGGGCATGCTTCCTGTACAGCCGTAGCAGACTCTAACTACATGAAAGACAAAAACAAAAGGAGAGAAGTGCCTTTAAGTGTAGCAGAACATGTAAATGCTTTAATTACTCCAATAGAGGGCTACTCACGATTTAACAGTTAAAACAGCCACATCATGTGGTGTAGGTCCAGGACACCAGGTGAGCTGGGTCACGGGAGCTGCTGGTGCCGCCAGATGTCGGATGAAAGATGCCTCAGGACACCTATCCCTACATGCAGCAATGGGGTCTCCTCTCCAGCTACTCCTCTTCATGGTCATGGTCATGAATGGTCATGGTCATGAATGCCATGCAGTGAATTGAATGGGTGGCCAGTGGGCTGCAGGGAAGAGCAGCCCAGTCACCACAGCTGTCTGGGACATGCACTTGACAGGTGTTACACAGGTGCGGCCTGCACACACCTAGCAATATCACTGTCTGCCCCCAAGGTGATGTCACTTCCGGTATCAGTCTCAGGTATTGAAGCGTTTTCGCGAGTACTGATACTTGCCAAAATGCTTAGTATTAGCACCAATACTGTAACGATATCGGTGCAACCCAAGTTGAAACCTTAAGGCCCGTTTCACACTATAGCCCACTGCATAACACACAGGAGTGCTGTGCATCCCTGTTCCCCATTTCAGGGGTGAATCAGGGCCAATTCTATGCCTGAATTTGGCCCTGAGCCAAAGTCGAGCAGGATTTTTGTGCAGTGTGCTCCGCAGCCGCAACAGAGATATGTGAATTGGCTCCATAGGGAACCAGTCACATTCTCCTGCTATGAGAATTGGATGCGGGGAAAACCGCATCTAATTCACATAGGTGTGAACCCAGCCTTAAATACATCAGGGAGGTGAATAGGGTTCAGAAGGTCAGTTTTTTCAATATGAAACCAAAATCAAGAACTTTCAGCAGAGGTAGTGAGCCAGTCAACAGCAAATGCCATCAAACATGCTTGGGATAAACATAGATATACATAGATATACTCAGACAAAAAGTTAACACCCCCCCCCAAAAAAAAATAATAATACAAAATATGTATAAAACAAAACAAAAAAAAACAAAAAAAAACAGGCAGACTTAATGGACAACTCTGTGTTTTTTTCTGCCAACACTTTTCTTTCAATTTTTTTTAATTAAAGTTTCATAATAACAAGTTACAAAAAGGACATTATTCCAACATGAAATTAGAGTCAGTAGAAGAGTAAGTATTAAGCAGAATTTGGAAATGCAAGACCTAGTAATTCAAAATTGTGTAAAGAGAAAAGTACACATCAACAGATGTTAATGCAAGTTGGTCTTTAACAGACTTAGAAACGGTATCAGCAGAAAAATTTAAAACAAGACTTAAACATAAACTGGAAGAATTGAGACACACACATAAGATAACAAAAGGAAAAAGCCATGCACATACATAAATACTATAAATAAATTAAATATATACACCTATGCATGATTAATTAATTGATTGCAATAATGGTGAGAAAAAATGATCTAATAAATCAAACATAACATAATTTATAAAAAGAATTATAAATAACAAGTGTTAATAATGAAATTCTAAAAATCCCAGTGAAGTAATAAAAAGTCCAATAAATGAAAAATAGTCCAGGGAGGACTTAATAAATATCTAAATTGATAAAAAGTAACAATTTATAAGAATTAATGAAAAAATAAAAAAGTTAATAAATACATTAAGTTAATAGTAACAATAAAAATAAAAGTAAAATTTAAAAAAATATATATTAGTGATAATAATAAAAAATAGTGGTAATAATGAGTGTAATAATAATGTAAAAAAATAAAATAATAAAAAATAAAAGTGTTCAATCTTCTGTACAACCGAAAAACACCAAGGATCGTGACCATCACCACACAAAATATACGTTTACCGAAAAGGCAAATGATTTCATGCCCATAGTCAATCTCCACAGCACCTCCTCAGACCATGATCATAGTAGGCTCCCTTTTTGAATAATGAATGAATGAATGAATGAATAAAGCAGGCCAGGACCATCAACAGCAGCACGTGAAGCAGAAAGGCAGTACGGAAAGAATGGAAAGACTCACAATAGCATAATTCTGTATAACAAATTTAATAAAAGTAAAGAAATACACTTACATAGAAAGCAGTAAAAACGCCCATAAAAAATGCCGGCTGGCATGAAATCGCCCGTCCAACCTCTGCATATCATGGGGGGTTTCTATAAATTTTGCAACCTATGTTTGCCATTTGTCCAGAAATTGGACAGTGTGGCCAGAGCAGTATGCAAAGAATTTTTCATAAAGGTGCTGGGCTTTAACTCTCTGTATTACCTCTGACACTATTGTTGGTTCTACATTTTGAAGTTATAGTAAGGCAGGCAGCAATGAGTATGTGAATGATTATACACCTGAATTGCTTAGGTATATGCTTTATGTTAAGATTTAATAAGGCTAATTATGGGGTTGGAGAAATTAGAACTTTTACATTCCCAACCTTAGGTGAAATAATGAACCTTTAGAGCAGCATTCTCTCCAGCAATGGTTGGACAAACCTTTAAATATAGGTGCTGTCCTTATGGGCATTAGGTAACTTTGTTGTAGATGTTTTAGTGCTAGGTCCCAATGGTTTGCACAGTGGGAGTATTTATGACTGGATTGTATTGCTTTGTTCCACTCAGACATAGTGAAGCTGGTGTTGAGATCCTTCTCCCAGTTTAGCATACTTAAGGTCTTAGTGTGGGTATCTTTTGATTGTAGTTTTAGATACAACCAGGACAGGCCTTTAGGTTTTAAATACAAAGTAGTCAATTCCTTCCATATATCAGTTTGTGGTGTGTATTGGGTGTCTGGGTATTTAATATGGTAATGGTGCAGCTGAAGATCTTTAAAGGTAGTTGCCTGAGAGTGTTGAATTCTGAATTCTCTATATGTAGTTTCATGCGTAAGGTTTCTCTGTGTAGTGGCATAGAAGGAATGAGATATTCATAAGCTCCTATTGGGAGGTCCTTGCCGATGTGTATTGGGCTTTGTGTGGTTCGGTCTTTTAGTAAATGCCATGTAGCTGAATTGGCATCAATTGAAGGCTGGGAGGGGTAAAATAGATCTATAGGTCTACGAGTTGAAATCGCTATTAATAGTGAAAATAGGTCTCTTTGAGACACTATCAGGTTGATTTACTAAAGGCAAATCCACTCTGCACTACAAGTGCACTGCAAGTACACTAGAAAGTGCACTTGTAAGTGCAGTCACTGTAGATTGCAGTAGATCTGAGGGGAAGCTCTGAAATGAGGGGAAGCTCTGCTGATTTTATCATTCAATCATGTGCAAGCAAAAATGCTGTTTTTTATTTTCATTGCATGTCCCCCTCAGATCTACAGCGACTTCACTTCCAAGTGCACTTGTAGTGCAAAGTAAATTTGACTTTAGTAAATAACCCCGTATGGCTTTTTCTATTTGTACCCATAATTTATCTGTATCATGATCAAACCAGGCTTTTATTTGGTCTAGGAGAGCTGCGTAGTAGTATTTGCATATGTTATGGAAGCCTGCTCCACCATACTGACGATGTCTAAGTAGTATTGAAAAGCAGAGCTTAACCATTTCGCCCTTCCATAGAAATGTTCTAAATAATTTATCAACTGAAGAAAAAAAGGCTTCCGGTACGCAATCTTAGCAACACTTTTTTATGTTTCTATTTACTAAAAACAAATTGGCAGCTTTTTAAGAAAGAATAATAAATGCACATATTTGTGTGGAATAAAATGTGCATTTATTATTTTTTTCCACAGGAACCCGCAAAATATTGCACCCATGATCAGTGGATCATCAGTGCAATACTAGACTTATGAATACTCCTCCTCTAGCTCTCTGCCCATATCTTCATGGGGCTTTCAGTTACAAATCTGGAGGAAGTGTCCATGGACTACTTGAGCTGATTACTACGCTCGTATTCTATTGAGAACTACATTGAGAGGATTACCCGGGAGTTGTTATTTATTCATTCACATATCTCTGTGAATAAATGATGTGGTTGTGCGTCCCAATTTTAAAAGTTACAGCATCTGCAGGGTGGAGAAACCCCTTCCTTCTGCCACTGGTTGGGGGGCTCAGGGAGTGAGGGGGGTACTTAGCAACATGCTACCTATTATACCCTACATACGGGTAAAACATGTAATATGGGGCAAGAATTTTTTTTTTTCTGTCTACACATGATTGGATGATGACAATCAGCAGAATATAACCTCATTCACTAAGCTCTGGGGAAAATTCCCTTGAAAAATGCAACACCCCTTGCAAAGTGAACAGCTTATTTGCCTTAATAAATACATTTTTGTGTATGAGTATCCAAAAGTACTGCACAAAAAAAGAGAAAGACAAAACATTAACACTATTGAACAAACAACTTCCAATGTCTCTTGTTGTCCTTTTTCAGAGTTTACTTATTTATTTATTTATGTATTCATATATTAGTTTGCTTGTTCACAAGCCTTTTGCTACCAATTTTTTTTTTTTTTTACTGTTTTGGCAATAAAATCAAAAACATAAACTGCCTCCCCATAAAGAATAATAATTCCAGCACACCAAGGCACTTAGGTTGATACCACCATTACACGCATGCGAGTTTCCTGCTTCACTGCTATGAATTTTTTTCCCATCCTATTTTTTAATGAAAGGATTTTTTTCTATACAAACAAAATATAATCTCCAACAAACAGAACTTGTTTGTAGTAATATAACATATAAATGCAACTTCTACCAAACATTACAGACATTAAAGGAAGCACCAATGTGGAACATTAGAAACCAGCATTGGGGGGGGGGGGGGCAGGAGTGGGGTGAGGAGAAGGTGTAGGAGGTGGAGTACACATCATATATACAATCCAACAGCCCAACAGAAATATAAAAATGCCTAGAGAGGGATATAGATGGGTAGTTTACGTGAACAAAGGTACCTCTCTTACAAAATGTCTAAACAAAATGGGTGTATACTCCTAGAGAAGGGAGAGTACATTGCCTTTGTATTATCACCCATTAAATTGCTACTGGAGGAGGAGATAAGAGCTTGGCAGTATCTAGAGGTACGTGGGAAGCAGGGTATCAACAGATGGTCCCAACATAAGCTTTGTACTTCTCTTTTGTAGGGTGCATGTCCCCCACCCTGAGTTCCCTGCTATATTATTAACAGTCAACATGCCTTAAAGAATCTAGTTGGTGCGTCTATCCATCTAATTTTTCATTTAAAAATTAGTTACTGACAGCTCTTTTTAAAAGTAGAATTTTGGGATAAACCTAACCTTTAAATGCTCCCTCCCTTCTCCAAACACATATGCTGACTAACCTGTTTAGGAAAGAACTTTACTTACCTATTTTCAAGCCAGTTATGTGATCTGGCTGCCCTGTGTCAGCCAGTGGCTGCTGCATTGGAGAGGAGGGAGCGCTGACAATGGATGGGCCAATAATAAGCATTCGAGTGACCCCCAGGCATTGCCAGCCCTCTCATCTGAATGAATGAATGAATGAAATACTTATATAGCGCACAATGCGAACTGAATCGCCTCTAGGCGCTGTGGCGAGCTTTGATCATCTGCTAAAAGAGGAAGGTCTTGAGTTTTTTCCTAAAAGCCAGGTGATTTTCTTCCAGGCGGATGTTTATTGGTAGAGCATTCCATAGCCGAGGCCCTTGGACAGCGAATCTCCGATCCCCCTTGGATTTATACCGGGCTTTGGGCATGAGGAGGAGGTTTTTGTTGGCTGATCGAAGACTGCGGTTTGGTGTGTAATGATTTATTTTCTCCATTAGGTATTGCGGAGCTTCTCTATGCACGCATTTGTGGGTGAGGCAAAGGGTCTTGAACGTGATCCGATTTTTTACGGTTAGCCAATGTAAGCTCCTCAGTGAAGGAGAAATGGATTCCCAGGGTTTTTTTCCTGTTATCAGCCTTGCCGCCGTGTTTTGGATCAGTTGTAATCGCGCAAGTTGATATTGTGGTAATCCTATGTAAAGCGAGTTTGCGTAGTCCAGTCGTGAATTAATGATTGTTCCAACTACCACTGCTTTGTCATTCTTTGGGATAAAAGGGATGAGTCTGCGAAGCATGCGCAGCAGATGGTGAGATCGACTGACTACTGCTCCTATTTGCGCATCCATTGACATTTGTGCGTCTAAAATAACCCCGAGACTCTTGGCTTTGGTCTTTGGGGAGATAGTCTGCCCAAAGACGGTTGGTGGAGACCAGGAGGTTTTGGTTGCGGGCTTATGATTTGGGTGTAAGATAAGAAGCTCTGTCTTTGATTGGTTCAGCTGGAGGGAGTTGGTGGTCATCCAGTCCTCTATTGATTTGAGGCAGTTTTCAAGTTGTTGTTGGTGATCTTTTTTTCCATTGATCCGGAAATAAAGTTGCGTGTCGTCAGCGTAAGAGTGGAAGCAGAGATCTGAGCATCTGATGATTTGAAGGAGTGGGCGAATGTAAATGTTGAAGAGAACGGGTGACAACGGAGAGCCTTGAGGGACTCCGCAGGTGACTGCCCGAGTTTCGGAGAGGAATTTTCCTAGTTTCACTGTCTGTGACCGATTTCCTAGGAAGGACGCGAACCAATGGAGATCTATGTCTTGGACTCCGGCTACTTCTGTGAGGCGGACGAGTAGAGTATTGTGATCTACTGTATCAAACGCTGCACTTAGGTCTAGCAGTACGAGGAGACACGGCTCTCCGTCATCTGCCGCTTCGAGGGCGTCATCCCAAATCTTGAGGAGAGCTGTTTCTGTTCCATGACCCGGGCGGAAGCCTGATTGCAGCGGGTCCAGGAGTTTGTGAGTATCCAGGTGAAGTTGTAGCTGATGTACTACAGCTTTCTCCATGATCTTAGAAATGGTGTTGAGGCTTGTAATTGGCCTACGGTTGTTTGGATCCTGAGGGTCCAGGTTTGGTTTCTTGAGTAGAGGTTTGACGATGCCTTGTTTGAGGATGCTGGGAACAATCCCTTCGTGGAATGATCGGTTTATGAGGTGGGTTATGGTTGGAGCCACGATGTCGGAGCATTCTTTCAGTAGTTTTGTGGGGATGATGTCAATAGGTGAGGTACTGTCACGCAGTTTATTAATGATGTTTTTTGCGGTGTCTACGGTAATTGGGGATAGTGAAAATTTTGGCGGTTGCGGTATGTTGGTGCGGACATCCTCTTTATGCATTTGCTGGCTGAGGTCGGATGTTTTCTTCTGACAAATTGTTTCCCTGATGGTTTTGACTTTATCGATGAAAAAATCTGACAGTTTGTCACAGTAATCCTGGGATTCGCTTTCTGGGGGTTCTAGGCTTCCCTGCAGCCAGCTCTGGTTGACATGCCATTAAACTCTGGCCTGAAAACAGGTAAGTATACAGATCTTTTTAAAACAGGTTAGTAAGAATAGCTATTGGGAGGGGGAAGGGAACGTTCTTAAGTTTGGTTTATACTGCAATGCTACTAAAAATGAGCTGTCAATGACAGATTTTTAAAGAGAAGTTTCATTTTTTTATCAGCACAGGGGGGGGGGGGGTGGGGGGGTTACAATGTAATATTACTATTGAACCATTTAATATTGAGCTGTTTGGTGCAGTGCATTTTATATGAAAATTTTGTTCAGTTTGGATGAATTATTAGTTAGGATTATCCTGGAATTTCACTATAATCGGTTTGATTTACTAAAACCGGAGAGTGCAAAATCTGGTGCAGCTCTGTTTATCAAAGCTTAATTGAACAAGCTGAACTTAGAAGCTGATTGGCTACCATGTAGAGCTGCACCAGATTTTGCGCTCTCCAGTTTTAGTAAATCAACCCCAATGTGTTAACCAAAACAGCCAATTATAGTGCTAAAATGCAGACTCGAAGTGTGTAGGTAAACAAAACTATCTAGTCAGTAGATGACAGTTGGCCTCTGTTTAAAACTTTAAATTTCAGATGTATTAACAAAACTGAAAATAATAATTAAATAATTAAAAACTATTTTGTACATTTGTCAGCTCATAATAAAAAAATCTGAGTAATGTGTGTAATAAAACAATATGCCAAATAAAGCCTTATATGTTCTTAAAATGAATATAGGTAGACAAATTAGTCATAGAGTGATTGTCAAGTTAACCAATCCACGGCTGAATGATCTTGAAAGAGTTAAGTAAAAATCTCTCATCCCATTTACCAATTTTGTTTGAAAATGAAATCCTGAAAGTCTTCCGTAATTTTTTATCTTCTCTATCCCACAAAACATTTTCCTTTCTACAATCAGATTGTACAATTTCCAGAAATGTAGTATAGTTATAGTAGTGTAGTAGTGTGGGATTCTGTAAACATGCCAAAATTTTAAAGAAGTTTTTCAGCTCATTAGTTTTGGATAATCTGCTTCTGCAAACCAAATTGCACTTAGACTTGGTTAATCTGCTTCTGCCTCCCAAATTGCACTCGTACACACGGTCAGACATTCCGACAACCAAATCCGTCGGATTTTGTCCAACGGATTTTGTCCGACGAATTTTGTTCGAAACTGTTGCATACACACAGTTGGACAAAGTTGTCAGAAAATCCGATCGTACTTAAAGCGGGGTTCCACCCTAAAGTGGAACCTCCGCTGATCAGAACCCTCCCCCCCTCCGGTGTCACAATTGGCACCTTTCGGGGGGGTGGAGATACCTGTCAAAGACAGGTATTTACACCCACTTCTGGGCATAGACTCCCGTGGGAGTCTACGCCATTTCCTGTCCTGCCGCGCTGTCTGCTGGGACACACACGGGTCTCAGAGACAGCGCGGAGAATTCCTATTGCGCTGCGCGACTCGCGCATGCGCAGTAGGGAATCGGGAAGTGAAGCCGATTCGCTTCACTTCCTGATTCCCTCACCTAGAATGGTGGCGGCAGCAGCCGAGCGATCGATCGGCCTCGGCTGCCGGCATCGCTGGAACCCGGGACAGGTGAGTGTCCATTTATTAAAAGTCAGCAGCTGTAGTATTTATAGCTGCTGGCTTTTAATATTTTTTTTTGTAGGTGGAATCCCTCTTTAACGTGATGACGTTATTTCGTTAGGACGGGACTACGTTCAGGCTAGTAGCCAAAGGCTTTGGTCTAGGAATTTGATCTGAGCATGCGTGGCACTTTGTCCGATCAGAATTCTCTACACGTGATCGGACAAAGTCCGATCGGATCATGTTGTCGGAAAATTTTATAGCCCGGCTGGAAAACTTGGTCCGTCGAATACTCCGACGGAAACAGTCCGATAAAGCCCACACACTGTCAGATTATCCGACAACAGGGTCCTACCGGACATTGTCCATCAGAATGTCCGACCGTGTGTACAAGGGTTAGTCTTGGGTAATCTACCTCTGCCACCCAAAGTGCACTTAAAGAGATATTAAAGTTTTGTTTTTTATTTAAAACAAATAACAAACATATTATCTTTACCTGCTCTGTGCAGTGATTTTGCACAGAGCAGCCTGGATCCTCCTCTTTTCGGGTACCTTGCTGGCACTGCTGGCCCCTCACTCCTGCTATGGGGGCACCTGAGCTGAGCCGCTACTCTATTTGTCCATTCACACACAGAGTCATGACTCGGCCCTGCCCCCTCCATCTCCTGATTGGCTCACTGCCAATGGCTCCTGCTGCTGTCAAGAGCTAATCAGGAGTATGAGTCCCCGGAGAGCCATGCAGCTGCAGGCATCACCCCGGTAGCATTTTTTAGAGCCGATGGTCAGCTTTCTTGTCCTAACAACCGGAGTGGCTAACCAGCCATTCTGTTGTTATTACAAGCAGCAGGAGGGGTCTCCCCCCTCTTCTGCCACCCTCTGAAAAAAATTGGGTTATGGATTGGGTTTATTTTTACATTCAAGTTTTAAAAAGTGTATTCTTTCTCAAATATTGCATTTGAAAAACCAATGTGCAAATACCATATGACAAAAGAATTGCAAAACCCACCAATTTATTCTCTAGGGCTCTGATTTAAAAAAAATATATATATATATAATATTTAGGGGTTCAGCAAAAAATAAAACATTATTTTCACATGTAAACAAAACATGCCAGAAAATGCCTGGTCTTCAAATTGTTAATTCCACTTTAAGTGCTAAATAATAAAATAGTATAGAAGTTTTTTTTGTTTTGCTGCAGAAGGTCCATTGTCATTAGATGGATATATTCACAAGATGGTAGATTAATCTGTAAAATCTAACTACTAAATCATATCTCATGAGGATGTAATGCCCATGAACTCCTTAAGCATTTATAATTGCAGCTTTAGAACCCAGAGTTTTCATTGACAACAGTCCCAAGGCTTCAAAGAGGTGACAACATGCAAAAATGTCTTTGAACCTGTTTATTGCTAAAAGATTACACCCAGCTATAAAATGTAAATGTCAACTGAATCATTTGTCCTGTTTAAAATATAAGTGTAGGCAAAACTTTTTTCAGCCCTAGGGAGATTCACCATTTTTGTTTGTCCTGGTGACTGCTATCACTAAAGGTAAAAGAAAGTCCAAAATTCCAAAAAAGTCCAGAACAAGGGAAGTTTTCCAATAGGGGTGGGGTGACCCTGGTAGCTACCAGGGATCGTTTTCACTTTAGAGGGATTTTCCTCTAACTTACTGTGGTGGTTATGGGACAGGAAGCCAAATCTCACAATATGACCCAGATGGCAAAACACCTGACGGGTTATAACCATCCCGAAATTATAAAAAAATCCTTCAGTTTATCTATCTATCTATCTATCTATCTATCTATCTATCTATCTATCTATTATATCTATTTATTTATTATCTATAGTTTGCAACCTGGAGCAAAAACAATGGATGTACTGCCCAGTAACAACATGCCAAATTTGTTTATTCATTTCCCCAAAGTTGGTTAAAAAATAAAAGCGGAAACCTGATTGGTTAATCCGAGTACCATATCAACGTTTCCTCTGCTTTAGTTTGTAGAAATCATGCCTAAAGTATTTTAGTAACACCACACAGAAAAGTCTTACATTTGATTTCCATGTAAGGAAATCCTCACTAATGAACCATGCCAGGATTAAATTTGTGTTGTGGTTAGAAGGGTACAGAGATTTTCTGCTCTCTTTGAAGCTTGGCTATCTAAGGGAATTTGTTTCGATGCAGTTTCTATGCAGTGGTCGTAGACATTATTGCACATTAAAGTCAGGATTTTTAAACGGATTATTGCTATGAAAGTTCCCTGGTTCTGTCACAACATGAATTTGATGGCTTAGGCAGCATGGAGTCTTCATCTATTTCACACATTTTAAAGCAAAATGGATTTTCTGACACATACATAAAACTATTTAGAAGAAAATAAATGTTGAAAACAAAAATCTGAGCAGTGGTGATTTCTCACTTTCTACATAATACAATGGGCTTTATTGCTGAAATGCTACAGAAGCAATGCAGAAAAATGAATGATATTTTAACAGTTTCTGTTTCAACAGGAGACACAATCATTTTATTTGATGAGTTAGCATTATAAAATTTTAATTTTTTGCATGCATTGAGAGAGAGAGAGAGAGAAAGAGAGAGAGAGAGAGAGAGAGAGTAGTTACATAATGTTTTGGAACATTTGCAAAATAAGTAAATAAACTTGCAAATACATTCATACAATGATAAAATAAGAAAAAAATTATCTTTGATAATTTAAAGTTCTTCAGTGACCCATGGAAAAATGTAAAGTCATCAGCTACAAAAGTTGTAGCTGCTGAACTTGGAGAAACAGACACTCACTTTGCTTCGAATCGTTACACTATACTATTTTGTGATGGATCTTTGTGATCTTTCTTGAATATTATTATTATTATTATTATTATTATAATACAGGATTTATATAGTGCCAACAGTTTGCTCAGCATTTTACAATATCAGGGAAAACAGTACAGTTACAATACAATTCAATACAGGAGGGATCAGAAGTCCCTGCTTGTTAGAGCTTAGAGCTAGAAATAAAAACCATTTGGACAAAATTGATGATCCTTGGGTTGCGGGCGAATAAATATCTACTTATCGCACAGGTTACAGTATCCAGGTGGCGGTCGCTACAGCACCCAGTACCTTAAAGAGCTAATTCCAGGAACGTGTGCTATGGAAATATGGACTGTGTCTACAGACACTCATCTTTCCCAGCATCCAGCACTGTCCTCACCCAGCCTGTTTCTTCATCGGGATTTGGTCCCCGACACCAGCATATTAACTGTTGGCAGCCAGCTGTGACTGCATACAGCTTTACAGCTGGCTGTTTACTGTGCATGCATGAGCTGCACTGAATGGTCCTGCAGCTTTATGGGACTTTTGATGTGTCCCAGAAGGCTGCGGGGGTTGGAAGGGGGGCAAAATTTCCCTAGGAATGTCATGGTAAACTGACTGGAAGTAGGCATGGTACATGTCAAAACCAAGTACTTGCCCCCCCCAAAAATAATGATGTGCCAAATGTGAGAGAAAGGGGGGGGGGTGGGAGAGCAGATCTTCCCATTTTGGGTGAAGTTCAGCTTTAAGCTTAATATCATTTAAAGCATGTATTCTTTGTGATAAATATGCTTGATCCAAGTAGCCCTTGGTATTATTTTTGGTCAGCACACATTTGTTAGCTCTGGTTTGGATAAAGTAGTGAGGAGTTACAAAGTCTGCCAGGTTTTATTGCAATCTTAGTCCCCATTAGGGAGGTTCACGCCAGTAGTATGATAGTTCTTGAAACTACTGTCACAAGTACTATAATTCATGATTTTTCAAATTTTTGAGTTGTCACCAGATTAAAAATAGTAGAGAAAGCATTCTTGTTCTAGTGATAATTGTGTAAGAGAGGATTTCCACTCTTTAAAGAGTGTCATATCTACAGGATATGGGTTTTAACCATTCTCTATGCTCTCCAAAATCTAACAGAAAAGTTTTGACTTTCCAGTTAGGTTTTGAATGCATGTTAGATTTCATAGGTGAGGTTACACAGCGGCTAACTTTAGGCATTAGATTTAGTGTTACTTAAATGCCCCACACACGATCAGACTTTCTGACAACAAAACCGTGGATTTTTGTTCAAAGGATGTTGGCTCCAACTTGTCTTGCATACACACGGTCACACAAATGTTGGCCAACAATTATGAACGTAGTGACATACAAGATGTATGCGATATCTCCATTACGATTGCTAGTTATATCTCTGGCTCATACTTGATTCTGAGCATGCGTGGACTTTTGCCCTATAGACTGATGTACACAAGAACAGAAAGTCCGACAACAAACATTTGTTGGCGGAAAATTTGAGGACCTGCTAGCCAACATTTGTTGGTGGAAAGTCTGACAACAAATGTTTGATGGAGCATACACACAGTCGGACTTTCCCCAACAAGCTCACATCCAACATTTGTTGTCGGAAAATCTGATCGCGTGTACGGGACAATAGGGTGAGGGTTAAATATCAAGGATTAGGAGTTAAAGGAAATGGGTTGTGGTTTTATACATAATTCCTTGTTTAGTAGGATCAGGACTATTTTTTTTCTTTAAATTAATTAGAAATATTACAAATTAGCATTGTGCATTCTCCTTTTAAGACAGAAGGTAGAACTTTAGGTTTCTTTCTATATATCTGAAAAAAAACTAAAATATAATTGAAGAAATCATTAAAGCTTCACTTAAAAAGTTATGGCATAGGGTAAATTTGCTCTTAATGATGCCTCCTCTTTTCAGTTGTTTTTATTGAAAGATGCATCTCACAAAGTAATAACAGAGTGCTAAAGACCATTGGTCTCTTCCACACTTCTAATGCTCTATTGTTCACAATACAATTAGACAACTTAAGAAGAACCTCATGCTGCATGAAAAAAAATGCAAAACGTAAAAAATATTACTGCACAGGTGATAATAACCTAAGTGAAATAAATCTGCTTGCAATATCACAAAAAACAATTGTGCAAAAACATACATAATTAAAATTGCAGTGCTAAATACATGAAGTTCAAAGTAAATCATTGAAAACTAGTCTATATAGTGCTTGAGCACTAAAGTGCAAAGTGACAGATGAGAAAAAAAAGGTTAATTGAAGTAATATCCAAAGAAATGTGATTGGATGAATATCCACCTGGTGCACCTCAATCGTGATAATAAACAGGATGTGAGCTTACCAGATCTCTAGACTCCACCTTATAAGAATCTAGACAAGCGTTTAAATAATGATCCAGCACTCAAAGGAAATCCCTCAGTGGTTAGAATGGAGAGGAAGGTAACATGGCTGGTAAAACAAACCCCTGGTGTTACTCAGATGGGATCAATAAGGAAGGAAAAGAGGGTCCACATAGTGTAAAACTGTAAAACACATTTATTTTAAGAAAAGGTTCCTAAACACTTACAGCAATCCAGTGAATAGTCAGCAATTAAAATGGTAGTTCCTAGGATAAAAACAACTTGTATACAAGCTCAATTGGCATGGTTAGTTCAGACATAGACTAGGTCCTACATGTTTCGTCATATGTGACATCATCGGGGACATGAAAAAAAAAATCTTTATACAAAACAAAAATCTTTTTTTTGCAGATCACTGTTGCACCCCAATTACTGTGACAGGTTAACCACCTCAAATTTTCTTTGTGCCTGTTGCATATATTTTGAGCTCTTACTTTTTTAGAAACAGTCATACATGATGGTGGTATTTGTTAAAACTCAGCCACATGATCCCACATCACAGGACACTCCACTGGGTCCAGGAAGATGAAAGATAATAGATTCATCACAAAATAGCTCTAATGACTGCCCCAAGAGGATGCCTTTGGCATTGCTAAAACCCTGTTACTATTGATTATATATTCTTTTGCAAGGTTGCACGTCACTGTTACTCGAGTTCATGCATTAAAAAAAAATGATTTTGAAGCTTCAAGCTGATTTTTTTTTTAAAACAAATGCAACCCTGTCAGCTCTTCAGAAGTGCTTTAAACCACATAACCTTTAAAGAAAAGATTTCAATTCAACCACATGTATTACAGATCAAGAGAAAGTAGAGCTTAGTGTACATGTATTTAAAAGGCACTTATTTTGTAATTAGTGAAATGCAATGCAAAAAGATTCAAATTTATTGTGTTATGAATCACAAGTAACAGAAAATAAAATGAAAAATCCTGACACACGCATATACACACATGCACACGTTTATGTTAAAGGGCAGATAAGACAAAGGTTTCAGGGACATTAGCATTAGCTGTATTATTGCCACAGCGCTGCATTTCCTTAACATTTATTTGTTATAGTTTTGTTATTTGTTGAATAAGAAAAACGTGGTCTCAGTTATATCAGCAATCAACTGTAAAAAGGGTAATATTGTCACAGAACTGCTTCTTCTTATGTTTAAAATCTAGATAAACAAATTGTGGTTCATTAACCAAATGAGCAGAAAAATCACAAATACCCAATTATGCACAAGACTTGCACATCTGCTTTGGACAAAGTGAACATTCTACTTCTTTAGTAAATGAACCTCGATGTGTAAAATAGAAGGTACAACATGTGATCATAGCTTATAATAACCACTTCAGGACTGATTTATTTAACTGCTTGAAATAAATGTTTTTGATGACTATACTAGCCAGCTTTATTCATTTGTTTCCTAGGTGCCAAAACATAATAAAATGATGGAATGTGACTGTCATAGGTAATACAAACAATTTTCATATATTTTATTATCTCATTGAATGAATAAAAAAAAAAAAAGAACTTAACCCTTTTCCTAAAAATTATAACAGAGGCTTTTTTATTCTTTGCATACATTCCTTTTTCCTCCCAATTCTTCTCATAGTTGCTATTTAAAGAAAAAAGCAAAGAAATCTCCCTTTACTGAAGAGGGAGGCACTGGTGATTTAGCCTTGCCAGATTGCATCTTTGAGTCTCATCATCATCACCAGTGCCTTACCTAACCAGAAAGTGGAAAAACAATAATTATAAGTTAAAGCAAGAACATGTTTGTTTGACTAACAAACATAAGATAACTCCATATCAGCATGCAGCTATGATTTTAAGGGAAAGGGGTCAAAGTTCCACTTTAACTACAACAGCTAGAAACAGTGCTGGTCATGATAGCTGGTCATGATAGTCTAGGTCTGATTCTCATCCATGTTGGAAGATTCATGGTGTAGCCTTGGGGAAAAGGAAAGCTTCACGGTAATGATGTAGAAGTTAATAGAGGGAACCCCAGCATCTAGCAGGAGGCATGCTATCTGACACTCTCAAAAGTATTCAGTAGCTGAGGCATATGTCAGTCTTTGACAGAGTAAACTTTCAACATACCTTCTGCTGGATTGGTGAGTATTCATCTTGTTATTTTACAGACTAATGTCAGTCAGTATTATTTTATTTTGTTAGTTATAGTGTCTTTTTAAATTGAGGATGCTGGTATACCAATTGGATGGAAGTTGGCTAAAGTAAGAATGAATGTTGTTATAATTTTTTTTTTTTTTACTCACCTTACATCACATATCACGTGACCAGGAAGCCAGTGATTCTGCTTGTCATTTTTACCTTTCCAATGCCATATCATGGCTTTGTACCAAAATTTATTTTTGTTTATTTCACTTAGTTTCAATGCCAAGTGGAAAATATAGATTATTTTATTTGAATGTAAGGGTATTTGTTGAAATATGTCATGTTCATTGGAAATTCCAATAAATATCTAGTAAAACTATAATACTTGCATCATTATATATAATTTCATAAGTGAATGTGCTTTTCTCCATATGGTTTGAACAGATAGGAATATTATCATATGTTCCACAATTACAGTGAAGCTTTTTTATTCTGGACAATAGGGAACTGGGGTATGACAAACAAACTCAGCATGCCTAGCTAAAAATGTGTAATTTAATTCTGTCTTCTATATTTTGCAACCCATTTACACACATCACAATTTGTACTATACGTTGTCACTGTGCGTTTAATTATTGAAAACATCTTGCTTTAATAAATCAAAATCTGATGTTGGTTATTAATTCAAATATGTTTCTTGTTCTGATAACCTTGTATGTTTTTATGTAAATTATGAATTAATAGGGACCTTGAAGATTTATCCATTATGATTTATGAGCAATAATATAGAGTACTGTTTTATCTATGTTACATTTATAAAAATGTCATCACCACTCTCTTAACATAGTCATTAAAAAAGACGCATGGGCTTTTAAAAAAAAACAGGTGGATGCAACATTAATTCAATGCTGCATCTATCCCCGCCACTTCTAATGCTTTGTACACATGGTCGGACATTCTGACCACAAAATCCGTCTGATTTTTTCTGACAGATTTTGTCCTAAACTTGTGCTGCATACACACAGCCGCACAAAGTTGTCGGAAAATCTGATTGTTCTGAACGAGGTGACGTACAACACATACGTCGGGACTATAAATGGGCCAGTAGCCAATAGCTTTCTTCTCTTAGCTTATTCTGAGCATACGTGGCACTTTGTCCGTCGGAATTGTCTACACATGATTGGAATTTATGCGATGGGATTTTGTTGTGGGAAAATTTTAGATCCTGCTCTCAAGCTTTGTGCATCGGAAAATCCGACAGAAAATACTTTTTCCATTGGAATTTCTGACCCTGTGTACTTGGCATTAGACTGAGAACCAAACAATCAAAGACCACTGATGATTCAGTTCTCAGTTTTTAGTGAGCAGAGAGTCGGTGGCTGTCAATCACCAGATCTTTGCCCTGCCCCTCCAGGGCTTACTGGAGTGCCAGGCTGTGAAGAGGGCAGGAGTGGCTTACTCAGGCTCTCAGCAGCTGGTCCAGGCATCTGAGTAGATCCCGACTGTAAAGTCAAGATCGATTCAGGGCCCGGACTGGCTAAGTGATGTCAGCTTACACATGGTCTTCAGCTGTCAGTTGAAAATGGGTCATAGTGCAGAACCAACTGAACTCCTGTGATCCATGGGAGAAGTAGGTCCAAAAGAGCTTTAATAGGCAATATACAGATCAGCGCCTTATTTACTTTATTGTATTATTGTGTCAGTGTGTGGCCCTCTTTTGTTTTAATACATTTGTTCTACACACCTAGTACATAAATAACTGGAAGACAGTGATAAACCATTTAAGTTTTTTTTATCAGTAAGCACAAATCTGGAATCTCAGCATTCATCCTATGCATCAATATCCTAATTTTGGCTGATATTGTCTGGAACATCTGTGACCTGTACATAAAGTGAATTGATTTTCTTATCTGATCCCATTTATTCCCCAATTATAGTTTTATAGAGGAAGGTTGTTACATTGTTACATTGCCACTTCAGCCCCGGAAGAATTTACCCCCTTCCTGACCAGAGCACTTTTTGAGTTGCTTTAACTGACAATTGCACGGTCGTGCGACGTGGCTCCCAAACAAAATTTACATCTATTTTTCCCCACAAATAGAGCTTTCTTTTGGTGGTATTTTACCACCCCTGCATTGTTTTTTTTATTGCGCTATAAACAAAAAAATAGCGACAATGTTTAAAAAAAACACATTATTTTTTACATTTTGCTATAACAAATATCCCCCAAAAATATATAAAAAAAGTTTTTTTTCCTCAGTTTAGGCTGATACGTATTCTTCTACATATTTTTGGTAAAAAAAATGTGCAAAAGTTATAGCGTTTGCAAAATAGGGGATAGTTTTATGGCATTTTTTTATTTTATAATTATTTTTTTCTACTAGTAATGGTGACGATCAGCGATTTTTATCATGACTATGACATTATGGCGGACAAATCGGACATTTTTGACACATTTTTGGGACCATTGTAATTTATACAGCAATCAGTGCTATACAAATGCACTGATTTCGGTGTAAATGACACTGGCAGTGAAGGGGTTAACCACTATAGGGCAGTGTATGGGTTAAGTGTGCCCTGGGGAGTGTTTTTAACGGTGGGGGCCGTGGCTACGTGTGACACATCACTGATCTCTGCTCCCGATCACAGGGAGCAGAGATCAGTGACACTGTCACTAGGCAGAACGGGGACATGCTTGTTTACATTAGCATCTCCCCATTCTTCCTCCCCGTGAGGAGATCACGGGTATCCCCGCGGTGATCGAGTCCGCGGGACCCATGACTCGACTCATGGGGCTTGCCTTGCGCGCCTGCTGGCCGCCTCTTAAAGGGCCATTTAGAAATACATTAATTTACCTGTACGAAGTACCTGTAATTTACCTGTACTATCGGAAAATGGATAGTAGGCGAGGTTGAAAAAAGACACAGGTCCATCAAGTCCAACTTATGTGTGTGATTATAAGTCAGCTTTACCTTGTATATCCATGTATGTTTTGGTCATTCATGTTTTTGTGCTCATTCAAATATAGCTCATTTGCCGATCTAGTCATAAATGTATGAGTTAACCACCCTGTAAGATTTCTAACCCTATACTGATGCATTATCCCAAGAAACTATTCATAATAAATAAGTAGCCTTGCTTTTTAGCTTAAAGTATGCCTTCATACCACAATACAAAAAAAGCTATTTTTATGTATTGTATTGCTAATTTAAAAATTAGCTTGAAATTATCTTCCAACTATGATTTTCTGAGAGAAGACAATGGATTGGTTTTCAATGAATTGTCACATCCTGCTGCTCTTTGCACAATGTTATTAGAGCCCACCAGTATACAGCCAGATTTTCCCAAATAATGCACTTTCCAGATTTGCTCTCTTTTACGTGTTTAACCAGTTGCCGACCGCCGCACGCCGATGTACGTCGGTACAATGGCACGGGCAGGCATAAGGACATACATGTACGTCCCTTGCCTCCCGCGGGTCGGGGGCCCGATCGGGCCCCCGCCCGGTGCCTGCGGCGGTCGGTATTCGTACGGGAGCGATCCCGGACGAGGGGACGGCCATTCATTCATGGCCACCCCCTCGCGATCGCTCCCGACGAATAGAAATCCCCGGTGACATCACTTCCTCTCCTGTAATGTAAACACAGGAGAGGAAGTGATGTATTCTCTCCTCCGTGTCGGTATTTTTCGTTCCGACACGGAGGAGAGCGGATCAGTAAGTTGCACCAACACTCACACACACAGTAGAACATGCCAGGCACACTCACACCCCCCCTTTACCCCCCGATCACCCCCCCAATTACCCCTGCCCCCCAGTCACAGTGACACCAATGTCATTTTTTTTTTTTTTTGCATTGGTGTCATTTGTGACTGTAATAACTGTTAGGGCAGTTAGAGTTAGCCCCCTTTAGTTCTAATGTACCCCCCTAACCCCCCCAATAAAGGTTTAACCCCGTGATCACCCCCCGTCGCCAGTGTCACTAAGGCTGGGTTCACATTGCAGCGGTTTATGAGAACGAATGTGATTCGCACCGCACTGCAGTGCAAATCACATCCGATCTCTGTGCGATTCGAGTTCAGCCATTCGCCGCACCCGCCGCACCCGCCACACCCGCCGCACCCGCCGCAAATTCGCACGGGACCCTTTTTTTGGCCCGCAGCAGAATCGGATCGCATGGGTGTTCACACCATGCGATCCGAGTTTGCAGATCGCACTGCGATATGCGAACTGATCTGGGGGTGTCAGTAACATTTCACTGACACTCCCAGCAGTTCGCATAGGGCAGTGTGAACTGCCGCCGGGAGGCATGCGATGCGGGAACCCGCCGCGGATTCGCGGCGTTTCCGCATCGCTCCAGTGTGAACCCAGCCTAATAAGCGATCATTTTTCTGATCGCCGTATTAGTGTCACAGGTGACGCTAGTTAGGCAGGTAGGTATTTAGGTTCGCCGCAGCTTTTTATAGCGCCAGGGACCCCCATATACTACCGCATAAAGCCCCCTGATTTCCCCCTAGTTAACCCTTTCACCAGTGATCACCATATAACTGTTACAGGTGACGCTGGTTGGTTAGTTATTTTTTTATAGTTTCAGGGCACCCGCCATTTATTACCTAATAAAGGTTTAACCCCCTGATCACCCGGCGGGTGTCATTTGTGACTAATAACTGTTAGGGCAGTTAGGGTTAGCCCCCTTTAGTTCTAAGGTACCCCCCTAACCCCCCCAATAAAGGTTTAACCCCGTGATCACCCCCCGTCGCCAGTGTCACTAAGGCTGGGTTCACATTGCAGCGGTTTATGAGAACGGATGTGATTCGCACCGCACTGCAGTGCAAATCACATCCGATCTCTGTGCGATTCGAGTTCAGCCATTCGCCGCACCCGCCGCACCCGCCGCAAATTCGCACGGGACCCTTTTTTTGGCCCGCAGCAGAATCGGATCGCATGGGTGTTCACACCATGCGATCCGAGTTTGCAGATCGCACTGCGATATGCGAACTGATCTGGGGGTGTCAGTAACATTTCACTGACACTCCCAGCAGTTCGCATAGGGCAGTGTGAACTGCCGCCGGGAGGCATGCGATGCGGGAACCCGCCGCGCATTCGTGGCGTTCCCGCATCGCTCCAGTGTGAACCCAGCCTAATAAGCGATCGTTTTTCTGATCGCCGTATTAGTGTCACAGGTGACGCTAGTTAGGCAGGTAGGTATTTAGGTTTGCTGCAGCTTTTTATAGCGCCAGGGACCCCCATATACTACCGCATAAAGCCCCCTAATTGCCCCCTAGTTAACCCTTTCACCAGTGATCACCATATAACTGTTACAGGTGACGCTGGTTGGTTAGTTATTTTTTTATAGTTTCAGGGCACCCGCCATTTATTACCTAGTCTCACTAGTGTACCCCTAAATTTAGGGGTGTCTACTTTCCAAAATGGGGTCATTTGGGGGGGGTTTGTGCCATCTTGGCATTTTATGGCCTTCAAAACTGTAACGCCCTTAGAAAGCCTGAAGGCGGTGCTTGGTTTTCGGGGCCCCGTACGCGGCTAGGCTCCCAAAAAGTCCCACATATGTGGTATCCCCATACTCAGGAGAAGCAGCAGAATTTATTTTGGGGTGTCATTTCACATATGCCCATGGCATGCGTGAGCAATATATCATTTAGTGACAACTTTGTTAAAAAAAAAAAAAAAAAAAAAAGTTTGTAATTTTCCCGCAACTTGTGGCAAAATATAAAATATTCCATGGACTCAACATGCCTCTCAGCAAATAGCTTGGGGTGTCTACTTTCTAAAATGGGGTCATTTGTGGGGGTTTTGTGCCATCTTGGCATTTTATGGCCTTCAAAACTGTAATAGGTAGTGAGGAGTGAAATCAAAAAATTACGCCCTTAGAAAGCCTGAAGGCGGTGCTTGGTTTTCGGGGCCCCGTACGCGGCTAGGCTCCCAAAAAGTCCCACATATGTGGTATCCCCGTACTCAGGAGAAGCAGCAGAATTTATTTTGGGGTGTCATTTCACATATGCCCATGGCATGCATGAGCAATATATCATTTAGTGACAACTTTGTTAAAAAAAAAAAAAAAAAAAAAAAGTTTGTAATTTTCCCGCAACTTGTGGCAAAATATAAAATATTCCATGAACTCAACATGCCTCTCAGCAAATAGCTTGGGGTGTCTACTTTCTAAAATGGGGTCATTTGTGGGGGTTTTGTGCCATCTTGGCATTTTATGGCCTTCAAAACTGTAATAGGTAGTGAGAAGTGAACTCAAAAATTTACGCCCTTAGAAAGCCTGAAGGCGGTGCTTGGTTTTCGGGGCCCCGTACGCGGCTAGGCTCCCAAAAAGTCCCACATATGTGGTATCCCCATACTCAGGAGAAGCAGCAGAATTTATTTTGGGGTGTCATTTCACATACGCCCATAGCATGTGTGAGCAATATATCATTTAGTGACAACTTTGTGTAAAAAAAAAAAAAAATTTTTTTTTTTGTCATTATTCAATCGCTTGAGGCAAAAAAATAAAATATTCAATGGGCTCAACATGCCTCTTATCAATTTCCTTAGGGGGTCTACTTTCCAAAATGGGGTCATTTGGGGGGGTTTTGTACTGCCCTGCCATTTTAGCACCTCAAGAAATGAGATAGGCAGTCGTAAACTAAAAGCTGCGTAAATTCCAGAAAACGTACCTTAGTTTGTAGATGTGACAACTTTTGCGCAAACCAATAAATATACAATTATTGACTTTTTTTTTACCAAAGACATGTGGCTGAATACATTTTGGCCTAAATGTATGACTAAAATTGAGTTTATTGGATTTTTCTAATAACAAAAAGTAGAAAATATCATTTTTTTTCAAAATTTGCGGTCTTTTTACGTTTATATCGCAAAAAATAAAAATCGCAGAGGCAATCAAATACCATCAAAAGAAAGCTCTATTTGTGGGAAGAAAAGGACGCAAATTTTGTTTGGGTACAACATTGCATGACCGCGCAATTACCAGTTAAAGCAGCGCAGTGCCAAAGTGTAAAAAGACCTCTGGTCATTTACCAGCAAAATGGTCCGGTCTGAAAGTGGTTAATCAGCGTTAATGAACAGACTGGGTTTTTGTATAATTGTTTATAGCCATATCTAATTCATATGCATTTCCACAAGCCTATTTTGGTAGGAATTTTTATTTTTCCTTACGAAACTCACTTGGGAATCAGTTTGCATAAACATAATCTTAATTAGCGTAACATGACCTTGGAAAATAGTGCATGAGGAACACAAATTCAATTTTTAAAAATGTATCTGCAGCACTCAGTATCCTAATGCTGGCCATTCTAAAATGCTAAATTTGTATACTAACAACTTATTTATCCTGGTAACTTCATGCTGATAAGTTGAATAAAATGAATGTATAACTTTTGCTTCAGCTTTTAGCCCTTGATACAAGCATTAATTTGATTAAGTACTTACACAGATTTGTCTCTTAATTCCTAATTGCACCATTAACTGAAAACAATTCTTTTAGGTTGTTACACTTACTACTAACCTCAGTTAGCTTTTTGATATCATATTTGCCTTATAGATATTGGTGAAATAAGAGTATAAAATATATAACAAAACTTCAAAATGATTGCCTTAATTTATACAATATATATAAGATATACAACATAGGGTTCAGATTATCTATCTATCTATCTATCTATCTATCTATCTATCTATCTATCTATCTATCTATCTATCTATCTATCTATCTATCTATCTATCTCTCAACATGCATTTAGCTTGTATGTGATATCCACATGGTGCTAGTTTATAGTTTTGTAAACAGCAGCATACATTGGACAATACCTAATTTGAATTACCCTTAGTATTAAAGTATGTAAAGAAAAATGCTTTACATTTTATATAGGATGGGCAATGGTTAAAACCCATTTTCTACCATCTGTTTCGCATTGGGAATATTTCCCTGCACTTCTGGTCCTATAGACACAATAAGAGAGAATCTCTCCAAAGTGAGACCTCTTAAACAGTTCAGATTTGATCTTGCTTTCAGTTACAGTGGCCACCAAGACAAATAGAGAGGATGCATCTCCCTAGCAAGGACCCAGACAGCAATACAAACCTGACAAGGGTTCTACCTCTTTACCATTTAAAAATAAAAACGAATCAGAAACTAAAACAAAATGGCTTTGATACATATTAAGTACATTTAAATTTGAGCTAAACCACATGGAAATGTTGGGGCCACAATAGCTCTTGTCATAATGTATTATTATTTATAATGCACATTATGGCACTCTTACCTTGCAAACTGCCTCCTTCCAGAGATGTTATGTCACTCCAATACAAGTGCATCCACTTCTCCCAGTCTTCTTTGGGGTTCAGAATTGGTCTTCTATGTGAGCAGACTGCAGTGCCTCTTTAAGTTTCACTTTAACCATGAATACCACAGACTAGACTTTTTTTTAGAACATATGTAATGATCATATTTAAATGTGACTGGTTACTCTCAAGTAAAACAGACATTTCCTTTTTCAGACAATAAAAAAGTCCTATTCCAAAATGATGGGCAAACTATGATTTTTATTTTTAGCAAGATGGGTGCTTTAAGTTATTTTCAAAACAAACTTTATATTTCATTTATGTGTCCAAGATACTGTTTTATTTCTGCTGAATATGAATAGCAATTTGCGTAATAAACCATAACATGATATACTAACAATCTGACCCACAAATAAAATATGTATGTCTACAAGCCATAAAGACCCTTTAGCATTTTATTTTAAAATATTTAGAATAATGCTGGCTCTCTACCTCCTGGGTGCCTTATTAGTGAATATAAGTCTATCAAGATGAAAAAACAAAATCAAGATAATTACTGAAAATATTTGCAATTTTGACTGGGGGGAAACTACACAATACAACTCATTATTCCTCTGTCCTTGTCACTCAGGATTTTACCATTTTTTTTTACCTACACGTATTCCTAAAATGCAAGTAATTCTAATTTACAATAGTAAAAGTACTCCCTCTGGTGCTTATATATAAAACAGTAAATATGATATTCACCCCTTAGATTCCACAATGCGTATAACAAGCGTGATTAACTGCATATTCACACTGATTTTATTGTTGTGGGTTTAGTAACACTTTAAGCTTAGTTTACACTTGCAATTGGGGGGGGGGGGGGGCTTAAAAACTAGATGATTGAAGCACAGTTTTAACCCCCCCCCCCCCCTCCAATTGGTTCTAAAGGCTGAAGGTTTTTTCCATTGATGCATTATCTGCATTATGGTAACAAAAAAATCCTTCAGAGTGCAGCTCCCCCTGAAGCCCCCACTTATACTTACCTGGAAAAAATGCTTTAGAAAAATATAGGAATTGCTTCTTTAATGAATTAACTCATGAGTGCCAAACACCACATTATCTACATGTAACATTGGAATTGATTTACTAAAGGAGTGGAAAATATTCACATAGCTTAAAGAATAAAGCAAAATTGATTTCACTTTGGTCATCTAAAAATGAAGGCGGTAAAATCAATTTTTTTTTTATATATATAAAATTATGGGTATCTACAGTAAACACGGCCTCTGTGTATGCACTAGGCTAGTGAAGAATCACTTTGCTATGAAAAGTCAGCATTATCTATTCCTTTAGTAGATCAAATTTAACTTGTATGCACATTAGAATACTGCATTTTAAACTTTATCTCTTTTGTTGTTTTCCCATAGCACGAAAAAGGATATGCTAGTCAATTCTACTGGACTGAAGCAGCATGATTTGCACAAGTTGACCAACAAAAGCATCAACTTAATAGAATCATTATCTTGGCCATCTAGTGTGGAATCCCTAAAGGATTATAAGTCTGCTGCTGAAGACGTGTCCAATATAAGGACCTTTCTGCTCTCAGCAGGCCTGAGAAATGAGTTGAAATGTGAAGGAGAACTTTTGAAACTGTGGAGGCGACAGACTTTGCCTCACTTATCAGTGTGTGCCTGTTTACAGCACTATATATCTTTCTTTCTCCAAAACATCACTGAGCCCTTTAGATGTTTATAGTCACCACAAGAAGCCAATCGTACAGATAGAACCTGCATTACAAATGCAATATCACTGTTTTAAACTTGACTGTTTTATATTATTTTTGTGTGATCAAGTGTTTCCCAGATTATCCAAACTTTACAAGAAAGATTGTGATCATGTTTTTTTCACCCATGGGTCATTAAAAAAGAAAAAAAATATTGTTTATCCACAGACCCATGGAATCTCAGAAGACATTCTGTAGTTTATACACCGTGTTGCAAAGTGTTTACTGTACTATTTCAAAGCTTCTAAATAAATATAAAATATATATATTATATAATTTTCTGAAAAAGTGGTACAATTTAGTTGATTTATAAATGATTTACAACGCCCATGTGATGAAAACATAAGAAAATTATTCAGGTCCTAAATTATTTATTGTTAATATAATTATTAAATAGTGTTTCATAATTATAGATCTGGACCAATTCCTGTTCTCCATGTCAAAAGAAGCTGTAGGCTACATCAATTTGTATGGAACTCTAAATACCAAAGATGCAGCTTTCAAGATTGAGCACTATGACCTACTAAGGCATATTTTGATCTTCCTTATTTTATCCTGTGGATTTTAATTTTACAAGTATGTTTTATAAAAAAAAAATAGGATTTGATCTGTAAATGTTGTTAAAAACAACACTGGTTAATCTGTACAGTTTGAAATTGTAAAATATGTATCTGAAGATTACTATTTTGAAAAACTAGCCCCAAATCATATAACTTACACGTATCTTTCTCTAGCATAGTTTTGTGGAAACTTGAAATATATACATATATATATATATATATATATCTTCTAATCTTGCCTAGAAATGTTTTTTAATAGACAAATCATGAAACATAGTGTTTTCAAATTCATTTTTTACACAACAAGATTTGAAGCTAGGACCATTTCACATATTAAACACGTCAATATTATCTGTGTGTATGATAATATTTTTTCATGGTAAAATTGTAATATATCTATATATATATATATATATATATATATATATATATATATATATATATATATATATATATATATATATATATATATATACATATATAAATATATATATATGAAGAGTAATATGTTTTATTAAAAACAAGTGGCTCATAAGGACAATCATTTTAAATTTAATTTTTACTTCCATGTCAAAAGATTCAGATATCATCAAAATATTAAAATGTTATTATTTTTATTTTATTTTTTCACATCCTAGTGTGTTTGTTGTAATTTTTGCCAGAGTTTACTTTTTATTTGTGTCAGAACAGTTGTCATTTGCTAGATGTCAAACCAAACACAATGTATTTTAAAAGGCAATAGCTTAAATTTAGTTACTTGTTTGGATTTTTATCGTGTGAATTCAATAAGTGAGCAAGTAGCTCAGGCTTTTAAAACCAGCATCTTTCTTTTATTCAGCTTTAGAACATTAGGCATAACTTAATTTGGCTATACTTATATACTAACATTATTTTGTGGTTATTTCTTAGAAATGGGATGGGTGGTGTGCAAGGTAGAGAGAGTGAATGACCATTTCATCCACCAACATTGATACTGCAATCCAATGTGTAAAATAATAAACATCTGACATAAGCACTAAGTGAATGATTACAGATACAGGTTTCAATATAGAACGTGTTAACTGATAATGTGCAGGGTATGTTTATAGGTGACAGAAAGAGAATTATCAAATGTTTTTTGGTCCGTAGACTCGTATTAACTTATTTTTGCAGTAGAGTATGGTGAATCCATTTTCTGATTGTATTCAGGAATCTATATAACATTTTAGTTAATTTTCAACCTTGTTGTACCATGTTTGGCCACTTTAAATTTAGTGAGTGCATCAACTATAAAAAAAAAAACAGCAATTGTTGGACTACTCATTGAAGAAATCTGTTGTAGTTGATATGTGTTGGTTTTCATTAAATTCATTTATTTTGTTAAATAAGTAATATTTTACTAATATGTATCATACAATACCCTTTGTGCTTATAGACATCCTGTCATTCTGTACCTCTAAGATGATCTAGATAATGTATTTTTTAAAAATTGTGTGACCAAAAAACTGTAAAAGAGTAGGTGCCAACTTTATGTGATTCTTCATGTTATACATAATGATGAAATCCCTACTTAATTAACTACCTTAAATTGTATTACTGCTGTGGACAACTCTAGAACATAATAGTCTACCTTAATGAAGTGTGGCACACTCTGGTACCCCTGCCTCCATGTAAGCCATTCAAAAAATATTATTTCATAAGGACATACTTGTGGACAATAAGTTGCCAAACATAGTAAGCTGGTTTTAAAGATGTCTATGTCAGTGGTGGGCAAACCATCTAAACACATTTATTTGAAAGTGCTTGCTTAGAATAGGTTAGTTTTCCATGAATTTTGTTGAAGTGACCAAACTAAAATGATTTGAAATGGCTTATTTTGGATGAATATGTAGCTGCGCGTGACTATTTATATATCATTTACATATCACAGCACATAGAACCAACTTTTAAATGGTCTGCAGTCAGCCTGTCTCTCATTCTAATCAATCTTCTAAAAAATATTTATAATTCACTCAAAAAACACCAGCTGTAATGTGGTAGACATGATTGTTTGTCTGGTTATAATTTATAGTGTAGCACACTGTCTCACTTGTTATCATACAACAGAGACATAAAAACTCATCCCTATTATAGAAATGTAACCATTAGAATAGCTGATAATGCCTAGTATCCATCTGAAAAAAATGTATCACTAGTATGACTGTATAGGTTCAGAAGTAAATTTTTGCAGTTGGCTAGGTGGGTAGCATTTGTTGACCTAAAGGCACCTGTCAAGTAAGGTTCCTTATCAACATGTTGTGTTGATCAGAATTGCGTATTAAAGGGAATTCATATTTTTTTTGGTCAATTACATTTTTTTTTGTTTTACTATTTTTACTTTTAACCCTAATAGTATTTTTTTAAACTATATACTGCATACAAAGTCCTTATTTAAAAAAAAAAAATACATGATGAAGCCAAGACACAGGATTCACAGAGCTTTAGGGGTTTTCTAATGAGAGCACAGCAGAAGCTGTTGGCATTCAGACTCCCTCTTTGTAAATGAAAATCTCTATATATTTTTTTTGTTTGTTTTTTACAGCAAAGCTGCTAAGGTTGTTACTAGGAGCCTAGAGCTATACCTGGTATGATATATTTAATATTAATCGGACTAAAAACAAATAACAAAGATATCTTGAAAAATGTCTTTTTAGTTCTGAACATAATAACAAAAAAGAAAATATATAAAAATATTATACCTTTTCTTTAAACAACAAGAACTCTGTAATTCTACCCAAAGTATATGGTAACAACCATGACATAATTGCATAGCGGTAGAAGAATTTCTGCAAAGAGAGTATTGTATTTTCTTGTTAGGTCTACAGGGGACAACAATGCACTTTATTAGATTACATATATAGTAAATTGTTTTGGCTGTACAGGTGTGAAAGTCCACTTCTGAAAGTCTGATACATTAACAGTAGTTTGCCTTTCTATCTGGTCTTTCTCTTTCTTTCTGTGTCACTCTTTTTTACTTTATGTTATTTTAAAACAAGAGTTCCAATGTAAACAGAAGCTTATAGCAAATGAAAGAGTATTCAAACCTCAAAACAATAATTTATTGTATTGCAGCTTACCAGTTCTCAGATGCATTGGCTGCATTTGTTTTACAATTTCAGATGTTTTACCTCTATTCTCACCTGCTAATCCTGTGAATAACACATTTCCTGTACCTTCATTTCTACACTAATTTCCCCATTGTATCGTTGGAAGCATCCATTGCTGTAACACAGGCTGGACTTCAAACATTGTTCCTCTCTAGGAATGAGTTTTAGGTTTGCTTCTACCATGGGTTTGAAACAAATCACATTGCCTGGGTTTTTCTGCGAGAATTTGTTTTTAAAACCACAGTGCAGTAGCCAACAAACTTAAGCTGATCATACAGGGATTGAAAATGTAGCTGGTTCAGCAGGGACCAGCTGAATTTGGACCCTTTTATGGCCACTGTGGTTGAACAGAAATATACCTACTGATAGATTTCTGTTCAACTGCTCTGTTGTAAAAAAAAAAAGTTGGAGACTGTATTTTAGCTCTGATTGCTGGCTCTTTGGAAATCAGTCATTTGATGCATTTTTCTTCTTATTACCAGGGTATTTTTTGTCATATTTTTTGTGATAAATGTGAGGTCAGCTGCCATTTTTAGAGCTGTCTCATCTGTAACATGTTTTTTTCTTTGCAATAGGGCTTTTGTTTTAGGAGGGCAGTAGGTTGGGATTTTCAATCATTTTAGGGGTATGTCATTTTTTTAATGTTAATAGGGCCTTTATTTTAGTTTACAAATCTTTTATTTCAGCAAGGCATCTTAGGCTTTCAGGGTATACTATTTGGGGAATTTAATTTATTTTAGCAGTATAAGGGTTGATTTACTAAAGTCAAACAGACTGTTCATTTTGCAAGGGGATTATACCCAGAACTGAATGCCTGAGTGAGGTGAAGCTCTGCTGACTTCCATCATCCAATCATGTGCAAGCAAAATGCTATTTATTTTTCCGTTGTACAGTATGTGATTATGTATTCTTGTCAAAATGTGCATTCACCACAATTACTAAGCTCTGAGGATAATTATTTTGCAACCGGAACATCTCATTCACTTTTAGTAAACCAACTCCCCCCAAAATATATTTTTTTAATGTATGTTAAGGTTTTTTTTTTTAGGTTAAACATTTTTTTCTGCAAGGCTTCCCTTTAACAAATGTGGGTTTTTATTTTAGGCAAAGTATTTGTTTTTTTTTTTATTACTTTTGGGGTTTTTCATTTTTAGTTTTAGTTGATATGGCTTTTTAATTTTCAAAAAACAGCATTAACTTACCACTGCCCATGTGCTCTTGGAACTAACATTTATTCACAGCATACCACTGCATCATGTTAGTCCCCATAGTAAAAGTAAAAGTTTGGCATTTACTGGTTAGGACTATTATCCCTGACTAAAATTGTCCTGTTGCTGGCCAAATTTATAGTGCCATATCATCTGTATTCTCTTAACTCCTATTGTAAAACAGATGCCTGCACTCTTCTTTCTAGTGCATTTCAGTTAATCCTACGTCAATAGCAATGTAATTTTTCTAGAAACTTTTACACTGTTGAATTATATGTGCTCTCCTAATTATTAATGAGAGATTGATTGATATTGGCCTGTGACAGGAAAATTTTGCATCAGCAATACAAGTTTTGTGTAAGAGACAATTTCAGATAATTACTAGCCAATTTTCTGTCTGTCAATCAAAATAAGCTTATTGCACTTTCTTGAAAAATAAAATGTGTTGCTGCTAAATCTACCTGGAAAAACATTTTTTTTTCAAACTGAAAGGAAAAAGGATTGGACAGCTGATGCTGCTGCATGTACGCCAAGCTAATTGTAGCTAAAATACTATTTCAGAGTCCAATATGTGCTGCCTATCTACGCTGTCAGACAAACAATTTTGCATTGTCCCATAACACCGCATACAGCATCAAGGCATCCACATGTGCATGCATTTTGTTTAAAGGATTTGTGAATTTTCAGGGTTTTCCTTGAGACACATAAAATTAGGCAAAAAAATTTTTAAAAAAAGTATGCAATATGGCATACTTTAAAAAAATAAATAAAAATTGTGCATTGGTACATGCTGTTCTTAGGCTTTTTCACAGTAGTTTGCTATCGTCCTTAAAAACTGCCAGAATTTGCTGACAGAATTCAGCTTCTAAAGTATGCCACTAGGATTCACCACTAAGTTTGTTTTCATAAAATTTCTAAAAGTATTCAAAAAATCCTTGGCAAATTGAAACAGGACCGATTTTCTTATTCCTATTCATCTCCATTACGCAGTGAATTGATGGGGCTAGAAAATAAAGATAAAGTTTGTTGTGCATTCTTTTAAGCTCATAGGAATTAACAAGGACACCACATTTCTGTCTGGTTTAAACAGTATTTTCTGTGCTTTATCCCACAAAGTGAAAACTAATTTAACATCAACATCTAAGGACTGGTGAGCTCCAATAATTTTCTTTTTCAGTTTATGTTTACCTTAAGCGTTATTTATGCCCCTTTTTAGTTATATAGCTACTGTACATGTGCATATGATACAAGCACATAAGTAGTATTTTCAATGTTTAAATTCAGGCATATAGAAATTGGGGGTAATTTTTCTTAAAATATATTGTGGTTTATTATTACCATGTAGATTTTTGCATAAACCCACTCACATGGCCTTTACTCTATTTAAATCTACACTGCTGTTTTACATATCTTTAGCTTTTTTTTCATGCTACTTTTTGCTACATGTTAATTTATTTGTCTCTTAGGCTGATATAACAGTTTTGAGTTTTGTATTCTTATTTTATTTTGTTTTTTAATTGTTTTATTTTAAATATTTATATCACTTTACAGTGTTCAATTTTGTTTCTGTATCAGTAATGAAAGAAAAATTAAAATTAAAATCTTTACCAGCAACTATATATATATATATATAGATACTGTATATATACTGTATATATATATATATATATATATATATATATATATATATATATATATATAATGATTACAGAAATACAGGTATTATCAATAATTAATTTCCTTTAATCAAAAAGCTTTACAGAGATACTCCACTTTGGTGAAAAAAAATAGCCAATAAAAAAAAAGAATATAGTGTATGCAATTGTTACATAAGTCAAGTCATGTAATTTAATGTTAGTAAATATTACCTTTTTTCACCACGCAGCAACTTTTCTATAAAATTCTGTATAATATGGTAATTTGAAGGTGTACCCTCTATTGGTGTACATAAAAGCCCAGAGAATGTCATTTTCTGCTTGTGTAATTGCCTGACTGATTTTCCAAGATGTCTGCACTACGATGCAAGTCAAAAATGTAGGCACCCTTTTCAATAGAAATGTTAGTTTTGGTGAGATACTTCCTCAGGGTTAATCACTTCTAAAGAGATGTAGAGAGACTTCAACATTTCCCCTCAGAGCACAGAGAGTGCACCAGCTGAATATAACAAACCAGGCCCTCCCATTCAAAATCTGTATCCAGTTTTGGAACAAACAGCTTTTCCCTCAGAGCAGAAAAAGGTAGGATTCTGCAGCAACATTTGTTGAAATACTGTATGTAAATTGTTCACCCAGGAGTGGTTGCTTTTTTCTCAACAAAGGTGGAGTTACTCTTTAAATTCCGTTTTTTCAGAACTAAAGGTAAAAAAAAAGGATTTGAAACCATAGTTCTGCTTTTTTATTAATTAACCATTTCTCTTAGATGTGGTTATAATCTGAAATATTACAGGGCCAGGCAATGTGAGAATAGTATGTCCTCATGATAATTTTATAAAACAAAGTTTTACATTTAAAAGAATACTTTTTCATTGCATTGCAAGATTTCTTGCCTAAATCTACTGTATATATATAAACATCCTGCAGATACATTTTTTCAAGGGTTACTATTTTTTTTTTTAACAACCAAATATTGCTTTTTCCTGCCTACAAAAGTTTATTTTCTACACATTAACTAATAATAGTATTTAGGCTTGTCAACTGATTACTATATCCAGCTCTGTTGTCTTGTATTTATGTGTCCTGTGCAATTACTTGTTAAATAATGTCTTAGTTATTTGCAAATTATACCTAAAACTAGTGACATCATTCAAACATTAATTAGCCATTTTGCAATAAAGAAAACAAAAACAATAGAATTTAGATATATTGAGTTAAGTTATCTTTCCTTATAATTTTCCTCCTTTTTTTATCGATGACAAATTACAGAATTATAGGATATATATACACATTTTACAGTTTGTTTTGTAAATGTTTTAAACTTCATAAAAATTATCCTGTGGTCAGTGGGTTCTGTGTTATCTTTATGTGACAAACAACCTGTAGTAGATTGGTTTGCAGAGTATTTTTGCTATGGAAAATAATTAAACCTGTGTTTAGTTTTTCACTTTGCTCTTACAATTGATTTTAGATACAAAAAAAAAAAATGAATATAAAACTTAGCAGAATATTCAAACAATATTTACAGATGCTTTTTTTGCTAATCATTCTAGCCTAACTGTTTTCCATGATATACAGCTAGTGCCCAAAGCTGGCAATACACAGTTAGATTTTTATTTGAACATTCATGGAGGCCTCTTTCATCAGAACATTCCTTCTTGCCATCACTGTATCAACTAATTTCATTTGTAAACCCCTAAAATGTCATCCAGACCTGCTATTTGAATGGAATCCCAGATGTATTAAACATGTTTCATTTCAATATATAGGATTTTTCCCAAATGAAAACTGCATTCTTGTTAATTATTTTGTTAATTTTAAAAGTTTCCCATTATGCTTTTAAAAATTAGTTTTATCACTATAGTCGAAAACAAACACAAACATCCCAAAAATTCTACTGGTATATGTTCAGCTTTAGTCTCCACTCCTTGAGTGTTAGAGATATCCTCATAAGATTCTTTCCAGCTCACATCTAACAATAGAGAATCTGAGATGGGGGCCAGGTCTCAAAATGTTTATTGGACTGAAGATATTTAGAAACATAGGGGGGCATGCATCAGATGAGCTCTGTGGCCACGGTGTCCATAGATCACGGTAAACGGCCAATCACAGCCGCCCTTTACATGTTTGTCGACATTTTTTTCCTCACATGCTGTGTAAGGAAAGGAGAGCGGATAACCAGCAAGTCTGAAAAGGCACAGTGAGTACATTATTTACACTGATAATCAGGGTACTGATCATCAATGCCCTGATTATCAGTGCAGCCCCATCTGAGCCAATCAGTGCTGCTAATCAGTGCCCATCGGTGCAGCCTATCAGTGCCGCCTCATCAGTGCAGTCTCATCAGTGCCTCCTCATCAGTGCCAATCAGTGCAGCTTATCAGTGTCCATCGGTGCCACCTCATGAGTGCCCATCAGTGAAGCCTCATCAGTGCACATCAGTGCAATCTCATCAGTGTCCATCAAGGAAGAAGAAAAATGTCTTATTTGCAAATATTTTATATCAGAAACTAAGAAAAAATTTAGTTTTTTTTCAAAATGTTCATTTTTTTATTTGTTTATCAAAAAATAAAAAGCCCAGTGGTGAAAAGAAGGCTCTATCTGTCTCAAAACAATTTAAAATAATTCACATGGGTACAGCGTTGCATGACATCACAATTGTCAAATTGTAAAAGCTCTGAAAGTTGAAAATTGGCCTGGACAGGAAGGGGGTGAAAGTGCTTGGTTTTGAAGTAGGTAAAGTGTGTCCAACCCCAATCACAAAAGCAGAATATATTGCAGCTAACCAAGCCTTGGACATGGTGGCTGCATTCATTTTTTCCCCCCTATGTTTACCTGGAGATCTGATCCCATTTCTTGTGCTAGGGTCAAATGCTCACTGTACTCTATCTATGGAGGAGGAGCATTGTCACCCTAGGGTCCTTGCTGCGGATTTTGACTACCTTCCTTCCTTCCTATCTCCATAACATAGGTGGAGGTGTTCTGTAATTCACAAAAGCAAATTAGTCAGTGGTAATAACACTGCTTGAGATTTTGGTGCAGCAGAAGTTAACAGCATAGGAAGATACAAGCGCACTGGAATTATGGCATGATCAATCCGTATTGATTTGCATTTATTGTTTTGTATAACAGATACTGTATACCACAATGCTTTCAATAGTTTAATGGACAGACTAAAAGAGGGATAACATTAGTTCCCTTGTTAGAATTTATTTCTTCTTTCAATCAATATTTGCTTGATCAAAGAACATATATATGTACAGTCAAATCTAATATGATCAGCTTTGTTGCCAAGCTCAGTAATTTACATACAAGTGAAAATGGTATTTCATATTTTGGCTATGCTACCTCTCTAATATAAATTTAGTCTGCTAGAATTGAGAAACAAAATAAATTAAGTGGTCTGCTGTTTCTCTAAACTGGGCATGTTTAAGCTTCAGCTCTCCCCGTTGATGTGTTTAACTTCACTATATGCTATGTTTATTGGTCTGTTTCCTGACAGCGGTGCTTGCAATGATTTTAAAACAGGACCATCAGATGCTGCATATTAACTATATCCCTGTTCAAAACACATTACAAGTAATGAGTTACATTGATTTTCATCTGCAGTCAAGCAAAATGGTCTTCTTAACTGAAACAAATGCTAGAAATTGCAACTGTGCTCATAAAAAATAATGGTAGCTAGTGAGGCCACATAATATGTAAAGATAATTAAGGCTGTTTTATGCAGCTACATCAGTTTAACTGTGGATACACAGCTACATCATTATAAATGTACATCATCCCTAATAGACGGGACAACTAAAAGAATGTACGGTATGTGTAATGAGAAAATGGATGTAAAAAATGAAAAAATCCCAACTCACTGTTTCAAATTCAACATTGAAATGCGTTGTATTGAAAATGAAATTAGAATTGCAGGCACAATGTAAATACATTTTGGTAGGTCAACTTCTCACCATTTGGAACACCACTATGATCTATTTAAAAAGCTCTTAAAACATATCCTTAAAGTGGATCTAAAGGCTCAAGGTTTTTTACCTTCATGTAAATGGATATGTGGAGCCTCGTGCCCCTATAGCAAGATGCTAGCTCTGGAGGCACTTGGAAGGATGGAGGGGCCAGGAGCACCGGCAGGGGACCCAAGAAGAGGAGGAGTGGGGCTTCTCTGTACAAAACCAATGCACAGAGCAGATACTGTAAGTATAACATGTTTATTTTTATTTTTAATTCTGCCTTTAACATTACTTCAAAAGCCACTGGGAGTCTGACTCCCACAATTTCTCACATTTAGAAGTCCACAGAAGAGAACATTACAGGAGTGTGATTTTTCCTGCTATGCTAGATCTTCAATTTCTGGCAAGCTCTGTTAGCTTAGATTTGTCATATGATACAGTATGGAACCAACCACTGCTTGACAAATACTGAGTTTACATTAGGATAATAGAGAGGTGGTGATGCAGGTGCTTCCAGGCCCAAAAGATGAAATGAGTTTAACCTACTGATGCAGTATATAGTCAAAATATATTTGACTATATTTAGTCAAAATGTATATTTATTCATGATGTAAAACATGATGTAAAAAAAATCTGATGTGTATGTTGTGCTGCTGGATCTCACTTTTCTTGAAATCTTTATCCTTTGATACCTCCCTACCCCTGACACTGTAGTCTTCAGGTGCGGCAGAGTGTAATAAATCACAGGGAACTTTGACAGGCAGTAATCAAGACAATGCCCTCTCTTTCCATCTTTCATAGAAGCCACATTACAGCTTCTATGAATAAAACTGGGTCTATGAATGGAGGATGGACAGATGATTGAAAGGCCCGCCCTGTATATTCATAGATCATGTTTAATTTATATGAATTAAAAGAAAGATGGACATGTGTCCTTTACCAATAAGAATACAGGATAAATGTGTAATGGTTATATAACATGTTTGTCTAAAAAAATGAGGTCATCATACTGGCAAGAATACATGTTTTTAGGATATTAAGATATTATATATAACATCTTAATTATCTGCTTTCCCAGAACTGTTTATTTTGCAGTTTGCCCAGGTCTTTTCCCAAATCTCAATTGTTGTTTATTTCCTGCGCTATTGTGCAACAATCCTCTGGACATAATCTTAACTAAAGGTTTTAAAGAAAACACAAATTATAATATTTAAAGCGGAGCTCCGCCCAAAAGGGGAACCTCCGCTTGTTTGCTTCTGCCCTGCCACATATGGCCCCATTTGAAGGGGGGGGGGGACGGGTATCTGGTTTTGACACCTGGAAGTTTGACACCCCTCCAACTTCCCCCTCCACTAGGCCATTCACAAAGTGCAGCGCGCTTCATGCATGCACAGTAGAGAGCAGACTGTGAAGCCGGTTTCCCATAAAAGAAATGGCGGTGGCAGCACCCGAGAGCCAATTGGCTGGGGTGAAGACACTGCTAGATTCGTGGACAGGTAAGTGTCCTAATATTTATGCCTCGTACACACGGTCGGACATTCCGACAACAAAATTATTTCCGACTGATTTTGTGCCAAACTTGTCTTGCATACACATGGTCGGACAAAGTTGTCGGAAAATACGATTGTTCGGAACGAGGTGATGTTCGTTATGTACGACGGGACTATGTAGAGGCTAGTAGCCAATAGCTTTGGTCTCGTAATTTAATATGAGCATGCGTGGCACTTTGTCCGTCGGAATCTTGTACAAACAATGGGAAAAAGTCCAGTCAGATTTTGTTGTCAGAAAATTTTAGATCCAGCTCTCAAACTTTTTCCGTCAGGATCTCCGATGGAAAAAGTCCGATAGAGCCCACACACGATCGGATTTTCTGACAACATAATCCAATCGGACCTTTTCCTTCGGAAAATCCGACTGTGTGTACAGGGCATAAGAGTAAGCAGCTGTTATTTGTAGTTGCTGACTTTTAATTTTTTTCTAAAGGAACCTGGAGCTCTTCTTTAAGACATAGTTCTTAGCTAAGGCATAACTCTATCCTTCATAGAACCTGCATGGAAACTTCTTCCTTTCAACACCAACAGACAGAGCTTTTGCATACCTAGCCACACGTAAAGCAGATAGGTATTCCTGAGTTTTGAGTGGATACTTTATAAAAAGAGGACCACCTGTGGTTCAGTGAGGAAAAAAAATAAAAATAAAAGGATAAACGTGATCATTATTTATAGTGGGGGGGCAGGGCTCAATTCCTGCGGGAAGCATGGGAATGGAGTTCCTGTACTTTTTCCACTACAGGAACTCAGTTCCCGTTAGCAGCCGCGTCCTGCGAGACTTTGAAGTATGGGAGCTGTGTGGCAGGTGCTACACCAGCAGCCGCCGACGCAGCTCCCAATAGTAAGTGCCGTACACCTGACCATTCAGGCATTACCAGTAGGGGGCCCCATGACAGCTTCCGCTTCGATCTACCTGTCAATCACAGCTAGCTGATGGGTAGATCAGGTCCCTGCTGCTAAGAGATTGTATTTAGTCAGACCTCTCGTGATGCGCTCCTCCCCGCCGGCCCCTCCTGATTTTCTGTCTCCTCATCCCCCCCCCAGTCTCCTGCATACTTGCTCTGTGTGTCCCGCTGAATCCCCCCCTCCTCTATCTTCAGTGCCATATGATGAGAGAACCCAGAGGAGGAGCACAGCTATTCTTCTCACAGGACATGCAGGGAGAGAGGTGAGATGAGGGAGGAACATCAGTTTGGGGTGGCAAGCTGAGCACAATACCTGGCAAAGTTTAATGCCAGGAGGGAAGTTTATATGGAAATATGGGAAAGGTTGGAATAGCAGCGAGTGTGTGTTGGAGCCCTGCAGAGTTTGCAGCCCCCCAAGCTAACATACATCTCCTAAGCAGGAACACATCACTATCTCCCTAAGCATTCTCTCCAGATAATGTGCAGTTAATTTTTGACCTTTCCGTTTAACCCTGTGTTATCCAAACTCTGTTCAATAAAAAGTGTAAACTCACCACATAAACACTCTATATACAAAATAACATTCCCCAATAAAGATCAGAACATGATGTTCACATTTGCATGGAAGCACAATTGAATGAATGCTGATTATTCTGAGAATTACCATATTTATGTTTATTGAGGATCGTTTTTTTTTTATGTACTAACAGTTAAGCTTCATACACACTATACAAAAATTGGATGAAAAATACCACTTTTGAAGTGTTCGTGCATATGAGCGTATCATTTTTTTTTTTTTTGGTGGGGGGAGTGGATCTTGGGTGGGAGTTCCAACACTTTTTCCCCCAGGACTTGGCCCCTGGTGGGGGGGGGGGTTATATTTTACCTCTCTTTTTTTTGTTAAATATGATTTCTGTTCAGTGGTTGATTAGTGGACATTCCTTTCCATGTTTACCTTTTTGAAGAGGTAACCAGACTCATGGGCAAATGTTGCACACAGAGGCAGAGGAGCAGCTACTGAAATTCATAAATATCTTCTTATTTGTTTTACAGTGAAAAAAAAGGAACCAAAAAATGGAGTAGTAAATACCGTTGGCTGTGCATTAGTCTAATCTTGGTTGAATCTTAAACTTAGTGGTTCGTTGCTGTCATCTCTCTGTGGTATTTGTAATTTTCTGTGAGTAAGATGTCATGGTGTGCTGTTGATGTACAGAACACCCCAGGAAATGTTTCCTGCGTAAGTGATTGGCTGGCTTTTCCTCCCAGAGGTCTGCACTAATATAAAAGTCTAATTTTACACATCCTCTGCAATACAATATTTAATTTCACTGAGATACTCTAAAAGGGTTAAATACTGTATGTCAAAAGGGATGCAGACCCTGCAGCTTCTATCATTAGAACACAAAACGTAAATCAACTAACTATCCAAGCAGCCCCTCCCATTCAGAATCAATATCCAAAGGACATACTGGAACAATTTTTTTCTTCCGAGCAGAAACAGGTAGGAATCTGCAACAAAATGTGTTAAAATTCCTGCATTGCACATTGATCATCCAGAGGGAAATGTTTTTTTTTTATTCTCAACAAAAGTGGAGTTACTCTTTACATATCACCTACAGTGCCTTAAAAAGTAATCATATCCCTTGAAATCTTCAACAATTTGTCATGTTACAACCAAAAACATAAATGTATTTTATTGGGATTTTATGTGATAGACCAAAGTGGCAGGTAATTGTGAAGTGGTAGGAAAATGATAAATGGTTTTCAAAAATGTTTACAAATAAATATGTGAAAAGTGTGGTGTGCATTTGTATTCAGCCCCCTTTACTCTGATACCCCATAACTAAGATCTAGTGGAACCTATTGCCTTCAGAAGTCAACTAATTAGTAAATAAGAGTACACCTATGTGTAATTTAATCTCAGTAAAAACACAGCTGTTCTATGAAGCCTTCAGAGGTTTTTTAGAGAACCTTAGTGAACAAACAGCATCATGAAGGCCAATGAACACACCAGACAGTTCAGGGATAAAGTTGTGGAGAAGTTTAAAGCAGAGTTGGGTTATAAAAAAATATCCCAAGCTTTGAACATCTCACATAGCACTGTTCAATCCATCATCTGAAAATGGAAAGAGTATGGCACAACTGCAAACCTACCAAGACATGACTGTCCACCTAAACTGACAAGCCAGGCAAGGAGAGGATTAACCAAAGAAGCAGCCAAGAGGCCCATGGTAACTCTGGAGGAGCTGCAGAGATCCATAGCTCAGATGGGAGAATCTGTCCACAGGACAACTATTAGTTGTGCACTCCACAAATCTGGCCTTTATGGAAGAGTGGCAAGAAGAAAGCCATTGTTGAAAGAAAGCCATAAGAAGTCCCATTCGCAGTTTGGGAGAAGCCATGTGGGGGACACATCAAACACGTGGAAGAAGGTGCTCTGGTCAGATGAGACCAAAATGTAACTTTTTTGCCTAAAAGCAAAATGCTATGTGTGGCGGAAAACTAACACTGCACATCACCCTAAACACACCATCCCCACCTTGAAACATGGTGGTGGCAGCATGTTGTGGGGATGCTTTGCTTCAGCAGGGACAGGGAAGCTGGTCAGAGTTAATGGATGGAGTCAAATACAGGGCAATCTTAGAAGAAAACATGTTAGAGTCTGCAAAAGACTTGAGACTGTGGGAAGGTTCTCTTTACGGCAGGGCAACAACCCAGAACATATAGCCTGAGTTTACAATGGAATGGTTTAGATCAAAGAGTGTTAATGTGGTAGAATGGCCCAGTCAAAGTCCAAACCTAAATCCAATTGACAATCTGTGGCAAGACTTTAAAATTGCTGTTCGCAGACACTCTCTATCCAATCTGACAGAGCTTGAGCTATTTTGCAAAGAAAAATGGGCAGAAATGTCACTCTCTAGATGTGCAAAGCTGGTAGAGACCCCAAAAGACTTGCAGCTGTAATTGAAGTAAAAGGTCATTCTGCAAATTATTGACTCGGGAGCTGAACAAATGCACGCCACACTTTTCACATATTTATTTGTAAAACATTTTGAAAACAATTTATCATTTTCCTTCTATTTCACAATTATGTGCCACTTTGTATTGGTCTATCACATAAAATTCCAATAAAATACATTTTACTTTTTTGGTTGTAACATGACAAGATGTGAAAAATTGCAAGGGGTATGAATACTTTTTCAAAGCACTGTATGCCATGAAAGCGATGCTTAAAAATTCCAAAGGACTAGTCAGCAATGTTCTGTGGTTTTTCTGCAGTTGATCTTTCAGCAGGGGCCAATTTGTCATGCCTGTGTCCCATGCTGTTTTTTGTTTTCAGGTGGCAGTCATGGCAAAACAGCAGGACTACTCTTCCTGATGTCAGACCCACTATCCCGCTGACTGATAGCATAATGATCAAGAAACAATGGGAGATGTCTACAGATTTGCAGTATTAATGAATAAAAAGCAGGGAGAAACTCACAGTGTAGGTCCTCATGTACAGCTTTGCAGCATGCTCTCAAAAGAATAGCAAACAGTGCAAGAGTACAATGATTAAATCCCACTCCAAATCTTTTGAGCATAGCAGTCATCAGAGACATGCGTATGCCTTACATGATTTTACATAGCAGATTTGGGGCTACAGAAAAAGTCAGACAGTGCTATTTTTAATATTCAACCAATGCTACCATGCTTCAAGAGGAACAATTCTATGGTAGCTTTTAGTGTAGAAGCTGCTACCATGTACACTATCAAAAGTATTGTAACACCTGCCTTTATACACACATAAACTTTAATGGCATCCCAGTCTTTGTCCGTAGGGTTCAATATTGAGTTGGCCCACCCTTTGCAGCTATAACAGCTTCAACTCTTCTAGGAAGGCTGTCCACAAGGTTTAGGGGTGTGTATATGGGAATGTTTGACCATTCTTCCAGAAGCACGTTTGTGAGGTTAGGTACTGATGTGTATGTGAAGGCCTGGCCCACAGTCTCCCCTCGAATTCATCCCAAAAGTGTTCTATCAGGTTAAGGTGCAGGCCAGTTAAGTTCCTGCACCCCATCTGCTCACCAATGTCTTTATGAACTTCGCTTTGTGCATTGGTCCAAATCATTTGGTGGCCCCTTAGTTCAAGTGAAGGGAACTTTTAAGGCATCAGCATATTAAGACATTTTGGACAATTTTATGCTCCCAACTTTGTGGGAACAGTTTGGGGATGGCCCCTTCCTGTTCCAACATGACTGCACATCAATGCACAAAGAAAGATCCATAAAGACATGGATAAGTGAGTCTGGGGTGGAGGAACTTAACTGGCCTACACAGAGTTCTGACCTCAACCCAATAGAACACCTTTCGGATGAATTAGAGTGGAGACTGTGAGCCAGGCCTTCTCGTCCAACATCAGTGCCTGACCTCACAAATGTGCTTCTGGAAGAATGGTCAAACATTCCCATAGACACACTCCTTAACCTTGTGGACAGCCTTCCCAGAAGAGATGAAGCTGTTATAGCTGCAAAGGGTGGGTCAACTCAACACTGAATCCTACGGACTAAGACTGGGATGCCATTAAAGTTCATGTGTGTGTAAAGGCAGGCATTCCAATGCTTTTGACAATATAGTGTATCAGTAAAAAAAGACATAAAATTAAGAAAACGAAAAAAATATCCTTCTGAGAGCTCTTTCAACACACAGTACTGAATGTTATAAATCACCTAGTGATAAAGTGACATTAGCAATCCACCCTTGCAGTAAATACGCAAAGTTCTAAAAAGTTCAAACAAATTGTCTCTTTTAACTAAGATGACTTTCACTTCCCCAGTGCTTCTTAATCTCCAAAACTGCTTCACCACAGTGACATTTACCCCCCTTATGGCTCAACACTCACCAGCTCATTTGCCTGTCATTTTACTGACTGGCAAAATAGGCTCAGGTAATCACTCCAAGATAAAGGCTCCTCACAGATATGGATGTCAGCAACATATCATATGCCTAATTGTACTCAAAGGGAAAAGAGTCATTTGTAATTTCATCACAAACACATCATTAAACTCCAATTCCCAATAAAATACTCACAAAGATAAAAAGAAAGAATGCCTGCCAAAATCTATGAAATTGTGTCACCAGCAGGCCACTCCATTGTGTGGAAACTATCTCCCAAGTCTCACCACACTCGCAGGCCTCCTGACCCACGTCACTTCTGATCACTGTATAGTCCTGAACTGGTGCATTTCATTATTTGGACTTAGTCTAAGGGTGTGGCTATATGGTGCAGCGACAGTTCTTGTAGACATTGGACGGCTCACACTTAACCCCAAAGGTTCCTGCAATCCCAGATCTCACCAGAACTCACATTGGTAGTTTCTGACAAGCCTTAAAGTGGTTGTAAACCCTTACAAACCACTTTGACCTACAGGTAAGCCTAGATTAAGAAGACAGAGACAAGCCTGTCGAGCCCATAGTACCCTTCTTGCTGCATTCGCCAATCCTAATTGGGAGTCCACCAATTCTGCAGCAACCATACTTCCCTCATTCACTGGCCAACATAGAATTCCCCATATGTCTGTGTTCTCTGCCTCCATGACCAGGACAGGATACAAGCAGATCTTCATGCATTTTAACGATAATGAACTCTGTTGTTACCCTGAATTTGATCGGCTCTATAAAATTCGGCCCCTCGTAAACCACTTCAACCGATGTTTTGCATCCTTGTTTACTCCCCATCAAGTTGTCTGTGTTGATGAGTCCCTGATTAAAGTGGTAGTAAACACTTACAAACCACTTTAACCTAAGGGTAAGCCTAGATTAAGGCTTACCTGTAGGTCCAAGAAATATCTCCTAAACCTACACGGTTTAGGAGATATTTACAAAAAGACAGGCACCGCTCTCTACGGCACATGCGCTGCAGACAGCGGCACGCAGGTGCACTGAGCATGCCGCTGCTAACAGCGATATGCCGTTAGTGGCGGATCCCATGCGCATGCATGGTGTAGACATGTCACTGGAGAAGTGATCGAGGGGGTGTACATCTCACCTAGGTTGCTACACAGTGTGAGATGGTAAATCCAGGATGGATCAGTTTCTCAGCAGCGATATGCTGCTGAGTTGTTATTTAATTTTGCCGGGCCTGGGTTTATATGGAATGGCAGGTAGGTTTGGTAGAGGGACCTGTCATTCCACATCCCCCGATCCAGTTCTGGGTTTGGGATCAGGTGAGCTTGGATCCTAATTAGCCTGGGAAGCTAAAGGCTCTGTAGGGTCTGCAGGTGATTGCTTCTCAGCCAGGGAATGAACAATCTGTGTGTTGAAGGAAGCTGCAAGCACAGCCACTGCTGGAGCTAAAACTCACCCTGCGATATCCAGGCGAAAGACGCTGTGTTTGTAAGTGTCAGATAGGTGAGCAGAACCTGTTAGTAAGCGCCCAGCCGGGCTAGGACTTTTATTTTTGTTGTACTTAGAAAGCACGGTGTTGCTGTATATTTTGTTTGCTGGACTGTTTGTACCACGAATAAACGCCAAGATCTGCTTTATCAAATTCCAAGTCTGCTGTGAACTGTGTCCAAACACACCCTACCCCGGGAAGATCCCTTACAATTGGTGGAGGTAGCGGGCAACGCGGTTGCTAGGGGCAACGGTGTGGACAGACTTGGCTACAGCTGCTGATGTCCTGGGTGAAAGCTGCAACTACACTCCAAAAACAGTCCAGCAACATGGAGGAGATGCTGAAGCAGTTTATGCAAGTGAGTTTGCAACAACAGCAGGCTCAGACAGAGGCCAATAGACGACATGAACAGTCCATGGCTGAACAACAGCAGATGATGGCTGCACAACAGCAGGCGCAGACAGAGGCCAATAGACGACATGAACAGTCCATGGCTGCACAACAGCAGATGATGGCTGCACAACAGCGGATGCATAAGGAAGAGTTGCAAGCTTTGCGCCAAAGCCAACAACAACTTATCGAGCACCTGATAGTAAATCGAGAGGCGCCTGTGGTTGCTAATCCACCCACAATGGAGGGAGCCGCTCCAGAGATTTTTTCTGGGAGAAGGACTGTGCAGAAAGCGCTGCAAAAGATGACTGCTGAGGACGATGTTGAGGCCTATCTAACAGTATTTGAGCGCGTGGCTGAGCGAGAGAAGTTACCAGCCGCTGAGTGGGCAGAGGTAATTGCGCCCTATTTAACAGGTGAACCTCAAAAGGCCTACTATGACCTCAGTGAGCAAGAGGTTAAGGACTATACTCGGCTAAAAGAGGAGATGCTTGCCCGACTAGGAGTTACTACTGCAGTCCGTGCCCGGAGGGTACGCAACTGGAGCTACAGTCTGGACAAATCAGCGAGGTCCCAGATGTATGACCTAATCCATTTGGCAAGAAAGTGGTTGGAGCCAGACACTTCTACTCCTGCACAAATCCTAGAGAAGGTCGTGATGGATCGCTACCTCCGAGCCCTTCCTACTGACTTGCAACGCTGGGTGGGACAAGGTGATCCTAAGAATGCAAACGAACTTGTCAACCTTGTGGAGAGGTTCCAGGCGACTGAGGACTACCTCCGTGATGTTCCTGCAGCATCTTCACCTCCCCGGAGCGCCAGATCTGTGCCGTCAGCTGGTAAGAGACTTCCATCTATTGGGGGAGTGTGGAGGGGTGCTGATGGGGGGGAAAAGGGCTCAAGTGGTGTCTCAGGGACAAAAGACTGGTGATGGTCCCGGGTGGCTAAGGGGCTCTGAAAAGGACTCCTTGCCAAAGAGACCAGGCCCTATCCAGTGTTGGAGATGCCATGAGGCGGGACACGTGTCGGCCCATTGCCCTCTTACCTCTGAACCCATGGAATGTGACGCTAGCAGGCGTCAGTCGCTATTTGCGGAACCATCTTGTGCTGCAGTTCCTGGACTAGAGACTGAACCGCAAATCTGCAACATCACAATCAATGACTTTCCTGTTAAAGCGTTAATGGACTCAGGAAGCCTTGTAACCTTGGTGCATGCTAGCCTGGTGACTGGGGACTTAGAGTCTAAAAAGCATATGAGTGTTGTGTGCATACATGGTGATACAAAAGTGTACCCTATAGTGCTGGCTAAAGTCGGGACTGAACAAGGCACCGTACAATATGAAGTGGGTGTGGTTAAAAACCTCATGCATAATGTAATATTGGGGCGCGATTTTCCATTATTCTGGGCTCTTTGGGAAAAAAGAAAAATCCCCAAAAGGAGTGAGGATACCTCTAAGGGGGTTGCCTTGTCCACTGTGAATGATAAAAATGTGCAGGATGAAAATGATTGTTTTCCTTTGCAGGTCCTGGCTGGGGAGGAGGAGGCTCCTCCCACTGAGCAAAATATACTAGACTTAGAGGTGTCTAGCGATAATTTTGGGACTGCACAATTACAGGACCCCACTCTCAAAAATGCGAGAGAGCAGGTTGCTGTTATGAACGGGGTACCTCAGGAACCAGATGCTGAAAAAAGATTTCCACATTTTTCGGTGACTAATGATCTTTTCTATAGAGTCAATAAGGTTAAAGATGAGATTGTGGAACAGCTTCTGGTACCTAAGCCGTACCGGCGTCAGGTGCTTGACATGGCACATAACCATGTTCTTGGGGGACACTTGGGGACTGACAAAACGCGAGAGAGGGTTCTCCAGAGGTTTTTTTGGCCGGCCATATATGATGACATTAAAAAATACTGTGAGTCGTGCCCCACATGTCAGGTTAGTGCCCCAGTGTCACATTTTCGCAGTCCTTTGGTTTCGCTCCCTATTATAGAGGTGCCTTTTGAGCGTATTGCCATGGATTTAGTGGGTCCCATTGTAAAGTCAGCTAGAGGACACCAGTATATTTTGGTAGTCCTGGATTATGCGACCCGCTATCCTGAGGCTGTACCCTTAAGAAACACTGCATCTAAAACAATTGCACGTGAGTTGTTTTATATGTTCTCTAGGACTGGGATCCCCAAAGAAATCCTAACTGACCAAGGTACGCCATTTATGTCGAAAGTAATGAAGGAATTATGCAGACTATTTAAAATCTCACACATCCGTACCTCTGTGTACCACCCCCAGACGGACGGATTGGTGGAGAGATTTAATAAAACTTTGAAACATATGTTGAAGAAAGTGGTGGCAAAAGATGGTCGTGACTGGGATCATTTATTACCCTACCTCATGTTTGCTATTAGGGAGGTGCCCCAAGCGTCCACAGGGTTCTCACCATTCGAGTTGGTCTATGGTCATCACCCTAGGGGTCTACTAGACATTGCAAAAGAGACATGGGAGAATGAGTCCACCCCATACAAGAGTGTTATTGAGCATGTAGCACAAATGCAGGACCGTATAGCCACTGTAATGCCCCTGGTAAGGGAACACCTCCAGAGAGCTCAAGAGGCCCAAAGTAGAATTTACAACCGGTCCGCAAGAATCAGGACATTCAACCCAGGCGATAGGGTCCTTATACTAGTCCCCACTGTTGAGAGTAAATTCTTAGCGAAGTGGCAAGGTCCTTATGAAATTGTTGAAAAGATCAGTGAGGTGAACTACAAGGTGCACCAACCAGGTAGAAGGAAGCCTTTCCAAGTTTATCACATAAACTTGATCAAGCCCTGGAAAGACAGGGAATCCTTGGGGGCGACAAATACTGTTAATAATTTGTCACAACCAATCCCTCCAGTCAAGGTAGGTGATACTCTATCAGTGTCACAGAAACAGGAGGCTCAGGAATTTTTACAGAAAAACAAAAACAAGTTCTCTGACCTCCCAGGGCGTACACACCTCATCCATCATCACATTGAAACTGAGCCTAGAAGCAGAGTAAACCTTAAGCCCTATAGGATACCCGAGGCACGTAGGGAAGCCGTATCTGCCGAGGTAAAACGTATGCTTGCTCTGGGGGTAATTGAGGTGTCACAGAGTGAATGGTCCAGCCCAATTGTGCTAATCCCAAAGCCCAATGGAACTTGGAGGTTCTGTAACGATTTCAGAAAGTTGAATGAGATCTCCAAGTTCGATGCGTATCCTATGCCCAGGGTAGATGAGTTGATTGAGAAGTTGGGTAACGCCAGGTACATAACCACCCTCGATCTCACAAAGGGCTATTGGCAGATTCCACTTTCTGACGAGGCTAAAGAGAAAACTGCTTTCTCCACCCCTGATGGGCTATTCCAGTATGTAGTGATGCCGTTCGGGTTACATGGAGCGCCTGCAACTTTCCAGAGGTTGATGGACTTGATTCTGCGACCACATCGTGATTACTCAGCCGCCTACCTCGATGATGTGGTCATTTTTAGCCCTGATTGGGAAAGTCACCTCTGTAAGGTACAGGCCGTGTTGGATGCCATAAGTGATGCAGGGTTGACCATAAATGCCGAGAAGTGTGCTCTAGCCCTAGAAGAGGCCAAATATCTGGGCTACATTGTTGGAAGAGGATTGGTTAGGCCACAGCTAAATAAAATTGAGGCAATACAGAATTGGCCTAGACCCCTGACAAGGAAACAGGTTAGAGCTTTCCTGGGTATTACGGGTTATTACCGTAGATTTGTGCCGAACTTTGCCTCAGTTGCTGCTCCGCTAACTGACTTGACAAAGGGCGGAAAGACAGCAATGGTCACGTGGACCCCAGAGGCCGAGGAGGCTTTCCAAAGCCTTAAGTCTGCCTTGTGCCAACCACCTGTGTTAGTCACCCCCGATTTCAGGCGAGAATTTCTGGTCCAGACAGATGCCTCTAGCACAGGCTTAGGTGCAGTACTCTCACAAGTAGTGAATGGTGAGGAGCATCCGGTGACGTACTTGAGTAGAAAACTAACCCCGGCCGAGAAAAATTATGCCATTGTGGAGCGAGAATGTTTGGCAGTGAAGTGGGCCCTAGAATCTTTAAAGTATTACTTGCTAGGCAGGAAATTCAAGTTGGTGACAGACCATGCCCCCCTAACATGGATGAAGTTAAACAAGGAGAGAAATGCAAGAGTGACTAGATGGTTTCTCTCCCTACAAAACTTTAATTTCACTGTGGAACACAGGCCAGGGAAATTACAGGCAAATGCTGACGCATTGTCAAGGGTAAGTTGTCTGTGGGGACAAAAGGCTCAGCCCTCCGGTCTGAAAAAGAGGGGGGGGATATGTAGACATGTCACTGGAGAAGTGATCGAGGGGGTGTACATCTCACCTAGGTTGCTACACAGTGTGAGATGGTAAATCCAGGATGGATCAGTTTCTCAGCAGCGATATGCTGCTGAGTTGTTATTTAATTTTGCCGGGCCTGGGTTTATATGGAATGGCAGGTAGGTTTGGTAGAGGGACCTGTCATTCCACATCCCCCGATCCAGTTCTGGGTTTGGGATCAGGTGAGCTTGGATCCTAATTAGCCTGGGAAGCTAAAGGCTCTGTAGGGTCTGCAGGTGATTGCTTCTCAGCCAGGGAATGAACAATCTGTGTGTTGAAGGAAGCTGCAAGCACAGCCACTGCTGGAGCTAAAACTCACCCTGCGATATCCAGGCGAAAGACGCTGTGTTTGTAAGTGTCAGATAGGTGAGCAGAACCTGTTAGTAAGCGCCCAGCCGGGCTAGGACTTTTATTTTTGTTGTACTTAGAAAGCACGGTGTTGCTGTATATTTTGTTTGCTGGACTGTTTGTACCACGAATAAACGCCAAGATCTGCTTTATCAAATTCCAAGTCTGCTGTGAACTGTGTCCAAACACACCCTACCCCGGGAAGATCCCTTACAATGGGAATGAGATCATTCCCATGCATGCGCTAGAGTCACGGCTTTATTTATCGTGGGAAACCTAATTGCCCATGAGGCCAGATGCTGGTACAAAAAAGTGTCTGTATATTTATTTAAATTGGCTCTGCTGAATGGTTTTGTGCTATACAAAGCTTCAGGATGCACTGGATCCTTCCTTAAATTCCAAGAAGAGATCATCACAGCCCTTCTGTTTCCAGTCAGTGCTGTGGCCCAACTTCTCAGTGCAAATGCAATAAGCTGGCTGCATGAGAGGCATTTTCCGCATGTCCTCTCTGGTGTCTGTAGAAAGCGCGGATGTAGGTGTGACACCCACTATTATTGTTCCTCCTGTCCTGACCAACCTGGTCTTTGCATTAGTGACTGTTTCGAACTCTACCACACACTAGTTGAGTATTAGCATAGGGTACAGCACCACACAGTACTAGGCACACGTACACAGGGTCTCGAAAGATGTCATGGCTATCACATTTTGAGAGACCCTAATCTGCAACGTTCAGTTTACAGTTTTACAGTTTTTATAAAAGTGAAAAAAAAACACACACTCAAAAAACACAAAAAAAAATTAATAAAAAAGCCAAAAATAGTTGTGGCTGTATTTTTCTTCTCTCTCTCTCTATTGTTCTCTCTCTACTGTCCACTCTACTGTTCGTTCACTATTGTTCTATATTTATCGTTCTCTCTCTGATTTATTTTTACTATGTTTTATTGTATTTGCTTTGCAGGTATGGTATGTTATACTGTAATGTTTGTTTTATTGTTAACCATCGTTTGCTTAGCAATTCAGCTGCAGGACAGGTTTATTTATCTTGACAGCCACAGCGTTTTCTCCCATGATAAATAAAGCCGTGACTCTAGCGCTGTCGGAGGTGACCACCACTGTTAAAAAAAGAGGATATAAGCCGAAGCATGGGGGCAGGGGTGGAGGAGCGATTTGCTCCTAACATTAGGGGCGGATTGTCCCCATGCTTCGGCATATATTTTTTTAGGCACAGATTGCAATGTTTTATTTTTACTATGTTTTACTGTATTTGCTTTGCAGGTATGGTAAGTCTTAGCCCTTGTACACACGGTCGGAGATTACGTTGGAATGTTTCCTATCGGAGCGTTTTGTCTGATATTCCGACTGTGTGTGGTCTGCATCAGACTGTTTCCGTCGGAATATCCGTCGGACCAACTTTTCCAACTTGCCGGAAATATTTTCAGACAAAATGCTCCGATCGGACATACTCCGATCATGTGTAGCCTACTCAGACGGACAAGGTGCCACGCATGCTCAGATCAAATTCCTAGACCAAAGCTATTGGTTACTAGCCTCAATGTAGTCCCGTCGTAACGAAATAAGGTCATCACGTTATGTACAATCGGATTTTCCGACAACTTAGTCCGACCGTGTGTATGCAACATCACTTCCGGACCTCTTCTGGAATAAATCCGTCAGAATTACTCCGACGGATTTGGTTGTCGGAATCTCCGACCGTGTGTACAAGGGCTAACTGTTATACTGCAATGTTACTTTGTTTTATTGTTAACCATCATTTGCTTAGCAGGTACGCCATTCAACTGAAGCACGGGTTTATTTATCTTGACAGCAACAGCGTTTGCTCCCATGATACATAAAGCCATGACTTCAGTGCTGTCAGAAGTGATTTCACCACCATAGTTAAAAAAAAATGGTGGATGTATGCCCATCATTACAAGTGGGTGGATGAAGGGCAGTATTCTAATGGTGGGCATACCCACTGATCAATCTCTTTTTTTCGTTCAGCCCACAGGCTGCATGAAAAAAAGAACATTACAATGAATGCCCAACAAGGACCAGCAACGTACTGGTATGTTGATGGACTTTGAGGGGTTATACCAGAATAATACCTGCAGGTTTAGGTATTATCTTGGTATCATTCTTTTCAGCCAGCGCTCTGCTTCCATGTAAAAGCAATCCTAGCAGCTAATTAGCCTCTAGACTGCTTTTATAAGCAGTGGGAGGGAATGTTTCCCCCTCCCACCACCTTCCATGGTTTTCTCTGGCTCTCCTGTCCCAACAGGAAACCCGAGAATGCAGCCAGTGGTTCTGCCAGCTGACCATAGAGCTGCTCAGAGACCAAAACAGCTCCAATTATCTCTATGGCCTAAGAAACCGGAAGCTCTAAATGCATTTTATGACTTAGGTTTCACTGGATATAAACAGCGCCATTGGGAAATCTTGGTGTGGTCAGATGCTTTGAAGGCAGAAGAGAGATCTATGGTCTAATAGACCCCAATTTTTTCAAAAAAGAGTAGCTGTCACTACCTATTGCTATCATAGAGGATATTTACATTTCCTGAGATAACAATAAAAATGATAAAAAAATGAAAGGTACAGTTTAAGAATATAATAAAAAAGCAAAAAAAAAAAAAAAAAAGAACCCCTGTCCCCCCGTGCTCACACGCAAAGGCGAACGCAAGATTTGGTCTGGTGTCATATGTAAACAGCAATTGGACAATGCATGTGAGGTATCACTGCAAAGGTCAGACCGAGGGCAGTCATTTTAGCAGTAGACCTCCTCTGTAATACTAAAATGGTAACCTGTAAAGGCTTTTAAAGGTTTTTAAAAATGTATATAGTTCGTCGCCACTGCACTGTGCGCAATTTTAAAGCACAGTGTTTTCTATTTCTTTAAACATTTGGGCAATATGGTGTGTTTTAGTACATTAAAATGTTAAAAAGTGTTTTTCCCCCAAAAAAATGTGTTTGAAAAATTGCTGCACAAATACTATGTGAAAAAAAAAATTGCAACACCCACCATTTTAATCTGTAGGGCCTTTGCTTTAAAAAAAATATATATCATTTTTGGGGTTCAAAGTAATTTTCTTGCAAAAAAATATATTTTTTCATGTAAACAATAAGTGTCAGAGAGGGCTGTCTTCAAGTAGTTAGAAGAGTGGGCGATGTGTGCCATAAGATTCTAAATGTTGTACATAAAATGCCAGGACAGTTCAAACCCCCCCAATGACACCTTTTTGGAAAGTAGGGACCCCAAGCTATTTGCTGATGTATGTTGCATCCATGAAATATTTGATATTTTGTCACGAGTTTTGGGAAAATTACACTTTTTTTGCACAAAGTTGTCACTAAATGATATATTGTTCAAACATGGCGTGGTTATATGTGGAATTACACCCCAAAATGCATTCTGCTGCTTCTCCTGAGTATGGGGATAGTGAGGAATTGAAATCATAATTTTATGCCCTTAGAAATCCTGAAGGCGGTGATTGGTTATTGGTGTCCTGTACATGGCTAGGCTCCCAAAAAGTCTCACACATGAGGTATTCCCATACTCAGGAGAAGCAGCAGAATGTATTTTGGGGTGTAATTCCACATATAACCATGGCATGTGTGAGCAATATATCATTTAGTGACAACTTTGTATGTTTTTTTTGTAATTTTTCAATCACTTATGACAAAAAAAAAATATTCAATGGGCTCAACACGCCTCTTAGCAATTTCCTTGAGGTATCTACTTTCCAAAATGGGGTCATTTGGGGGGGGGGGGGGTTGTACTGCCCTGCCATTTTAGCACCTCAAGAAATGAGATAGGTAGTCATAAACTAAAAGCTGTGTAAATTCCAGAAAATGTACCCTAGTTTGTAGACGCTATAACTTTTGTGCAAACCAATAAATATACGCTTATTGACATTTTTTTTTTTACCAAAATGTGGCTGAATACATTTTGGCCTAAATGTATGACTAAAATTGAGTTTATTATTTTGTTTTTTTTTAGAACAAAAAGTAGAAAATATTATTTTTTTTCAAAATTTTTCCATTTATATCGCAAAAAATAAAAATCGCAGAGGCAATCAAATACCATATAAAGAAAGCTCTATTTGTGGGGGAAAAAAAGGATGCAAACTTTGTTTGGGTACAGCATTGCATGACTGCGCGATTACCAGTTAAAACAGCGCAGTGCCAAATTGTAAAAAGTGCTCCGGTCATTGAGCAGCCAAATCCTCTGGGGCTGAGGTGGTTAATGTATGTTGTATTCATATAAGGAATTTGGATTGCCTAAAATCTAGGTATATGCACAGGTATTGTTGCTGTTCCTAGTACAAGCTTTCCAAATACACTAACGAGCTACATAGTTAAGGCTGCTGTCTATAAGTCATTCTTTTTGAAAAATAGGGGGCCCAAATATTTTCATCATTTTGTATTAGATGTATGTAAACTTTGTCCAGGTACCTGGAAACCTGGATATTATAATTACACCGACTTTCTGACTTGTTATAAAAAAGTAATTATGATGAGTTTGTAATTTAATCCCTGGAATCTTGGATTCTAGGGATTAAAGTGATCAAGATACTGCCAGTCACCTCAAGAATGTGTGCACAAAACTGTTGTTTTTTTATGCAGTATTTAGCAGTTTCAGGTTTACCGATGCTGTTAAGCTTTGTCATTTATCATGTTTTGTGTTTTTGTTAGGTTAACTGATAGAGTACCAGCAACTTTCCATGCTATTAACTGCAGTAGAAACAACAAGGCTAATTTTCTAAAGAAGTTTAGAATATTCACTCAATACATTGTAGCTGTATACTCAATCATGTGCAGATGAAATTAATAATCAGAAAATACCATGATTGCATAATAAATGCATATTGAATTTAATGAAGATTCTAGTGCAGATGTTATGATGATATGCTGATCAGACTATCCCGTGTCCTCTTCTTTACAACATTGTTAAATTACTAAAAAATATATAAATTAAATGTAGCTCAGTAAATCAAATAGTATACATTCTACATACATATGCATAACATACATGTATGCAGATATGCTATGTCCAGAACATGCATTGAAGTGGGATAAGTACAAGGGGCAGGGTTTAGACATGGCTTTACCAAAAATTGAAGCCCTAAGTATAGTCTAGGATCAAAATGCAACAGCTTTATTAAGACATATATAGTACATACTGTGTATTTAATTGTTGAAGCATGTGCTCACAGGCACTACAAGGTGTCTGTCTGCAATTCAACATTATTTTAATGCAGATATTTTTTTTTGGGACATACCAGGTTCTACTTAATGGAAATGAAAGGGGTTTAGTTTATAGTAGTTTATAAATAAAGGAAAATAACAGGGCAGATCTGTGAAATGATTTGCTATTTAAGAGTTTATATCCCATACCTTGGGTAAGTGCCCTCCCTTTAAACACATAACACAACTAAAGAATGACAATTATAATTAAAAGATGGGTGCCTCAGAGAATTATACCCTTGAAAGTACTAAACAGTTTATTGAATTTATATAAGACATATCAAAAAGGAGGAATCATGCTCAACATACATACCGTTAAAACATAACAATGTTGTCATGTATCCCACTAACACTCCCCCTCCTCCTAATTAGGGAAGAGCTTTGAGTTCAACTTGAACTCATGCTCGACTCAAACATTGCCAGTTCGCCTGTTCACCAAACAGCGAACAATTTGGGGCGTTCACTGCAAATTCCAAAAGCCGCGGGACACCGTGTACTAGTCTATGGGAGAAATCTAAAGTGCTAATTTTAAAGGCTTATATGCAAGTAATTGTCATAAAAAGTGTTTGGAGACCTGGGTCCTGCCCCATGGGACATGTATCAATGCAAAAAAAAGTTTAAAAAAAACGTCAGTTTTTTCGGGAGCAGTGATTTTAATTATGCTTAAAGTGAAACAATAAAAGTGTAATATTCCTTTAAATTTCGTACCTGGGGGGTGTGTATAGTATGCCTTTGAAGGGGAGCATGTTTCCCGTGCTCAGAACTGTCCCTGCACAAAGTGTAATTTCTGTAGGAAAAAAAGTCATTTAAAATCACTCCCGGCTATAATAAATTTGTCGCTCCCCGTAATACAGAGAAAAGTCATTGATTAAAAAAAAAAAAAAAAAAAAAAAAAAAGCGTGGGGTTCCCCCAAATTCAATTACCAGGCCCTTCAGGTCTGGTATGCATATTAAGGGGAACTCCGCGTCAAATTTAAAAAATAAATGACGTGGGGTTCCCCCCAAATATCCATACCAGACCCTTCAGGTCTGGTATGGATTTTAAGGGGAACTCCACGCCAAATTAAAAAAAAAAGATGGCATGGAGTTCCCCCTAAAAATCTATACCAGACCCTTTATCTGAACACGCAACCTGGCAGGCCGCAGGAAAAGAGGGGGGACGAGCGAGCGCCCCCCCCCCTCCTCAACCGTACCAGGCCACATGCCCTCAACATTGGGAGGATGCTTTGGGGTCCCCCCCAAAGCACCTTGTCCCCATGTTGAGGAGGACAAGGGCCTCATCCCCACAACCCTGGCCAGTGGCTGTGGGGGTCTGCGAGTGGGGGGGCTTATCAGAATCTGAAAGCCCCCTTTAACAAGGGGACCCCCAGATCCCGGCCCCCCTGTTTGAAATGGTAAGGGGGTACAAAAGTACCCCTACCATTTCACAAAGAAAGTGTAAAAAATAGTTTAAAAAGACACACACACCTTTGCAAAAGTCCTTTATTTAAAATAAAAAAAAGATTCCAGCACTGGTAATCCACTCTTGCTATCCAGCGATGGATGATCATCTCTCTGGGGTCCAGCGATGGCTGATCTGATCCAGCGATGGGTGATCTCTCCCTCCAGTGCAGCACATCCATCCTCTGTCTCCACCGGAGACACTGCGGGTATACCGGCAGCCTGACACTTCTTATATGAGGAGGGCGGGACCACCCATCACCTGACCCCGCCCCCCTCTGACGCAAGGGGGCTTCCCCAATGACGCGCGGATGACCCCGACCCCTCTGATGTAACGGAAACCTGTGTTACATCAGATGGGGGCGGGGTCAGCCCGAGCATAAATTCTGGCCGAACTTTGATTGTTTGGATGTTCTGCGAACACCAAACAATATGCGGTGTTTGGGGGCAAATTCGAAAGCTGCCGGAACACTGTTGAAGTCTATTGGACACTAACATATTGGTCTGGTATGAATATTATCAAAATCCATTCCAGGCTCTTCGGGTCTGGTATGGATTTCAAGGAGAACCCTGCACCAAAATTTTTTAAAAATGGTGTAGGGCCCCCCCCCCCAAATCCATACCAAACCCTTATCTGAGTATGCAACCTGGCAGGGCCCCCCAGATCCTGCCCCCCCCTATGTAAATTGGAAATGGGGTACATTGTACCCCTACCATTTCACTAAAAAAAGTGTCAAAAGACAAGAGACAGCTTGGAACAAAAAAAAAAAAAATGTCCAGCAATGTAAATTCACGCCACTCGATGGATAGGGTGTGGTATGGATTTCGGGGGGACTCCTACGCCATTTTATTTTTACATTTGGTGCAGGGTTCCCCTTAATTTCCATATCAGACCTGAAGGACCTGGTATGGATTTTGGGGGGACCCCCACGCAATTTTTTAAATTTTGGTTTGTGGTTCCCCTTAATATTCATACCAGACCCAAAGGGCTTGGTAATGGACTGGGGTGGTAACCCATGCCATTTTTTTAATGAGTTTTATCTATATTGTCGAAACCTGACAATTCATTACAGCTGTGATCGGCTTTAAATGACAATTTTTCCTTTAGAAATTTCATTTTGCTGTGGTACTGTTCTAAACACGGGAAAAATATGCCACTTTACAGGCATACTATAGACACCCCCCATGCACGATATTTAGAGGAATATTTCATTTTTATTGTTTCATTTTAACCATTTTTTTATTTTGCATTGATACATGTCCCCTGGGGCAGGACCCGGGTCCCCAAACACTTTTTATGACAATAACTTGCATATAATCCTTTAAAATTAGCACTTTTTTTCATGTTCATGTCCCATAGACTTTAACGGTGTTCGTGTGTTCTTTCAAATTTTTTGCTTGTTCCGAATGTTCTTGTGCGAACTGAACTGGGTGGTGTTCGCATCATCCCTAATCAAAGGCCCAAAGTGCCAATAGTACTCTTATGGATCACTAATAATTGTAATGTATATGTGCAGTACTTTAGGCTGGCCATACATTAATCATTTTGTTTTTCAACCAAATGATCCCATTCCCCCATCCACACATTTGAGGTACATGGGGCAATTACTCCCACTGTGCTATTGAGTGGGGAGACTTGTGTCACAATATGAAGCTCAGTGCTGCTGGTTACACTGTAGCTGGTGGCATTGATTGTTTGGTAAAAATCCGACAGGCTGGTTGGAGACAAATTGATTACAGCGGCGGCCTGTCCATTAGGGGTGCTCAGGCGCCGCCCCCTCTACCATGCCACACCCTATACGATTAATGGATAGATTCCTGAATAGCATCATAAATGGAACAATCCACAAATTAATAGAAAGAAGCTATATAATAATCTTTCTTATAAATCTTTAATTTCATATGGAGCACAAAAAACATCATGCCAGTGTAAGATTTTCAAAGCAATTGCAGATATAGATATAACGCACAAGCATAAAGGTGGAAACTATCAGTACAGTTTGTGGGCTTTACAAATATATATTAGTGATCCATAAGGGTATTATTGGTTCTGAGGGCCTTTGAATTGGAGGATTATTGTTTGTATTCTAATTATATTTTTTATACAGTATATGAGCATTGTTTCTTACCCAAATATGTAGATCTTTATAGTAGATGGAGGGGGAGTGACAGGGCCGTCTTTAATATTGATTGGACTCTGGGCCAAAAATTTATTGGGGCCCCCCCATGCAATTTCTCTCTCCAGCTGCTCTGAGACATACAATAAATAGCAGCTAGACTTAAAATCAGTTTACTGTATCAGATCAGGCAGCAATTGCAATTGGTTGCCAGCGTTTACAGCAAATCATTACTGCTTAATGACTGGTTGCTAGAGGTTACAGCACACATTACAGCTCACTGATTAGTTGCTAGAGGTTACAGCAAATGATTTCTGCTTGTTAATTGGTTGCTAGGGATTACTGTACAGTAATAATGCTCACTGATTGCTAGAGGTTACAGCACATCATCTCCTCACTGCAGGGGAGCATGATACACATATGAATGCCACCTTTATTTACATATCAATGCCGCAGTCCGCAACTATTTACATATGAATGACGGTTATTTACATGTAAACACAGGGTCTGTAAGTGAGTCATCTGTACACAGCAATAGGGCAGAGCTGGGCAGCATTAGTACCAGCACTTCACACTGAGATGTCAGGACACAACACAGGACTAAAAAGGACAAGGGAATTTAAACTGGGATAGCTTGCAAGTATGAGGCAGCTGCTTTGGGCCCCACAACAATAACAGAGCCCAGGGCAGCTGCCCCTTTTGCCAGTGGCGTAACTAGAACCTTCAGGGCCCAGGTGCAAAAAATCATGGAGGACCCCCCTGACCTCCGACCAGGGCCCTTCCCACTGATCCCAGGGGTAGAAGGACCTGGATAGGAGGGGGAACAAATCCCCTCCATTTTCCTCATGCAGCCACTGAATGCCTATTAGAGGGAAAGAAGGAGAAGCAGAAGTTTTGTGACTGCACAAGAAAAATGGAGAGGATTTGCTCCTCTAAATGCCCCCCATCCAGGTGGTCGGGGCAACATGTGTGCTATTGCAATTGCAACCCCTGTAATTATGTACCCCCTGTAGTTATGTAATTGTAACCCCTGTAGTTGGGATGAGTGGCAGCGATGTTGGTGGGGGGTGGGATCAGTGGTGGTTGGGGAGGGATAGGATCAGTGGCATCCGTGGTGGGGGATGGGATGAGTGGCAGAGGTGGTGGGGGAATGGGATCAGTGGCAAGGGTGATGGTTGGAGGAGGGTGGGATGGGATGAGTGGTAGTGGAAGGGGGGATTGGATTGGATGAGTGGCAGCAGTGGTGGGAGTATGGGATCCGTGGCGAGGGTGGTGGTTGGGGGATGGGATGGGATGAGTGGTGGGGAGGGGAATGGTATCAGTGGCAAGGATGGGATCAGTGGAAGTAGTGGTCATGGTGGGGTGGATCAGTGGCAGCAATGGTGGTGTGGGGGGGAATCAGTGGTAGTAGTGCTGGTGTGGGGGGTATCAGGATATCAGTGGCAGTAGTGGTGGTGGTGTGGTGGATTAGTGGCAGTAGTGGTGGTGGTAACAGGGTATCAGTGGCAGTAGTGGTGGTGGTATCAGGGAATCAGTGGCAGTAGTGGTGGTGGTGGTGGTGGTGGTGGGGTATCAGTGCCAGTAGTGGTTGTGTGGGGATCATTGGCAGTAGTGGCGTGGGGGGAATCAGTGCAGTAGTGGTGGTGTGGGGGGTATCAAGATATCAGTGGCAGTAGTAGTGGTGGTGTGGGGGATCAGTGGCAGTAGTGGTGGTGGTATCAGGGTATCAGTGGCAGTAGTGATGGTGGTGGGGATCAGTGGCAGTTGTGGTGTGGGGGGAATTAGTGCAGTAGTGGTGGTGGTGTGGGGGATCAGTGGCAGTAGTGGTGGTGGTATCAGGGTATCAGTGGCAGTAGAGGTGGGGGTGGGGATCAGTGGCAGTTGTGGTGTGGGGGGAATTAGTGCAGTAGTGGTGGTGGTGTGGGGATCAGTGGCAGTAGTGGTGGGGGTATCAGGGTATCAGTGGCAGTAGTGGTGGTGGTGGGGATCAGTGGCAGTAGTGGTGTGGGGGGATCAGTGCAGTAGTGGTGGTGGTATCAGGGTAACAGTGGCAGTAGTGGTGGTGGTGATCAGTGGCAGTAGTGGTGGTGGTATCAGGGTATCGGTGGCAGAAGTGGTGGGGATCAGTGGCAGTAGTGGTGTGGCAGGGGGGAATCAGTGCAGTAGTGGTGGTGGTATCAGAGTAACAGTGGCAGTAGTGGTGGTGGTGGTGTGGGGATCAGTGGCAGTAGTGGTGTGGGGGGGGATCAGTGGCAATGTTGATATTGAGGGATGGGTGCCACTCACCTGAAGATCACTTGGTTCCCCCTCCTTGCTGGGTCTTGCTTGGGCGAGCAGAGAGGATGGGCGGGGCCTGTGAGTGCAAGCGGAGCCGAAGAAGATGGGCAGAGCAGGCGGGGACTGTGCCCGTGAGTGCAGGCAGAGAGTATGGGTGGAGAGTATGGGCGAAGTGGGCGGGGACTATGCCCCTAAGTGTGGGATAAGAGGATGGGTGGAAAGTATGGGCGGAGCCTGTGCAATGTGCCCGTGAATGCGCTCGGGGAGAATGGGCAGATCTTCCGGATAGGATGGGCAGAGCGGACTCCCTGTGAATGACTGTACACCGTGAGTGTACTGTACTATCTCACAGATGGAGGTGGGCCCCCCTACAGTGTCGGAACCCAAGGGCCCAGTCGCAAATGCGACTGGTGTGACCCTGGTAATTCCGCCACTGCCTTTTGCCCTGCTTTAAAGACGGCCCCGGGGAGTGTTAGTGGGGTACATGATGTTGGATTGTTAACTGTGTGGGTGTTGGATGTGATTCCTCTTTTTCTTTTTGTCTTATACATTCAATAAACTATTTGGTACTTTTAAGAGCTTCATTCTTGGTGGTGCCTATTTATCACTTTTTCCATTTTGTTTTAGTTTAGAACACTGATTTACTGTTTTGCATAGAATCTTTTTTTTTGGAAGCAAATACGATTAAGAAATCCAGATGCATGTGGTATTTATTAACTCTACAAAGTTTATTATTTTTGAATGTTGAAATCCTGTACTTTATATGCACTTATTTGAGTTAATATGAAGTTTTACGGCTTCTGGATTGAAACTGAATATAGAAGCAAAAGCTGGCTTATTTTTTAAGGAGCTATTCGTTTTTATCTATTTATTTATTGCTGGAGTTCTGCTTCAATGTTCTCACCACTAAAGTTCTTCTTCTATAACTTTCCAGGACCACAACTACAGTATAATTACATCAGGAGAGGAGACTAAAACAGGTCAATATTATTGGGCTAAACTATTATATAGGTTACAGTAAGCAACAGACAATAAAGCTTTAGCTCTACAAATAGTTACAGCTAGGTTCTTTTGCATCATTTCACAAATACACAGAGACATATTTCACTGCTAGTAAAGATACCAAGTAAATTTGAGTGACCCATAAAATCCTTTAATGTATCTTTGCTTTATCTAAGTCTGAATTTAAAATGTTATTTTCACTTAGGTTTTTCATTGGCCCTTTCAAGGTTATGCAATACATTGTTGAAGTTTAATTATTAAAGTCAACACACTTGAACTGGGATTTTGAACAGAAAACATACAGTGAAGTCTAAATTATCACTGGAAGAATTGCAGATTTTAGATGAAAGAAGAACTAGGTATGGCACCAGAGTATTCGAAACTGCATACTTTATTATATACATTCCAGTTGTTGCAGGTTTTGTCTCCTATTTTACCATAAAAACAGGGCATTTTACCTATTATTATCCTTTTGTTTACATGCTTTGAATGCAATTAGTGTATTGTGCTGTCAAACAAGTGCAAAGTTTGTTCATCCATTTCTACTGTAGTTAACAAAGTTAATTACATGATTTATGGAATTTAGTAACATCCTAAAAAGTTCCACTAAATATACATTGGCTGGCTATCTATCCTACCTAAACCTTTCATTTTTCCAGGTGTTGATCCTGGAATTCCTTGTTCTGTGAATCCCTATTGTCCAGTCACCTCTCGGTATGAGCTCAGTGTCCAGTCCAAATGTAATTTCAGTCTGTGAACACTAGCTATTTAGACTTCAGTTGCTGGCTGTTCACCAACAATTTTAAAATCTTTCTTCTTTTGTTAAAGCGGAGTGCCACACAAAAGTGTGAGCTCCGATTATTTGCTTCCTGCCCCCTTCCACTGCCATATTTTCAACCTTTTTGTGTTTTTGACAGGTACCTGTCCCCACTTCCGGAAGACCTCACCGCCAGTTCGCCCCTTCCCTCCTTCCACCGCCACTATGTGCAGTAGGGAACCGGCTGTGAAGCTACCAGTTTCCCTTACAAGGAACGGCGGTGGCAGCACCCGAGAGCCGATTGAAAAATTGGCTGGGGGGAACTCCGAGGAATATGGTATCTGTATCCTGAAATCGGCATGTCCCAGTCACAGTATGATCCCATTAGGGGTGATGGGTAAATTGCATTCAACCATCGCCATTGGGGGTTACAGAGCCATATTAGCTCCTAGATGTGTTATACTTTCAAATGTCATATTTATATTCTGTGGTTCCTGACCCTATTGTCAGTGAAATTCGAATGTTCTGTTAAATCAGTAATTTCAGTTAAAGATTGTTAATAGATGCTAACCGCTTTGTATGTCAACTAAAACCTTCCTTTTTAACAATAAAAAATATTTGAAAGAAGAATCGGCTGGGGTGCAGACATTGCGGGATCCCTGAATGGGTAAGTGTCCTAACATTAAAAGTCAGCAGCTACAGTATTTGTAGCTGCTGATTTTACATTTTTGGAGGTGGGGGCTGGAGCTCCGCTTTAATGACAGGGTTTTTTTGTGTTTGCTTTGGTACATGTTCCTAAGGGCAGTGACCACCCCTCCCCCCATGCTATTATTTGACATGCCCTTGCCTATTAGCCCAGAAAATAGCAATTTTTAATTCAACAGATTTGGCTCCCATTGATTTCATTAAAGAATAACCCCACTTTCGTGGTGGGAAAAAAAAACAAATAAAAAAATAATAATATAGCATTAACAATTGCAACACAACTCATATTGTAATTGATTGTTATTAAAAATGATCTTTCTTTTTCAATCTCCAACTCTGTAACTTTCTATAAAGTGAAATGCAATGTGGCTTCCTGGAGGTGTTCTGTACACAGAATGACAACCCCCCCAGAAACATTATTTCCTGCTTGTGTGATTGGCTCACTGATTTTCCAAGAAGTTTGCACTGAGATACATGTCAGAATTTTTGCCACCCGTGCAACAAAAATGTAATTTCTGATAAGATTCCCCCCACTAGTAAATCCCATCTAAAGGGATGCAGACCCCGCAATTTCCCTCATTAGAGCCCTGATTCTACACCAGCTGGTTCACGATTATTAAACTACTCCCAGTAGACTTACTCAGTACAGGGGCACCGAGGAACAAACAGGGATTTCTTTAGAACAACAAAAGGTAGATATCTGCAAGAAAGTTTGTTAACCGCTTGCCGATTACTGCACACAGTTGGCACAGGCAGGCAAATGGGCGGACAGGTACGTCCCTTTAAATTTGCCACCTTTAAGGCACATTTGTGCTGCCGGCGACACGCACGTACCCCCACACACCGCAGGAGCGTGTCCGCGGGTCCCGGGAACTCAATGTTATCCGGTGTCCTGCGATTGAGGTGTGGAGAGGTAGAACGGGGAAGTGTAAACAAGCCCTTTCCCTGTTCTGCCTTGTGTCATGATAGAGATCACTGCTTCCTGTGATCGAGAGCAGTAATCGCTGTCATGGCTTAGGTAGCGCCCCCAGTTAGAATCACTCCCTAGGACACACTTAACCCCTTTATCGCCCCTTAGTTAACCCTTTTTGCCAGTGTCATTTACACAGTAATCAGTGCATTTTTATAGCACTGATCACTGTATAAATGACAATGGTCCCAAAATAGTGTCAAAAGTGTCTGATGTGTCCACCATAATGTCGCAGTCACAATAAAAATCACAGATTGCTGCCATTACTAATTAAAAAAAAGAATAATAAAAATGCCATAACAATATCTCCTATTTTGTAGACACTATAACTTTTGCGCAAACCAATGAATATACGCTTATAGAATAATACATATTGGCCTAAACTGAGGGGAAAAAAAAATAATTTTCATATATTTTTGGGCGGCATTTATTATAGCAAAAAGTACAAAATATTATGTTTTTTTTTTTTCAAAATTGTCGCTACTTTTTTGTTTATAGCACAAAAAATAAAAACCCCAGAGATGATCAAATACCACCAAAAGAAAGATCTATTTGCGGGAAAAAAAGGACGTCAATTTTGTTTGGGTACACCATTGCAACTGTCAGTTAAAACGACGCAGTGACGAATCGCAAAAAGTGCTCTGGTCAGGAAGGGGATAAAATCTTCTGGGAGCTGAAGTGGTTAAAGTCCCTGCAATGTACATAGATCACCTAGAAAGGAATATTTTTTCTCAACAAGGGTGGAGTTAAGCTTTAGGGTTTAGCATCCAAACTTCTTTGAGGTTTGCTGAACCCTACTCAAACTGAACCCAGGGCAGTTCACTCGTCACCTATGACTATGTTCGTAGTCCTGTAAATTTGGGGGGCTGTAAGGGCAAAATGTCCCAAATTTCTTTACTTTGGCAATCAATAAAAACAAAAATGGTAAATATGCATGCCATTTTTTTATGCACATCCCTGGAAAAAACCTTATTCAGTGATAACTTCATCCCACTGCAGAGTCTTGAAGGGGAGAGTTTACTGGCAAAAAAATGACTGGCTAGATTAACATAGCTGCAAGAGGTCATGATAAAATAATAAAAAAAATATATAAATCAATATAAATTGAATGAATTTACTTATTGTAGAAAAAGGGTCTTCCCAATATTAGTTACACGGGCAACTTTTATTGTTGCTAGAATTTATACTTAAAGAAATCCTTCAAATTTCTGACCTCTCTTTTGTACTGTCATGCTGATCCAGTGATGTCCAGTTATTTCTGAGTCATTGACCCAAAACAAATTTTCAGATACAGAGTTCTTACTTTATCCTCACTTTTTTATTCAGCATGCTGGTCCCAGGTGCGTGATAAAGCAAACATGAAAAGAAAAGACAGCACAAGGCAGGGAACATTTTCATTTCATTGAGTAATATCAGAACCAGACCCCCCACCCCCACACCCCATGCAGCTCTGTAGCAACAGATAATTTCTAATATTGATCTATTGTTTCAGTAGCTATGCCCAAGCCTATATAAAAAGAGGGAGTACTAAGACATTTAGTGCTAGTGATGTCCCGCTCCTTTCAATGTTTCAGCATTTCGCTATAGGGGCTCCTCTGGAGCACTGTGTGACAAGATCCAGAGTGCTAGACCCTGGCTGTCACTGTAAGTTAGAGGTTTTAGCACCAGAAGCCGCTGACAGCCAATGGAGCCACTTAGTCCTGATATTGTTTTAAAATGACGCTGATACACTGTCCCTATACTATTTTAAAATGGCACTGGGAAATCAAGTGGTTAAACCAGAGTGATCCCAGTTTATTCTGACACAGTTACGTCTTTCCCAAAAAAATTATGTCAGGAGCATAGGGTTACCATTATCTCAATACCTCAGTTCCTGCACATTATTGGTATGGAATGTCAGCCCCATAGACTATATTGCGGCAACTGATTACATTTAAATAATACACAAGGATGCTAAGGACTGAGTTAACAGCAATGTGTGACCCTGGCCCAGTTTTTGGGGATTTCAGAAAGGTTATCAGAGAGGTACGTGAAATTATTACATTATACTTAACCCCACAGTCTCTGCTTACATTTTGCTCCTTATTTTACCCCTCATCAACATGTACATTCAATTTCTAGATAAAACGTTTTCATTTTTATTACATAACTTAGCTCTTGCCCCCTTCACAGCCCAGCGCTCCAGTCAGTGCAGGTGAGGCAGAGCAGACAGTGGTAACTGACAGAAGCTCTCTGCTCACTGAACACTGAGAACCGGGCGTTCGGTGGTGTTAGATCGCTTAGTTCTCAGTCTAAGCCCTTGTACACACGGTCGGAGATTCCGGCGGAATGTGTCCTATCGGACCGTTTTGTCGGATATTCCGACTGTGTGTGGTCTCCATCGGACTGTTTCCGTCGTAATATCCGACGGACCAGCTTTTCCAACTTGCGGGTAAAATTTTCCGACAAAATGCTCTGATCGGACATACTCCGATCATGTGTAGCCTACTCCGACGGACAAAGTGCCACGCATGCTCAGATCAAATTCCTAGACCAAAGCTATTGGCTACTAGCCTGAACGTAGTCCCGTCATAACAAAATAACGTCATCACGTTAAGTACAATCGGATTTTCCGACAACTTAGTCCGACCGTGTGTATGCAACATCACTTCCGGACCTCTCCTGGAATTAATCCGTCGGAATTACTCAGACGGATTTGGTTGTCGGAATCTCCGACCGTGTGTACAAGGGCTTAGAGCTGGCAGGGGAAAGATGTAGCATCAGATCAATGCTGCATTTACCTGCTCCTTAAAGCTGAACTTTGGAAAAAGAAAATACAAGATCCATGTCCATACTTATTTGAATCGTATTTATTTATTATTACAGGTACTTTATAGTGCTGTCAATTTATACATAATACATACATATACGATTTATTTATGTACATCCATATCAGTCTCTGCCCTCAAGGAGCTTACAATCTTGGTTTGCTTCAGTAGAGAAGCTTCCTGTAATAATGATTGGTCACTGCCACTTTCTATCCTTGTGCAGGGTAACTGGTATTGTCTCCATCTCTTCCCACCCTTCAAGCCATAGTTTTCTGCAGGCTGCTGATAGTGGGAGGAAAGACCTAAAGGGGCCTTCCCATGGCTCTGTTCTCTACAAAGACTATGTGCAGCACAGTAATGATGTCACTGCTATTTTACACAGTAATAAGTGGGGCTTCAAGGTCATGCAGTGCACACAAAGTGGATATATGTTCTTTGTTGTTACAAAGAAATACATTCAAATAAATGTTTTATGTAGCTGGAGTTTAGCTTCAGAATGCTAGTTCACCCTTTCACAAAGTATGAACAAGTTGAGCTAGGTCATTAGACCCCATACCTCCAGTCCCCACTGTACTTATCTACTTAGATGATTATCATTTACTGGCCATGCCAGCTGGTGTAGGAGTACAATCATTTTAAAAAAGCAATACACAGCCCAGAGGATATCTCTCTAAGCCCTCCTTGCTCCAAGATGGCATCCAAGAAAAGAAAAATGTGCAGAAGAGCACGTTTTTGAAATACCAGGAACTCTACTTCGGCTAACCTATACAGTGAAAAATAATCATCCAAGGAGGTAAGTGCAGCAGGGACAGAGGGTGTGGGGAGGGAGTAAATTAGTTTGTTTTTTGTTCTGACAACGGAGGAATATGTACCCGATACCCATTCATATAGGGAGGGGGGTTCGGGATCTGGGGGACCCTTGTTAAAGAGGGCTTTCCTTCCAGATTCCGATAACCCCCAGCCTGCAGACCCCGACACCCACCAGCCAGGGTTGTTGGGAAGAGGCCCTTTTCCCCATCGACATGGGGACAAGGTGCTTTGGGGTTGAAGGCCTGTGTTGAAGCCTGTTTTTTTGTTTGTCTTTTAAATGGTGTGGGGTTCCCCTTAAAATCCCTTCCCCATAAAACCGCTTTGGGTTTGGTAGGGACTGGGGGGGCTATGTCATTTATTTATTTTTTAATTTTTCTATTGCCGGGCAATTGCCAGCATTCTTTTCTTTAACATTCATATGTCAGTGGGGAAGGACAGGCATCTTCCCGGCATTTCTTCACACATAATTTTAAATTGGTCAATCTTTTTTCGACCAATCCAAATTCTAATTGTTCCGGAAAGTTGGAATTTCATTCAAAAATGTATAAATGAAAATAATTTTAATGAAAATGAAACTAAATTTAATGAAAACAAAATTAATTCTGAAACCAAACTAAACCAACCAATCTCATAATGAAACAAAATTAGTAAAATAACAAATCTATCTAAAAGGAAACAAAACAAATTTTCCCTTTCTGCACATGTCTACTGACAAGGCACAGGGAACAATAAATGTCTGTGGCCTTTGTAAATCTACCTCTGTCACTTTCTCTTTGTAGTAACCTGCCATGCACTCCTGATAATAAACACACTAAACAAGACTATCTTGGATCTTTCCACACTGAAAACAGAGATAACAAATTCAGATGACCACACACTGCACTTTACAAAGTGACTGCCTAGGGTCTGATCCAGATATGTTCATCCTCTGTGCAGCGGGCAGGAGTTGCATGCAGAGTTCAGGAGGTTGCTCTTCGCCTTACTGTACAGTAGCCCTGGTCTGTAGTGTTGCTACACTCAGGACAGGTACAACTACTACCTATTGTCTTCTGCATGCAGCCCCAGCTTACAGTATAGAGGAGGGAACAATAGCAGTGCTTCCATGCAGTGTTTTTACATGTGCTCTCTGCCCCTTGTGCTTCATATACCACTCTAGCAGGTGGCACAGAGGAAAGAGTAATAGCGATACTGCTAAGTAGGGGTCCAGCAGCATTGTAGGAGCAAGCAATGTAGAAATGCAAGCACTCTTCTGAATGTGCCGATTATAGGCATAAGTCTTACCTTTTCAGTGTAATGTATTAGTCAATAAATGGTGTCATGTTGAAGAGGAAATAAACTCTAGAAAAAGGGCAGACAGAGGGCAAAGACTAGTCAATAGTATATCCTGTGATCTCGCTGCGGTTGATCTTCCTCCATTACTGACTTACCATGTCTTTTTTTACAGTGTGGAGATGGCCATCTCAGTAAAGCTCTGGATTTTGCTTCCTTATGAGCCATTTGTTTATGCAGCTTGAACTGCCAGGTACTTCATACAGGAAGCCCATATTAGTGTATGGGGATACTGCAGCTGCATGGACACAACTGTTTCTTCTAATTTTGCACACAGCACCCGGTGTCTCAAGCTGCATAAATAAATGGCCCATTTATGGTCTAAGGGCCTCAGTGTGCATGTAAATGAATCCATAGTCAATTTATACCAGCTTAAGCTTCTCATAGACAGTAGGATTTTTTTTGTTCAGCCAATTGGCTGAAAGACAACAATAAAAAAAATTAACATATTCCTCCATCCTTATAAGTATATATGTGGCAAGGTCCTGGGGCCCCAGAGCCCTAACGGTGACCTCAAGAGTTAGGAAGAGATGACATCCATCCTTGTAGAGTGGGTTGCCGGGCATGGTGGGTGTGATGCAAAAAAGTATGATGGGCGCCAGTCACTTTCTGAATGCAAACAAGAGATGTATTGTCTCTTAACAGAACTGGGGAAGAGAGGATTAGGGCCAGGACACCCTTGAGTAGATGCAATGGTAATTGGCAGACTATGAGGCTTCTGTAGGTAGACAGCTATACAGTGGGAGGCCTCCAGCCAGATAATACTTCTGTATAGGTAGGACCGCTGTCTCCTATGGCAACTAATCTTGCAACAGTCACTAACAGTAGTTGTACATACCTCTTGGTAACACAGACCAGTCCTTTACTTATCTCACAGTAGCCCCTTTCTGAACTGGCCAAATTTTAAAAACATTGATCGAAATTTGGCCAGCCCTTTTTGAACTGGCCACATTTCAATCAGTGTATTGTCAGCTTTAAAAACACATACTGTGTGTTTACATCAGGCTAACAAACTTTGCCCTCATGGAAAAAAAAACTTTCCTCAGCCTCTGTTGTGACCTTTGAAATTAAAGTTCTTTTGCTGTTTTTTTAGTTTACATAAATACCTAAGTATTCATAGGCTGGGCACAGATTCAAATTAACTTCTTGTAGACCCAGTCACAGTAGAAGTACTGTGAGTGAGCGGAAAAGCCAGGCACCATGACGTACCTGTACTCGTGCTGCAGTAGCGGCCGGTGGTCATTTTTTTCTGGGGGCGGCAAACAGTACCACCCTCCTGTTGGTAGGTCGGTCGGTGGGCGGGTCTGGTGCACTTACCCCATTTATGCAGCTCTTCACCAGTGGCTTCCCTTGCTCGGTGGTGGTGGCTACAGCTTTCCCTTCTTCTGCTCTCCACAGGCATCGGTAGCTTCCATTTCTTCCCTCCAATCTGGACTTTTCTCTTTTTGGACAATCAGAAAATGGATCTCAGACCTGCTTCTGATTGGCTGGATTGAGGATCAGTGTTACAACAGCAAATATTCATTCAAAGTTACATACTGTAGTTAGTCTGGTTGAAAAAAAAACACAAGTCCATCCAGTTCAACCAATAACAACAGCAAATATAATATCAAAAACTGCCCTGCTCATGAAGGAAGTAAAACCTGCTGGAGGTCTAAAGTGATCCATACACTGAAAACACTTCATTGCACCAGCTGGTGACAATGGCTGACCCTCTCATTTAGAATTACAGTTTGCGAGACAGTTGGAAGAACATGATAAAACAAACAGAATGGAGACATATCAGGCAGGGCTTTTTTTCTTAGAGAATAGGTGCTCAACTCAACTACGCCCTCCCACAACCCCCCTCCCCCAGGAGAAGAGCACATTGCATGAAAGGGTGGGTGTGGCCAAATCGGACTAACAATGGGAGGGCACATTATGCACAGGGTTCAGCAGTGTGCTATATACAGGGTGTAGGACTCAGAAATGCGCTATGTACAGGGTGCAGGACTCAGGAGTGCGATATGTACAGGGTGCAAGGCTCAATACGCATGCAGGTAGGTTAATTGGCTTCTGTCCAAAATTGGCCCTAGTATATGAATGGGGACCTGGGATTGTGGCTCCTTGAGGGTAGACAACGATGTGAGTGTGCACTGTACAAGGATAGGGACAATTGTATGGACTGGTGTCTTTATTCAACCATACTAACTATGTAACTAAGAGTTTTTTTCTGTACAGGCAGCATGGGTCAACACTTCACTATGTACAGGGTGCAGAGTTAATTACTGCATGCTTCACAGGTCAGAAGAGACCAGAGGAGAAAGGGGTTGCCTTAGAGCAGCTACAACTTACAGAATGTGAACAGTCTGTGCACGTGGGTTTAAAAGGAGCTGCCGCCAGGACAGTAGAACCACTATGCACAACCCCCACCCCTCCCTCTTATGCTCTCATAGGGCTAATGCAGGGCAGGGAAGACTGTGTGCACCACTGGGAGAGGAGCGCTGTTACTTATACACACAGAAGCTTGGCTTCTGTGTGTGGAAGGGACAGTAGTGAGTGGCAGGTAGGGGGTTATTGCCAGAGGTGGCGGAACTCAATTTCCTGCTGAAAATGAAGCCCTTTTTCCATGTATGGATATTTTATACATGGTTACATTAATTAAATCACTCAAATTATCTCCACTTACAAAGCATTCTCTAAACTGCACTGGTGCTGAGCAGCCGACCTCCTGTGTTCAGAATGCAGCAGACCCATGTGGGGGTTGGAAATAAATGGAGATCATTGGAGTAGGGATGTCTACATCAGTGATTTTCAATCTCCAGGGTGCATCAGCCAGTTATGGTATATTGATAGTTACATTGAAGATGGGCTGATGTAAAATGTAAAAATATACAATACCTGGAATTCATCTTTAAAGTTGCTTTCAAGGTTGAAGGGAGGGAGCGAGCACACACACATGCCCCCAGAGCAAGAAGCTTGCTATATGTAGCACTCAGCAGGGGGAGAAGTGCCAGAGGGGAACCCGAGAAGAGGAGGGTCAGGGCTGCCCTGTGCAAAACCATTGCAAAGAGCAGGTAAGTATAACATGTTTGATATTTTAAAGAAAATAAAAATTGCACTTTAAGTTATCCAATCTATATATTTGGAGTTTTATTCAATCTCAATTTTAGTTTAAAGATACAATATCACAAAAAAAAAAAACTTAAAGCAACTTAATTTCTCACCTTGAAGCTCAGCCTAATGAGTTCATGGGCAGATGTGCTTGAGGTTTCTTCTTTTTTTTTTCCACAACCTAGATCAATGAATGTGGATCAATGTGTCTGTCCAGCTCTGTCAGTGGCTCCTTGAATCTCATAGATTGTGAAAATAACATAACAAGGTCAATGGTAAAAGCATCATTTGAATAAAGATGAACCATATAGGGAAATGCTGTGCATTGTGATATGTAAATCAAAAGTGATCCAGTTTGGTGGCAAATTGAGAAAACTTGTACTGGTAGTTCATTTGATGTAGTCTTCTAACGTATTCACTGAATTGCAAATGATAGACAGAAGCTAGATTAAATTTAACTTCTAGCAAATTACAGTTCCTAAACATAATTTGAGGTAAACTGTGAACCTCAGTCAGAGGTTATTCAATCCATTTAGATGGAAATTACTTTGCTAGAACAATAACATTTTAGAATGAAGGAAAGTTACTGGGCAGTAAGAAAAAATGATTTTATAAGAAAAAAATTAAAACACTTTTAGGATATTGTTAATTATTAGGATGGTGTAAAATAAGAAAACAACAGTTAAATAATGCTATGCTTACAAATGGAAATATTATATCAAGATAGACTGACCTTTGAAATAACCCTCAGGTGTCGAGGAACTCCTGCTAAAAATTATACCTACAACTTCTGGAACATTGGCATACACAAAATCTTGTAGAAATAAAAAATAATAATAATAATAAATAAATGTGCATACCTAATGTATTTGACATCCAGGGCAGATTATTTAATATCCCCTCCCTCTATACAAAAAATACATCATTTTCAGTAACAATCTTAAAATGAAATGAATAATAAAAACACAAACACAATTTTGGTGTCCTCTTACATTAACTGGTCAGGAATGAAGTGGCCCCCTACATTGGTGGCTAGTGGAAAACGGTTCCATTGGTGGTCAGTGTAGGTGGGAGATCAATCCATTCATTGCTTAAGGAACCCCTAGAAACCTGAGGAGGACGCCTAGGGTTCCACAGAACCATGTTTGAGAATGGTTGGGGTAAACTAGATCATATTATCAACAGGACAAATACATCAACTAAACAGTTAGGTAGTAGGACTATGAAATGTATTCCTGGGATGTGTAGACACTTGCCTAAAAGGGTGTATTGTGCCAACTTGACAACATAATAAACATGAATGCTTTGTAAAGTGTTCACTTTCTTTTGTGCTGAAGTCCAGTCCCAGAAACTCTGTGTATTGTCTATACTTCCCCTTTGTTTTCCAGTCAGTTGTGGTGCATTAGCACATTGAAGTAAATTGCCTATTCATTTAAATTGCCAATGCACCACAATGGAAATAAAGACACACATACAAATTTTTTTCCAACATACCACATGGCAACCCATGATAGTGCATTGCTTGCCGTGCATTACTGTGTGTTGAGATTTGCTGTAACACATGGGCATCTGAGGTGCATTGCTTTAGTGTGTTTGGATGTCTTTCAAAATGATGATGCATCGCCTGACCACAAATTATGTTAATGCAATGCATTGGTGTGAATTGGTCCCAAAGTATCCTTTTGCAGGGAGACATTGAGGTGACCTTTGCTAAGTCTCATTCTGCAAATGCCACTTTTCTGACTGTCATGTTGACCCTCTTCCGTCAATACTTAGTGTCATTGATCCAAACCAAATATGAAGATAATGACTTCTGACTACCCTGACTTTCTAGGTTGTTTTGTTTTTTTCAGGTCAAAAAAGTAGGTGACATCAGGTCAGCAATGGCTCAGGGTTCACTTTAACATTCTTTCCCATGTAGTCTCACCCACTATGAAATATTATCAAGCCTAGTGTACTGCATTCAGCACCTATGGGACTGTACCCTTTGGTCTCACTTAAAGTGGTTTTACAATCAAAATAAAAAAAAATACATCTGTGATGCAATTTGTCACTAGTATAACCAAAGCTGTCTTTGTTTTTTCGGGCTCCTCCCTGTACCTCAGTTTTTATACTTGCTAATCCTGCTGTTATTTTTGAGTTTCCAAGCTTCTAGGTTAGCGATGGCGAACCTTGGCACCCCAGATGTTTTGGAACTACATTTACCATGATGCTCAAATACACTGCAGAGTGGATGAGCATCATGGGAAATGTAGTTCCAAAACATCTGGGATGCCAAGGTTCACCATCACTGTTCTAGATCAAGCTGTGCAGCAAAAGTGTCAGTTAGATGGTTAACACAAACTGTAGGCTTACATTGTCAGTTGTTATTCATTTATGTAAAAACCTTTACACCAAAGGGAGAAGAAAAAAAAAACTGTTTTTATAACATCTTAAAAAGTGTTAGGCTTTCATTTGTTAGTCATTTATATAATGTCCATCTTCACTACTGTCTCCAGACAATGCTGCTGTCCAAGGGTATCTCCATTGCTCCTTCATTAATAGAGGAGACACCCTAAGAAAGAGAATGCTCTACTTGCAGGGAAACCAGGTGAAATAAAAGAGAGGAAAAAAACAATGCAGCCATTTGAGAGTTGGTAAGCTGCAATATATTAAGATTAATTTTTTTGGTTTAATACAGTCTTAATTCGATTTAGCTTAATTCCTGGTATTTATATAGTTACATAGCTAGGTTGAAATAAAAGTAAAAATAAAACAAAAAAAAAAAAAATCTTGAACCATCATTGCTCATAATCATTTTTGATACATGGTAATTGTACAGTCAATGATACATAGAGTTGAAATTATGTTATTGCATCAGCGCTACTCTCTGTATCATTGAGGACAGCCAATCTTCAGGTTATGACTGAAAATAAGGGGATGTCTTGTGACCAGCCAGAAGACGTTAGAAAAAAGGAAAGTATAAAAAAGGCATAAAATACTGCTGGAAGTACTTACAGGGTGGGAGGAGAGAGCTCTGAGGGGCAGCAGGCTGAGTGCATGTTTACTTTTGCGGATAAATAATGCCTATTTTATATTTGTTACATATTCCTGTAGCGGCCATAACCCGTTGTAGGGTGGCCTTGAATTAATGGGCTTACCGGTTACCTTCTCCTGGCCTGCTCCTCCGCGTCTAGGGGTACCCAGGGTTGATACCCAATGACTTGTACACTGACACAGATTAAGTCCTTTCAAAAGGTTTTATTTTGCAGTAGAACTCTCACAAAACACAGTCTCTTTGGGAACAGAGGGCACGGGTGAAGAACTCAGGAACCTTGAACTGCAGGTTTAACAAAGTCTCTATTTCCACCCAGAGAGTAGCCACTCGCAGCTGGGTACTTCAAGGCTGAACAGATCTCTAGCCAGAGGTCAGGGCAGTCAGCACTTTGACTCAAACTTGAACAATCAACCGAAGATAAACAGGAACCTTTTCCTGATTGTACCTGGAACGTTTCCTGCTTCCTATGAGGTACTGGAAAAGTGTGGACTCGTCAATGTCCTTCCCAACTCAGTAACCAGGCACTTCTCAGGATGCCACTTGTCAGGCCCTCCTCCGAAGAGTCCTCCCCAGGTCATTTGCATGAGCTGTGGTGCCCCTCCAAGCTGAGAGCACACCCGGACACTCTGAATCCTCCCTCAGTTACAGCACCTCGGACCGGCAGGTTCCGAGACTTGGGAACAGACGGATCCCTACCCCAGACCAGTCGGGTCTAAAAAGGGCCACTGACAGGAACATGCTGTGGGATGTCAAACACCCCATGACCGGGACCCCTCACGGGGCTACCCCGGTCCTGGAACCAGAACAGACCACACGGGTCTCTCGAACAACTCTGGAACCCCGAACACGTGACCCACACCTGCTTAAGTACCCCCTCCCAAACTCTTCAGCGAGTCTGGCACTCATGCTGATTGGCTCCGAGAGGGCCATGCCAAAACATCCAACCAAGCCGGGTTCCCACCTGTCATGTGCACCTCACCGTTCACATGACCAGGCAGAACATCAATCATGGCCTGGCCAGACTGGTGTTAAGTCTTACCTACACAATTAACCCTCAGTACTGTAAGGTCCCGAGGCAAAAACAAAATATAAAAAACGTGTGACATTTGGTCCCAAATGTCATCCACTACATTCCCATACTTTTAAATGTTTAAATATTGCAGCTTACCTTTTTAGAAGCTCTTTCTGAAAGCTCCAACACTTAAAAATCCTACTTAGTTCTCTTTGTTTATGCTGGGCAGCAGGGTTTGCCATAGGTACCATTGTCTGTACTGTGCTGGCAGATCTCATCTCATCAGTTGTAAATTATATGGCCTATAAATATGTCTGTATCTCTTCATCCCAATTACATAGGGAGTATGGCATTGGTAGTTTACAGATAATAGATAGAAAGGAAGATATTGCTCAGTGCAGCTCCCAGGAAGAAACAAGGACACTGTCAAGATCAGCTGGTATTTTCTATAGTTGTGTAAAATGTTCTCAGCCTGAAAGAAAAATAAAAAAATTAAAGCAGCCAGCACATTTAAAAACTGTAAGCTGCAATGCATTGCATTTTTGTTCTTGGGTTTAGTTATCGTTTAAATATTAACAAGTTGAGCTTCTTTATTGTATGTTAACCACTCACCAAGCCTCTTTTTGAGATGTATTGTTTACAAGTTAAAAACAGTTTTGTTTGTTTTTGCTAGAAAATTACTTAGAACCCCCAAATATTATACATTTATTTTCTAACACCCTAGAGAATAAAATGGCTGTCATTTCAATACTTTCTGTCACACTGTATTTGCGCGGCGGTCTTACAAGAGCACTTTTTGGGGAAAAAATATATTTTTTGAATTAAAAAATAAGACAACAGTAAGGTTAGCCCAATTTTTTTTTATATTGTGAAAGATAATGTTACACAGTGTAAATTGATACCCAACATGTCACGCTTCAAAATTGTACCAGCTCGTGGAATGGCGACAAACTTTTACCCTTAAAAATCTCCATAGGCGACATTTAAAAAATTCCACAGGATGCATGTTTTAAGTTTCAGAGGAGGTGATACCTCACATGTGTGGTTTGAACACCTCTTTCATATGCAGCCACTACTCACATATACGTTCGCTTCAGCACACAAGCTCAGCAGGACAGGGCGCATTTCATTTTTTTTCTTATTTATTTTACCTTTATTTTAGTTTTTAATAATAAAAAAAATGGTGTCACTTTTATTCCTATTACAAAGAATGGGTTCAAAATGCCTCAAAATCTCATATTTACACCGAAAAGCAATAAATAATAAAAAAAAAATTGTCATTTAAAAAAAAAAAGAAAAAAAATGGCCCTATAAGAGCTATGGGTGGAAGTGACATTTTGACGTCGCTTCCACCCTGCAATGTTATGGAGACAGGTGGAGGCCATCTTCCCCTCACTCGTCTCCATGCCCAGCAAAGTGAAGATCAGATCACCTCCACCACTGCCGACAGCTCCAGTAAGCGTCGGAGGGCATCGCGGTGAATCCACTGCAGAGACCACTATTAATCGGAAACTGGACCGCCAGCCAAACAAGAGGATAGCTAGCAGTGAGCGGGATCCTCTCTCTTTCAGGGGCGCCATCATATGAAGGGGCCCCAGTGTCACCACTGGGGCAGGCAAAGCGTCAATTATGGTATCGCCATGTTCCAAGGATATGGTGTGGCCCCGATCTGGGTAAAGACCCGATGACGAGGCTTTTAAACCGTGTGATCAGTTGTGTCCAATCACATGTAAACACTGAAGTGCCTTTTTTTGATTCTCCTCGCCTCACACTGACAGAGTATGAGATAAGGAGAGACAATTAGCAGCATCTCCTCACAGGGGAGACTGTACAGATAACCAGGGCACTGATTATCAGTGTCCTGATTATCAATCTAGCCCCAGCAATGCCCATCACTGACACCAATCAGTGACCATCAGTGACACCAATTAGTGTCCATCAGTGACACCAATCAATGCCCATAAGTGATGCCAGTCAGTGCAGTGCTGCCCATCAATGCTGCCTATCCGTGCTGCCTAGCCGCGCCGCCTATCCGTTCTGCCTATCAGTGCACCTATCCATGCCGCCTATCATTGCCCATAAGTGTCGCCTATCAGTGACCATTAGTGCCACCTATCAGTGCCCATCGGTGCCGCCTATCAGTGCTCATCAGTGCCACTGATCAGTGCCCATCAGTGCAGCATATTAGTGCCTCTTCATCAGTGCCGCCTCATCAGTGCCCTTTAATGCCACCTCATCAGTGTCCATCAGTACAGCCTATGAGTGCCCATCAGTGGCACCTCATCAGCACACATTAGTGAAGGAGAAAATTACATATTTACAAAATTTACTACAGAAACAAAGAAAAAAATGTTGGTCTTTTTTGCTTTTTTTTAGGAAAAAATTAAAAACCCATCACTGATTTCATACCACCAAAAGAAAGCTCTATTTGTGAGAAGAAAATTATAAAAATAGTGATCCCTTGAAAGCTGTGAGGAAAGCTTCAACAACAGGCGGTCGTTCACTGTTGCCCCATTAGACCCATTGGGGTCTATCTATAAGGTGAGAGGCTAGTACTACTGGGGGAGGATTGCAAAAAGACATGTTTACCATCTTACATCTTTAATTTGGACTCTTTTACCTGTGCTTATCCCCCTTATCTACTCTGATTTATATTTTTCACTGATCAAATCTCTGAGTCACCTGATTTTTTTGGATGCTGATTACTCCTGGGAAACAATTTACTTTTAGTTTAGTTTTATGTGATAAAGTTTACTGGATTTCATTGCGTTATTGCTCATATACCCTGTTTCCCCGAAAATAAGACCTAGAGTGATTGTCGGTGATGGCTGCAATATAAGCCCTACCCCCCAAATAAGCCCTAGCCCTGTAGGTCTTCTTTTCAGAGTAGGGCTTATTTTCGGGGAAATAGGGTAAGGCTTATTTGGGGGGTAGGGCTTATATTGCAGCCATCACCGACAATCATGCTAGGTCTTATTTTCGGTGAAACAGGGTATATATTATGGGATGCACCTTTTAGGACTCTTTTATATGAGTTTATATTTGCCATGAGCATCTGAGAAATTCTTTTTTTCTGTTGATGTGCTGTACTAGCGCTACTTCACTATACGTTATACATCTTTAGAGGTGTTGTTTTCACTATAGAAGTTTAGCTGCTTTTTTCATTTAGCTCTTTATATGTATGCACTTTATTAATTAGCACTTTATTTGTATTGATACACTGTTGGTAGCGCATTAGAACTTTGCCATATCAGTTAACATATTGGGGAGTTTCCTCAAACTAGACTGGAAATTTTCAAATACATTTTAAATCTAGGCTTGGAAAATAGTCAAGAGACTCCATACAGCCACATTCTTCCTCATGCACGGAAGAGCTGATTTAATGACAAGGGCTGATATCTCAGGCACTAAAAGACACCTGCACTATACCAGCAATGCTAGTGTACACACTTTTATAGATAGGATCACTTTAATCCTTTTATATGATTATCGGCATAAGCTTGTTAAACCTATTTTGAAGCTGTACTTCATGCAATAAGTAATCCTTCTTATGTTAAACTCATCATCCCCTGCACTCCTGCTAAAAAATGTAAATAACGTACATAATGGTAGTGCCTGCAATAACTGTTGCAAAGAGAGAATAGAACAGGAATGAGGTTAAAAAACAGAAATAATTTACATTTAAAGCTTGGATAGTTCTACATTTTAGTCAGTATAGAATAGGAATGTTTAGCTAGACCTTACAGTATTTCAGAAGATAACAATGAGGCCATAGACAAGTGACTGAAGGTTTAGATGATTAAAGCGGAACTAAAGTTCTGCTGTCAAAAACTGCAAGCAGGCAGGCTTTTTATTGAAGAAGATACACGTAATGTCTCTTCTGTAATAACAGTTATCTACCTACCTGCTCACAGTCTACTTTGGAATATCTACTTTGGAATGCATACTGAGCTGCGCCAGCATAGGTAAGTTTACAATCTGGCACACCACCTGTGTGCCAGAATGACTGCACTTTGGAGCAGTGTCGGCTGGTGCTCACTGTGCCCATCAAACGCAGCCACTGTGCCATCAAATGCAGCCACTGTGCCCATCAAATGCTGCCACTGTGCCTATCAAATGTAGTCACTGTGCCCATCAAATGTAGTCACTGTGCCCATCAAATGCTGGCACTGTGACTATCGAAACACTGCCACTGTGCCCATCAAACTCTGCCACCATGCCATCAAATGCTGCCACCATGCCCATCAAATTCAGCCACTGTGCCCATAAAGTGCCCCCTCCACACAGCGTCTGCCCAGCACTTGTCTCGGTGGGGCAGCGGGTGAAGACAGTGGGTGAAGGGCGGTGTCCTCCATGTTCCTCCATGCTCCTCCATGTCCTCAATGTCTTCTCCCGTCCTCTCCTCCCATCCTCTCCTATGATTGGCATCCAATCACAGCGATGGGCAGTTCGGTGTTTGGAAAGTGAATAATCATTCAATTTTGTAACACACCTGGGTGAACCTGCGAGCCCCAAGCATGGTGCTCGCAGGTCACCTTGCTTGACACCTATTAGAGCCTATAGCTCTAATCAGGTGCTTCAAAAACACCCCCCGCTGCTGGAATTTAGGTGCCTGAGAACACAAAAAGAGGCTGGGTGCTTGAATAGGGGGTGGTAGCGGCGGCCATGGATAGATTCATGCAATGCATGAATCTATCCATTGGTCACAGAGGGGGTGGCTGGAGAGAGGGGGTGGCACCCATATTCCTTTAAGGATGTCACCGCCACTCCTTCTGAGCATGTGCAAGAGTGATGTCATCCCGCACTGGTCAATGACGACTGCCAAAAACCAGCACCCAGCAGAAGATGCCAGCACTGGCAAGGGAAGCGGACCATTGAACAAAAAATATGTTTAGTTCTGCTTTAAATATAGTTACATTTGTTTTAGACGTATGACAGCTTTCAGAGGCGCTTGAAAGGAGGTGAGGATGTGATATGTCACTGCCTCTTTACAGCCTGTTTTAACCCATAAATGATGCATCACTATGCTGCAATCATGTCCATTGCACGCGTTTGCAAGAAATTTGCAGTGCCTCCCTATTTACTTGAATGTGCCAGCTGAGTCTCTTCTAGGGTAATGGTTCTCAACCTTAGTCCTCAAATGCCTCCAACAGCCAATGTTTTGGAATTTCTCTTAGATAAAATAGCTGTCCAAAATACCAAGCCATTGACTCAAGGCAACTTAAGGCACCTGTGCAAGATAAAGGAAAACCTGCAAGCATGGCCTGTAGGGGGTACTTGAGGACTGAGGTTGAGAACCGCTGTTCTAGGGTATGTTTTTTTATTTTTTATTTGGCTGTGTTTAAAATGATTTGTCTGCCTTGATGGGCAGGCTTATAGACAGCTGCAAGGGCATTGCCAGGGTAACAAAGAACGCCCCTGACTGAGTCATGTGCAGAAATTATCTTTCCAATATAAGTCATAAATAAAGTAAAATAAAAGTTTGGATATCCAGCAGTGAAGGATAAATACATGGCATGACACGCATCCCTTGAACCATGACATCACATGACATGCTCAGACACTGCCTCTGCCAGACCTACACCCCACTGACAATGTCCAAGCATACTGTAGCAGGCACTCAGATGGTCTCGGCCAGCTCCAGACTGGAACTGCGCCAACCTTTTCCTGTCACTGCCATATACTGGCAAGGGAAAAGTGCCACTGTTTTTTTACTGGCTGCCAATAAAAATAGTGACAGTTGGCAAAACTGCTACTGTATGTTCTCCAGCTTTAGTGCGGTCAGTTTCTAATAGGAAAGCAGGGGGACTGACATGAACACCAGAGATTTCACACAAATTAAGCAATACAAAGAGAACAGGAGACTTTTTCATAAAAGTACATGGTACAGCTTATCAGGAATATGAAATTCTGAGGTAAAAAACACTTTAAGTAGTGGATTGTTTTCGGAGATTAAGGATATCATTTAGTGTCCCTTTAAGAACACCTGTCACCTGCATGATGCTATTACATAAGTGGCTTGTCGGTCCCCATATGATAGCAATTCAGTTAAGTTAAAAAAAAAAAAAAAACATAAAAATTAAAGTGTAATAAAATATATAAATAAATAAAAAATGTTATTAACCCCCTCTGTCCCTGTCCCCATGTGCATAGGGTGTCCAGGAGCCTAATTAATAATGATGTAACACACGTTAGTTATCAGCAGAGTGGTAATCATAGGAACACATGTAATGTTTTAAGGTTTTAGATGTGTTTTATTATAAAAATTTGCATTTTAGTATGTGTATGGCAGTAAAGGGGTAAAGTGCGGTAAGGTTGAGGATTGGCTATAAAGAATTACATATAATTTTCCAGGTAAAACTAAAATTATTTCAACTATATGTTTAGCTGTTTGCACGGATTTAAGTGTTAAGTGCATTATTTACAATTTATTTTCTGTTAAATGTTGAAATGCTAACACATGAAAAATAAATGGAATTGTAAATGTCAATGAATGAATTTATTTTTGAATGTGCATTTGTATTCTGAACTCATAGTCTTGTTAGTCGAATTAAGTTACATTCCATAGTATTTTTAATACTGTCCTCTAGAGGATTTGCCCAAAGCAGAAGAGCTTTCCGTCAATAATATTGAAGGCTGAAACTGCAGGAGGTTATTTGAAGCATGATGTGGACAGATTGTAAAGGAAATAGTGAACTTGTGTACCATGCTTTCTTAAGTTTTGTACAAAGCTCTTCGCAGTGACTCCTGTAAAATACATCACTCCTCGCACAATTTTGTTAGCAGATACAGAAGTCCCTGTCTAGAACCTGCACAGCAGTAAAGAACAAACAGTGATCTTTTCTAAAACAAACCTCGACTTCAGAGCATTTTCATCATCTTACGTTTACTGAAACCGAGACACATAGAATTTTCATGTGATTCCTCCAGAGATATATACAGAACAGAGAGTTCTTTAAACTGCACTCACGAGGGGAGCTATTAGTTGATATTTTTTTAATCAAACATGCATCTTAGTTCAATGAGTTTTAAAGTCATCCCCTTCTGCTCAGTTTCTTGAAATTGCTCTTTCTACTATTAGGATTCAAAAAAGGAGAGAAAAAAAAATGTATAAAGAGATAGATAGAAACAGACAAAGATATTGTTTCATGTTTTTACAAAACGTATTGTTTAACCACTAATGGATTGGAAGGATTTTCCCCTTTAATGACCAGGCCATTTTTTTGCGATACGGCACTGCATCACTTTAACTGACAATTGTGCAGTTGTGCAATGTTGTACCCAAACAAAATCTTAGGTATATCCTTTTTTTACCCACAAATAGAGCTTTCCTTTGGTGGTATTTGAATGATCACCTCTGTGGTTTTTATTTTTTTCGCTATAAAAAAAAAAGAGTGACAATTTTGAAAAAAAAAAAACAATATTTTTTTTACTTTTTGCTATAATAAATATCCCCCTCCCCCCCCCAAAAAAATAATAATTCTTTATCAGTTTAGGCCAACGTGTTCTTCTACAAAAAAATTGCATGAAGCATGATGTGGACAGATTGTAAAGGAAATAGTGAACTTGTGTTCACTAAATGCTTTCTTAAGTTTTGTACAAAGCTCTTCTCAATGACTTCTGTGAAATATATCATTCCTCGCACAATTTTGTTAGCAGATACAGTAAATCTTGGATTGAGAGTAACTTGGTTTGAGAGAGTTTTGCAAAACGAGCATTTATTTTTTCTTTTTTTATTAATTTTGACTTGATATACAAAGGATGTCTTGATATAAGAGTAGCATCACACCAAAATTGAGTATAAACGAGGAGAGAGGCGCCTCTAAGCCCTTGTACACACGGTCGGACATTCCGACAACAAAATCCATCGGATTTTGTCCGACGGATTTTGTCTGAAACTTGTGTTGCATACACACGGTCGGACAAAATTGTCGGAAAATCTGATCGTACGTAACGTGATGACATTATTTTGTTAGGACGGGACTACATTCAGGCTAGTAGCCAATAGCTTTGGTCTAGGAATTTGATCTGAGCATGCGTGGCACTTTGTCCGATTGGAATTCTCTACACACAATTGGATCATGTTTTCAGAAAGTTTTATAGCCCAGCTCTAAAACTTTGTCTGTCGGATATTCTGATGGAAACAGTCCGATGGAGCCCACACACAGTCGGATTATCCGACAACACGGTCCGATCGGACATTTTCCGTCGGAATGTCCGACCGCGTGTACAAGGGCTAAGAGTAGCAATATGGTTACATTTAACCACATGCCGACCAGGCCATACTGAAAGACAGCCACAGCACGGTTGGCTTATTCTGGGAGGGCATCCATGGACGTCCTCCCAGAATCTTGCTCCCGCGCGCCCCCAGGGGCGCTCACCCGGGAACATTCTTGATCACTGTAATCGCCCGCTGATCGTGGCCGTTTACCATGTGATCGCTACGTCATGATGCCGGTTCCGCCCGCCCCTCTATACCGATCGTTACAGTGAGAGGGGAGAGGGGGAGAGAGTGGATGGCAGCAGCGCTGTGGACTGGATGTGAAGTGCCCACAGCACTGCTCAGTGACAAACCTCTGCCCATACTCTACAACACTCTGCCAATACTTTGCCCATACTCTGCAACACTGTGCAATACTCTGCCCATACTCTGCAACACTGTGCAATACTCTGCCAATGCTTGGTAACACTGTGCAATACTCTGCAACACTGCAATACTCTGCCAATACTCTACCAATACTCACCAATACTCTGCCAATACTCGCCAATACTCTGCCAATACTCACCAAAACTCTGCCAATACTCACCAAAACTCTGCCAATACTCGCCAATACTCTGCAATAAATTTTAAAAGAAACAAAGAATTTTATTTTTTTTACCAAATTTTCAGTCTTTTTTGATTAATAGCGCAAAAAATAAAAAAACCCAGTGGTGATTAAATACCCCCAAAAGAAAGCTCTATTCGTGTGAAAAAAAGGACAAAAATTTCATTTGGGTACAGTGTTGCATGACTGAGTAATTAGCATTCAAAGTGTGAGAGCACCAAAAGCTGAAAATTGGTCTTGTTAGGAAGGGTGTTTAAGTGCCCAGTGGTCAAGTGGTTAATGGAGGCACAACATTTAGCAACTCACATGGTTGATGATTAAAACTGGCACATCTAAGTATATGCAGGCATCCAAGGTAAAGCTGTCCACATAGACCATCCTCCTCACCACCATCGATGCCAACCTTTCCGCTCTGCGCTCCACAAGCGGTCCAAGCCTTGCTTTCAAATCGCTCTGCTGCAGTGTGGTCTTCCCAGTCACAATTGCAGACTGATAGCGGTAAGAGCCGGCAGTGCAGAGAATGGTCTATATGGATGGCTTTACCCTAGATGCCTGCATACTTAGATGTGCCTCTTTTAATCATCAACCATGTGAGTTGCTAAATGTTGTACCCTCATTAAATGTAACCATATTTCTAAATTTAGAGGGGCCTCTCTTCTCTTTTATACTGTGTAGCTCCTGCTGGATTTTGCTTCTAATCCCCTTGTGGAGGCTGTGATTCGTGGATGGACATTTTATGGTTACACAACCTATCACATTGCTATAATCTTGTTATATGGACTATAAACTCAAGGAAATGAATAAATGGTTGTGGAAAAAATCATCTGAGTTTCCCATTTCTTATGGGGAAATTCGCTTTGATATAAGAGTGCTTTGGATTACAAGCATGTTTCCGGATTAAATTCTGCTCGCAATCCAAGGTTTTACTGTACAGGAGTCCATGTTTAGAACCTGCAAAGCAGTAAAGAACAAACAGTGATCTTTTCTAAAACAAACCACGACTTCAGAGCACTTTCATCATCTTACATTTACTGAAACCGCGACACACAGAATTTTCATGTGATTCCTCCAGAGATATATACAGAACAGAGAGTTCTTTAAACTGCACTCACGAGGGGAGCTATTAGTTGATATTTTTTAATCAAACATGCATCTTAGTTCAATGAGTTATAAAGTCATCCCCTTCTGCTCAGTTTCTTGAAATTGTTCTTTCTACTATTAGGATTCAAAAAAGGAGAGAAAAAAATGTGTAAAGAGATAGATAGAAACAGACAATGATATTGTTTCATGTTTTTACTGAAAGTATTGTTTAACCACTTAAGGGTCGGAAGGATTTGCCCCCTTAACCACTTTCCGGCCAGCCACCGCAGTTGTACTGCAGCACGGCTGGGCGAAACAACATTATGTATTGTCTCTTTTCCCTGTGGCCACTAGGGGTGCGCCCATGCCCCCTGCTCACCCACGGAGCCAATGCGAGTACCCGTCGGTCCTGATCACCGCCGGGCTCCTGCGATTGCTCGGGCACATGGTGAACCGTGAGCTTTGTGTGTGGCCACACAGTTTCCGGTTCTCTGAGGGGAGAAGTGACAGATCGTCTGTTCATACAGAGTATGAACAGTGATCTATCTCTTCTCCTACACAATCCACTCCTCCCTTCAGTTACAAACTTTATAATTCCATGAGGCATAATGAGTCGTTTGGTTGGGTGATTAATTTTTTTCCACAAGTTTTCGGAAAATGTGGGAAGAAAATGAAAATCTATTTTTTTTTTTTTTACACAGAGTGGTCAATTTATAAGATATTTCTAACACATAGCATGTGTATAGCAAGAATTACACTCTAAAATATATTCGGCTACTCGTCCTGAGTATGGCGATATCACATGTGTGAGTCCTTTACAGACTATGTATCCACATAAAGAGGTCCAACATTGAAGTAGTACCTGCAGGCATTCTAAGGCCGCGTACACACGGGCGGACTGTTCGCCCAACTTTGTTTGTCAAACAGTTTCGGCAAACAGTCCGCTCAAAATTAGCATGGACGGACATGGCCACACACGGCACTTTTTGAGCGGACTGTTTCAGCGAACTGTTTGCCAAACAGTTCGCTCAACTTTTGAAATGAACGGACTCACCCACGTAAGGCGGAGGCAAATCCGCCCATTTCGAGCGTGTGTACAGGTAGGCGGGGCCTGCGAAGGAGACGTCGCGGGCTCCGCCGCCTGGAATGGACTTAAAGGGGAACCCCAACGCCGAAAAAAATCGGCGTGGGGTCCCCCCAAAGTCCACAACAGACCCTTGTCCGAGCACGCTACCCGGCCGGCCAGGAAAGGGGGGCGAGCGAGCGCGCCCCCCCTCCTGAGCCGTACCAGGCCGCGTGCCCTCAACATGGGGGGGTGCCTTGGGGAAGGGGGGCCACGCGGCCCCCCCACCCCAAAGCACCTTGTCCCCATGTTGATGAGGACAAGGGCCTCTTCCCGACAACCCTGGCCGTTGGTTGTCGGGGTCTGCGGGCGGGGGGCTTATCGGAATCCGGGAGCCCCCTTTAAGAAGGGGGCCCCCGGATACCGGCCCCCCACCCTATGTGAATGAGTATGGGGTACAATGTACCCCTACCCATTCACCTGTGAAATAAAGTACAAAAAAAAACACAACACAGAGAAAAAATATTTTATTGCACAGCTCCGGGGTCTTCCGTCTTCGGGGGTCTTCTCGCCGGACTCCTCCGCTATCTTCATGTAGCTCTTTTGCTAGCGGAGGAGCCCGGCTTTCTTCCTCCCCGCCGCCGGCCTCTTCTCCCGACTTCGGGGGTCTTGTCCCCCTCTTCGGTTCTTCTGCCGGGCCACCGCGCCTTCTTGTAGCTCTTTTGCAGGCGGTGGCCCGGTCTTCTGTCGCCGCTGCCTTCCGTTCTTCTGTCGCCGCCTTCGGTTCTTCTGCCGGGCCACCGCGCCTTCTTGTAGCTCTTTTACAGGCGGTGGCCCGGTCTTCTGTCGCCGCTGTCGCCGTCGCCGCCTTCCGTTCTTCTTCTTCTTCTTGTTCTTCTTCTTCTTCCCCAGGAGATGTTGACACGTCGCTCTCTCCGGCCGGAATGCCAGAGCCGCGCTGTGCGGTCACTTATATAGTGACAATGGGGCGGTGTCACATGGTATATGTCACATGGGTTGGTCACATGGGTTGATGTCACATGGGGACTATGACATCGTAAGGGGGCGGGGTCACCATGTGACCAACCCATGTGACATATACCATGTGACACCGCCCCATTGTCACTATATAAGTGACCGCACAGCGCGGCTCTGGCATTCCGGCCGGAGAGAGCGACGTGTCAACATCTCCTGGGGAAGAAGAAGAAGAACAAGAAGAAGAAGAAGAACGGAAGGCGGCGACGGCGACAGCGACAGCGGCGACAGAAGACCGGGCCACCGCCTGTAAAAGAGCTACAAGAAGGCGCGGTGGCCCGGCAGAAGAACCGAAGAGGGGGACAAGACCCCCGAAGTCGGGAGAAGAGGCCGGCGGCGGGGAGGAAGAAAGCCGGGCTCCTCCGCTAGTAAAAGAGCTACACGAAGATAGCGGAGGAGTCCGGCGAGAAGACCCCCGAAGACGGAAGACCCCCGGAGCTGTGCAATAAAATATTTTTTCTCTGTGTTGTGTTTTTTTTTGTACTTTATTTCACAGGTGAATGGGTAGGGGTACATTGTACCCCATACTCATTCACATAGGGTGGGGGGCCGGTATCCGGGGGCCCCCTTCTTAAAGGGGGCTCCCGGATTCCGATAAGCCCCCCGCCCGCAGACCCCGACAACCAACGGCCAGGGTTGTCGGGAAGAGGCCCTTGTCCTCATCAACATGGGGACAAGGTGCTTTGGGGTGGGGGGGGCGCGTGGCCCCCCTTCCCCAAGGCACCCCCCCATGTTGAGGGCACGCGGCCTGGTACGGCTCAGGAGGGGGGGCGCGCTCGCTCGCCCCCCTTTCCTGGCCGGCCGGGTAGCGTGCTCGGACAAGGGTCTGTTGTGGACTTTGGGGGAACCCCCACGCCGATTTTTTTCGGCGTTGGGGTTCCCCTTTAAGCCCATTCCAGGCGGCGGAGCCCGCGACGTCTCCTTCGCGGGCCCCGCCTACCTTCACACGCGCTCGAAATGAGCAGACTTTCCTCCGATCGGGAACAGTTTGCTCATTTCGAAAGTAGCCTACACACGGGCGGACTGTTCGCTCAAACACAGTTTCAGCGGACAGTTTTTCGGAATTTCCGAAAGACTTTGTCCGTCAAACTGTCCGCTGAAACTGTCCGCTGAAAGCCCACACACACGAGCGGACTGTCCGCCCAAACACTGTTCAGCGGACAAGGTTGGGCGAACAGTCCGCCCGTGTGTACGCGGCCTAAGAGCATAAATTACACATATAATTTAATTCCTTCCCTTCACACTTTTGAAGGTTTAGGAGCACCAGGACAGTGGAATTACTCACAAAATATCAGAAACCATGAAATCAGACTGAAACAGAAGTACAGTTAAATCACACTTGTTTAATAATAAAAGTGAAAAGAACAAACATAGTCAAAACATAGCCAAAGTTCAGTAACCAAAATGGATTGTCAGCCAAGCCAGGAGTCAGGGATCAAAGTAGTGGAACAGCAAGCAGGATCTGTTGCCTGAAGGGATGTCAGAAAAGTCAGTATTTAAACAGGAACACAAGAGATAATTACTTAAGATGTGACCAAGGCAGAGCTCCTCTGGACTGGACGGCTTAAGGACTAACGAGCAGGATCAACAACAGCTGGGTAACTGTTGAGAGAGATGGGAGTTGGCAATTGGCCGATAGCTGAGCGGCCAGCTAAGAGAAGGAAGGGCTGAGCCCAGCCCTGACAGTACCCCCTCCTCAATGACCCTTCCCCCTCGGAGGACCACCAGGCTTGAGGGGAAAACTTCTATGGAAATTGAGGAAGACAGGGGCATGTATGTCTGAGGATGAGACCCAAGAGTGTTCCTCCGGACCGTACCCTTTCCAAAGCACCAGGTACTGTATGCACCCACGGAACCTACGAGAGTCAACAATGGACTGTACTTCATACTCCTCATGGTTGTCAATCTGTACAGGGTGAGGACATGGCACAGAGGTGGTAAAGTGGTTGCAGACCAAAGGATTTAATAAGGAGACATGAAATACATTTGCAATACACATATACAAGAATGTGAGATTCTTATGGTCAGTAAGAATGAGAACTGGCACAGTGGTACGTTCAAGGAGATATCTCCATTCTTTCAGGGCTAAAAAGATCGCCAATAGCTCTCTGTCCCCAATCTCGTAATTGCACTCCACAGGTGACAATTTCTTTGAAAAGTAGCCACAAGGATACATAGCACTCTCAGAGGTAGGATGTAGGGATGAGCTGCGTGTCCGAGTCAAACCCATGTTCGAAATCCGAACATTATGGGCCGTTCGCACCAAATTTGAGTGTCGCTCACAGCCCATAATTCACTGCGGCATCGCAGTGCATTGCTGGCTGATGATTGAAAAAGCATGCACTATGACCTGTAACCGATCACAGGGTGCACCTGTCCACCGACTCGGTTGATCGACTGACCTTCATAAAGATGAATCAGTCTTGGATCACCACCAGCTTCCAAGCACCTGAAGCTGATGTAATTTTTTTAAAATGTCACATCCCTTCAAGACTGCCTATGCTGATGCTGAGTGACTATCCTGTTATGCTGACTAACTATCCTCTTCCTCCTCAATGATCCTGCTGATAGCTTGAAAGAACATTTTTGGTTCTGGGCGCCACCACCAGTGGCTAAGTCCCAATTTTTCAGCCCTGTTTAACAGGGGCGTGTAATTACAATTTTTGATGCAATACTTTGCAGCAGGGCTCATTCCTGCACTCCAACTAGTGTATCTGTGAGGTGTTGCAGTGTCGTGGCACCAGCACCAGTGCCTAAGGCCCAATTTTTCAGCCCCTGTTTAACAGGGGTGTGTAATTACAATTTTTGATGCAATACTTTGCAGCAGGGCTCATTCCTGCTCTCCAACTAGAGTTTGTGTGAGGTGTTGCAGTGTTGTGGCACCAGTGCCTAAGGCCCAATTTTTCATCCCCTGTTCAACAGGTGCATGTAATTACAATTCTTAAAATAATATTTCACAACAGGGCCCGTTCCAGCGCCCACCAAGAGTAACTGTGAGGACTTACAGTGTTATGGCTCCTGCACCACCACCACCAAAGGCCCAATTTTTCTACCACTGTTCAACAATGGCATGTAATTACAATTTGAGGGCTTACAGTGTTGTTGCAGCACCAACACCTTAGGCCCAAATTTCTGCATAGCATATAGGGCAGGGCCCTACTTTCAAACATCCAACTTACAAACAGAAGGAGACAACAGGAAATGAGATGAAATATACCCCTAGAAAGGGAAATTCTCTCCTGTAAGAGTTGATATGGGAAAAACGTGTCTCCTCTCCACTGATGCTTTATTCCAATCCTTGTTTTACTAAAAAACCCAAATTTTCAAAAAACATTTGTCATTGGGACAGAAAGTGAGGTGAAAGCTCCTGAAGAGGTGCACAGACGGCAAAAAAAATGTTACAGGGCTGATAACCCTTCCCTATGTTTTCCAAAAAGCTTAAAAATTGATTTTTGTACCAGTTCAAAATTACAAACAGATTCTACTTAACAACAAACCTACACAGTTCCTCTCTTGTTTGCACCACCTGTATACTGCTGTTCTGAGTATATAGGGCCTGGGGGCCCCACGCCTTTCCTTTTTTTAATTTGGTTATGGGGTTCCCCTTAATATCCATACAAGACCCAAAGGGGCTGGTAATGGCTGGGGGGAGGGGGGTACCTATGCCATTTTTCTCTATGATTTTCATCCATATTGCCAGGACAAGCAGTTTTAAATGACTTTTTTTCCGTTAGAAATGTAATTTTGTGAAGGGACTGTTCTAAACACGGTAAACACATGCCACTTCACAGGCATACTATAACAGCCCCCCAGGCATGATATTTAAAGGAATATTTTTTTTTTCACTTTAAAGCGGGAGTAAACCCGCTGATGTGTTTTTTTTTCTACCTGCAAAGGAAAAGGCATAATGAGCTAGTATGCACTGCATACTAGCTCATTATGAAATACTTACCTTAGAACGAGGCCCCGACATCTGGTCCGATCCACGCCGAGGGAGCTGACATGCTCCCTCTGCGTTTCTTCCGGATATCACGGCTCCGGCGCTGTGAGTGGCCGGAATGGCAAAATATGTGTTTGCTTCTGTGTTTGGTGTGCCATTAACAATTAGCCACTTATGGACTGCTCGCCGTTGTTATACATCGGTAATTTAAAGAGGGATATTGTTGTGGTCTCTGCGTTGGATTTGTCACAAAATCACTTTTATTGGTGGCGGGAGAGGGGCTCTACCGCTTACCAGAGCTGTCGGTAGAGGCGATAGGGTCCTCTTCTGCGTGTGGTATGGAGATGAGTGAGGGGAAGATGGCCCTCACCCGTTGCCATACCATTGCAGGGCGGAAGCGACATCAAAACGTCCCTTCCACCCATAGCTCTTAAAGAGACTTTTTTTTTTCAAATTACATGCTTTTTTTCTACTACAAGGAATGTTTACATAGGAATAAAAGTGACACCATTTAAAAAAAAAAAAGAACAGTGTAAAAATAAAAAATAAAAGGTAAAATGAATAAGAAAAAAAATTTAAGCACCCGTCTCCCCAAGCTTACGAGCAGCGCCCACATATGAAAACGATATTCAAATCACACATGGAAAGATGCTGAGTTTATCTTTTGTGTCTGTTCCCTACTGCATTGGATATTATTCATTTGGAACCACTAATCAATATGAGGCTAGGAGCTGCCTATCTATAAAATTCCATGTGAGATGAAACAGTACATCCTACCATGTGTGCCCCTTGAAGGATCCCACGGGCTATAAAAGACAAAGTCTTGCAAGAGTTGGAAAGGATGACTAGACTGGGAATTATTGCACCAGTGCAGGATTCTACCCCCAGGGTGTTTGCCATGGCAGCAGTAGTCAAGAAAAATCGATCATGTGCACCTCAGTAAGGCTCTGCTGAGGCCTTATCACCCATTGAAAACTGTAGCGCAAGTGATCGCTGACATGCCACAGGCAAAGATCTTCAGTATTATAGATGCAAAATGTGGACTCTGGCAAATCCCTCTGGATGAGAACTCATCACTCACAACATTTATGATCCCATAAGGGAGATACACGTGCCTACGAGTGCCATATGGAATTTAAACTGGAAGCATGTCTTATAGAGATGTATGGAACAGCTCTTTGCTGGACAGCCATGTGAAATAGATGAGGATGATATTTTGATTTTGGGATCCTCCATTGAAGAACATGACAAATGACTTAAATGCATACTAGACCATGTCAGAGCCATCAATATGCAGCCCAACCGTACCAAATGTCGCTTCAGGGCCTCAGAGGTGCCATATGTTGGACACCTTTTCACAGATAAAGGTGTCAAGCCTGGCCCAGAAAAAAACAAGGCCATCCATCAAATGCCTGCTCCAAAGGACAAACATGAATGGCAAAGGTTTCTTTGCATGACCAATTATCTCTCGAAGTTCATTCCTCACTACAGTGAGACAACATCTCCACTCCATCAGCTTCTGCGCCAAGATGCCAACTGCTGTTGGACTTAAAAACATGCTCTTGCTGTGGATACATTGAAAGCACAATTAACTAGTTCACCTGTCCTACAGTATTTTCATGTGCATAAGCCGGTGGTATTGTCTGCTGATGCTTCCCAGCATGGTCTTGGCACCATCTGTCTTCAAGAGGGGAGGCCACTCATAACCATACTGAGAAAACCCCTGCACACAGCATCTGCACACATCTAGCAAATGAAGCTAAATCTGTGTTTCTCAACTCCAGTCCTCAAGGCGCCAGAACAGGTCATGTTTTCAGGCTTTCCATTATTTTTTATTTGACAATTACTCAGTCATGCAATGCTGTACCTATATGAAATGTTTGTCCTTTTTAAAAACAAATAGAGCTTTCTTTTGGTGGTATTTAATCCCCGCTGGGTTTTTTTATTTTTTGCGCTATAAATCAAAAAAGACAAAAAATTTGGTAAAAAAAATAAATATATATTTGTTTATGTTAAAAAATGTTGGCGAGTATTGGCAGAGTATTGCCCAGTACTGGCGAGTATTGGCAGAGTATTGCGAGTACCGGTGAGTATTGGCAGAGTATTGGCGAGTATTTGCAGAGTATTGCAGTGTTGCAGAGTATTGTCAGAGTATTGCAGAGTATTGCACAGTGTTGCAGAGTATTGGCAGAGTACTGCACAGTATGGGCAGAGTATTGCAGAGTATTGCAGAGTGTTGCAGAATATTGGCAGATTATTGCACAGTATTATTGTCACTGAGCAGTGCTGTAGGCACTACACATCCAGCCCACAGCACTGCTGCCATCTCTCCCCCTCTCCCCTCGCTCTGTACCGATCGATACAGAGAGGGGAGGAAGGAACCAGTGTCCTGACATGACGCCGGTTTGTTTACAAGTGATCGCTGCGTTATTTGATGGTAAATGGCCGCTTCCAGACCCGGCGGTCACGGATGTTTGCGGGAGCATGCCCCAGGGGGTCGCGCCAGAGCAAGATTCTGGGAGGACGTCCACCCAGAAAAGCCAGACCGAGCTGTAGCTGTCCTTCGGCTATGGCCCGGTTGGCAAGTGGTTAAGGAAAACCCACATGATATCTGATATTCTACTCTATGAGGGGTGAATTGACAGTGGATGATGGATTAATCCTGCATGGACAGAGATATGTAATCCCTCACTCTCTTCAAAAATACTACTTGACACAGCTCCATCAAGGTCACCCTGGCATTCATTCCACTAAGCGAAGGGCACATGAAACCATGTTTTGGCCCAGTATATATACTCACATTGAAAAAGAAATTTCCAGATGTGCCTCATGCAATGCTCTATGACAGCACAAGATGAGAGAAACTTACATATTTTTATTTAAAAAATCTCAATACGTGCATATTGATTGTAGATGCTATAACTTTTGTGCAAACCAAACAATGGGATATTTTTATTAATTTATTTATTTACTAGCAATGGCGGCAATCAGCGACTTACAGCGGGACTGTGATATTGTGGTGGACATTCTGACACTAACTGATACTTTTGACACTTTTTGGGGACCAGTGACACTAATACAGTAATCGGTACTAAAAAATATGTACTGTCTCTGTACAAATGACACTGGCTGGGAAGGGGTTAAACATCAGGAGTGATCAAAGGGTTAAATGTGTGCCTAGCCTGTGTTTTACTATAGTGTGGGAGGGGATTATACTAGGGGAAGACATGGATCCTAGTCCCTGCTTTGCAGAGACACAGGATTCATGCCCTGCCTCCCATCAGAACGACGATCTGCCTTGTCTCTGCAGGATGATCGGCGGTAGACATCACACTTGCTGTACCCGCTGATCGGGAGCAAGCCGGTGGTGGCATGCATTTACACATGCTACGTGGAAAGCCAGATCACATACTGTGTATATATACTTGATTCGGTGCATAGCTGCCACCCTATAGCAGTAAAACTGTTATAGGGTGGTCAGCATGTGGTTAAAAAGACTTTGAGGTGCATGATGATAAGTTGATCCAAGTCCTGTAATTATTATATGTTTACCAGAATGTACTTGGATTGCTAATATGCCTAGTAGTTAAAATGGAAGGAGGTGTGTTTTTTTTTATTTGAATGGGCAATTATAGAAAGTTATAAAATCAGTTAAGTAAAACTAGTTTGTTGATACAATATAAATCTATGTCCTTCAACAAACAGGACTAAAAATCTGAAAAGTAATATTAAAACATGATTTTCCAGCACAGAGAACACCATACTGTATCATTTTGATGTGGGTCTGCTGTATGTGTCAATATAGACTCTTCCTTTATGCTCCAACACTGGAAAACAATTGCTGACGTGATAATAAGGTCACAGTGCCAAACATAATGTACCAGAAATATTTTGCTATCACTATATAGTGCTCAGCAGAAAGCATTTGAAAGTTTTCTTCTATCTAAGCATTCTCACTTGATGGATAAGTTATTTGCTCTGTTATGTGTTCACTTCAAATACCCAATAATGTGATTAAAGAAAGAAAGATAGATATTTCATTTACTTTGACCCTGATTTGATAATTGTTCTGATAATTGTTTACTTATCAAAGGCTAGCTAGAGCAAAATATAACCAGAGTCTTTATAGAGTTCTTTCCCCCCCATATGTTATGCTGTACGTGTTCTGTTGATTTTTTTTTTATCCTTTATCTTTAGAAGGTAAACACAGAAAAACCTTGTCAATCTGGAATAATATAAAATGAACGTGATACTTTATTGTTATCATATAGTGCATTATAGAAATATGTTTAGATTAGCTCAATGTTATCTGTGACATATAATGTTCATACAAATACACCTTTCAAAGTGCTATTTTTGAACTTTTTGTGGTCACTTTTCTTTTCATGGGTTCCCAGGATTCTTTGAAAATTCTTGGATTTACTTGCAGTCCTTTGGGAATTGCTTAGTAAAAATGAAGTATTTTAAGTGGAGTAGCTCACAGCTCATCACGTGAGTGCTAGGAAGAACATGTGCAGAGTGACAGGAATCTGTTTCAGTTCCTCAAACATACATCATGAGTTTTCTAATCCTGGGAAGAGGTCCTCATGTAAGTTCTGGGAATTCCATAAACAGTCCAGGTATCCGACCTATTTGAATCAATTACCAGGACTAAATAATTCACAGATGAATTGATTGATCTTTAATGGCACATTAGCTGGATGTTTTTCAAGTGGTTGTTTGAACTCTGGATGCTTACCATGTCCTTCTGTTTGGATGTAGACAGCCTTGTTAGTGCATTTTGTTTCATTATAGGCAGTTTTGGTTTCGGTTTACACTCAGTTTATGTTCTGTTAATAACACCCCATGCATTTTAATGCAGTACTGCCTGTTTTTTTTGTTTTTTTTTAGTACCAACATCTACACTGAGCTGACCAAAAGAACTTTATGAATTATGAAACAATTCATAGTGTAAATTGAATATATTAATATACACAACTTTATTATGAATGTATTATTTTCATTCTTTCCATTTCTGCCTCCAGCTTTCAGTTTATTGAAGTCATATAAGTGACAGAATAAATATTATTGGTTACCATGGGTTAATGTTTTTTAGGGAAATTAATATTGGTAAGAATTAAAATGCAGTCTTTAGGAAACTGGAAAAGGGAAAAAAATGACACTACTAGTATGTGACAATACCAAGTCTGGTGGATATTATGTACCCACTTTGCAATGTTATCAGTCTTATCTGCAAAGTTTTCTACTACTAAAGTACTGTAAATAATAAACATGCTAACATATCTATATTTTCCCATGGCAAATGGTCTCTTTTTTTATACCTTTTTCAGTTAAGCTGCTAAAATATTTTTAAACGGAAGGCCTTACAACGCAGTTTCTGTATGGCTGTATAGAATACACAAGCTGGTCTCACTTTTGAAGCCTGTAGATTAGTATCCTCTGTGCCCCTTCCCTGCCTTCTACATGACCGTTGGCCTACTACAGAACAACGTTACATTATTATTATTATTATTATTATTATTATTATAACTATTATTTAGTACTTATATAGCACCAACAGTTTGCACAGCACTTTACAATATAAAGAGGAGACAGTATAGCTACAATACAATACAATGCAAGAGGGTTAGAAGGGACCTGCTCATAAGAGCTTACAGGCTAATATGGTGGGGCAAGTGGTAAAAAAGGTAAAAACCATGAGGGATTCACTGATGGAAAAATGAAAAGTTCAGTTATTAGGTGTGGGATAGGTTTTCCTTAAGAGATAGATGAGTTTTCAGGTATCACCTAAAGGTAGACACAACCGGACAGAAGATTATTAGAACTAGGAAAATCCATTAGACTCAAAACCCTCATGCAGACACAAATTGAGGGCTCAGGCATGAGAGCTTTTGGGCCAGCTCCTCCACCCCACCTCTCATCTCTTTACATAACCATTTATGCAGTTCCGGAGCAGGAGCAGGGATGAATACTATAGAGCAGGGATATGCAATTAGCGGAACTCCAGATGTTGCAAAACTACAAGTCCCATCATGCTTCTGCCTCTGGGTGTAATGCTTGTGGCTATCAGAGTCTTGCTATGCCTCATGAGACTTGTAGTTCTGCAGCAGCTGGAGGTCCCCTAATTGCATATCCCCACTATGGAGTGTTACTTGAGTTTCAGCTTTGAGTCTGCTCAACAATCTTAAGGCTTTTGGATGTTTACATAAGTGAGACTTTTACAGTTTTACAACTCCATTTTTGTTGAGAAGCAAACAATACCCTCAGTGATCTGCTTTGCAAGGATTTTAACAAACTTTGTTGCTTTTGATCTGCAGAAAACATTGTTCATTTGGTTATGTCAGCATGTAGAATAAATCTGAATGGGAGTGACTGTTTCTTTATTAATCAGCTGGTGCACTTGCAGTGTTCTAATAAGGAAAGCTGCAAGGTCTGCATCCCTTTAAAAGTAATTAAAGCTAGGGATGCACTGAAAAAAACTGCCAAAAATTGTGTTTTCAGCACAATGCTGAAAGGAAAAAATTGTCTATAATGGCGCAGAAAATTGTGCATGCGCAGTAGTGGTGGGCACACCGCCAGGTGTCATCACTCAGTGTTTGGACGGCATGCACACTCCTCATGGTTGAGACGCTGGACTCGTGAGCACGTTCCCTGTGGTTGAGATGCTGGAGTTGGGAGCACTTTCCCTGCGAATGGACGCTGGAGTCGAAAGCCCATTCCTCGTGGTTGAGACGCAGTTGGGACTCGGGAGATGGGAGCATACAGGATTACATTGGAGAGTGGACCCTCCTGGGTGTCTACTATTACTACTATTCACCGGTGAACATTGCTGGAGATCTTTCCTCTTAACTGATGACAATCCAACTAGTATTATAAAAAAGAGATATTAATTTATATTTTCAGTTGTATGTAACTACTAGTATTTAGTTATTTCTATTGCTACTACTAAACAGGCCAGGTAATGCATACTGTATGCCATTTCAGTATGTTTTTGTTATTACTACACTGACAAGTGCATGATTTTTTTTAAGCATGCTGCAACTAGTAGTAGTAGACAGTAGTAGTAGTAATATATTACTGAATATGTCAAACAAATAGCATGCAATCAATATATTCTTTGGTCCAAGATGTAGTGCAGACACAACTACCTTGCATGGCAAGAGAGCTGATCTGTTAAAGATTTTTTATAGATGCCTGGGGATTTGTTTTAAAATTGATTTTGGTCCCTTTTTTTCACTCTCAGATTTCACTCCCACTATAGATTATTCTATGCTATTCTTCTGCGCTACCAGCAAAGGTGGACCATGTCTGCAGTGTGGAAATATTTGAAAGTTTCTGATCAAGACCCCAAATTTGCAATCTGCAGTCTTTGCTCAGCAGAAATTTCAAGAGGGGGTTCAGTGCCAAGGCATTTTTCAACAACAGGTTTGATACACCACCTGAAAAACATGTCATCCAGTTCAGCATACAGAATACAAGAAAACAGTAATGCTTCCAAAGAGTGCCTCAGGCTCAAGCACATTAAGTTCAATACCATCTGTGGCCACAGTCTTCGAAAAGGTTAAAAAATTTACAAATGACAGTCCCAAAGCTCATGCCATTACAGATAAAATTGTGGAATTTATTTTATTAGATGATCAGCCATTCTCTGTTGTGGAGGACATAGGATTCCGTAGGGTCATGCAACATATTGAGCCACGTTACACACTAACAAGCAGACAATACTTTGCAGATACCTGTCTACCTAAATTGTTGGGCAGTGTTAGAAAACATGTTCATGAGCTCATGACTACCAACATCATAGCAATCCGTTGCACTACCGACATTTGGAGTTGAGACATCAGTCCAATGAGCATGCTTAGCCTAACAGCATAGTGGATAGATGCCAAATTTTAATAGCAAAACATCCTACTTAACGCACAGGAGTTTGTTGGATCACATACTGCAGCAGCAATATCTGATGCTTTAAAAACCATGGTTGACTTGGCACATTGAAAAGTCTAAAGTGCATCTGATTGTCCGAGATAATGTGCAGAACATGGCAAAGGCAATGGAAGACAGTGAACTTAAGTATACCATGTATGGCACACACTACAATTGGCTGTGAATGAGGGATTGCTGAGTCAGCGCACCATAACAGGTATTGGAGCTTATTTACTAAGAAGAGAATGTTGTGCCAGTTCATACCTTAATTGGTGCACTCTAAAAGTAATTAACCGAATGTGCGAACCGGCACACTTTGAAGCGAAAAATGACAATAAATATGTAAACTGCAACTGGTGCTAGGGTAACTGCGGTTTTCTCCTTGATAATAGCGCATGTCCAATACAATTGGTTAATTTCATCTCATTGGATGTGTCTTGTTAGGCAATTAGTAGGTGTTCTCAGTTAATTAACCCTTTTGATGCTAATCTCATTCCTATTACTTCTAATATATCTTTGAATTTTTTTCTATTTTTACTCAAATATTTCAACACATTACAAAGAACAGAGAAGTGTTTCTAAACCCAATACATTTATATTTTCAGATCTTTAAAGGTGACCATACACTGCAATCAGTTAGATCTTAAAAAATAGATTTAGTGCAGGAGCATGTTTGAATTAATTGATCAAGTGTGTCTTCCTATTACCTATTTTGCCAAAATATCGAGTTGTATGGAGATTGGCCAATCATATTGCATAGTGCATGACCATCTTAAGTGCCAAATTTGGAATGTAGATGTGTCATGACCACTTGTATTTTCCTAACAATATTTCTTGGGCATTATACAAGGCACATGAGAAACCACCTTTTTTTCAAGACATGCTAGAGTGATCAGGAATCTTCAAACTACGGCTCCCCAGCTGCTGTGGAACTACACATCCCATGAGGCATTGTAAATCTCTGACATTCACAGACATGACTAGGCATGATGGGAATTGTAGTTCCTGAACAACTGGAGGGCCGTAGTTTGAAGACCCCTGTGCTAGACCATTATTATGCCTCCAGAATTGGGAGCTTTGGCATCTACCCAACTTCTCTCTGCTGGTGGACACAAGAACCTACATCTATAGATATATATTTGGGCAGCACAGTGGTGTAGTGGTTAGCACTTCCACCTAGCAGAAAAAAAGGGTCCAGGTTCCAATTCCTCCCATGACACCATCTGCCTGGAGTTTGCATGTTCTCCCTGTGCCTGCATGGGTTTCCTCCAGGTACTCCAGTTTCCTCCCACACAAAAACATGCTGGTAGGAAAATTGGATCCTGTATAAATTGGCCCTAATATATATGAATGTGTGTTAGGGACAAACACAAACACCACCATATGTTAAAAAAAAATGTTCTTAATTTGCTAATAAGGAGCATCACTTTCTCAGAGAACAGTGAGCGTGGCATGGTGGTGGGAAGAAATTAGCTGCAGTGCAAGCCACTTCCTGTGGGGGCGTGATGTCATTCCTGTGTGCTGCCCATCACTTCTGGGAACCAGATATGCGACACGGGTACATACCTCTGCACACACAGTAGTCGCGCATCTCACATACACTGTAGTCACACATCTAGCTGCAGGAACCCATTTTTTAGGGAAATTAATAGTAAAGCAGATGCAGATTTCCAGGACTGGGCTAACATATGTTTTTAGTTAAATTGGTGTTTTCTATTAAACAAGGTCTAAATGGGCCATTGACATGCATCAGAGTTAAACTTAGAAATGTGTCTTTGCAAAGTGAAACTAAATGAAATCCTTTTTTGCTTGGGGATAGAGTGCAGAGGGATTAAAAGTCTTGTCAGTTTTTTAGGAATATCTGCACCCTGATAGGGTGAAGACACCTCACAAATTTTGCCACAAATTTTGTGTCACATAGCCAAACAGGAAGTGAGGATAAAACCCTACCAATGTTTTTCCTTGGGGACACACAGGTCCATCTAAATAGCTTCCCCATTAGGTAAATTACACTCTAGCATTTTGCTCTGTGTCACTTTTATTCCTATTACAAGGAATATAAACATCACTTGTAATAGAAAAAAAGAATGACATGATCTCCTAAATATGAGATCTGGGGTCAAAACGATCCCAGATCTCATATTTACACTAAAATGCAATAAAAAATATGTTGTCATTTGAAAAAAAATAAATAAATAAATGTCTCATTAAGAGCTATGGGCGGAAGTGAAGTTTTGACATCACTTCCGCCCTGCAATGCTATGGAAATGGGTGAGGGCTATCTTTCCCTCACTCATCTCCATACCACACACGGAAGAGGACCCGATTGCCTCCTCTGCCGACGGCTCCGGTAAGCGGCGGAGGGCATAGGAGAGCATTGAGAGGGAGGCCCTCCTGCTGCCGATAATAGTGATCTTGTGGTGAATCCACCACAGAGACCACTATTATCAGAAACCGGACCGCCCGCTGATGAAGGGGATACCAGGGTTATGGCAGCTAGCCATAAGGAAGATATCCGTCTTCAAACAGCCGACCTATATCGGTGTGTGTCGGTCCAGAAGTGGTTAACTGACAATTACGTGGTTGCACGATGCTGTAACTTTTTTTCCCACAAATAGACCTTTTTTTTGGTGGTATTTGATCACCTCTGATTTTTTGTGCTATAAATAAAAAAAGTGACAATTTAAAAAAAAATAATAATAATAATATATTTTACTTTTTGCTATAATAAATATCCCAATTTAAAAGCAAAATAAAACGCATTTCTAACATTTAGGCCAATATATATTCTTCTACATATTTTTGGTAAAAAAAAATCGCAATAAGCATACCGTATATACTCGAGTATAGGCCGACCCGAGTATAAGCCGAGGCCCCCAATTTACCCCCAAAAAACTGGGAAACCTATTGACTCGTGTATAAGCCGAGGGTGAGATATGCCTGTCCATCCCTGTGTGTGTGTCCATCCATCCATCCATCCCTGTGTGTGTGTCCATCCGTGTGTGTGTGTGTGTGTGTGTGTGTGTGTGTGTGTGTGTGAGGCCTTGTGTGTCCAGCCTACCTGTGTCCCCAGCCTCCGTCCGGTCCCGAGCCTCCGTCCGGTCCCGTCCCGTCCCGAGCCGAGCCTCCGTCCGGTCCGGTCCCGTCCCGTCCCGAGACTCCGTCCGGTCCCGTCCCGTCCCGAGCCGAGCCGAGCCTCCGTCCGGTCCCGTCCCAGGATCACCGCTCTTCGTCGGCGCCCATTTTCCTGTTCAAATGCCGCGCCTCCCTGTCTGTGATAGGCGGAACACAATTTCCCAGCAGTCTGTGTTCCGCCTATCACGGCCATCCTTTCATCCTCGTCCGTAGTACGAGGATGAGCGGATGTCCGTGATAGGCGGAACACAGGCTGCTGGGAAATTCAGTGTTCCGCCTATCACAGGCGAAGGCGGAGCCGGAGGCGCGGCTTTTGAATTAGAATAGAATGGCCGCTGTCTGTCTGCTCGACACGCTGATCGAGCAGGCAGACAGCGATGACTCGAGTATAAGCCGAGGGGGGCACTTTCAGCCTCAAAAAAGAGGCTGAAAATCTCGGCTTATACTCGAGTATATACGGTATATTGATTGGTTTGCGCAAAAGTTATAGGGTCTACAAAATAGGGGATAGATATATGGTATTCTTCTTCTTTTTTTATTATTAATGGCGGTGATCTACTTTTTGTATTGGGACTGCAACATTGCGACAGACACATTGGACACTTTTGACACTTTTTTGGGACCAGTGACATTTATACAGTGATCAGCGCTATAACAATGCACTGATTACTGTATAAATGTTACTGGCAGTGAAAGGATTAACACTAGGGGGCGATCAAGGGGTTAACTGTGTTCCCTAGGTGTGTTCAAACTGTGAGGGGAATGTGGCTGATTAGAGGAGAAGAGAGATCGTTGTCTCCTCTTCCCTGACAGAACTTGGATTTGTGTGTTTACACACACAGATCCCAGTTCTTGCTCTGTCATGAGTGATCGCAGGTTCCCGGCGGTCATCACTCCCACCAGGCACTGGCATAGGCTCCAGAGACATGCTTCAAGCATGCATGCCATCGGAGGTGTCTTAAAGAGCCGACGTACAGCTATGTTGGCTCATGCAGGGGAGCTAACCTGCCGCAGTATAACTGCGGCTGGTCCGGAGGCGGTTAATTTTGTATTTATTTTATTTTCTGTGTCCAATTTATGTGGGTTACTTTTTATTAAAGTACTTATTTTACATGACTGGGTTGTATTTTTTATTCATTCAATTCATGATAATTAAAAAGTCAAATAACTAATATAATACAATTTTATATATAAAAATGTTATTATTTTTTAAAAACTGTAATTTTCAGTTTCGGTTTTCGGCCTAGTGTTTCCTTAATTTATGGTTTAGGCACCAAAATTTGCATTCAATGCACCCCTAAAGCAGAAGTCCTGTCAAAAGCCAACCAAGCTTACACCCACTCCCTGGTTATGTCTAGAGTTCTTTTCTTCTAGTAAGCCCATCTAACTACCCTGTCCTACCCAATAGCTTAGAGAGAAGGTTCTTGTCCAGTACAAGTTTTTTTTACATTTCAGGAGTATGATTTATTAATAATAGTTTATTATAAAGATACATTTCAGTAAATTAAACTAGCTGGATTAAAATATGATTTCCAAACTTTTGAAATTAAAACAGGTAAGAGTATTTGATATATTTCATGTTTGTTCTCAATTTCATAAGTAGCCAGTTAAGTAATTGAATTAGTGAATTAGTACCCCATACTCATTCACATAGGATAGGGGGCCGGTATCCGGGGGCCCCCTTATTAAACGGTGCTCCCGGATTCCGATAAGCCCCCGCCCGCAGACCCCGACAACCAACGGCCAGGGTTGTCGGGAAGAGGCCCTTGTCCTCATCAACATGGGGAAAAGGTGCTTTGGGGTGAGGGGGCCATGCGGCCCCCCCTTCCCCAAGGCACCCCCCATGTTGAGGGCATGCGGCCTGGTACGGCTCGGGGGGCGCTCGCTAGTCCCCCCTTTCCTGGCCGGCCGGGTAGCGTGCTGGGACAAGGGTCTGATGTGGACCTGGGGGGACCCCCACGCCGATTTTTTTCGGCGTTGGGGTTCCCCTTTAAGTTCATACCAGGTGGCGGGGCCAGCGACCTCTCCTTCGCGGGCCCCACCTACCTGGAGACGCGCTCTAAATGAGCGGACTTTCCTCCGCGTGTGTGGGCGAGTCCGTTCATTTCAAAAGTAGGGCGGATAGTACGGCGGACTTAGTACGCCGTATTAGTCCGCTGAAAAAGTGCCGTGTGTGAGCAAGTAGCCCGTTCGGAAAGTCCGACGGACAGTCTGGCGGGAAGTCCCCCAGACTAAGTCCGTCAGATAGTCCGCTACGTGTGTACGCGGCACTAGACTTATTTTTACCCCTAATGAAAATGCTAATTAACAAGTTGTTGAAAGTAAAACTGCGTGTGAAAAGCCTTACACACAAAACAAATTAGAAATTTAAAAGTAATACAGCAGGTAAGACTTGACTTAGAGCAATCCCAGTAATACATTAGCCAGAAGGTTGTAAACTAGGGTCCAAAGCTAGGTACGTAGAGGTGTAGCCCAGCACTTGGATCCACGTGCAGCCACAATATTAAATGTCATATGAAAAGAAGCTAAGAAGACGAGGAAGAAGGGATGGGGAGGGAAAAGGGAAAGGAAGGAAGAGAAAAAAAAAGGGGGGGGGGAATTATTAGAACCCTAGGGAAATTATTACAACCCTAAGGAAAATGTAAAAATCTGAATAATATTTTATACAAATACCAGATGAAGCTAAGAAGTCATCACCTGGTCACTGAACTAACATAACTCCCTATGTGGCCCAGAACTGTAATTAGAATCCTCATCTATATATTCACAATAGGGTGTTCTGCATTCCAGGTTCCTGGGGTGCCCAGAAAAAACTAGACAACTGTTAGCTACCCAAGTCTGCTTACAAAGTTATGTTGTAAACATATACATATTTAGCAATAAATCGATTTATGGTCCTTGGCACTGGTATTTTTTCACCAAGGTACTAGCAGTAAAATACTTCTATGATATATATACTGTATGGTCTGTAAATATTGCATTGTTGTTTGATTCTGCTAGAATGTTCTACCTTTTGTTCGTGTGCATGCATTTTAATCTCTGTTCTTGTGAAGTCTTTAGTAACAGAATTATCTTCAGGCCACAGTTCTTCTGTACTCCACGTTGTGAAGTCTAACCAGAATGCACTCCTCCAAACATCCTAGTAAGCTTGTAATGAGGTGCTACAAAGGTTTTTTTTGGCACAGTACAGTACATGGTGTCAAACAAAGCCACTTCTTTTAATGCAGGGCACTAGCTTAGAACAAAAAAACATGTGCTTTTTTAATGATTCAGTAACTTTCCACATTCATCTCTAACCATTTTTTGTTTTTTTGTTTTTTTATTCATCAAATTAAACTGATTCTTCCCTTAACTGAAAGGAATTCAGGTTCATTGAAATGCAATCATTTTGTTCATCAGTGCATCTAAATTATAATTCAGTAAATAAAATGTATTATACCTTGTTTTATTTTCTGCAATATATTAGCTATTACTTACTGCAAAGCATCACTGTGTCAAAAGCTATTGCCGTATTTATGCATAATGCCTCTTACAGCAATATAAAGAGTAAATGTCCAATTATAAATGCAAAGGCATGTTCGGAAAGCATCAGTTCTCTGATTTCACCTATAAATACATGTAGACAGATGCTTAGATTCTCAAGTGGCTGCCTATTCTCTGTATGTGTAATGTTGCATGTCAGATGACTGTATACAACCATGTAAACAACAATCCTGAAATATATCTCACAACATAAGGGTAGACATGCTTCAGACAGTAATTGGTTAACCGTGTTTTTAAGGCAGCACATTTCCAGAAAAAGCACCGGCTCTGAAATTAAATAGGTAAATCTGGAATAACAGCCTCTGGAACTGATGTAATGGCTGCTTATTAGTTCATGTGAACTTGTGAACTTTGCATAGACAACACAAATTGGATTTATCACTGTTTAAAATGCATGAAAAAACTGATTTATAGATGGCAACTATTCTCTAAACACAAGATCTATTTATAAAGGAACAAGATCACATTTCCTTACAAACTGATTGCAATAATAAATGTAATTATTCATCCACAGTAGCCCGGTAAACCGTTTAACTATTATATAAATTGATTTTACAATAAATATATTGTTTCACAGGAAAATGTACATTTTATTAATCATAAACAAAATTTAAGCAAAATGTTAAAATACATATATTTTATTTTGCATTTTGTTTCATTATTACCTGACAGCTGTGACATCTGGAAATTGCTAATTAGCTTTTAAAGCTTTTTAAACATCTTTAATTGATAAGATTAGTATCCTTCTATTTCCTTTTGTTTTTGTGTGTAACATTACATACCAAATTGAATTGGAGTTAAAAAAAAGAAAAATCTGTTGTCCTAGTATAACATTTGTGTTAAATATAGGCCTAGAATGTGAATTTGTCATATATGGTTTTTACCAAAGGGTCTTTTGTTATTTTGAGACTTGTATGATCTCCTTAGGCTTGCCTCTTAAGCCCCATACACACTATCAGATTTCCTGATGATTTTTTCCTTCAGATTTATCAAAACCATATAATATGAGGTCAAACCTTAGGATTTTCAATTTGTATGCAATCAGGCAGGCCCTTGCACTACATGGTTTTGGTAAATCTGAAGGAAAAAAACAGCAGAAAATCTGATAGTGTGTATGGGGCTTTAGTCTCAGTCCTCTGGTTTAAATCAGTAAGCTTCACTGTAATATATATTCCATCATAGAGCTTTGAGACAGAGCCAGTGCCTATACATAAACATTATGACTGTGCCGAGAAAAGTTTAGGTCTGTTGCAGAAATATGGGTTGTGTACATTGTGTGTTGATGGACTTTAATACTTGACACTCTTCACCCTTGACACTTAAGAGTAAGACATCCATTGCTTGTGCAGGAGAACCTTCTTTCATCACTATGGAGAACTGGGAATGCTATGTACACACAGTGCATGTCTACACTAGCATATACTTTGAAGGTCTTAAGAATGCGTCTGGATTAGCCTTTGCCTGACAAAATATGTCATTGCTTAAATTAGCTTTGTGTGTACATAACAATGCTTGTCTCCCATGCAGGTGAATGAAGTTATTATTGCACTGCTTCATATGTCAAACCAGGATGGATGTTACGTGGTATCCAATTTATCCAAACCATACCATATCATATACCATCACCCCAAAAAGTATTGAAACGTGCAATAATGCAAAGGGTGCCAGTGGAGAGATGCTCACAGAAAATCCTCTACTGCAGAAAGTGGAACTGCTGATAACTGGCAGTGCGATGGACCTCACGCAACCCCTGTTATTGATCATGTGATCTGTGACATCACATGACCAAGTGCAAGGGGTACACAAGGTAGCCTCATTGTTCTGGATTCCAGCAAGTTTATTTTCTTCCATTGAGGATGCAAGCATTATGCCACTGGCACACTCTGCATAGTTATAAATCAAATAAAAAAAAATATTATAACCACTTCTATATGTAAAATTCTATTGCTGCCTTTATACAGAGTCTCCTGAGCTGGGCCTTTTAGCACTTCTGTGGCTATTCTTACGCCTCAGTGTCAGATGACCAAGATCTTAAAATTAATAAAATCACAAAGGAAACACATGAACGGTGAACTGTTAATACTGAAAGCAGCTCCAAATAAGGCAAAGAACTGCCAGGCATAAATAACTGGGTGCACTTGAACATAGGAATACCTAATTCATGTATGCTAGGATTATTTCCAGTAAATGACTCTTACATTGGTATAAATCCCAGATAAAGACGTTTTTTTTTTTTTTTTTATGCAATGTGTAACATGCAGTGACCCTCAGAAACCAATTTGTGCTTATTTTCATTGATTTGACATCAATAAAATGATGTATGATTTATTTTATAGATTATTTTCAATTGCACAATACCACTGCTTTTTGTATAGCTTTATTAAATAAGGTTACATGGCTTGCCACAACTATACTAAGTGGAAACCATTCGGGATCTAAGGGTGAGGTCCTTCTGCTTTTATCCTCCTCATTCAGGAAGTAAGTGAGCAGGAGAGGTTAATAAAATCTCACCCCTGATCTGAATGAGGTAAACCCTTTAGTATTATTTTTCTGATTAGGTAATATAGGTTTATACGAGATTGTTGTGTGTGCTTGAATTCTGCCATTAAAAAAAATAAATAAACATAAATTAATGTATATCAAAACACAAGAAAAAGTAGTATATTGTAGTTTATTATCAGTCATTATATGTGGTGGCAGCATTCATTTTTCTTTTTAAGGGTAATGATATTTTACATAAAATTTGCCAGAATGACAGTGTCCTTATAACTTCCAGTGCACTAAAATACAATCTCAAAGTTATCTTCCTTCCCTGCTAACTTTCAAGAAAGGATGAATAAAGGGGAAAAAAGCCATAAAAAAGAAAACAAATGTGATCACCGCATCTAAGGACTGGTAAGCTGCAATATGTTTATTTTTTTTGCTTTAGAGTTTAGATTTTATTTTATTTTTTATCATACAGCACACATATATACAACAACTATCTATTTAATACTAGTCACACAGGCATACCTCAAGGCATGTATGAGTAAGGGATGGCTCACACCCGGGGCGGACTGACCATTCGGCCACTCAGGCACTGCCAAGGTCCCTGGGCACTAGGGGGCCCCGTCAGGGTTGCCAGCCTCAGTAAAACCAGGGACAGTATGTAAAAATCTGTTTTATTTACATCTGTCTCTGAAATGTCGATTACCGACATCCTTTTGGTCTAAAAATCCCAAGATTATAGCTGCCCCACCTCTCCAGTACCTTCTCAGCCAATAGAAACATGTCTGTGTATACTGTGTGATTGTATACTGTGTGTACATGTATGTGTATACTGTGTGATTGTATACTGTGTGGCCCCATAATCTCTGATTGCCTGGGGGCCCCATAATCTCCTATTGCCCGGGGGCCCCATGAATTGTCAGTCCACTCCTGCTCACACCAGAAATGTGTTGCGAAAATGGCACGCCGTGTTTGCATTTCCTGCACTGCGTTTAAACGCACTGCCCTTGCAATCTGTATGAGGGTGCCAATCTATTGTTAACAGTACCCCCAAAATGTAAATCACAAGTGCAGCACAACACAGTGCAATTTTAAAATAACTGCAGACACAATTTTTTGCGAGGTGCAGTACATTTTGTAGCCCATTCAAATGAATAGGCTGTTAAAACGCACAGCACAGGAACGTGTGGGATCCTAATGCAGGGAATATATGGTATGTTTCTTACTTTGATCAACCCAGCGCGCTTTATGAAAAAATTAAAACTGAGGGTCTCGCTGTACAAACTATGCAATGTACCCTGATGCTGTTTGTCAAGTATTTTTATTGAGAGTGCATAGTTTTACCTCACTAAAAAGGTTTCATACTTTAGCAATATTGCACTATGAGCTCTTTCTTCTATATATTTGAGTAAACTAGAGGTGAGTAGAGGTGATCCAGGTTAATCCAGCAGAGGGGTTCCTGGTGGAACACATCAGTCAAATTGGACTCCCAGATAGTTTCTGCCTCCTTCATCTCCATCAAATGTCTGGCATGTTATATTGTAGATTGAATAGAAAAAAGTATTTTACAAATATAACAAGGGACTATCTCCTTGTGGACAGTATAACAGGAGTACACCAGATCAAATGGGTATCCGAAGGAAGGATTCCATCTATAGGCCTCAGTGGGCCTGGACTTCCCATGTTCAGGGGAGCTTCTTTGATGCTCCCTTGTTATATTTGTAAAACACCAGTTTCTATTCGATCTACAAGATAACATGCCAGACATTTGATGGAGATGAAGGAGGCAGGGAATCTCTGGGGCAGTGTTTTTTGCTTTTAATTAGAATTTATATTTTCCCTACCCCAAGGAAGGAGATAAAATTACAAGATACATTGCTGGGACAAAGTCTATTGACGTCCTCCCCTTTCCTCGCTCCCCGCATGCTCTCATGAGCGTGCAGTGGGGAAAATCTGTATTGGCCGTATCCCTTGGACATAGCCAATCACAGATCGGTGTAAATGGCCAATCACAGCGGCCACTTACTGCATGATCGGCGTGGTCAGTAATAGATGATCTCAAATGTAAACATATGAGATCATCTCTCATTGCCGTCTCTCCCTCCTCACACAGAGGCCGCATGCGAGGAGGGAGAGCTTCTGTGCTGAATTGTGAGTGATTTTACAGTAACAAAACAGTAAAAACAAACAAACACAGTGTGCCCAAACAGCGGCCAATCAGTACCATGGTGCCAGTTATCAGTGCCATCTATAACTAGTGCCCATCAGTGCCATCTGTGCCCATAAGTGCCCATTTGTGCCATCAATGCCCATCTGTGCCATCAGTGATCAGTGCCCGTCTGTGCTCCCTCATCAGTGCACACCTATGCCACCTCAACAGTGCACATCTGTGCAATCAATCAGTGCACATCTGTGCCGCCACATCAGTGCACATCTGTGCCGCCTCATCAGTGCACATCTGTGCCATCAATCAGTGCACATCAGTGCAGGCTTAGCACACACCTGTGCAGTCTCATCACCACCAGCAACCATGTCCAAAAGGTGCTTTTCCGCTAAGGATGCATACCAAATACTTTTGGCGGCCAACGAGAGCAATGAGGGGGTCTCTTTTTCAGATTCCCTTTCAAATTCGGATTCTGAGTCTGACGTGACTTATGAGCCAGTCCTCATAGCGGAACACTGAGAGACTTAGAGGAGGAAGATACTCTGCCTGACAAACGAAGACAATCTGGTGAGGAGGCAGTGGCATCCGCCAGCACTGCAGTGCCATCCTTCAGCCCCGCAGTGCCATCCACCAGCACAGTAGTACCTCGGCAAGAAAGGCCAAGTACCAGTGGGGTGTGACCTCAGCCCCAAAGGGTTAGGACACATGCAATCTTCCCTATGCCCTTCAGAACCCCTTGTGGCTTCCTACTAATTCAGGAGAAGCTAACATTCCTGCTTTCACTGCCCACCCAGGAGTCCAGGTGGACATGGAGAATTTTTCCCCAATCAATTTTTTTTATTTCATTTTTACGGAGGACATGTTAGCATCAATTATGGCCCAGTGCAACCTGTATGCACAAGAATCTATTTTGAATAATCCAATATCCTATTATTCCTGTCCCTATGAGTGGAGAGGCCTAACAGTGGAGGAGTTGAAGATTTTTCTGGGCCTCACATTTTGTATGGGACTCACCAAAAAAAATTAATTGCATTCCTATTGGTCAACCCACCCCATCCACCACATGCTCATCTTCTCCATGATAATGCCCAGAACCAGATATCTGATATCTGACCAAAATTATAACAGGCTTTACAAAATTCAGCCAATACTAAATTATTTTTCAGAAATATTCCCCCAGTTGTTTATCCTGGACCAACACATATGTATTGATGAGTGCCTTGTTAAATTTAGTGGCAGGCTTAAAATTAAGCAGTTTATAGCCAGCAAAAGGGCCCATTATGGGGTGAAGGTGTGCAAATGATGTGACCGAGCCACAGGGTACACATATGCCTTCATAGTGTATGAAGGGAAGGACACCCAGCTGCAGCCCCCTAATTGCCCGAACTACTTGGGATCCAGCGGGAAAGTTGTTTGGGACCTCATATACACCCTACTCGACAAAGGATACCACTTGTATGTAGACTGCCAGTCTGCAAAACAAGGAGATTCTGGCAGTGAAGTGGAGGGACAGAAGGGATGTCTACATGTTGTCTTCGATCCACAATAACACCTACATGAAAAACCCCAGAAGGAATGGCCCCATGCAAAAAGCAACATACATCCATGAATACAATTTGTTTATGGGAGGAGTCTACTTCAACTACCAAATGCTCGAACCATACCTTGCCACATGACGGACATAACATTGGTATGAAAAAGTAGCATTTTTTTTTTCAATTGGCCATATACATCTCCTATATCATTAACCGCAACTCCACCCAAAACCCCCAATCCTTCTTTGGATACCAGGAGGAAATGTGCACTGCCCTTATATTCCCCAACGGCCCACCAGAAAACATCCAATCAGATGTTCTTAGTCGACTCTCCGAGCCCCACTTTCCCGATAAAAAAAACCCTCCCAAACCAACAGGCCCAATACATCAAAAAAGATGTAAGGTGTGTACCAGTAGAGGAGTCAGAAGAGACACATCTTTTTATTGTCCCCATTGTCTTTCCCAATCAGGCCTCTGCATAGGTGACTGTTTTTGCCGTTACCATACTTAAGTAAATTATTAGTGAAGTTTTGTAAACGTAAGCCTTGGTTCCTGCCATTTACCCTCACATGCAACTGGCTGCTCTGTAATTGACTCTGGCTTGTTATTCGACCATGCTTCTGCTGCCGATTCTGTACATACCTCTGCCTGATCTGGAACTGACCCTGGACTGTTATTCGACCATGCCTCTACCTACCGATTCTGTACCTACCTCTGCCTGATCTGGAACTCACATATGTGAGGGGCTCCAGAATAGTTTTTCTGGATTCCTAGATTAGGATCTGGAGACTTGGAGGCTTGGAGGCTTCAAAGAGATTTGGGTGGGAGAAGCCGCTACCCCTGTCCCCATTCTGTCCTGAATGAGGCCCTACTTCTACTTGCTGCCTGTAGGACTTAGTGCCATCATGCCTCTGCCTGTTGCACTGACCACACCACATGGACCACCTACTACCAGGACCAATATTTTTGGCACTGCTGACAATATCTGTGCCTGCACTGACCCTGGACTGTATATGGACAGTCCCACAAAACATAGCAAGAGAGTTAAAATAATTCTATGCCTCCCTCTACAACATTCAGATACCAGCTCCCTCACAATCCCAGATGGAGGACTATCTAACTAACTCAGGCATGTCCAGACTGTCCACTGAAGTAAGGGAGCTGCTTGACGAGCCTATCACCATAGGGGAGATACAGTCAGTGATAGGGGCCACTAAATTAGGGAAAGCACTGGGGCCAGATGGACTCACTGCAAAATACAAAAAAATCTTACTGCCTACCCTCGAGAAATGTATGCACAAACTCTTCAACTCACTGGATAAAACGACCGTGTGTGGGCTCCATCGGACTGTTTCCGTCGGAATATCCGACCGACAAAGTTTTAGAGCTGGGCTATAAAATTTTCCGACAACTTGATCCGATCGGACTTTGTCTGATCGTTTGTAGAGAATTCCGTTCGGGCAAAGTGCCACGCATGCTCAGATCAAATTCCTAGACCAAAGCTATTGGCTACTAGCCTGAACATAGTCCCGTCGTAACGAAATAACGTCATTACATTCCGTACGATCGGATTTTCTGACAACTTTGTCAGACCGTGTGTATGCAACACCAGTTTCGGACAAAATCCGTCGGACAAAATCTGACAGAATTTGTTGTTTGTCGTCCGACCGTGTGTACAAGGGCTAATGGCACATATCACAGTGATCCTCAAAGAAGGGAAGGATCCTACCACCTGCGGGAACTATACACCGATTTCCCTACTCAACACAGAGTCCAACTTTACCTTCCGTCCCTGATCCATCTGGACCGAGTTGGATTTGTTCCAACAAGGGAGGCAAGGGACAACACAATTAAAGTCCTTAACCTCCTACATGTGGTCAATAAGAATAAAGCCGCATACACACGGGGCGGACTGTCTGGCCAACTTAGTCCGTCAGACAATCCGACGGACAGTCCGTCATACTTTCGAATGAACGGACTTGACCACACACACCACTTTTTGAGCAGACTAATACGGCGTACTAAGTCCGCCATACTATCCGCCCTACTTTTGAAATGAACGGACTCGCCCACACACGCGGAGGAAAGTCCGCTCATTTCGAGCGCGTCTCCAGGTAGGCGGGGCCCGCGAAGGAGACGTCGCTGGCCCCGCCGCCTGGTATGGACTTAAAGGGGAACCCCAATGCCGAAAAAAATCGGCATGGGGGTCCCCATCCAAGTCCACAACAGACCCTTGTCCGAGCACGCTACCCGGCCGGCCAGGAAAGGGGGGCGAGCGAGCACCCCCCCTCCTGAGCCGTACCAGGCCGCGTGCCCTCAACATGGGGGGGTGCCTTGGCTTTATGTCACATTGGTTGGTCACATTGGTTGATGTCACATGGGGACTATGACATCGTAAGGGGGCGGGGGTCACCATGTGACACCAACCCATGTGACGTAAAGCCATGTGACACCGCCCCTTGTCCCTATATAAGTGGCCGCGCAGTGCGTCCCTGGCATTCCGGCCGGAGAGATCGTCGAGGCAACATCTCCTGGAGAAGAAGAAGAAGAAGAAGAAGAAGAAGAAGAACGGAAGGCGGCGGCGATGGCGGCGACAGAAGACCGGAGGCCGGCTTTCTTCCTCGCCGTCGGCCTCTTCTCCCGACTTCGGGGGTCTTGTCCCCCTCTTCGGTTCTTCTGCCGGGCCACCGCGCCTTCTTATAGCTCTTTTACAGGCGGTGGCCCGGCAGAAGAACCGAATCCGCTAGCAAAAGAGCTACAAGAAGATAGCGGAGGAGTCCGGCGAGAAGACCCCCGGAGCTGTGCAATAAAGTATTTTATCTCGTGTGTTGTGTTTTTTTTGGTACTTTTATTTTACAGGTGAATGGGTAGGGGTACATTGTACCCCATACTCATTCACATAGGGTGGGGGGCCGGTATCCGGAGGCCCCCTTATTAAAGGGGGCTCCCGGATTCCGATAAGCCCCCCACCCGCAGACCCAGACAACCAACGGCCAGGGTTGTCGGGAAGAGGCCCTTGTCCTCATCAACATGGGGACAAGGTGCTTTGGAGTGGGGGGGCCGCGCGGCCCCCCTTCCCCAAGGCACCCCCCCATGTTGAGGGCACGCGGCCTGGTACGGCTCAGGAGGGGGGGCGCTCGCTCGCCCCCCTTTCCTGGCCGGCCGGGTAGCGTGCTCGGACAAGGGTCTGTTGTGGACTTGGGGGGACCCCCACGCCGATTTTTTTCGGCATTGGGGTTCCCCTTTAAGTCCATACCAGGCGGCGGGGCCAGCGACGTCTCCTTCGCGGGCCCCGCCTACCTGTATACCCGCTCGAAATGAGCGGACTTTTCTCCGGGCGGGAAAAGTCCGCTCATTTCAAAAGTACGGCGGACTGGCACACACACGGGCGGATTGTCCGCCGAAATGCGAGTCCGACGGACAGTATTACGGAAATTCCGAAATACTTAGTCCGCCAGACTGCACGCTGAAAAAGTCCACTGAAGCCCACACACGAGCAGACTGTCTGCTGAAATGTGTTTCGGCGGACTAAGTAGGCCAGACAGTCCGCCCGTGTGTACGCGGCTTAAGATTCCCTGTGTTTTCTTAATCACGGACGTGGAGAAGACCTTTGACAGGGTGAACTGACAATTCATGACCTCCGTTCTGAAACATATAGGGTTGGGCAACACCATGTTACACTGGATAAACTCGATCTATGGCGATCCCTCAGCTTGTGTCTAGGCCAACGTGGTTCTATCAGACTCCTTTGGGACCAAGAACGGAACACACCAGTGCTGCCCATTACCTCTGCTCCTTTTCGCCCTGTCACTGGAACCATTTCCAACCTGGACATCACTGGAGTGGCTGTGGGAGACTTGCAGCAGAAGATTTCCGCATATGTGAATGACATTCTGTTCTTGCTTACCAATCCAGTGGCCTCTCTTCCAAATCCTCTAAGTGAATTTAGAATGTATGGTAGTCTCTCAAACTTGAAGATTAATTTCAGCAAGTCCGCAGCAATGGGCATAGGAGTGTCCTTGCGTCTCTTCACAACCGTTCAAACCAGTTTTATATTTAAATGGACAAATACAGCCCTGAAATACCTTGGTACACTTATCCCCCACAAAATATCTCAGATATTCCCCCTGAATTTTCCCCCACTGCTGACAGCTGTTTGAGCTCTGCTTACCAAATGGCACACAGGGTTACATTTAAGGTTTGGGGGATGCAGTATGCTCAAGATGTGTATTCTTCCCAAATTTCTCTATCTTCTACAAGCCCTCCCAATCCAAATATCCTCTAGTTACTTTGACCAGACCAGAGCTCTATTCTTTGACTTCATATGGGCACATAGAAGGCCTAGACTCAACAGAAGACAGCTTACGTTGCCCAAGTTGTATGGAAGCTTGGCAGTACCAGACCTCCGCAAATACCACCGGGCGACTCATCTGACAAGACTTATTGACTGGAACCGTCATTAATCCACTAAATTATTGACCCGACTTGAACAGATCCAGTCTGACCTTTTTTACCAGGGCTCCTTGGCGCCATAACTCACTGCCAAGAGACATGAAGAACCACCCCCTGATAGGTACAACCGCGTGAATATGCTTGACGCCCATTTTGTGGGTGTTTCCATTGTCCTGGTGCTCCAAGGCCTTCAAAAGTGTAATAGGTAGTCTACAAGTTAGATGTGTAATTTATGCTCCTTGAACACCTGATGGTGCTCCCTGCATGTTGGGAAGCTATATGTGGCCAGGCAGTGAAAAAGTCCCACACATGTGGTATCGTAATACTCAGGAGGAGTAGAAGAATATATTTTGGGGTGTCATTTGTGATATTTACATTCCATGTGAGAGAAATAAGCTATTACAATGACAATTTTGTTAAAAAAATAAATAAAAAATTAAATAAATCTTAATTTTACAAAGAATTGTTGGAAAAAAATGACAACTTCAAATAACTCACCATGCCTCTTACTAAATACCTTGGGATGCCTAATTTCTAAAAGGGGTCATTTGGGGGACATTTGCACTTTCCTGGCTTGTTAGGGTCTCAAGAAATGAGAAAGGCCGGCAGTACATCAGATGTGATCATTTTTTTATGATTTGCACCATAGCTTGTAGACACTATAACTTTCAAGCAGGCCACATAATACCCACTAATTTGGGTTATTTTTACCAAAGATATGTAGCAGTATAAATTGTGGCCAAAATTTCTGAAGAAAAATTGCTAATTTGTAAAATTTTATCACAGAAACAAAGAAAAATACGTTTTTTTTTTTCAAAATATTCTGTCTTTTTTCATTCATAGCGCAAAAAATAAAAAAACCCAGAGGCGATCAAATACCACCAAATGAAAGCTCTATTTGTATTAAAAAATGTTATTATTTGGGTAGAGTGTTGCATGAATGAGTAATTGTCATTCAAATTGTGAGAGCACTGAAAGCTGAAAATTGGGGGGTGCCCAGTAAAGCAAATGGTTAATGATCACATATTCTCTGTTCTCAGCTGCATAAGGGATGGAGGAAGGAGAGGTAACAGTACACTGAGCTTTCCAGTGAATGGCTGTGCAGTGGGGGGCAAGTCAGGAGAAGATCATTGAAGGAGAGTACACTGAGTTCCCAACATAGCCAGAGAACTGATCAAGGTGTGCTCTCTCCTAGTGTGGTCAGTTTTTAATAGGAAAGCGGGAACACCAGGGATTTCACACAAGGGAAGCAACACAAAGAGAACAGGATGCTTTCTCATACAAGTACATGGTACAACCGGCACATACCAGGTATATGAATTGCTGGGGTAACAAACGCTTTAAGGGATCTGAACAAATGAAACCCTGCTGAATTTTGCCCACTCTCCACTCCAATATGTCCCGCTTTCATTCTATTCCATGAGAAAATCTACAAAACAGTTAAACAATGATAGAGTTAATATGAATGTGTCTACTACAACAAGCATTTAAATTATTCATTTGAAATCTTAAAATACAACATATACCTGTGATCTAGTGTAATAAATATTTTAATTAAAAATTTGTTACATCACTTCTCTGGGGAAATATTTATAGCTCTAGACCATGGTTTACAAAAAGGAAATTCTAATTTATTTTGCTGATTTAAAGTCAGCAATTAACTGTAAGCAGCAACGTGTAAATGATTCAGAAGTAGGATAGAATGTGAAGAAGCATTTTGTAATCGTTTTTCTTTTCATTAAACCAAGGCTTTCAGTTTCTAATATCAGTTAAGCAGGCTACAAATAAATTATAGACACATTTGTGTAGTGTATCATTGCCCTAAGAACCCTAAATCATGGGGGCTGTAATATGCAAATTACAAGCTTTGTAGAGAAAAATTATCATTGGACCACCTCCTTTGGCTTCCATATCTACCTACTGGCTCTTCAGTGTCATGGGCAGTAATTTTAAGCATGTTTACATAAAACTACCCTGCAAAAAAAAAGAAAGCATTTTTACAATCTTCCCCCTCTTAGTGATCACTCGCTAGGACTGTTGTTATATTGTAACTTGGTAGATCACAAGGGGAAATTCAGCAGCAAAGCCTTGATCTCTAGGTGTATACCCAGCATAGAACAAAAGCCAAGAAAACTCCCGTTGTCCTAGTGTGGATCCTGACTGCCCTCTCCTACCTGTGTGTCATTTCTGGCAGCTTTCTCAGATACCAGACAATCTATGATGATGGCCCTTCCATGGTGATGGCTCTTTCATTCCACTCAGGTGTCAGTTTACACTAATTTCTCTGTGTGTGCTGTGGACTGTATGACATCACATCCCAGTACATATGGGCTGAGGAACGAAGGATGACCCATGAAAGCTGCACATCTATGGTGTCCTACTATGATGAATGGAGTGGCAACCCCAGCCTAGACTCTAACCAGGCCACACCCCCAAAGTGTTTCACTCCGGCCCCTGTTGACAACCTCTAGTAGAGTTTGAATTTATATGTTCCTGTCATCCCTCTATACAGGTTAGTGCAGTAGCACTTATGCTGTCTTACCATCTCATGTGTTGTTGTCAACATGGCTAGATTGCCAGTGAATTGGGAACCCTGGTCCGTTACTTATGTGTGCTTTATCTATTCCCATTAAGTGTGTCTTTTACTATAGCCCACACCATACATGATGACCAAGTTTCACATATGCTCCATATCTGTGAGGTGGAGTGTCTTTTTCCTTTTTTCCTTGTTTGGTCCCCCCTTATCCTGAACACATTCAATGTTAAAGGTATGTTATTGTATGGTGGTGTGTGGGTTTTTTTATTTAGTTTTTTTTATGCGTTGGATGGTCAGGGGCAGGGCCGCTGATAGGGCAGTACAGCCAGCCTTCCTGTAGGGGGCCCGAGCTCTGTCACTTCAGAAGAGGGGCCCGGGAACCTGCAGAGCAGGAGAGCTAGCCGAACTGCCTTCTGAAATTTGTGGATCTCCTAGCAGCGCTGACAGCTTTCTCCCTCCAGCATCTCAGTTCTTCCTACTGGCAATTGGTAAAGTGTCCTGATCTGGAGCAGAAGACAGCTGCAGTCTCAGTCTGCCTGTGTCTCTGCCGGGTCCTGAAACTCCCCCTTGTCAATGTTATCTCTGGTCAGCATGAGTAGGAAGCTTCACCTCCTCCCTGAGTGCTGACCTCTCATCCCCCTCCAGATCTGCTCTCACTGCTCTGTGCTCACTGAACTCCAGGGTTTGGATAGAGCAGTGCTTCTGCTGGAGGGGGTGAGGGGGTGAGGGGGGGGGGGGGGTTGCTGCTGGAACAAAGTCACAAAACTTTAGGATTTTGGAGAGAGGGTGAATATGAAGCCAGCCTAGAACTGCAGATAACTGTCAATGCAGTGCTGAGCAAGAACCCAGTGGACACATCTCTCTCTCCCCAGCTGCCAGGCATCTCTGCCCAGCTATTTCTATATACCATCCCTAAGGTCCCTTTATACTTCATATAGCAGTAACAAACATTCCTGCTCATTTTTTCTTTTCTTTTTTTTTCTTGTTTTTCACACATAGGGTAACCCATTCACTTGAATGGGCTTCCATATATGTGACAAACATATAGAGGCTTCAGAAACTTTTAAGGCATGCAGCGTTGCCACATGACAAAACGCATGTCTTCTCATTGCATTTGGGGTGACATTAACAATTATTGTGCACCACAAATTCTATGCGCATGTGCAGCGCATTTCCAAAATGCACTGCAAATTGCCCATTACTTGTGCACTTGTCACACATTCAGGTCACCTCCAACGTGAATGTGGCCTAATGTCTCATATACACTGCTAGTTTACTTTTGCTAAACCCCACAGGCTGAACGAAAAAAAACCCTGACACCTCAGGTCAGAGCCTCTGTACTAACAATCTAATGTTAGTACAGTGATCTCCCCTGCTATTCTATTGTATTCTGACAAGGGGACTCCCCACCAGAACACTCCGGTCAGGGAGATGGTCAGCATCCCTTTTTTGATCAAGCCCCTTCGACAAAAGCCAGCTGTCATACCGGGCTGTATACATGCCATGGCTGCAACGCTTTACTTCAGAGCTGAGGCATTTGTACTGCAGGCTGCAGAATTTGACTGGCAGCACCATCTGTCAAACTTCCCATTGAGTTCAATGGGGCTGCTCTGCACCTTCAAGCCAAATACTTGGCTTACAGCTGCAATGCGGTCTCACAATGTAAAAATGTAAAATGTAAAATAAAAACAACAGGTGTCATGAGGCAGCAGTAGCAAGGCTCTTATTTCTGCAATGGCTGCAAAGCATACCATTGTGACCATGGCATTTTAGCAATTTGATTTTCCGGGGGCCCTGTCAGGTAGGTTGTAGGGGGCCCCGTGATTTCTAACAGCGGCCCTGGTCAGGGGGTGTTTTTGCTTTTTCTCCTTTTTATTCTTTCTTTGGGGACAGTTTACTGTAAATATAGGTTTGACTGTATGCTAATTTGAAAAGACTAACTACGTCTCGTTTTTGTAAATATATATATATGTTAGATGTTTTGTGATGTACACATGGATGTTGTCAGATCCTATAAAATTCATGTGGTTTCGTATTTAATATTTTGTGTTATATGCTTTCTACACTTTTGGGCTTTAGTTTCCTTCTTTACCTTTGTTTTATGAATAATATATGTAATAATAAATAAACTTTTAAAAATTTTCTAATAATGACTGATGTATATACATGTTTTACCTGAACCATGGGGATTACCACTTAAAAGCCCCTCTTCTACAATACTTATTTTTCTAATATGTATCGGGCTGGCATCCCACAGGTGTGGAGTGTGTGGAACATGGTTTTCCCTCCCTTTAGGCCCTCATTTTAACAAATTTTGGCTCTTAGGAAGTCCTGGATGTGAGCATGGGAGGAGGTGAGAGGAGAGCCAGATAGCAAGAGGTCTTGGGTCGAGCAAAGAGGTTTCTTGGGTGATATGCTTAGGGTGATATTTTGAGATTAAATCAGTGACGTAGCTCAGGGCAGAGTTGTGGATGGCTTTGTATGTTGTTAATGTTTTAAATATTATACAATGGGTGAACAGAAGTCAGTGGTGGGTTTGGCAGAGAGGGGTGGTAGACACAAAATGGTTATATACAGTAGAATGCGACTCTGCACACCAGTGGTGTTAAACCCAATGCTGCAAGCAAGAAAAAAAAATCACCCCAAAACTAATAAATGTGATTATGTGTACCAATAAATTCTATAAACATATGCATCATAATATCAATCAAAACTGTATACCATACACACGTATATGATATGCAATTAAAATAATCAAGAGAAATAATTACCACACATATGTGCATGCGTGAATATGTGATTTGTGTAAGTCCACAAAATTGTTCAGTCCAGTAAGAAAGATGTGTAGCAGAAGAAACCTCCACTGTTTTCCCCTTTGGGCATACTCTCACCTTGTAAAAATAACCCTAATAACAAAGGTCATATTGCACCTCCGTATAGAACAATGAGGTTCATATTGACCCAGCTGGACTCTCCTCAGGATTCAAACTATCCTCCTTAGAAATCCCACTTGATTAGCCCAGCAGTCATCAATAGTTCAGATGAGCTGGCTAAGCTATACTAGCATAGGCACTGTTACATCCATCCACCTTAGCAGTATTGATTTTTAAAGAGTTACATACAGAGGTAGACCAACAATGAGGGAGTTATAGTAGTCTAGGGAAGAGATAACAAGAGTGGAATTAGTAGCTTGGTGGTTTTATTGGTTAAGAAGGGATGCATTTTAAAAATGTTGCCGATATATATATATATATATATATATACACACATATATATATATATATATATATACACACACACATATATATATATATATATATATATATATATATATATATATATATATAGACATAAATATGTAATGTTTTAAAAAAAATGTTTTAAGGAGGATATATGTTATACTATTCATAAAGTAGAATTCTTTCTGTAACTGCATACATGAATGCCTCCTGCTCAGTAACTTCTTATATGAATTTCACCTTCTCAGTAACTTCATAGATGAATGCTGCCTGTTCAGTAATTGCACAGCTGGATTCTATCTGCTCAGTGATTAAATAAATTAATAAATATGTCATGTTTTTAAAAAATGTGTTAAGGATATATGTTATACTATTCAGAACATAGCATTCTTTCTGTAACTGCATACATGAATGCCTCCTGCTCAGTAACTTCTTATATGAATTTTACCTTCTCAGTAACTTCAAAGATGAATGCTACCCGTACAGTAACTGCATAGATGAATATTACCTGTTAAGTAACTGCATAGATGCATGCTACCTCCTTAATATTGCATAGGTGAATGCTACCTGCTCATTACCTGTATAGATGAATGCACCTGCATAGTAAGTGCATAAATGAATTCTAGAAGCTAAGTAACAGCAAGATAAATGTTACCTGGTTAGTGACTACATGTATAAATACTATCAGCTTAGCAAATGCATGGGTGAATGCATAGGTGAATGCTACCTATTCAGTGACTTCATGGATGAATGCTACTTACTCAGCAATTAAATGGATGAATGCTACCTGTTCAGAAGGGATGAGCTGCTGGTCCACAGAAATGGACAAGGGGTAAATGAATGTTCGTCCTCCGGCTGCAGTGAGAAGTGAAACATTTACCAACAATAATACTACAGCTGCTAAATGTAATAGCAAGCTGCTCAGGGACCTTGGGTGTTGGCAGCTGGCAGATGCTGGTATCCTAACAGCCAGTAGATCATCCTTGCCTGGCCCATGCAGCAATCAGCTGTATATTCCTGGCTGACAGGTGAAAGTAAACAAATCATACAATGACCTCCTGGTAAAGCACCTTGTCCCATCTTGATGAGGGCAAGGGCCTTTTCCCCACAACCGTGGCCCAGTGATTGTGGGGGTTTGCAGGCATTTCAGAAGGGCTTATTGGGATTTAGAAGCCTCCTTCACTAATTCAGATACCAACTTCTTCCTGATGTGAATGAGGAAAAGATACATAGTGCAACAGCACCCACAGCTGCCTGAATGCCTGAATAGGGACTACATCTGATAGAATGCATTCACTGTTTTCCCATCAATTTTCCACCTGGCTCCTTTGATATTTCAATCAATTGAAATATCACATAGTGCTGACAGGGCCACCTACTGCTTGAATTTCAATGAATTCAGTAGGAGTAAGAGGAGAACAAACTTCAAGACATGCATTGACAGTTTAAAGTGGTCGTAAACCATTACATAAACCCAGTGAAGTGACTGACCTCAGGTGATACACAGAGGTGAAACAAATCCTCCTACATAAGTTGTACCTCTATAGTTGCAGTCTTCTCTTCTCTACATCTATTCAAAGTCCAAAATTTATAAAGTTGAGAAAACAGTGGGCAGAGAGTTGAAATTATACACTGAAGAGCTCAGTGAGGAAAGCTCTGAGAGCTGATTGGAGGGAATGGACACCCCCTCCCCTTCATACAGCACACAGAAACAGAGCAGTGGTTGTCAATCAGCAGGAGTTCCCTCCTCTCTAACGTTTGCCTCTTTGTGTCAGAAAAACTTGTCAGAAGTGATTCATGCTGATATTAGAGGAACAAAGCAGCAGACAAAAATGACTCTTATGCCGTGTGCATACAATTGGAAATTCCGCCAGCAAAACTCAGATGAGAGCTTTTTGTCGGAAAATGGGACAGTGTGTATGTTCCATCGGTCTTTTGCTGGTGGAATTCCAGCCAGCAAAAGATTGAGACCATGCTCTCTATTTTTCGGTCGGGAAAAGTTTGTATCCGAGAATGCGATAGTCTGTACCAATTCCGACGTGAAAATTCCTACACATGCTAAGAAACAATTCGACGCATGCTCAGAAGCATTGAACTTCATTTTCTCAGCTCGTGTTGTACGTCACTGCGTTCTTGAGTTCAGAGAACTTTTGTGTGACCGCGTGTATGCAAAGCAAGCTTGAGCGGAATTCTTGGATGGTTTTTCTCGTGTGTTTTTTTTTTCTCGTGTGTACGGGGCATTAGTATTCTTAATTGAGACATGTAAACACTATAGAGAGATATACTTTGTTCATATTTAATGTCTGAGTTTTACAACCACTTTAGAGCTATTTGCTTTTACCCACATGACTGTAATTTTCAAATTTCATTAGACTTAACTGAAAACAACTGTCACTTTAATTGAAAATAATGATACTTATTCTGGTGTGTTAGCTTTGTAAATAGAGCCTGATGCATTAGGTGTTATGAATAGTATGGCTACTTTAGTGAGCATTACAGTTATTATTAGAAAATATTCAAATCACAGATGCACTGGGCCTTTTTAAAAAAAAAATATATTGGTTTTACGAATAATGAAAAATATGGTATAATTTGGATTGTCAAAGTGAAAAAGATTAACATTGACAGGTTTGACAAGAGCAAAGATAGCAGCTAGAATATGTCCTAAGTACATCATTGTTTCTATATGGTTATGCGGTGTGGATAGTAGATCCCTCACACTTGATTAACCACTTGAGGTCTGTGCCACAGCTGAATGACGGCTACAGTGCGGACCTCAATTTCCGGGAGGCCGTCATAGGATGTCCTCTCCTGTGCAGGTCCCATGCACGGTGCGCGGGTAGCGCGCTGTGATCACCGAGTCACAGAGACTCGGCTGATCACCAATCCTAGTAAGGGGCTGGTCCTGGCCCCTTACCATGTGATCAACTGTCAGCCAATGACAGCTGATCACATGATGTAAACAAAAGCTTGGTGATCGTTTTTTTTCTCCTCACGCTGAAAAAAAAAGCTGATCCCTGGCTTATGTTAAAGGGACATCGGTCCCGAAGAGGAAGATGGCACATCTGCCTCCTCTGTGACATTTAGTACCCCCTGTGAGTGCTACCTGTCACTGTGCCCATAGTGCCCACAGTACCATCTATCAATGCCCATGAGTGCCACCTACCAATGCCCATGAGTGCCACCTATCAATGCCCACAAGTGCCACCTATCAATGTCCACCAGTGGTGCCAATCAGTGCCACCTAGCAGTTCTGCCTAGCAGTGCTTAGCAGTGCTGCCTGTCTGGACAGGAGGGGAGTTTAAGTGCCCAGTAAGCAAGTGGTTAAACCAGTTAAAGTGAGGTCTTCAAGTATGACTTAAACAGCCAAGTATTCTACCATGAGAAAAATATAAGGAGAGGAAGAAGAAGAAAATGGAGAGAGATAAAGATGGGAAAGGAACAACTAGAAACCAAGGAAATTCAATACTTGAGACACCTACTGGTGAAAAAAATACAGTCCTAGTTAGACCAAAGTACTTGAATAAGGCCTAGTCAAATGATCCTTTAACTGGATTGGAAAGAAAGATTCTCTGGTTGCCTTGTGTCAGGAAATCTTAGATGAGGTCAAGGTGAGAATTGAAAGGAAGACATTAATGCTGGTTTTTCCACATCTGGTAAGTTAAGACCCATAAAGGCCTTCCATTTGGAGTTAAAACGCTTTATAGAGACATCGTTTTTTCAACTCATTTTTGACATCTGTGATGGTTGGCGGTTTTGGGGAAGTCCATTTTTGAGTATAGCTCTGCATGTGACCAACAAACAAATGTAAGTCCATTGTGGGTGGCAGAGAAGTCACATAGGTGGTTCTGAGGCAGATTGAAGTTTTGATGAGCCATAACTGAATAGGAGTATCAGAGGATCCTTAAGGATGGAACACCTAGTAACCCCATGCATAAAGCCAGTCACCTGATCACAGAAATGAGATGTGTGTGAATTTGACCAGAAACAATGTTTAAGGGAGGGTTTATTAGTTCTGCACAACTGGCAGTCAGATGACTGGAGGTATCTTTATCTATGATGAATGGGATGGAGATTCTGTGAAGGAGCTTGATTTGTGACTCTTGCCAGAGTTTTTGTAGGTCACTAGCTTCATTATGATACTGTAACGAGCAGGTATTTTATCCGTAAGCATGTTATCCAGGAAGTCTTTATGCCATTTAGATACAGAAGAGGCCACAAGGGTTTTTGTAAAAAAAAAAAAAAAAAACATGAGAGGTGTGTATATGTATGAGATGGAATAGGTTTAAAGGTGGAGCAGGCAATCTATCTGTGACAGTTGGCATTGCTTAGTCTTCAGGACTTTGCATAATCAGAACCTTGTAGGGGCACTGGTTCTTTAAACCTATTTGCAGGATTATAGAAATGATTATAATAATTATTATCATTATCATTGTTATTATTTAGACAGTTATAAGAGACTAAACATTTTATTACGGAAATTCACATAAATAATATGCTTTGAAGCTAACCCTCTTCAATTTGTCATGCCTGCTTTTTGTCATGTAGTTCAAATAACATGACATTTATTATAGTCTACAAATCTAATTTAACAAAGACAATTGAATTACCTTGTGTGCTCTTGGATGATGAAAACAAGAAAATGTAGATCTGAAACAAGCATCTATTTTTTTTTTTACATATAAAGGCTGCCCATGGATACAATGTTTCGAAAAAGACCACGCTTGTGCAAAATACGGTTGATAATAACAACAATGAACCTTGTTAACGTTATCCAAAATAATACAATATAGTTGCAGCATAATAGATTGCTTGTTTCTGAAATGAGAGACACTTCTTAAGGATCCAGCGTGACATGACACAGAATCCCTGCTGTGGGAGAGTGTTTTAACTGAAAAGTATGTCCAAGTGTTGAAATTAGAGCTCCAGCTGGGAACCTTCTGGTAAAGGCCAAAGTTGCATATTATATATGCTGAACAAGGCCACTAATGCTTTCACATAATCAATATAATCAGTACGCATGCTGTGAGGAATAAGCTAGCAACAAGATATTGTAGTGCGCTACAACTAACTGCTAACTCTGGAGCACTGCGTACCGTATAACAAATCCTAATGTCGTTGACCCAGGCTGTGTTGTTTTATTCACACAAATGTTTGATTCGAAACTTTTTGAATACCAATCCGTAATGCAAAACAAGTTAAAAGCAAGTTTCTAAAATTGAAGTACTGATTGTAGTGTAAATCACTGCGAATGAATATTTTACAATGTAAGTTTTGAAGAGTTTATTTATTTAAACAGTTTTAACTATACAGTTATCATGACAACTTGACAAAACAATAAATGCAAGTAAACAAAACAAATAAACGCAGGAAAAAGGAATATATACAAGGCTGTATTTAGCATAATGAATTTAAGCCAGTGTCTATGGATCAGGGTAATAGAGGGAGCACCAAGCCTTATACATTACAATATCTAATGCCGCGTACACGCGATCAGAAATTTGGCCAGCAAAAGACCGATGAGAGCTTTTGGTCGGAAAATGCGATTGTGTGTATGCTCCATCGAACTTTTGCTGGCCGAATTTTGGCCAGCAACATGTTCTCAATTTTTCAGTAAGAAAAAGTTCCTATCCAAAAATGTGTTTGTGTGTATGCAATTCCGATGCGCAAAAACTCATGCATGCTCAGATTCAACTACGAGATGGAAGCTATTGGCTACTGGCTATTGAACTTCCTTTTTCTAGTCCCGCCGTACGCGTTGTACGTCACCGCGTTCTTAACGGTCGGAATTTGGTGTGACCGTATGTATGCAAAAAAAGCTTGAGCGAAATCCCGTCAGAATTCTGCCGGGAAAACCATCAGAGCTTTTTACGACCAAAATTCCGATAATGTGTACGCGACATAAGGCTCTGTTCACACATAGTGTGGTGACCTGTTTATTTCCGCACTAAAAGAATGCAGGTCACTGCTACAGTTGCTACAATTATTTTATATGTGCCCTATTTACTCTGCAATGAACCCCAGAGGTGCAGTGCAATTAACTGCAATAAAATGCTGACATGCTGCATTTTAACGAAGTGGATTGGACAGAATTGCATGTCGCCAGAGCAACTGTGTTACTGTACATTGACATGAATGAGGCGTCACTTTTGTGCACTTCATATAAAGATTGTACAAAAAGAGAAGGCTGTGTAATGTGCAGAAAGGTGCATCAAACTGCCCCCTACCACCAGTTCACTGAGCTGGAACGTACAGCTGCCAGACACTAACCTACTGTAGTTTAGTGTGTGGCAGCTGTCTGTTGCAGTGTGAACAGGCCCTTAATGATAAATTATTATTTTTTTGTCCACCTCTGGACATTTGTAGCTACAATCAGGAAGTGATTTATAAAGGGAAGTGTGTGTGTGGGGACTGTTAAGAGGAGCCCGAAGATTAACTATATGTCAAGAAAAAGAACACCATCCCCACTTTCTCTTTTGGTACCCATGATATAAATTATATAGTCAAAAGTATTGTGACACCTGCCTTTACACATAGGAACTTAATTTCATCCCAGTCATAGTTCATAGGGTTCAATATTGAGTTGGCCCACCCTTTGCAGCTATAATAGCTTCAACTCTTCTGGGAAGGTCACACAAGGTTTAGGAGTGTGTCTATAGGGATGCTTGACCATTCTTCCAGAAGAGCATTTGTGAGATCAGGCACTGATGCCGGATGAGAAGGCCTGGCTTCCAATCTTCACTCTAATTCATCCCAAAGGTGTTCTATTGGGTTGAGGTCAGGACTCTGTTTTGTGCATTGGTGTGCAGTCATTTTGAAACAGGAAGGAACCATCCACAAACTGTTCCCATAAAATTGAGACCATGAAATTGTCCAAAATGTCTTGGTATGCTAATGCCTTAGGAGTTCTCTTCACTGGAACTAAGGGGCCAAGCCCAACCCCTGAAAAACATCCCAACACCATAATCCCTACTCTACCAAATGATTTGGAGCAGTGCACAAATGCAATAAAATAAAAAAAAAACATTCATATTAGTCTCAGCCTTCATAGAAGTTTACAGTCTAATATCACAAGACACACAAGTATGATACCAATGGATATATGTTTGGAAATTAAAGCCATAATACATGCTTTGAAACCATGATGTTTCAAAACATTATTGCGATGTTGTATCATATCTCAACTCCAGATAAAGATATCAAGGTTAACATCCTTCAAATGATCTCTATAATTTCTTAACTTAAACTTTTGTCATCTTCCAAATCTCCATACAACTTTGCATCTAATCTTATGAATACATTTAGCTACATTTGCGCTAATGTTTCTTCTACTATGATCCACTGCGGAGCGCGGAATTTAATCTGACCAAACCAGGCATGGGACAATTCCAACCAGGCTATAACTACATTGGTAAAAATAAGTAGCCCCCTTTTGGGGGAGTTATGAGAAATGACCCGTCCCAAACAAGATATTGCGCTAAAGCTGTAGGTAAATAAGAGAACCTGGACCTTTGCTAACTGGAGGAGTGGATTTGATAATAAAGCTGCCAGTGCCTCCACCCAGGACAGAGCCTCTGCGAATAGAAGAGATTTCCTTTCTGGGAAATTAACCAGTAATTTAGACAAAGTAATTGAGCTTAGAAGAATTACCTCAACCAGCATTACATTAACCATAAGCATATTGATGCACACCAGCATTAAAATAATACAAGATTTATATAAAAAGAGATTAATAAGAGTACATACATCCAATTTATAAACAATGTATACTGTAATCAGCAAGGGACCTTATAGGTGTCCTTTGATATATTAAAGTGATTGTAAAGTCTCGTTTTTTGTTTTTTTTTGTTTTTTATTAACAAACTTACCTCCTGTGTGCAGTGTTTTTACACAGGCAGGGCAGCCTGGATCCTCCTCTTCTCGGGTCCCTCTTCACTGCTCCTGGCCCTTCCCTCCTGTTGAATGCCCCCACAGCAAGTAGCTTGCTATGGGAGCAATGGAGCCAAGCTGCAGCTCTGTGTGTCAATTCAGACACGGAGCTACAGTTCAGCCCCACTCCCTCTCTCTCCTGATTGGCTAACTGACTTTGATTGACAGCAGTGGGAGCCAATGGCACTGCTGCTTTGTCTCAGCCAATCAGGAGGGAGAGTCCCGGACGGCTGGGGAACTCGTGGACATCATTGGAAAGATATGGGGCTCAGGTAAATATTAGGGGGGCTGCTGCACACTGAAGGTTTTTTATCTTAATGCATAGAATGCATTAAGATAAAAATCTTCTGCCTTTACAACCACTTTAATTCTTTTGATATAAAAGTCACATTTGCAGTTTACCATAGCAACTACTAAAAGAGCTATGCTTCCATTAGTTAGAACTCCCTTTCCCAAAGGCTTAAGGAGCCTTTATCTTTTTTCCATAACATCCATTTAGATTGCAAGCTTATATGTGCAGGCCTCTAGCTCATACTGAATCTTGTTACTGCTGTCATTTTGTCTTATTATAGAGGTATGTCTGAAGCACTTTTTTTGGATTCGTTTTACTTTATTTGTAAGGCTTTCTCTGTAAATCTATATGGGAGATATTGTGGATACATTTTTTTTTCAGATGTTTTTAGCATTCATCTTAATGCCCTCATAGATTGTCTGGCCATAAGAGACTGCCACAACACCATAATCTGTCATTTTCCATCAGTTTTTATCAGCATTTTTTCATGTACCATAGAAAAGAATTGGTTTATTTATTTTCAGAAACATCATTTTTTTCTCTTTCAAAAAGAGGTATTTTGGTTGATTTCCATGTAGACCAACATGAAAGTAGGCATACAGAGTCTGGACCATCCTTTATTGATATCCCATGCTGTTTTGCTCATTTCTACCTACGTGTAAATGGTCCTCCCAGGTTGCATTTGGAAGTTGATCAGACAGTATTTTATGCCAGAAATGAGTATGGTCATAAAGATCTAGAAAAAGGCCTAAAGAGTTGGATTGGGATGCACATAGCAGCAGGATGTTAGTTTAATCAAAGGGATATTCCTCCAAGAAACTGTAAAATAGTGTCTTACCTTCATTTGTCTTAGGACGCCAAAAATAACATTCTTTGCATCAAATGCTTATAAAACGTATATTATAAGCAAAGACCCAATAAACTTTGTGCAATTTGTGCTAGTGTCACTTGGGAATAGGAAATGTGTCCAGAACTGATTGCTAATGTGCTTTACAGGAAAGAAGCTTGCAAACTTTCACATGTTGTATTGCAACTTGACAACATGCAGAAAAAGCTAAAAATTGTCCTAAGATCCATGCAAAACTATACATCTCCTGACATTTCAATTGTGAGTGTTCAGCAGAATTGTAATAGTATATCCATAATTTATCACATGCCGGTGTCAGCTCACCACAGCGTGCCATGAAAGGAGATTCTAATCTTGGAAATACATATTTATTGTGGATTAAAAGTGAGGATTTATTATGTTAGCCTGAACACACATAAAAGTGAATCTGTGATTTTTGTGTGTGTATTCAATTGTATGAGCTCATGTTTTTTTATTATTTTATGATGCAGTAAGGAAAATAGATTTCACTGTAATATGTGATATTACATGCAGCAGATGTTTGGAATGATGTTAAAGGGCTATTAAGCTTCAACCTGGACATATACAGTAGATGCTATTGCACATTAGAGAGCTATCTGACCACCAGACAGTTTTGTGCTTCCAAGCATACATGTTTGTATCTTTATTTAAGGTGGCAGCAGGTTCATATTTTTCTTATTACATAGTCACAGTTTAGGGCAGTAAAGTAAGCTAGACAGCTTTTAACAAAAGCAGGATAGTTGCTAAATTCAACTGCAGGAATGGATGTGGTGGTAAGGTGTTGGATGAAGGGGGTAATAAGATTCTTTGCAGCTCAAGTATCCCATTGCTTTCTGCATTTTCACTGGACAGTCCTGACTGGTATGGTATACAGTCCAATTGAAGATCTGCATAAAAAAAAAAAAACTGTGAGTTTGTTGCTTCCAGTAGCCTATTTTTACTGAGCCTGTGAGAATAATAGGATATTTATTACAGCTTACCTGTAAAATCCTTTTCTTGGAGTACATCATGGGACACAGCGCCTTAAGTAATTACTTAATGGGTTATAGGCCACCTTCAGGTGCTGACACTGGTATACCCAATCAAGGAAGTTCACTCCTTATATAACCCCTCCTCCTTCCAGAAGCACATACAATTTTTGTAGCAAAGCATTATACTTAAATCCCCAAAAGAGGGGAGGGACCTCTGTGTCCCATGATGTACTCCAAGAAAAGGATTTTACAGGTAAGCTGTAATAAATATCCTATTATTGTCACAGGTTCAGTAAAAATAGGCTACTGAAAGCAACAAACTGACAGATTTTTATGCAGATCTTCAGTTGGACTGCATACCATACCATTCAGGACCGTCCAGTGAAAATGCAGAAAGCAGTGGGATACTTGAGCTGCAGAGAATCTTATTATCCCCTTCATCCAACACCTTACCACTACATACATTCCTGCAGTTGAATTTAGGATGGGACACAGAGCCCCCAGGGTAGCCCCAGACTTGAGGACTTATACTGCTGCCTGCAGCACACTGCGCCTGAAGGCGATATCCTCATACCTCCTTACATCCACCTGATAAAATTTTTGTGAATGTATGCACTGAAGACCAAGTTGCGGCCTTACAGATCTGAGCTATGGAGGCGTGGTGACGCACTGCCCAAGAAGCACTAATCACCCTGGTAGAGTGTGCCTTAACTTGAAAAGGGGGAATCTTACCCTTTAAATTATAAGGTTTGAATTATAACTTGCCAAATCCACTTAGCGACAGTGGATTTCCATGCTGCCTGTCCTTTCTTAAGACTCTCTGGCAGAATAAATAAGACATCAGTATTAAGAATCTGAGCAGTTATCTTTAAATAGATTCTCACTGCTCTCACCACATAAAGATGGCACAATGGTGTAGTGGTTAGCACTCTCAACTAGCAGTAAAAAGGGTTGCTGGTTTGAGTCCCAACCACGACATTACCTGCTTGGAGTTTGCATGTTCTCCCTGTGCGAGTACTCCGGTTTACTCCAAAGACATGCTGGTAGGTTAATTTGCTTCTGTCCAAAATTGGCCCTAGTATATGAATGGGGACCTTGGATTGTGGGCTCCTTGAGGGTAGGGGCTGATGTGAGTGTGCAATATACAGGGATAAGCCCAATTGTAGACACTTACTCAGGTTGAACTGGATGGACTGGTGTCTTTATTCAACCTTACTAACTATGTAAGACAACGTAGTGACTTTTCTTCCCTGGAACATGGTTTTGGAAAAAACGATGGCAGGACGAGGGCGTAACACCACTCTGTCCTCATGAATAAACAAATATGGCTCTTTACAAGAAAGAACAGCCAATCCCGAAACCCTCCTTACTGAGGATATAGCAACCAAAAATACCAGTTTCCTTGTCAGAAGGACTAAGGGAATCTGTCTCCTCCTTTCCATTGCCTCTTTCTGTGGGGGTCTCCCAAGGCTCTGTTCTTGGACCCCTTCTCTTCTCTATCTACACCTCCTCCCTTGGTCACTTGATAACCTCCCATGGCTTCCAATACCACTTATACGCCAATGACACCCAAATCTATCTGACTACTCCTCACCTCACTCCTTCAGTCTCCTCTTGAATTAATAACTTACTAACTGACATATCAGCCTGGATGTTGCACTACTTCCTTAAACTAAATCTCTCTAAAACTGAGCTATTAATATTACACCCTGCACATGCCCCCCTCCATGATTTTTCCATCAAAATCAACAATGCAACTATCAGGCCCTCCCCTCACACCAAGGTCCTTGGTTTAATACTAGACTCTGACTTGTCATTTCAGCCCCAAGTCCAATCATTGTCAAAAGTTTGTAGAATTCACCTCCGTAACATCTCTAAAAGTTGCCCCTTTTTAACAAATGAAATTGCCAAGCTCCTCATTCACTCCCTTGTTATCTCTCGCCTTGACTATTGCAACTCCCTTCTCATTGGCCTACCCCTCCATAGGCTATCGCCTCTTCCGTCTATCATGCATGCTACTGCTAGACTTATCCACCTTACCAACCACTCAGTGTCTGCCAAACCTCTCCTCCAATCCCTACACTGGCTCCCAATAACCCAGAGAATTAAATTCAAATTACTAACCACAACATACAAAGCCACTAACAACTCTGGCCTGAGCTACATCACCAATCTTGTCTCCAAATATCACCCAAATCGTCACCTCCGCTCTTCTCAAGACCTCCTACTCTCAAGCTCTCTCGTCTCCTCCTCCTATTCTCATCTCCAGGATTTCTCCAGAGCCTCTCCCATCCTCTGGAACTCACTACCTCCACTGGTCTGGCTATCCCCTACTCTCGCTACCTTCAGGCAATCCCTGAAAACTCATCTCTTCAAGGAAGCCTATCCATGTCTCCAACTAATCTCCTACCACTTCCATCAGCTCATTCCCCACAGTTACAACCTTTTGTACCACCTGCCCCACCTTATTAGGTTTTAAGCTCTTCTAAGCAGGGCCCTCCTAATCCTCTTGTATTTTATTATATTGTAACTGTATTGTCTTCTTTTATATTGTAAAGCGCTGCGTAAACTGTTGGCGCTATATAAATCCTGTATAATACTAATGATAATAATATGCTGTATCGGTTCAAATGGCTGTTTTTGTAACACTGACAAAACTAAGTTCAAGTCCCAATGTCTTAAAGGAGATTTAACTGGCAGATTAATCCGCATCACCCCTTGCATAAACCCTGGACTAAGAATGCGTAGCAAGCGGTCTTTAAAATAAAATCAATAAGGCTGAGACTTGGCCCTTAAGAGGACTCAAAGCCAACTTCATCTCTACGCCTAATTGTAGAAAGGCAAGAATTCTGCCTATGATATATCTTCGAGGGTGCCAAGCCTTGGATTCACACCAGGAAACATAAGCCTTCCAGACTGTATAATATATAGTTCCAGAAGCTGGTTTGCTTGCATTAATCAAAGTAGAGATAACTGACATGGAAATCCCACGTTTCTTCAGAATGTGGGTTTCAACAGCCAGGCCATTAAATTTAACGTTCGTAAAGTAGGATGGAATATCGGCCCCTGTGAGAGCAGGTCTGGCCTTAGTAAAAGGGACCATGGATCCTCCACTGCCATCTTTATGATTTCTGCATACCATGACCTTCTAGGCAATGCTGGTGCTGCCAGAATTACTGGTTTTCTTTCCAGCTTGATCCTGCAACGAAGTTGAGGCAGCAATTGAATAGGGGGAAATGCATAGATCAGTGAGAACTGATCCCACTGTATCACCAACGCATCTGTTCTGCATGCAAATGGATCCTTTGTTCTGGACACAAAGTTGTCAGGGTGAAGAGACCATTTCCCTAAGAATAATCAGTTGGCGGCACAAGTAGTCCGCCTGCTAATTCTCTATTCCTGGAATGAAGACTGTCGATATTTCTTTCTGCCTAAGTTAGAATATGGTTCACCTCTTTCTGCGCTGAAAGACTCTTGGTCCCCCCTAGGTAATTGATATAGGCTACAGCCAATCCCTTAACCTGGAAGTCCAGGCTTTCAGAGCCAGATGCACTGCCCGAATCTCTAGGATGTTGATGGGCAAGGCTCTTTTGGTTCTTGAACACTGTCCTTGGACAGTTGTCTCCTCTAGTACTGTGCCCCAGCCTAAAAGGCTGGCATCTGTCGTTACCACTTTCAAAATAACTGGTCTGAAGGATTTTCCTTTTAGCAGATTCTTTAATAACCACCAATTACTTTGGGACACCCTTGGGGACAGCCGCATTGGCAAGTCCAAAGCTTGGATTGTTTTGTTCCAAGCAGATAGAATACTGTTTTGCAACACTCTCAAATGGAACTGGGCATAAGAAACTGCTTTGGAAGAAGCCACCATTTTTCCTAACAACTTCATGCAAAGGTGAATGGAGGGAAGGGATCTACTTCAACCTGTCCCTCTGCACCAACTCTGTAATGGAGTTATCTTTTGCCTGGGGCAAGAACACCCTTTTTCTGGGCTGTATCTATGATCAGACCCAAATACTCCAGCTTTTTTAGAGATTTTAAGGGAGACTTCTTTAGGTTGAGAAAGCAACCCAGACTTTTCCAGGTAAATGGTTGTAATGAGTACACTTTACTATTAGCAATAGATCATCTAGGTATGGCAAGACTGTTTATGCCCTGTGTCTTAACCTGGCTAGAGGTGGAGCTAGCACTTTTGTGAACACTCAAGGTGCTATAGCTGGCCCGAAGGGCAAGGCTAAAAATTGAAATGCTGTTATTCTACTTTGAACTGCAGAAACCTTTGGTGAGTGGGAAACATATGAACATGCAGATATGCATCCCTGATGCTGATAGACGCCAGAAGTTCTCCTCCTTTTAGGATAGAAACTACTGGCCTGATCGACTCCATAGAAAGGAGCGGATCTTCAGGAACTGATTTATATCCTTCAGTTGTTTCCTCCGTAGAGGGGTAATTGGTTTGCCTTTCTTCCTGATCACCTGAGGGGGTGGAGGCAGTCGAAACTGCCTAGAGGCAGATGCCCTTGGCACAGGGGAAGGAGTCTGTTTAAATAAAAGGACTTTATACCTTCTTTTGGGCAAAAGAGTATCTTTCCCACTAGAAATCATTTGGATGTATTTGCCAAATTCTCCCCAAATAGTCGCTTCCCATGAAAAAGGAACCTAGTCAGAAGTTTTTTGCAAGGTGCTTCGGCTGACCAATCTTTTAACCAAAGGGATGTGTATTAGCACAGGCAAAAGGTGGGACATTTGGTGAATAGAGTCTTTCATGGCTTCTATGGCAAAACATAGTGCCTTTGGTAGTTCAGCTAACTCACGGGCCTGTTGTGCAGGGACCTCCTTAAAGCGGGAGTCCGCCGTTTTTTTTAAAAGCCAGCAGCTACAAATACTGCAGCTGCTGACTTTTAAAATAATGACACTTACTCGCCCAGCGCGCCCGTGATGTCGGCACCCAAAGCCGATCTCTCGATTGTCTCTCGGGTGCTGCCGCCGCCATCTTGGGTATGGGAATCAGGAAGTGGAGCCTTGCGGCTTAATTTCCCGGTTCCCTACTGCGCATGCGCGAGTCGCTCTGCGCAATAAGGATGGTCCCCGCTGTCTCTGGGATCCGTGTGTTTCCCAGCAGGCAGCGGGGGACCTTCGGAAAGGGGCGTAGATTCTGTGAAAAGGGGCGTAGCTACTGCAGAATCTACGCCAGAAGTGGGTGCAGATACCTGTACTGTACAGGTACCTGCATCCCCTCCCCCCCAATTGTGGCGCCGGAGGGGGGAGGGTTCCAATGAGTGGAAGCTCCACTTTAGGGTGGACCTCCGCTTTAAACTTTGAACTGGTCCTTTAGGAACTGATAGATGCCTATTGCAGCAACTGCAGGCTGGGAAACTGCACCTGCCAATGAAAAGTAGTTTTTTAACAGAAATTCCAACTTTTTATCTGTTGGATCTTTAAGCATTTGTGCATTGTCTACTGGACAAGTTAAAGTTTTATTGATGTTGGATTCAAGGCGTCTGGGTGTGCTCTCAAGTTGGAGGGGCACCGCAGCCCGTGTAAGTGATCGGGGGAGGACTCTTAGGAGGAGGGCCAACAAGCTGGCATCCCAAGAAGTGCCTGGTTGCTGGGTTGTCAAGGACATTAACGAATCCCTGCTTTTCCAGTACTGCCAAAGAGGACAGAGAACGTTCCAGGTACTGAGTAAAGGTTCCTTTTCATTTTCAGTTGCAAGCTTTATTCAAAGTCAAAGTGCTGACTGCCATAATCTCTGGCTAGAGATTTGTTCAGCCTTGAAGCGCCCAGCTGCGAGTGGCTACTCTCTGGGTTGTATTAGAGACCGTCTGGTGATTAGCAGTTCAAGGTGCCTGAGTTTCTTCACCCTTGCCCTCTGTTGCCATACGAGACTGTGTTTGTTGCATGTTACCCCTGCAAATAAAAACCTTTATAAAGGACTTTTATGGTGTCAGTGTCCAAAGTTGTTGGGTACTAACCCTGGGAACCCTAGACGTGGAAGAACAAGCCAAGTAGAGGTAACCAGTAAGCCCAAAAGTGAAGGCCGCCCCATCAAGGGTTATGGCAGCTACATATATTTTTTGGAATTGGAAGCAAGCAGGTGTAAAAAAGCCATGATTCCATTTACATCCACACCTTCATAGAGGAGAATGGAGGGTTCTAACAGGTTCACCTAAAATAGGGGCAGGAGGACCTGATTGGATCGCTTGAGGGAAAGGGGCCTGAAAAGCAATAAGCATGGATTGCTTTCCAGAGCATTGGCTAGTGTGAACCTGGACTAATAACAGTCATTGTAATGCTACCCATATTGCTATCCTTTTAACATGGTGATATAAGCTGACACCTATGCTACACATATGTAAAGTTATTTTCACCCTGCTAAAAGGACAAACCATAAGGTTGGCATTACAGTGAATGTTATTAAAGGGGGGCAGGGGGCACAGGCCATAAACTGTACATGCTATTCTAACAGCTTCAAATCAATTACCACGGGGGGAAGCACCCTTTTTTTCTCTATACCTCGATTTCTACAGCAGTTTCTTTGCAGAGGCATTGTGTCCTGCACCAAAACAGGAAGCCCAAGGCTTTGCAGTAATAGACAGTGCAGCCTGTGTACCCATTGGCTATGGAGGAAGTGCTAAATGGGCTACCCACCACCTGCTGCCTCCTCAGCCAATGGGTAGCTAAAATCCTCTTAAGACCCACCCCCTTAACATCTCCCAGGATCTCCAAAATCCTTCCCTGCCAACCCCCGCAGACCTTATGGGACCCAGGCTTGGAGAGTTGGATGCGGAGCTTATGGCTTTGGGGGGGGGCACACATGGAATCTAGGGGGACGCTACACCCCAGCACCCCACTAGATTCACCCATAATTATTACATATTATAATAGATGTATATTTTATTCTTGCCTTTTTTTCATTCCACTGTCATTCCATTTAGCAAATTGCAGTAAAATAAATGCTCCACACAAGCCATGAGCTGGAGTGAAGAGGGCAATGGAGCCTTCATGTGAGCAAGCTGATTGAGTTCCCTTTAAACCCAAATGTACAAAGCAACTCTTGCAGCTCCTGGAGCTGAACAGGACAGTAGGGGTGTGAAAGAAATGTAAGTATATTCTGTTGGGAAAGGGAGCATAAAATTGTTGATTTGCCTTGAATTGACAAATCACAGGTTTGCTTAAGGCCGGGTTCACACCGCTGCGATGCGGGAACGCCGCGAATCCGCGGCGTTTTCCCGCATCGCATTACTCCCGCCGGCAGTTCACACTGCCCTATGCGGACGGCTGGGAGTGTCAATGATATGTTAATGACACCCCCAGATCCGTCCGCATATCACAGTGCGATCTGCCGACTCGCACAGGAATCGGATCGCATGGTGTGAACCCCCATGCGATCCGATTCTGTTGCGGACCAAAAAAGGGTCCCGTGCGAGTTTGCTGCGGGAGCGATGCGAATTCAGCCATTCTATCTGTATGGCTGTACTCGCATCGCTACGGAGATCGGATGTGATTTGCGGTGCGAATCACATCCGGATCTCCCCCCGCAGCAGTGTGAACCCAGCCTTAAAGTGATACTAAAGTCTATTTAAAAAGAAATAAATAAAGATTTTTTTTGCTTCAACAATATTACACAGAAATCCCCCTCCTATGCTTTTCTGGCAGGTCCCCACTGGCGCTATCAGCTTCTCTCTGCTCTTGGTGCCTCCTTACTAGCCAGGTACTAAAAAATCACCTGTGCTTGTATGCTCCTAAGCCAGGCTATATGCATCCATAGCTACACACAGTACCAGTAAACCACACCCCTGTTCTGTAGACACGTGCGTTTGATTACATCCGAATGCTTTTTCGTCCGAATTTCAGGTATTTTCGTTATTGTTTTAACAAACGATAACGAAAGTGCAGATGATGAAAAACAATAAATGCTAACGAAAGTGCAGAATCCAAAAAACAAAAGATCCAAAAGATCTGACATTGTTGTGACAACAGTTCGATATAGATAGGAGATTCGACATGATGCTGACAATAACAATCTGTGTCTATGGAACCTGTGGTCGAATGTGCCTAACCTTAACTCTATTAGTCCAAGATTATTCTAATTGGGAGGGGGAAGTAAAATAAAAATAATGATGATGAATTTTATTGGTTGATTGTAACCAAAGAGGAGGAGCAATAAAATAGCTAGAACTAAGTACATACGTACAGCCAACTTAATTTCACTTACGATTGCTAGCAGAGAGAGACACAGACACTGAATCATTTCAGAAGACAGTCAATCTTAGCTGGTCAGTTTGTCAGAGAACCTAAATTATTTAGCAATTAAGCATAAGCACAGCAGCAGAACAATAGTGAAGCAAGCTACAGTTCAACTTAACGTTTTCATAATAATCTGCTGCTATTATGTTAGTGTTGTGAATAGGGTTGCCACCTGTCCTGGATTCACCCGGACAGTACAGGTTTTGAATAATTTTGAACCATGTGTCCGGTTTTCAGTTTGCCTGGAACCTGGACAGATGATTCATTCAGATTGGACAGTGGCAGCGCTGGGGATCGGGGGAAGGAACAGAAGAACTAGTGCTGATTGGGCAGCAGCTGGGGGCAGAGAAAGGAACATAACTAACTAATCCTTAACTGGCAGCAGTGCAGTAAAACTCCCTCAATTAAACCAAAGTCCTGGTCCCCTTGTCTATATCAATCTGCCGGGGCATGTAATTGCCGGGAACCGCAGCACAATGATTATTCCGCTGGGAATATTTCATAATTTTTGGACTTGCTGTAGCTCCCGGCAATTCCATGCCCCGGCGGATTGATAGAGAAGTGAAGGAGGTCTGGAGCGCGGTATAAGGATTACTGCTGCCAGATAAGGATTAACTCCTTCTGTTCCTCCCCTGACCAAAATGCTTGTGGCTGATGAAAGGTACTCTATTCACATGCTACTCTTTATACTAATTTTTGTAAGACAGAAAACTCTGAGTTGAGATGATCAGTTGATGGACTAGGGTTGTTCAGGTAGGGTAGGCAGACATTCATTGTTATAGGACATGCAAAATATTTAGAACCGTTCTTGCAATAATCAGGTGGTTTATGCACTGAAAAGCAATGAGCACAGACAATTGAATTCAGAAAATACCGTTGTTTTGTTTCCAGAAATATTCAGGCATGCTGGCCAATATATGAACAGTCCATTCAGAAACAGAACCATATGGCTCAGGACTGGAACTTACTGCTTTGTAATTGTGGCTTCAGGGCTATCAAGGGCCAAGAGCAATGATAACTGTGTATTTGTATCAGCAAGACATTTGTGTCAAGAGTCTATATCATACGTATACTGTATGTTATTTATATTGTACATTCATAATAGTCCCTGCTCTCAAGGAACTTCTAAAGTTACAATCTAAAGCTGGCTGTACATGGATCGATATTCAATCCATTTATGGGCAGGCTGATTGTACCCAAGTAGATCCATTGATAGACTTGGGTACAACCAGCCTGTCAGATTTTTTACAATAACTGCTAGCAGTAATCATTGTGTTCTGCCAGCCAGTAAGGCCCCCCTGCCACCCCACTGACAGAACACAATGGTGCTGCGTTAGGCATTACCCCATCAACACTGAATGTGATGATGGGGGATTCAAGTGATTTTCTTTCCTTCTGCCCAAGAAAATCAAAACCGTTTGCTTAAACACTCTACCTCACATGTATTCACACACATACTACAGCCAATTTAAAGTGGAGCTCCACCCAAGTTCTGCTTTAAGGTCTCCTCCCTAACTCCTTTTTGTGAAATGGAGCTTTTGGGTAGGAGGGGGGAGAGGGTACTCGATTTTGACAGGTACCCATCCCCACTTCTGTTCCAACCGCCTAGGCGATTGGAAGTGGAATTTCTCCTTCCCCCCTCCCTTCTGAAAGCGGAGTTACACCCAAAAGTGAAACTTCCACTTTAAGCACTCCTTGCCCCCTTACATGCCACATTTTGGCATGTAATTTTTTGGAGGGTAAGTGGGTACCTCATTTTGTCAGGTACTTCCTGTTCCACTGCCTTCCTCTGTCGCCTAGGCGACTCCTCCTCTCCCCTCCCTCTCTGCAATCTTCTGGGACACATCATAGGTCCCAAGAGACCTACAGTGGCAGCTGCAGTCCCTTTTATACCCTTCCCAGCAAGCACTGCATATCAAAGTGTTCATGGGTAGGTCACACAGACTCCTGGGTAAATGAGGTCAGATGACCAAAGTAAACACAGTCACTTCCTGTTATCTTTCAACACCATAGAAAAGAAAAATAGCTAAGGTTCAGTTCCAGTTTTTGGTCACTAGATGGCATCCGATACTAGTGAATACATTGTCCATAGATTTACATTGTACTTCACATTCATTGCATTAATACACCATTATATCCTCGCTACATTAATATACTGTAATGTTTGAAAATCTAATGTAGTGATGTACAGACTGTTAAAAAAAAAAAAAAGTCACTGTCCCTATAAGATACTCACAACTAATTATCCTTCCAAACACATTAGGAAGCTAATTAACTTAAGATTATGTTTCTAGGTTGTGGCAAGGAACTTATGCAAATACAGGAACAACATGAAAAATTCATACAGATAGCAACCCAGGACCCAGAGAAACAATATGATAGTGTTAACCAAGTGTATGTAAACCCCAACAATGATCACCTCTTAACCATTCCCTTATACTATGTAAATATAGTGCTTGAAAGCAGTATGTTTATATATGTTTGATAAGTGCAAAAAATACCTGTTGATTTTTTTAGAGATGAACACCTGTCTGGTGTCCTATGCACACAACCTATGTTATCTTAAGTAACCTAATTTGCCTTCCCTGCTCTTATAATGAGTCTTAAGCCTCATACACATAATCAGATTTTCCACAGACAAAACCTCTGACTTTTGTCTGAAAAGGCGTTGGCCAGGAACTTTTCTTGAATACAAACGGCAAGGAATTATCGGCCAACAAACACAAATGTAGGGACATACTACGTGGTTTTTCAGATCTTTAGAGCCACTCTTTGGGCTCCTTCTGCTAATTTCATGTTAGTAGAAGTTTGGTGAGTGTTGATTCATGCTTTCCATTTCTTACTTTTCGTTTTGCACTTTTCATTTTGCACTTTTCAGTTCGTTTCTGAACTGCTGTTCATCAACCAGCCATGTTGTGGAATCAAAGGAGATAATGTGTTATTTATTATTTGCCTTGGAGTTCTTGCTTTGACCCAAGTCCAGTCCAGGAACAGAAGGAGGACCAAAAATTGATTACTTTATTAACCACTTAACAACCGCCCTATAGCCGAATGACGGCTACAGGGCGGTTTCTTAACTCTGGGAGGCCGTTATAGGACGTCCTCCCAGAATTACGCTCTCGCGCGCCCCCTGGGGCGTGCACTCGAGAGCATCCATGACCGCCGGGTCCCCAGGACCCGGCGCATCACGGATCACGGTAAACAGCCGCTCATAGCGGCCGTTTACCACGTGATCACTCCGTCAAATGACGGAGTGATCACTTGTAAACAAACCGGCGTCATGTTATGACGCCGGTTCCTCCCTCCCCCTCTCTGTACCGATCGGAACAGCGGAGGGGGAAGAGAATGGTGTCAGCAGCGATGTGGGCTGCATCTGCAGTGCCCACATCACTGCTTACCGAAAATTAACCCCTCAATTCCCTGCCAATACTCTGCAATACCCTGCATTACTCTGCAATACTCTGCAATACTCTGCAATACTCTGCAATACTCTGCAATACCCTGCATTACTCTGCAATACCCTGCATTACTCTGCATCACTCTGCAATACTCTGCATTACTCTGCATTACTCTGCAATACTCTGCAATACTCTGCAATACTCTGTAATACTCTGCAATACTCTGTAATACTCTGCATTACTCTGCAATACCCTGCAATACTCTGCATTACCCTGCAATACTCTGCATTACCCTGCAATACCCTGCAATACTCTGCAATACCCTGTAATACTCTGCAATACTCTGCAACACTCTGCAACACTCTGCAACACTCTGCAATACCCTGCAACACTCTGCAATACCCTGCAACGCTCTGCAATGCTCTGCAACACCCGCCAATACCCTGCAACACTCTGCAATGCTCTGCAACACCCGCCAATACCCTGCAACACTCTGCAACGCCCTGCAACACTCTGCAATACCCTGCAACGCTCTGCAATGCTCTGCAACACCCACCAATACCCTGCAACACTCTGCAATGCTCTGCAACACCCGCCAATACCCTGCAATGCTCTGCAACACCCGCCAATATCCTGCAATGCTCTGCAACGCAATACTCTGCAACGCCATACTCTGAGATACCCAGCCATACTCTGAGATACCCAGCCATACCCAGCCATAGTCGGTGACACCCTTCAATACCCAGGCATAGACACCCCCCCCCCCCCCGCCGCCCTCCGGTGCTTCTACCGACACGCCAATACGATCAAATCCAGAATCTTTTTTTTCTTTTAGGCTTCCCAGCTTAGAGGTGAGATGCGGGGTCTTATTGACCCCATATCTCACTGTAAAGAAGACCTGTCATGCCATATTCCTATTACAAGGGATGTTTACATTCCTTGTAATAGGAATAAAAGTGATCAAAAAATTCATTTTTGGGGAAAAAAATGTCAAACTAAAATAAATAAAGTAAAATGAACAATAAAAAAATGTTTTTTTTTTTAAAGCGCCCCTGTCCCCATGTGCATGCAGAAGCGAACGCATACGTAAGTCCCGCCCACATATGAAAACGGTGTTCAAACCACACATGTGAGGTATCGCTGCGAACGTTAGAGCGAGAGCAATAATTCTAGCCCTAGACCTCCTCTGTAACTCAAAACATATAACCAGTAAAAAAAAATGTAATCGTCGCCTATGGGGATTTTTAAGTAGCGAAGTTTGGCGCCATTCCACGAGCCTGTGCAATTTTGAAGAGTGACATGTTAGGTATCTATTTACTCGGTGTGACTTCATCTTTCACATAATGCAAAAATTGGGCTAACTTTACTGTGTTTTTTTTTTTTAAGCACAAAACTTGCTGCGCAAATACCGTGTGAGATAAAAAGTTGCAACGACCACCATTGTATTCTCCAGGGTCTTTGCTAAAAAAACATATATAATGTTTTGGGATTCTATGTAATTTTCTAGAAAATAAATGATGATTTTTACATGTAGGAGAGAAATGTCAGAATTGCTCTGGGTGCTCCAGAACGCCTGATGGCGCTCCCTGCATGTTGGGCCACTGTATGTGGCCACACTGTGTAAAAGTCTCATACATGTGGTATCGCCGTACTCGGGAGTAATAGCAGAATGTGTTTTGGGGTGTAATTTGTGGTATGCATATGCTGTGTGAGAAATAAACTGATAATATGACAATTTTGTGAAAAAAAAAAAAAGTTAAAAAAATCTTGATTTTTAAAAGAGTTGTGGGAAAAAATGACAACTTCAAAAAACTCATCATGCCTCTTACTAAATACCTTGGAATGTCTTCTTTCCAAAAAGGGGTCATTTGGGGGGTATTTGTACTTTTCTGGCATGTTAGGGTCTCAAGAATTGAAATAGGCCGTCAGTACTTCAGGTGTGATCAATTTTCAGATATTGGCACCATAGCTTGTGGACTCTATAACTTTCACAAAGACCAAATAATATCCACCAATTTGTACTTATTTTTACCAAAGATATGTAGTAGTATAAATTTTGGCCAAAATTTATGAAGAAAAAATTACTAATCTGCTAAATTTTATAACAGAAACAAAGAAAAATTCATTTTTTTACAGAATTTTCTGTATTTTTTCTTTTATAGCACAAAAAATAAAAAACCGAGCGGTGATCAAATACCACCAAAAGAAAGCTCCATTTGTGTGAAAAAAAGGACAAAAATTTCATATAGGTCCAGTTTTGCATGACTGAGTAATTGTCATTCAAAATGTGAGAGCACCGAAAGCTGAAAATTGGTCTGGTTATTAAGGGTGTTTAAGTGCCCAGTGGTCAAGTGGTTAATCGTGACCAATTATATCATATACCTTTGCTGCAGGAGCTCCAGGAGAATAATCCGGATGATTTTCAGAATTATCTCTGGATGGCGGACCCCTGCTTTCACCAACTCTTTGCATTGTTGACCCCCTATATTAAGAAGCAGGACACCTGCATGAGGCTTTTATTTTATTTTTTTGTTGAATAATTATTTGATTTGGTATATTTTCTAGATTTTAGAATCATAGAATGCACTTTTTGGTTAAGTTCTATTGTCAGATAGCATGTCTAATATTTGTTTTTTTAATACACGTTAAAAAAATTGTGTAATAATACTTGCCTATGTGTTTTACTTCAAATGACAGTTTGGGAGTAGTCAGATACATTTTTAAAAATACAATGTAAAATTAACAAGGGTCACCAACATAGTTGTATCCTTGATATTAAAAACTACGGGATAAAAAACAATCATAATAAATATTACTTTTGATATCAATAGAAAAAAAAGCCTTTGAAAATTTGTTTGTCATAACTCCATCAATATCACCAGCAAAGCAGCTTCATTATTATTCCATTAAAGAAGAAGAGAGTGTGTATTGCATTTCAAGATTTCATAATTTGCTGTGTCACAAATATTAATTCTCCATTATGAACGCTAGTTTACAAGATCGACCTCTCCAGTAGGGATGAGCTTCGTGTTCGAGTTGAACATACGTTCGACTCGAACATCGGCTGTTCACCCGTTCGGCGAATTCCGAACGTTATGGGCCGTTCGCACCAAATTCGTGTGGCGCTCACGGCCCACAATGCACTGCGATGGCGCAGTGCATTGCTGGCTCATGATTGGCCAAGCATGCACTGTGACCCCGCATGCTTGGCCAATCACAGCGCCGGCAGCGAGGAGAGCCATGATTGGCCACAGGCAGGATGCCTGTGTCCAATCATAGCTCAGGCTGTGTAGTACACGCCCCACACTATATAAGGCCGCCAGCGCGGCGGCCTTGTGTAGTGTGTTGGCATCTGTAGCAGTTAATGGGTGTTCTGTGTACCTTCAACACAGTATACATATATATCGTTATCGGCCGATTTTTCGTTCTTGCTCTTCTGTAGTGGTTGTTGTCTGCGTGCCCTGACCGCAGTATACACCGCTATAATCACCTATATATCTAGCGATATATCTATCTTTTATAATAGAGCTGTCAGTCAGTGTTAGGAGATTGTCTGCGTGCTCTGAACGCAGTATACACCACTATATCCACCTATATAGCTAAATATCTTGCTCGTTTTAAATAGAGCTATCAGTCAGTGTTAGGAGATTGTGCGTGCTGTCTGCGTGCTCTGAAAAAGACGGACGGCAAAACAAATTATACAGGGGTGATAACCCTTCCCTATGTTTTCCAAAAAGCTTAAAAATCGTTTTTTTGACTGGAGCTACACTTTAAAAATGTACCAGTTGAAAATTACAAACCTATTCAACTTAACACAACAAACCTACACAGTCCCTGTCTTGTTTGCACCACCTGTATACTGCTGTTCTGAGTATATAGGACCTGGGGGCCACACGTATTTCCTTTTTTTAATATGGGTACGGGGTTCCCCTTAATATGCGTACAAGACCCAAAGGGGCTGGTAATGGGCAGGGAGGGCTACCCATGCCATTTTTCTCAATGATTTTCAACCATATTGCAGGAACCAGATATAACATTAAAACCGCAAGCAGCTTTAAATTACGTTATTCCTGTTAAATGTCATTTTGTGCAGGGACTGTTCTAAACACCGGAAACACGTGGCACTTCACAGGCATACTACAGACACCCCCCAGGCACCATATTTATAAGGAATATTTCACTTTTTTTTTTTCATTTTAATCGTCATTAAAATCAGTGCTCCCGCCAAAATGGCAGTTTTTAAAAGTTTTTTTTGCAGTGACCCATGTCCCCTGGGGCAGGAGCCAGGTCCCCAAACCCTTTTTAGGACAGTATATTGCATATTAGCCATTAAAATTAACACTTTTAATTTCGAACGTTCGAGTCCCATAGACTTCAATGGGGTTCTAACGTTCGTACGAATTTGGGGTCCGTTCGAAAGTTCTGGTGCGAACCGAACCGGGGGGTGTTCGGCTCATCCCTACTCTACAGCTCATCCTTGCTTTCTAGCATGCGTGTTTGTAATTTGGACTTTTGTCTGACGGACTTGTGTACACGCGCTCGGAAAATCCACCAACATTTGTCTGCGGAAAATTTTAAAGCATGCCATCCAACATTTGTCCGTGGAAAATCAGACAACAATTATCTGATGGAGCGTACAAATGGTCCTCCAACAGCCTGTCATCACAAATCGGAAAATCTGATTGTGTGTACGAGGCTTAAGTCTATTGGTCCTTATATTGTAGTGATAGAACAAGGACCATGACTTCCATGATGTTCCCAGGTCTGTATACCTGCAGTGCCCATTATGAGGGGTTCCCAAAATCCCTGTGCTGAGTTCCCCAGTCTGTACACCTGCTGTGCCCATTATGAAGAGTTCCTACCATCTCTGTGCTGAATCCGTGCCTCCTGTCTGTACATGTCTCCCCAGCCCCTCTGTACATGTTACCCCCCCTCCTGTACACATTACCTCACATCATGTACACATTACCCCCCCTGTACACTTTACCCCCCTCCTGTACATTTGTACATATACTGCACTAATTACTGCTCAGCCTAACAGGCCAGTGAGACAGCGCCATCGCTGGCCTGGGCTGCACACTAGGAACCCTGCATAACAAAGGGCTGCAGTAAATCTCTCCTCACATTCCAGAGATCCCCGCTGGCTGGGACTAATTTGCCAAACTGTCAACTCCCCGGAGTACGCAGCAAGGAAGGCAGAGCAGTAGCAAAGCTACCTAGTCCCATAACAGAGTAGTAGAGAAACTTGGATTTTTTATTTTTTTTTAAAGAGTATTTATTGAGAAATAAAAAGAGATAACAATACAGATGTAATAGGTACATGCACGATATTGTGGGTCCGTCATCACAGATGAGGTGCATAGAAAGAAAACAGATTATGCTTATACCATATCATGCTTATATCATAGTCAGGAAATAGTTGAACTAAACAAAGAGCAGTGCAACTAGCAGAACAGAGTAAACAATCTGACACTAACTGGATGGATCCTGAGTCAAGGGTTAGTTGCGAGAGCAATATATACCAGGATATAGGCATTTCCCAAGATTATATAAAATAACACATCATAGGATCTGGGGTAGCTACTAGATAGAGAAAAGGGGGGGGGGGGAAAGAAGACACGAGCATAAAAACAAATAAAAATGGTGGAGAGGGGGGGGAGAGGAGTGGCGGTATCGGGAACTTGTATACAGTCCCTGAGGTAGGAAGATCCAAGGGGTAGTCCAGGTATCCAGTATGTTGCTGGGCGCAGTTTAGAGAATAGGTGGGGGGTGATCTGCCCCTGAGCTTGATTGATGTGCGCCATAGTAGAAAAAGGTGAAGTGGTCCATATTGGTGATGTCCATCGGAGGAAGAGTGGCGGATATGAAAGGAAGCCACATCGCATAAAAGCGAGATTTCGATCTTTCGTCCCGGAAGTTGGCGTTACATCGGTCCTTGTATAGAAGGGAGAGGAGTTCTTTCTGTACCTGGGCGACAGTGGGAGGGAGAGATGAAGTCCAGCTCTTTAGAATGGATCTCCTGGCTAGTAGTAGGCATATTAGAGCCCAGTCCACGTGAGAAGGTTTGTATAGTGTGCAGCTTGTGGGTACGCGGTTCCTGGTGGAAGACCATGGTAGCAGGAGAAGGTCCCAGTATCCAAAGATGATGAGGAGAGGGTCCTTTGGCAATTTCAATAGGGTTACTTTGAAAATGTAGGAGAGAATCCGGTCCCAAAAAGTTGAAATAAAGGAGCAGGACCAGAAGCGGTGGGCCAAGGAGGGCCTGTTTTGGAGACAGTGGGGGCATTTGGTACTGTCCTGTTCGGTGTTGGATGGGAGGAAGGCAAGATATGCCCTGTGGGCGATTTTCAGTTGCGATTATCTCCATAGCTCGTTAGGGGTGAGGTGGTGAACTTTGTTAAGGCCTTGCAGAATTTTTTCCACTAAATCCGGGTCAGGAAAGTCCTTACCCCAGTTGGCGACTGAAGAGGATGTTAGTGGGGGAGAGGTTTGCTGGAGCAAGGGCTTGTAGATGTGAAACTTGGATTTTAGCCAGAAATAGGTATGTTGCTTACCTGCACGCAGTCACAGCACCAGAGAAAGAGCGGCTGCAAGTTCACTTCGGAATACTGAGGAAAAAAAAAACACTGCTCGGGCAGTGCGTTCCACAGAGCTGAACAGACGTCACTGGAGCTGGAAGTGACGCTGCAACTCCGAGGGAAAGCACCACCCAGTGGTGCCAATCAAAAGCACAGCTACCTTATTAACACTACGGGAGGAAGTATTCAGGCACATTGCATTGCACCAAAAGGCAGGTCATAAGCATGCAAATTAAGCTTCTCGCCTGCAATCACGTGATGGCATAAACATCACCCTTCCCATAGTGCACCGTGTCCGGCACACTTAAAGGATATTTTTTTTCATTTTTAAAGGGCCCTTTAAAAAAAAAAAATAATTCATTGTTTTTTTTTGTGACTGCCTTGGGGGAGGAGGTTTTTTTTCTGCCAGAAAGCTCCAACCAGAAACTCAAACCAGAAAGGTTTGTTTTCCTGCCTCTAAAGGCTTGACACCTGCGACTAGCCACTGGCATCGCAATTGTGATACTTTCCATCTTGGCTGCTCCCCCCGGAAGATCTGGTGTCACCGAAACTTGAAGCACACTGGTTGATATTAACCACTCATCATCTGGACTTCATGGTGGTATCATGTACATGTTTTCTTCACAATATATCAACAATGGCAACTGGTTTTTATTATTGCTTTTGCAAACTTCTACAAACTCATTACTATTGACAGTTGTTAATTTTTCCAAGTGTGCATCAAATAAATTAACTTTACTTGACCTAAGGTTTGCAAGTTCTTACGCTGGTCCCATAGAGCGCTGCTTTTTGATTGATATGTCCTTTTGTCCACCTTTCCAGTGGTTAGCGGCTGCACTGGGTTTCAGCTTTTTCTTATATTCTCCAGGATATACATACTTCCATAGATGACTGACAGTTTTAGCGCTCAAGGACCCTCTGGGGAGAGGAGAACTCTGTACTTGCTTGGGGAGGGGGGGGGGGACTTGGATGTACACAACACAACCCTAAACCCTGCACTCCGTACACAGATCTCCCCTAAATCCTGCACTCCGTACACAGATCCCCCTAACTCCTGCACTCCATACACAGACCCTCCCTAAATCCTGCACTCCATACAGAGATCACCCCTAAATCCTGCACTCCGTACACAGATCGCCCCTATATCCTGTACTCTGTAAACAGATCCCCCTAAATCCTGCACTCTGTACACAGCTCACCCCTAAATCCTGCACCCTGTATATAACTCACCCCTTAATCCTGCACTCCGTAGACAGCTCACCCCTAAACTCTGAACTCTATACACAGCTCACCCCTCAATCCTGCACTCCGTACACAGCTGACCCCTCAATCCTGCACTCCGTACACAACTCACCCCTCAATTCTGCACCCCATACACAGCTCACCCCTCAATCCTGCACCCTATATATAGGGCACCCCTCAATCCTGCACTCTGTACACAGATCACCCCTAAATCCTTCACTCTGTCCATAGCACACCCATTAACCCTGCATTCTATATGTAGCTCACCCCTCCACACTGCTCTACTGCAGGTGGCATAACTAGTTATTTAATTTTGGTAGCCTGTCCTCAGGGATACTGCTCCTGTTGGGCTCTGTTCCTAGCTGCACTCAGTTAACCTCCATAACTGTGTGTGCTCTGCTCATTGCTAATAGCAAGTTCTAGGAATTTTCTGTCTATTGGCAGGTCCTCTCACCTCTCCAGTCCATGGTGTGCAGGCAGTGAGGAGATGATGTGCTGTAACCTTCAGCAACCAATCAGTGAGCTGTATTGATGTGCTGTGATCTCTAGCAATCAATAAGTAAGTGGAAATGATGCACAGTAACCTCTAGCAACCAATGAGAGCGTTGTAAACATGTAACCTCTAGCAACCAATGAGTGAGTGGTAAATATGTAACCTCTAGCAACAAATGAGTGAGCAGTAAGCATGTAACCTCTAGCAACCAATCAGTGAGGATGTGCCGCAGCCTCTAGCAATCAATCGGTTAGCAGAAATTATGGGCTATAACCTCTAAAAACTAATTGATGAGTCATAATGTTTGCTGTAACCTCTAGCATCCAGCCAATGAGCAGTAATGATATGCTGTAACCTCTGGCAACTAATCTCAATTGCTGTCTGACCTGATTTTAAGTCGTGGGGGGGCAAAGGCAATGTTTGCCCAGGGTTCAATCAATATTAAAGACGGCCCTGAGTGCACCTTAACACAGAAAACCTTTTTTCATTCAATGAACCACAACACATGGCATGTATGTTTCCTGCTACTGTAAGAGAGCATTCAGGTGCCATTTGAAAGGTCCCCATAATGCACCAGTATAACAGCAATGTCAAGCATAATTCCGGAATTCCAGGTTTTGCAAACTAGACCTTAACTGATGTTAAAACCCTTCTTTTTTACAAGGATGGCATGTTAAAACTGTATAGAAAACACTCCAAGGAGTGCTTCAGTTCCATCTCTTTTTCTGTTAAAGAAAATAATAAAAACTTCTATATTATCGTTAAACGTTCTAGTCCAGTCCTACCTAGCACAGACGGAGACCATGGCAACAGTGTTGGTGTGAAGATCTATGGCTGACAATGACAAATGCCATCTGGTGCATCATTACCAAAGTTAATGAAATCACCACTAGTGAGCTCTGTCTGAAAATAAATGGTAAAACCATGAGCAGATCATTGTGTACCTAATGCAAGGAGTCTTACTGATGGGTATAAAATCCTGTGTTAAATGTAAGTAATTTTTTATAGCACCAATGCAAAAAATTGCTTAAAAGTTGTCTGTCAAATATGTAACAGTTTTGATGTCTGTTGATTAATGGAACCTTATTATACAAAGAAACTAGAAAAAAGAAAAAGTATGCATGTTTTCTATAACAGCCAGACAGTTTTCTGCTGCTTGCTGGGACCAAATTGGACATTGCAGATATCGTATTCTGTTTTTGCACAGTGGTTTAGATTTCATTTTTGTACAAAATAGTTATAAGCATTGCTGAGACAAGGTCACCCGGTTCCCAGGGCAATGGGTACTGTGCCTCTCTTCTGGTGGTATACTGTAAGAATGAAAGAGGGTGGAATAAGAGATTAGGGCAGGGCCAATTTGTGGCATGCAATGAAATAGTATAAATGTTTGTTGGTATGCTGCAACAAATTAAATTGTTTAAAATTGGTGCACAAATAGGGGGAGTCAGCAGTGACAATGATAGGAAAGCACACCCCAGTCTATGTGGTATCATTGGATGGTAAAAATGTCCCTGGCTTTGTGGTGTCACTAGAGGGAAAAAAATATCCCTACATTGGTGTGTGTATTGCACAGAGCACAGGATCTAGTCCTCCCCTCCAAACTCCCCTTGTTGTACAGAGCTCTACCAACACCCCCCCCCCCCCACTACAAAGCTTCCCTCCCTAGTACAGAGCTCTTCCCTCACACTCCCCCCCACTACAAAGCTGCCCCCCCTAGTACAGAGCTCTTCCCTCAAAACCCCACACTACAAAGCTCCTCCCCCTCTCCAGTACAGAGCTCTTCCAACAACCCCCCACCTAAACACCCAGTCCTAGTGCAGGAGCCAGGGCCGTCTTTAGGGCAAAAGGGGCAGCTGCCCTGGACCCTGTCATTGTTGTGGGGCTCAAAGTAGCTGTCTCATACTTCCCATTGACCCAGTTTAAATTCCCTTGTCCCTTGAAGTTTTTGTCCCATTCTGTGTACCAATATCTCAGTGTGATGTGCTGGTACTAATGCTTCCCAGCTCTGCCCTATTGTTGTGTAGAGATGACTCACCTGCAGACCCTGTGCTTACATGTAAATAATCGGCATTCATATGTAAATATCAGGAGCATTCATATGTAAATAGCAGCGGGATTCATAAGTAAACAGCTCTGGCCGGTGGCATTGATGTGTAAATAAAGGTGGCATTCATATTTATATCATGCCCCTCTGCAGTGAGGAGATGATGTGCTATAACCTCTAGCAACCAATCAATGAGCAGTATTACTGTACAGTAATCTCTATCAATCAATTAACAAGCATAAATAATTTCCTGTAACCTCTAGCAACTAATCAGTGAGCCGTAATGTGTGTTGTAACCTCTAGCAACCAGTCAGTGAGCAGTAATGATATGCTGTAACAGCTGGCAACCAATTGAAATTGCTGCCTGATCCGATACAGTAAACTTATTTCAAGTCCAGCTGCTATTTATTGTATGTCTCAGAGCGGAGGGTGGAATTGCTCGGGAGGTGGGGGGGCCAAGAAAATTTTTGCCCAGTGTCCAATCAATATTAAACACGGCAGGAGCCACTGTTGTGCTGCAGGGAGCACTCTGTGTGATCCTAGGAGAGGTACACTGTTACTTGTTGAAAATACAGAAGCCAGCTTTTTTGTTTACAAGTGACAGTTATAAAGACAGTTGTGAACAAAAAAAACCCCCCAACATTACAGTCACTCCTGTCAGTGAGGTGCAGGCAGGAAGAAAGAACTGTTGTTGTAGCTCACAGCAATCCCCCCCCCCCCCCCCCCCGTCTCAGATCTGGTCATGAGCTTTAGATTTTTGAAATAAAATACAATAAAGTATATAGAATATATTATTTGTAAACGGTCAACATTAAATAATGTATTAACCAACTATTTGTTAAAAATTTACTCCAGGCAGAAATTAGTGCATAAGTCGATCATTTCTTGTTTTGCATTTGAGTTACAAGGTGTATGAATCCTAATAAGCTTCCCTTTCACGTACTTCTCTTTTAGTACAACCAGTGGACACTATACTCATTATTCCCCCTGGCCACTGGTCATTTTCCTCTGCAGTTTTCAGTAACAGTGCTTGGCAATATAATTACATCTTTGCTTACTGTGCTGGGAAGACCTGGGCATCTCGAACTATGAGTCTCCCCACACACTTAATATGCATCAGTTGCTTGAAAGACCAGGAGACTTCAGGTCTGTCCCACCCACCATGGCCTACTGAGAATGGTCATGCAAATGGGACTGGTGTTGTGGTGCAATGGTGCAGGCTTTTAGACATAACGCCTCCTCCCTGCCTGCCAAATGCCCATTTGTGCACATATCATTGGACATACACAATCAAAAAAAAAAAAAATCATCTTTTATGGCCCATAAACATTTCTGAATTGTGATATTTTCATAATGCTATAGCACCGTTTTCTTTCCCTCATTTTCTTTGATCTACTACCTGGCTTCACTTTAAGGGTAATTAACGCTGTGGATATCAGGCTGTCTGTACTGTTCCAACATACTGTGGTGGGGGGATAATGTTCTACTGTTACAGGTAAATCTTTCATGAGTGTAATGTTTTTGAACTGCAACACTGAGTATGTTATATATTATCACGTGTGGTGTCTGCTCAATCCAGTATGTGGGATGTTCTACAAGAAGACTTATGCCGCGTACACACGATCAGACTGTCCGGCGGACAAACTGCCGGACTTTGAAGCAGAGGTCCGCCGGACTTTCCGAACGAGCGGACATACCCACACACAACCGGACTATGGCGGGAGTCCACCGTACTTTTGAAATGAACGGACTTGCTCACACATGGAGGAAAGTCTGTTCATTTTGAACGCGGCTCCAGGTAGCCGGGACTAGCAAAGGAAGTCAATGTCGCAGCCTTCGGCGGCGATATTGACACGTCGCTGGCCCTGCCACCTGGTATGGACTTAAAGGGGAAGCCCTAAGCCGAAAAAATGGCGTGGGGGTCCCCCCAAAGGTCCATATCAGACACTTATCCGAGCACGCAGCTCAGCCGGTCAGGAAAGGGGGTGGGGACAAGCGAGCCCCCCCCTCCTGAGCTGTACCAGGCCGTGTGATCTCAACATGGGGGATGCTTTGGGGAAGGGGGGGCCCTGTGGCCCCCTTACCCCAAAGCACCTTGTCCCCATGTTGATGAGGACAAGGGCCTCTTCCCCACAACCCTGGCCGTTGGTTGTCAGGGTCTGCGGGCGGGGGGCTTATCGGAATCCGGGAGCCCCCTTTAATTAGGGGGCCCCCAGAGTAAAAAAAAACACCACACAAGGGTCTAAAATAATTTATTGCACAGCTCCGGGGGTCTTCTTCCGTCTTGGGGGGTCTTCTCGCCTGACTCCTCCTCTATCTTCTGCTAGCTCTTTTACTAGCGGAGGAGCCAGGCTTTCTTCTTCGTCGCTGCCCGGGGTCTTCTTCTGGCTTCGGGGGTCTTGTGCCCCTCTTCGGTTCTTCTTGCCAGGCCTCCACTTTCTTCCTTTAGCTCTTTTACTAGTGGTGACGCGGTCTTCTGTCACCGCTGCCTCTTCTTCAAACTTCGAGGGTCTTGTCCCCCTCTTCGGTTCTTCTTGCCGGGCCTCCACTCCTTCTTCCAGATCTTTTACTAGCGGTTACTAGCTGTCGCCTCCGCCGTTGCTGTCGTTGTCGCTGCCACCTTCTCTTCTTCTCTTCTTTCTTCTTCCTTGAGATGTTGACTCGACGCTCTCTCTGGCCGCAATGACAGGGACGTGTTGCCCGGCGACTTATATAGGGACAATGGGCGGGGTCACCGAGTGATGCCCCCACCCATTATGATGTCACAGTCCCAGAGGACTGTGACATCTCAAGAAAGAAGAAAAGAAGAGAAGAAGAGAAGAAGAGAAAGCGGCAGCGTCAGAAGACCGGGCCACCACTAGTAAAAGAGCTGGAAGAAGGAGCGGAGGCCGGGCAAGAAGAACCGAAGAGGGTGACAAGACCCCCGAATTCGGAAGAAGAGGCAGCAGTGACAGAAGACCGGGCCACCGCTAGTAAAATAGCTAAAGGCCCAGCAAGAAGAAACAAAGAGGGGGAAAACCCCCGAAAATTGGAAGAAGACCCCTGGGCAGCAACGAAGAAGATAGCCGGGCTCCTCCACTAGTAAAACAGCTAGCAGAAGATAGTGGAGGAGTCCGGCGAGAAGACACCCCAAGACAGAAGAAGACCCCCGGAGCTGTGCAATAAATTATTTTAAACCCTTGTGTGTGTGTTTTTTTTTTTTTACATTTTTTTCACCAGGTGAATGGGTAGGGGTACTGCGTGCTCGGATAAGGGTCTGATATGGACCTTGGGGGGGACCCTACACCATTTTTTCGGCATAGGGCTTCCCCTTTAAGTCTACACCAGGTGACGGGGCCAGCGACGTTTCAGACGGAGACATTGATCTCCTTCGCTATTCCCGGCTACCTGGAGCTGCGTTCTAAATGAACGGACTTTCCTCTGTGTGCGGGAAAGTCCGTTCATTTCAAAAGTCCGGGGACCAGCACACAAACGGCCGGATTGTCCATCGGACCCATAGTCCGGTTGACAATTTTTGAGTCAAAACTACTTTCTAAGTCAGCCGGACTTTTGGGAAAAAAAAACAAGTCCGCCAGATAGTCTGATCGTGTGTACGCATTAGGGGTCGTTTGCAGGATTATGTGTATGACAACAGTAAGGCCGCGTACACACGGGCGGATTGTCTGCCCAACTAAGTTCGTCAGACAATCCGACAGACAGTCCGTTCAAAATTTGAATGAACGGACTTGACCACACACGATGAGCAGACAGTCCGCTGAAAGCGTGCGTTATGACGTGTACAGCACGTACGACGGGACTAGAAAAACGACGTCCTATACACTGCAATGCAACCTTCGGCCGTGTAAATCCTTTCTGAGCATGCGCCATACTTAGTCCGTCCAACTTGCCTACACACGAGCGGACTGTCCGCTGAAACCAAGTTTGGACGGACAAAACCAAGTTTGAACGGACAAAATTACGGAAATTCCGTAAGACTTTGTTTGTCAGACAGTCCGCTGAAAAAGTCCGCTGAAGCCCACACACGAGCGGATTGTCCGCTGAAACACGGTTCAGCGGACTAAGTTGGACAGACAATCCGCCCGTGTGTACGCGGCCTAAGGATCATTCAAGTGTTCTAGATTTTTCAACTTCATATCTGTTTGCCAGGTGATCTTAACTTTGAATGGGATGTTACCCATTTTTATGAGTAACACCACTCTCTTGTACAACAGGGTTTACAATTCTGTTTTTGTGCTTGAGTTTTGGTCTGGTTTTTGATTGGCCCTCTTGAATTGATATATGTTCTATAATTGATTATGACTATTTTTGTACGTTCTATATTAACATATTTTAGAATAGTATGTTTAATAGAATTATAAATGTTTATTTTTGTTTGTTTTTGCAACATTGTATTTTTTTGTACGTGCAACTGTTTTTGTTCTTGGAATGGGAGCTGCTAATTGAATTCTGCTGTGCATATGAAGTTGTTTAGTTTTTACAGAGGTGAATTCACATGTGTACTCTGTTATGATCAAGTGCAGGTTTGTGTGAAGTGCATAAACAGTGATCCCTGCTTGTAGAACTCTGATGTTTGTCTTTTAAAAGATTTATGAATAAATTGTAATACTTAGAAATCTTTACATTCTCGAGTGTCATCATACAATTTCTCCTGCAATGCGTGTTGCTGCATTGTAGTGCTATTCATTGTAAATAGCAGTTTAATACACTAAGGCAACACACCTGTGTTCTAGCATGCTGCAAGGCATTACAACTCATGGTAGTGTGTTGCTATGAGTTGCATTACAAAAATGCCATGTGTGCTTTTAGGCATGCTAAGGTATGTTGGCAGACTATTCATTTTGAATCAGCTGCCTTAATGCAATGCATTTTAATGCATGACGTGGCACATGATGACGAACCAGTTAATTCTACACCTCCTGTGCTTTTTAAGAATATATGATTTAGGAAGTGGGATGGGGTGGTATTCTACAAACTTTGAAGGTTGTAATGCATAAGTAAAACTTTTCAAAAATGATCCAGCCACCCGAGGAGCAAAATAATAGTGCCTAACAGTGGCAGGGTTAAAGTAACTGACTCCACTTTTAAGGCCATAGCAAATGATACTGCCATATTTATGATATAGCATGTAACATGTTGCCAAGTGCCCCCCCCCCCCCCCCCCAAACCCATTTGAAATCTGTGCAGGATTCTGTCCACACAGCCAACATCATTCATTCATAGAGATATAAAAAAAAGTATAAAATGCAAGTCCAGTGTGCCACCACAATAGACAGACTTGTGGCTCGCAATGAAACACAAGTGCAGTGATCACCACATTCAAAGCCCATTGAAGGCCCACTGAAAGTGGAAAATTACCAATAACAACTGATTTTTTAAGCAAGGAACATACATTCCACATTAATAGTTATGCTATCAAAATTAGTGTGTGCTGTAAATTGCCTCCAGTATTGCTCTAGTTTCTCCTTGCCGGAGGCTGCCATTTTGCTGAAGCCCAGAGCCCTTGAGCAGTAGTAAATATTTAGGCTGTCAGCAGATCGGCCTCTAGTGGCTCTGATTTTCTTCACAGTGGCAAGAAATAGAGAGCAACTGAGCATGTGCACAGCATAGACACGTGTTTTTAATGTTTTACAGCTATACCTACAAAAGGGACCTGAAGTGCTCTAGCAGGACTTAATTTTTCAACTAAAGTTCTGCATTACTTGAAAGTCCATTCCTCAGTATGGACATACAGCAGGAAGAAATTCGGCAGGAGCCTGGCATTGCAAAATAAAATAAAATAAATAAATGTATTTTTTATGCAATTATATGTGCATTTATTTATTTTGCAAAAGGTGGACTGTACCTTAAAATATTTATTTAAGTGCGGAGAAATATCTCAAACAGGGTCCAAGATAGCAGTAAACTCTACAGATGTAACCCTTTCCCATTGTATCCAACAATAAAAATTGTTTTTAAAAATTGTAGGGCTCAACATACACTTGAATCATGCAGTGATGTTCTGTAAACTATGTTCTGGCCAAGATATGCACATGTGGGAACTAAAAATGATTTAATTTTATACATATACATTTACCGTATTTTTCGGACTATAAGGCGCACGTAAAAGCCTAAATTTTCTCCCAAAAACGACCGTGCGCCTTATAGTCCGGTGCGCCTTATATATGACCTGTTGACATCGCTGGAGTTCTTTGTTAACAGTATCTGTCATCTTGACGTAAACCTTCGGACTATAAGGCGCACGTAAAAGCCTAAATTTTCTCCCAAAATCGACCGTGCGCCTTATAGTCCGATGCGCTTTATATATATGGAAATATCCATTTTATCAGCCGGTCGTTGCTAGTGCGCCTTATAATCCGGTGCGCCTTATAGTCCGATGCGCCTTATATATGGAAATATCCATTTTATCAGCCGGTCGTTGCTAGTGCGCCTTATAATCCGGTGCGCCTTATAGTCCGAAAAATACGGTATGTAAAAAAAAAGCAACCCCCCCCCCCAAAAAAAAAAAAGCTGCGACTCAAAATGGAATACACACAAAGATAAATGCATAAGTGAGTTTACAGGCAAATATGTATTTGCCTGTAAATGTTTGAATGTTAATAGAGGAGAAAAAAACAAAAACAATCATGCAATCACGCTATTCCCATGTTTGTACTTTTTGTCAATCTGCTGTGTGAAGAATTAGGTATTTACTATAAACAAATGAGGGAGCACCATATGTTAATTGTGACCCTAGGCTAAGTGACATTTATCTGTGAATAACTAAGGATGAGCCAAACCCTCCCGATTCGGTTCGCACCAGAAAATGCGAACAGGCACAAAATTCAGACCAACACCGTTAAAGTCTATGGGACACCAACATGAAAAATCAAACGTGTTAATTTTAAAGGCTTATATGCAAGTTATTGTCATAAAAAGTGTTTGGGGACCCAGGTCCTGCCCCAGAGGACATGTATCAATGCAAAAAAAGTTTTAAAAGCACCTGTTTTATCGGGAGAAGTGATTTTAATAATGCTTAAAGTGAAACAATAAAAATGAAATATTCCTTTAAATGTCATGCCTGGGGGGTGTCTATAGTATGCCTGTAAACAATTTCCCATGTTTAGAACAGTACCACAGCAAAATGACATTTATAAAGGAAAAAATCATTTAATACTGATCCCGTCTGTAGCGAATTGTCGGGTCTCATAATATAGATAAAACTAATTGAAAAAAAATGCATGGCTCTCCCCTCAGTCCATTACCAGGCCCTTTGGGTCTGGTATAAATATTAAGGGGAACCCTGAACCAAAAATTAAAAAAAAATCATGAGTGGGGGTCCCCCAAAATCCATACCAGGTCCTTCAGTTCTAGTATGGAAATTAAGGGGACCCTGAGCCAAATTTTTTTAAAAATGGTGAAGGGGTGCCCCTCTAAAAACCATATCAGACGTTTCAGATCTGGTATGGATTTTAAGGGGAACCCTGTGTGAATTTCTTTTAAAAAATGGCATAGGTTTTCCCCCAAAATCCATACCAGGCCCTTATCAGAGCACGCAACCTGACAGGCAACAGGAAAAGAGGGGGACAAGAGAGTAACCCCCTCCTGAACCATACCAGGCCACATGCCCTCAACATGGGGAGGGTGCTTTGGAGTAGCCCCCCAAAGCACCTTGTCCCCATGTTGACGGGGATAAGGGCCTCCTCCCCACAACCCTTACCCAGTGGTTGAGGTGGTATGCGGACGGGGGGCTTATCAGAATCTAGAAGACCCCTTTAACAAGGAGAACCCCAGATCCCAGACTCCCCTCATGTACCCCTACCATTTCACAAAAAAGTTTCAAAAATAATAAAGACAAGTCCTTTATTAAAAAATAAAAATGTTGCATGATGTAAATTCATCTCACTCCACCCGACGAGCTAAAAAAAGAAAAAAAAGCCGCAACAGCTCCACCTCCATGGGAGGCTCCCGCCGAGTGATGCTTCTTGTCGATGACAGCTGTTACATAGCTGAGGGTGGGGCCACTCGGTGGCATAAATGGGTGACCCCGCCCCCCTCTGATGCCACATGACATCAGAGGAAGGCGGGGCTGCCTGTTTACATCGCCCTCAACTATATACCAGCTGTCATCGAGAAGAAGCATTACTTGGCGGGAGCCTCCCATGGAGGCAGAGATGTTGCAGCTTTTTTTTTTCTTTTTTCAGCTCGTTGGGCTGTGTGAGGTGGACTTGTCCCAAAATGTCTCCTGTCTTTATTACTATTTTTGACACTTTGTTTGTGAAATGGTAGGGGTACAATGTACTTGTTATCAATTCACATAGGATGGGAGGCTGGGATCTGGGGGTACCCTTGTTAAAGGGGGCTTCCAGATTCCGATAAGCCTCCCCCCGCATACCCCCACAACCACCGGGCAATGGTTATGGGGATGAGGCCCTTGTCCCCATCAACATGGTTCTTTGGGGGATACTCCAAAGCACCCTCCTCAAGTTGAGAGCATGCGGCCTGGTATGGTTCAGGAGGGGGGCGCTCTATCATCCCCCCTCTTTTTCTTCGGCCTGCCAGGTTGCATGCTCGAATAAGGGTCTGGTATGGATTTTGGGGGGACCCCTATACCATTTTTTAAAATTTTGGCATGGGGTTCCCCTTAAAATCCATACCAGACCTGAAGGGCCTGATAACGGACTGAGGGAACCCATGCCACTTTTTTCAATGAGTATTATCTATATTGCTGAGACCCGACAATTCATTACAGACACGATCAGTTTTAAATTACTTTTTTCCTTTAGAAACGTAATTTGTTCTAAACATGGGAAAACTGTGCCACTTTACAGGCATACTACAGACACCACCAACCCCCCCCCCTCCCCCGGCACGATATTTAAAGGAATATTTCATTTTTATTGTTTCACTTTAAGCATTATTAAAATCACTGCTCCTGAAAAAAACGTCTGTTTTAAAACCAACTTGCACATAAGCATTTAAAATTAGCACTTTTGTTTTTTTATGTTAGTGTTCCATAGACTTTAACGGGATTCCGTGGCTTTCGAATTTGGCGCAAACACCGCATAATGTTTAACAAATTTCCAAACTTCCTACAAACAACTTTACAAAAACATTTGCTGAAGCAAAGTTCTAATAACATTTATATTGATCATTTGTTTTTGTTTTTTCTGTGGGATTTATTTTATAAACATAAACCAGAAAAGTCCTTGTTTCCTACAATGCAAGAACAGATCTGTAAGGAAAGAAGGGGTTAATCCTTTCTCTATCATTTTGTGAAAAGGATTCCATTTCTTTGGTAGAGACAAAGGGTGTTAAAACTTGCTCATTTATCGTCAAAACACCTATCAACTCCACTGAATCCCACCTGCTCCATCTGTTAGCACCTCCCTGAGAACATCCTTCCTTGTCGCTGCTCATCAGTCTTCAACAGGAACCTCTGTTTTTAATTCATTTTCTTTTCACAGGATTGTGTTTCCTCTGATTCACTTCTCCAAGAAAGCAATACTCCTAATAAACTCAGCCCCCATCAAATACTTCCATCTATTCATTATTGCAAGCAGTCTTTGTGGGAAAAAAAAAACATTTTTCATTGTCTACGTATAATGTTTAAAGTTGTCATCGAGCCTTTTTATCACAAATACAGAAAGAAAAAATTGTTTTATAACAGAGTTCTAAGCTTCTAAAACACAAACCTTTTTTTTATTTTTTTTTAATATTTGGAAATAAATAGTTCAAAGCAGAATCTTTTTTATTTGTTTTTTTCTAAGCAGTTTATAAAAGAACTGGAATCGTGCTACTGATGAAAAGACATAAAACTTTTAAAGTAAAAACAAATAAAATTGTAAAAGAAAAAAGTATTTAGCAAAAGCATAACGTTTCTCAGTGGTTGGACAATTAACTTCACACATTTTTATCAGTCTTTTTAACTTTAGCATTTTACTGTTTTGAAAGCTGTACGATAACAAGACAGTACAGGGACAAGAGTGTGCAACAGGAAAAAAAAAAAAAAGTAAAAATAAAAAATAAAACAATGTTGTAGGAAATACTTAAACTCAAGATCACAAAGATTTTTTTTTACCACTCTCTACTTCTTTTAGTTGGTGTTGCTAGACAGATGATCATAATGGATTCTGGCAGATTCAAGAACAGACAGACATCTCTCATCCTCAATCGGACATATAATCATCTATGTGTGGCCACCTTGAAGTATAGAGAGATTCCAGAAAATCAAGGAAGGAAAAAAGGTATTTAGGAGTTGTGGTGGAATACTGGTTGTGCCATATTATTACACACTGTAGGAATTCACTACAAAATTTATGTTTTAGAAAATAAAACAGACTATGCCTTCATTGTTTTTTTCATTTTTTTTTAAATAGTTTTACATCAAAGGTGTCTAAGGGAGTATAAATTGTAGTAACAATGGAAATGCATCTGTGTATCTACAACTATAGGAATTGAAAGATAACCCTGAAATACAGGTATATTTAGTAGGTATATTCAATAAAAATAATTACATACTATACTGTATATTGTAAAAGCATGTACTATAAGTATTTAAGTTGGCCTTTATACTAGTTTACCATACAACAGCAATGTGAGGCAGTCAGAGACAATATTATCAATCTATGTCTGAGAAATTGCGAACATAAGGCATGGGCATAGTATTATCTTCATCAGTATGGTAATGTTCATTCATACACAAACAATACACTAGGAACATTCTTCAGCAGAGAAAAGTGAGGTTAGCAACCTGGCTATGTTGTCTGGCAGGAACACCTAGATCTTGACAGTACTGAATGTAATAACAAAAGATGCTGCTTGCAGGACTTTTCCTGATGTCCCGCAAGCGCACCACCCCAGTGTGAAAGCACACACTGCACAGAATGGGAGGCAGTTTTCAGATCCTTTTTAGAGGCTATTTAAAGCGCTGAAAAGCCTGAAAACTGCCTTAGTGTGAAAGTCTATGAGAGGCTAAAAGCTGCTGTGACTGGATGATACACCAAGTGGTAATAAGGTTTGGAGCTGTAAAATGACACTAAAGGTGGACGCGAACATCCTCTTTTGGGGTTGGCTCTCTAGGCTCCTCCCCACATCAGATAACCCCCTGGGAGAAGTGCCTTGCGGGCCAGCTCCCAAGTCCAGCATTCGACATCCATAGACGCCTGAACGAAGGACTTGGCCCCACCCCCGGCGGCCGCATTATTGGATTTGATTGACAGTAGTGGGAGCCAATGGCTGCACTGCTATCAGTCTATCCAATCAACAGCCGAGAACCCCCTAGCAGAGAGACAGAGTGTCCCTGTGGGACAAGTTTGAGGGTTCAGGTAAGTAAAATGGAGGGATGAGGGGCCGTTCATTGCCAGGTGTTTTTTCACCTTAATGCATAGGATGCATTAAGGTGAAAAAACACAAACCTTTACAGCCTCTTTAAGCATTCAGATACAATTTGTCCCTAAATACATACTAACTTAAACTTCAGTACAACTCTGTGCAACGTCCAGCTGCAGCAGCTTTTAGCCTCTTTCCTCATTATTTTATAGACTGCCAGCAAAATGTTTGGGTGGTGTGTCTCTTCAGCTTGAACCAAGTTGCTGGGATCTCATGCATCAAGCCTAAATTGCCCTTTGTTCACAAGGCTTAAACATTTCCCATACATTTATTTTGTGAGCAAATCAGTTTGCAAATCTAGCAGATCAGAAAAATTGACACTTATTTATGTACAGTATGCAGATTTTAACCAACCTGCAAAAAAATAAGAGTTAAATGATTTCTTAAAAGTGTTATTCTCAGAGCTCTGAGATCTATATCAAAATATTTAGGCAATACAAAATCTGTGAGTCACGGATTCTCATTATTCCATTGTAAACAGTCTAGGGCCTTTGTGCTTTGCTTTTTACTCTGTTGAATAGGCGTGTATGTGTCTGATTTTCCTTGCAGGAATAATCAGACTCTTAGACCCCTCTGTATGGTACTAACTCACATTTGCATTTCTCAACACCAACAGAGACTGACTGGGGGAATGTCAAAATGTCTTTTCTAAGAGCTTGTTTACACTAAATGCATTGGTGTTAATGAGAGTAAAACAAACATGTCAGCACATGTTACAGCATATAAAATGTGCATGTGGTAGGGCTTAAGCCCAAGATATCCAATCAGGAAGAGTCCACACTAGGGATGAGCCAAACACCCCCCAGTTCGGTTCGCACCAGAACCTCCAAACAGACTGAAAATTTGGGCAAACTTTAGAACCCTGTTAAAGTCTATGATACTTCAAAATCAAAAGTGCCAATTTTAGCCACTTGACAACTGGGCACTTAAACACCCCTCGTGACCATACCAATCTTCAGCTTTCAGTGCTCTCACACTTTGAATGACAATTACTCAGTCATGTAACACTGTACCCAAATTAATTTTTTGTCCTTTTTTTCCCACAAATAGAGCTTTCTTTTGGTGGTATTTGATCACCTCTGGGTTTTTTTTTTTTTTTTGCACTATAAATGAAAAAAGATCAGAATTTTGAAGAAAAAAGCATTTTTCTTTGTTTCTGTGATAAAATTTTGCAAATTATTATTTTTTTCATGAATTTTGGCCACAATTTATACTGCTTCATATCTTTGGTAAAAATAACCCAAATTAGTGGATATTATTTGGTCTTTGTGAAAGTTAGAGAGTCTACAAGCTGTGGTGCAAATTATACAAAATTGATCACACCCAGGGCTCGAGTCCTGCGGGAACGCGTGGGAACGGCGTCCCTGCACTTTTTTCACAGCAGGAACGCCGTTCCCTTTGTAGGACCAGAGCCGCCCGAGGCTCTAGCACAGCCTGCTAGCTGTGTTGTCTTCATAGAGCTGACATCGGAAGAGCAGCACAGTGATACACGGAGGGCAGGGGCTGGCTCAGTTAACTGATTGGTTAATAGAACTGCTCTGCATTCTATCAACCAATCAGTTAACTGGGGCAGGTCCCGCCCTCTGTCCATCCCTTTGCTGCACTTCCGATGTCATCTGCTGTGCTGTGTCCTGTGTAAGGTAAGACAGGGAAGAGGGCACTGTTAAGAAGGAGGGAGGGGGAAAGTATCAGAAACTGAAAGGGATGAGGAGGGGTGATATAAAAGGGAGGCAGGGCAGGAATGTGAAGGGGGGTTCTACAAAGGGGGTAAGGACAGGAATGTAAAGGAGGTGCCATAAAGGGGCTGAGGACAGGTTTAAATTTTAAAACGGGCTACTTGGTCATCTTCCGTACTATGTCGCATTCACAGTCTGGTCATCTCCTGTAGTCGCAATCGCAGTCTGGTCATCTCCTGTAGTCGCATTCGCAGTCTGATCATCTCCTGTAGTCGCATTCGCAGTCTGGTCATCTCCTGTAGTCGCATTCGCAGTCTGATCATCTCCTGTAGTCGCATTCGCAGTCTGATCATCTCCTGTAGTCGCATTCGCAGTCTGATCATCTCCTGTAGTCGCATTCGCAGCCTGGTCATCTCCTGTAGTCGCATTTGCAGTCTGATCAATTCCTGTACTATGTCGCATTCGCAGTCTAGTCATCTCCTGTAGTCACATTCGCAGTCTGGTCATCTCCTGTAGTCGCATTCGCAGTCTGATCAACTCCTGTACTATGTCGCATTCGCAGTCTGGTCATCTCCTGTAGTCGCATTCGCAGTCTGATCATCTCCTGTAGTCGCATTCGCAGTCTGATCATCTCCTGTAGTCGCATTCGCAGCCTGGTCATCTCCTGTAGTCGCATTTGCAGTCTGATCATCTCCTGTAGTCACATTCGCAGTCTGGTCATCTCCTGTAGTCGCATTCGCAGTCTGGTCATCTCCTGTAGTCACATTCGCAGTCTGGTCATCTCCTGTAGTCGCATTCGCAGTCTGATCATCTCCTGTACTATGTCGCATTCGCAGTCTGGTCATCTCCTGTAGTCACATTCGCAGTCTGGTCATCTCCTGTAGTCGCATTCGCAGTCTGGTCATCTCCTGTAGTCGCATTCGCAGCTGGTCATCTCCTGTAGTCGCATTCGCAGCTGGTCATCTCCTGTAGTCGCATTCGCAGCTGGTCATCTCCTGTAGTCGCATTCGCAGCTGGTCATCTCCTGTAGTCGCATTCGCAGCTGGTCATCTCCTGTAGTCGCATTCGCAGTCTGATCATCTCCTGTAGTATGTCGCATTCACAGTCTGGTCATCTCCTGTAGTCGCATTCGCAGTCTGATCATCTCCTGTACTATGTCGCATTCGCAGTCTGGTCATCTCCTGTAGTCGCATTCGCAGTCTGGTCATCTCCTGTAGTCACATTCGCAGTCTGGTCATCTCCTGTAGTCGCATTCGCAGTCTGATCATCTCCTGTACTATGTCACATTCGCAGTCTGGTCATCTCCTGTAGTCGCATTCGCAGTCTGATCATCTCCTGTACTATGTCGCATTCGCAGTCTGGTCATCTCCTGTAGTCGCATTCGCAGTCTGGTCATCTCCTGTAGTCGCATTCACAGCTGGTCATCTCCTGTAGTCACATTCGCAGCTGGTCATCTCCTGTAGTCACATTCGCAGTCTGGTCATCTCCTGTAGTATGTCGCATTCACAGTCTGATCATCTCCTGTAGTCACATTCACAGTCTGGTCATCTCCTGTAGTCACATTCGCAGTCTGGTCATCTCCTGTAGTCACATTCGCAGTCTGGTCATCTCCTGTAGTCGCATTCGCAGTCTGGTCATCTCCTGTAGTCACAGTCTGGTCATCTCCTGTAGTCGCATTCGCAGTCTGATCATCTCCTGTAGTCACATTCGCAGTCTAGTCATCTCTTGTAGCATGTCGCATTTGCAGTCACTGTATTTTATGTGAAATATATATATGCATATGAGTGTATCTTTTTTTTTTTTTGGTGGGGAGTGGATCTTGGGTGGGAGTTCCCACACTTTTTTCCCCAGGACTTGACCCCTGATCACACCTGATGTACTGGTGGCCTATCTCATTTCTTGCGACCTGAACAAGTCATAGACCACATTCCACAGAAAGAATGGGAGGGTTACTGGTATAAAGGGGGAACCTTTAACCACTTGCTTGCTGGGCACTTAAACCCCCCTCAGTCCCAGAGCAATTTTCAGCTTTCAGCGCTGATGCAATTTGAATGACAATTGCGCGGTCATACAACACTGTACCCAAATGAAATTTTTATCATTTTTTTCCCACAAATAGAGCTTTCTTTTGGTGGTATTTAATTACAGCTCGGAGTTTTATTTTTTGCTAAACAAACAAAAAAAGATGCAAAAAATAAAATAAAAAATCATGTTTAAAATTTTGCAAACGGGTCATTTTTCTCCTTCATTGAAGTGCGCTGATGAGGCGGCACTGATAGGCTGCACTGGTGGGCTGCATTGGTGGGCACTGATAGGCTGCATTGGTGGGCACTGATAGGCTGCACTGGTGGGCACTGATAGGCATAGTTAAGGCGGCACAAATAGGCGCAGATAAGGCAGCACCGATGGGCACAGATATGGCGGCACTGATGGGCAAAGATGAGCACATAAGATGGCACGGATGGGTGGCACGGATGGGCACTGATAGGTACCACTGATAGATGGGACTGATGGGCACTGATAGGTGGCTCTGATAGGTGGCACTGCTGGGCACTGATGGGCGGCACTGCTGGGCACTGGTAGATGACACTGATGGGCACGGATATGTGGCACGGGTGCAGCACCTTTGTTAAGGCAGATTGTGGGCACTGCTGGATGGCACTGTGGGCACTGCTGGGTGGCACTGCTGGGTGGCACTGTGGGCACTGCTGGGTGGCACTATGGGCACTGCTGGGTGGCACTGATGGGGGGCACTTACTTTTTTTATTGTTGCACTGGCAGGGGGCAGGTGGGCACTGACAGGGTTGCAGGTGGGCACTAGCAGTGCTGGCCATGATCGGGACTGATGTCCCGATCATGGCCGCCGGTGATCGGCTTTTTTTTTCTCCTCGCGCTGACAGCGCGAGGAGGAATAATAGCCGATTACCGGCTCCGTTATATCACATGATCAGCTGTCATTGGCTGACAGCTGATCACGTGATAAGGGGTTGGGATCGACCCCTTGCACGGATCGGTGATCAGGCGAGTCTCATAGACTCGCCGATCACAGAGCGCGCCGCGCGCCCCTCAGGGGGCGCGCAGGCCGCTCGTGCACGGGACTACGTCAATAGACGTAGTCCAGGAAAAGGAGATCTGCGCTGTAGCCGTCAATTGACTATAGCGTGGTTCTCAAGTGGTTAAATCAGTGTCCCCTTATATTACCAGCAATTGGGGTAGCTTTAAGTACACACTGTGCAGATTTGGCACAGTTGGCTTTGGCCAATTACGGCACTCCATTTTTTCCGCACTGTGATTGGCCAAAACATGTGGGTCATAGTGCATGCTTGGCCAATCATCAGCCAGCAATGCATTGGCCGTGACACGCCACTCGAATTTGGTGCAAACGGCCCATAATGTTCTGAATTTCCCGAACGGACGAACAGCCGATGTTCGAGTCGAACATGGGTTCGACTCGAACGTGAAGCTCACCCCTAGTCCACACACACAGTTCTTGATATTATAATTTATCTGGTTTCCAGAGACCACATTCCACAGAAAGAATGGGAGGGTTACTGATATAAGGGGGAAATCTTTAAATCAGTGCCCCCTTATATTATTGTATTCATTCCCCCCTCAGACTTGCCTGGCAGCTCTGTCACTGACCTCCTCTCAGGTACAGGGCTCAGTTAGACTGCTCCAGGTTGGTGACTCTGGTTTTATCCCATAGTCTCCTCTCTACAGTCCATACTTTTTACTTCTCCCATGACCCCCATCCTGTCGGCACTCCCACTCTTGACTCCTCTACAGACTCTCACTCAGAGACTGCAGACACAATATAAGACAAGAGATGGTCAGAGGTTGCAAACATGGTACAAAAGATGGCTAGAGACTGAGGACATGACATGAGAGATGGTTAGAGACTGTGGACATGATACAAGAGATGGCTAGAGACTGAGGACATGATACAATAGATGGCTAGAGACCGAGGACATGATACAAGAGATGGATAGAGACTGAGGACGGGATACAAGAGATGGTCAGAGGTTGGGAACATGATACAAGAGATGGTCAGAGGCTACAAGCATGATACAGTAGATGTCAGAGGCTGAAGACATGATACAGTAGGTGTCAGAGGCTGCGGGCATGCATGGTACAGGAGATGGTTAGAGACTGAGGACATCATACTAAAGATGGTCAGAGACTGCAGACATAGTACAAGAGATGGCCAGAGACTGCAAACATGGTACAAGAGATGGCCAGAGACTGCTGACATGGCACAAGAGATCAATGCAGCCTCATCAGTGCTCATCAAATGCAGCTTTATGGTGCCCATCAAATGCAGATTTATGGTGTCCAACAATGCAGCCTCACTGTGCCCATCGTTGCAGCCTCACTGTGCCCATCGTTACAGCCTCACTTTACCCATAATTGCAGCCTCACTGTGCCCATAATTGCAGCCACACTGTGCCCATCAATGCAGCCTTGCTGTGCCCATCAATGCAGCCTCGCCATGCCCACCAATGCAGCCTCTGTGTGCCAGCCATTGCAGACTCTGTGTGCAAGCCATTGCAGCCTCTGTGTGTCCACCATTGCAGCCTCTGTGTACCCGCCATTGTAGCCTCTGTGTGCCTTGGCCTGAATCTTAGGCTGGCCATACATGGTTCAAATCTCAACCCATTGTTGGCTCCAACTTGTCTTGCATACACACGGTCACACAAATGTTGGCCAACAATTCCGAACGTGAGAATGCGGTGACATACAAGACGTATGACGAGCCAAGAAAAAGGAAGTTCAATAGCCAGTGCGGATCCTTCTGTTTGATTCGGAGCATTTGTGAACTTTTGTGCTTCGGACTAGTGTACACACGGTCGGAAATTTCGACAACAAAATTTCTTGGCGGAAAATTTGAGAACCTGCTAGCCAACAAATGTTCGATGGAGCATACACACAGTCGGACTTTCAGCCAACAAGCTCACATCAAATATTTGTTGTCGGAAAATCCGATCCAGTGTACGGGCATAAGTTGCAAAAAATCTTGAAAAATGCAAGAAACAAATGTTATTGATTTGTTTCTCATTGCATTTAATAGGGTTTGCAGACAGCCTGATAGCTTTGCTGAATTTGCAGCAAACCGAATTGTCAGGTGGGAATATAGTGAAGAGATTTATGTGAAAAGGGTACCTGTAAACGTTATAACTACACATTACATAACATGCAGATAATTACATAGCTTTAAAAAAATATCAGATTGTGGGTCCACCTTAAATTGTGAATTTCATAAAATAGTGATCTGAAGCTTGAAAAAAATAAATAAAAATGTTGGACATTTTTGATTTAAATAGGCAGAGGGCACTTCTTTGTTAATAAACAGATAGACTTGATAGAATGAAGCCACAAGAGGATATGCTGATGTCACTTTTCAGTATCTTCTCATGTGAGGTCTTGATCAGATAATAAACTTCCTGATCATGACATGTCTGGTTATCCTGGTGATTTTTATTTTAAATATATTTCTGTGAATGTGAATTGATAGCTAATCCAGCTAGATATTGATCCTAAGTTACCTATTAGAAGCAACAGATGCTTTTTCATGTCTGAATTTACTATTTTTTCTTATATTGTTTAAGAATTGTCCTATGGTTTTGGAAAATTTCCATCAACTTTACAAACCTTCCAACCACTCACATCAGATGAAAAATGTATTAATGTTACTGCATCTTAGTTGTGGGATTTATTTCTCATTTCCATCCTTAGAAGAGTTTTTTTCTATTGAAGCCTCTCTAGGACATAGCGCCTTTTATATGCAGATCGCTATAATTATGCTTTGAAATAGCTTTGAATTCCCAATGGCTTAAACTGAGAACATGAAAGGGCAAATGTTATATTGAGCTAAAGGATATAAAAGTGGCATGTACATCAATCCAAAACGAGATATAGAAATGAACAGTTCTTTACCACTAATGTCAGTTTTTGACAGGTTATTGAAGGATCTTTACAACCGCAATGGCTGCCTTAGGTTGGATGAAAACTATGCCTGGGGATATTCTTATCAGTTTGTATTTTTCTTTTTAATACCAAAAGGTGAGTTGATGTTAAGTGAAACAAAAGGAATAGGCGCTGACAAAAGCTTTAACGCTCTTCCCTAAAGAATGACACCTGGCCCCAGTGGTAAAACACAATGCAATCTCTTGATGTAATCACCTACACAACCTGTCAAAGAAGGAATGGCAGTCTGCACTGGGCCTCTCCAGTTGGGAAAACATCGACAAACTCCAGACACCAACCTTGGTGTCCACAGAGAGCTATATGACAGATGACTGGATGCACAGCACTAGAGAGGAACTGACAGTTTAAAAGACAGCCTCTTTGAGTGTTTGCTTAAAGCATTAAATAGTTTCCTTTATCAGATGTGATGAAAAAAATAATAATACATGGTTACCTAGTCCTTACAATTCCAAACACTAAAATTGTCTTGAATGTTAAAGCAAAAATACATAAATATAATATACTGCATAATATTGATAAAGGATATACTATGTATATATATATATATATATATATATATATATATATATATATATATATATATATATATATATATATATATATATATATATATATATATATATATATATATATATATATATATATATAAATTAAAATCTGTTGATTGTGAGTCGTATGTGAGTTGAATGTATTATAAAAAAAATATGTAAATATAACAAATGCTGTAATTATTTTACTACATGCATCCATCACTCTGTTTAACATGTGTTTGCTTTGCTTATGCAGTCATCTAATGGTACCTGTATTATTATTATTATAAATATTACTACATAGGATATATACCCTATAGTGCCAACAGTTTGTGCAACGCTTTACAAAATAAGGACAGACAGTACAACTACAAAACAATTACGTACTGGAGGAACCAGAGCTTACAATCTAAAACCCATAGACAATAGATGCCAGTGTCTCAATCTAGCCGTTTTCAGTTCTACCAGCCAAAGATCAAAGTCTATGGTGTACTCTCACACTGTCCCAGATGGCCCTTTCAGAAAGGATAAATTGATCCAAGAGTTTATACGTCCTTGTTGAAGTGCCTTTTCCCCTGAGATATGCCAGCACCACAACTTTCTTCAGAGTACAGAGCTAAATCTTCCCCTGCCCCTGCCCCTCCTCATAGTTTTTGCTACCAGTACATTCCTATTTAAGGAAGAATCTGATAGAGCGTGCATGCACATCCAATGTTCAAATTAAATGAATCCTGTGCTTCCTCAGAAAAAATCTGGGAACTAGTTACTGTAATGGTCATTTGGCTTTAATAGTCACTGACCTGAAGCAAGTATTCAGATCAGAAACTGTTATTACCACAATCTAATTTTATTTCAAAATTATTAAAACTACAAACAGCCAGAAAACTAGCATTTTCAGATGAATGTCAGCAACATGGAAACATTATTCAGCATCCAACAAACTTTCAAGTGTTCCAGATGCCTGATCCCCTTCTGCATACTATAGTACTTTTCACTATTGTATCCTGTAGGGACTCTAGGGACCAGTGGAAGAAACCACAAGAAGCAGATAGAGACTCGGCATCAGACACCACTAGACGTGTTGAATGCATAAGAATCCTCGATAGGCTTAGCTCTTCTGGAGAGTAAAGACTGTGGCTGGACATTATTGATATTATGAAGTATTAGTCCCTTTCTTTGCAGGGAAGACTTTAAAAAAAATCTAGCAGTAGAGTTGCTTTAACCCTTGAGCTATTACTAACATAAAGCTTACCTAGGCATCATCATGGGCTTTTAAGCACACTCCTGGCTGTTTATATCAACTCGGACAGTGTTTGCATTTGCTCAGCTGACTGTCATCTTTTAGCTGGAAGTGATTTTACAACTGTCTTCCACAAAGACCAGAATGAGTCCTGCTCCTGGCTGGACAATCTGTGCTTGATTAGCTTCAGTGAATTTCAGGGGAAATATTACAAGTATAATGGACCCCTGATGTATCATTAAAGAGGAGTTTCCCCTGAAAAAAAAAAATTAAAAGTCAGCAGCTACAAATACTGCAGCTGCTGACTTTTAATAATCAGACACTTACCTCTCCCAGGGTCCATCGACGAGGGGTAACGAAGCCCCGCTAGTTCCCCCCTCCTCTCGGCGGCACCGGCATTCTAACTGTGGGCATCTGGCTGTGGCTTCACAGCCTGGCACCCACTGTGCATGGGCGCACCGTGATTGGCCGCACAGTCATCTGGGACCTGTCACGTGTCCCAGATGACTGACAGGAGGGAGGGGGTGGAGGTGAGCCCTTCCTGCGCCAAGGTGAAGTGACGTCAGGAGCCCAGGCACTGAAGGAGGCAGACTACGAGGGACCCCCCTAGCAACAGCGATTTAGTGGCGAGTTAAAAAATGTTTTTTTTTTTAGGAATTTTAATCATTTTTTTTTTGTGTGGAACACCACTTTAATGTCAATTCCATTGTGCTATCACACATGTAAGACAAAAAAAAACACTACAATGCAAACATCAAATAATGTATAAAAAAAATATTCAAAGCCCCCCCCATGCCCCACATACAAATATAACTGTGCACACTGGGTGTGCCTACACATGACAAGGACAATTTCACTACACATATTAGGTTATGCTGTGCACACTAGGGTGATAACACAAATTCTAGGGTCATAATTTCATAATTAACTTTAAATTGATGACCTGAAAAGGATTTTAAAGGATTTTAAAGGATTTTAATTGCCTAGAGGCGATTCAGATCGCATTGTGCGCTATACAAGTATTTCATTCATTCATTCATTCAAAGTGTCATCTATGGACAATTCTTATAGTTTGTTGCTATTTCACAGTAGCATACAATTTAAGACTAATTATTTAATGGATGCAACCTCAAGTTTTATATTTTAAAAAACATTGGGTAATATATTGTGTTTTTGTGCACTAAAATAAATGTAGTTTATTTGTATTTTTTATATGAGTCTGATAAATAGCTGCTCTAACATGGCATAACTTAAAAAACTGAAACTACCACTACTTTATTCTCCAGAGTCTCTGCTTTACTAAAATATATAAAAAAATGGTGGGTTTTAACTAATCTTTGAGCTTAAAAACTTACATTTTAACATGTGTGCAAAGAAAAGTAAAAAAAACTGATCTGGTTGCAAAACAGTTAATGAAACCTTTGCACCGTGTTTCCACTTTTGCAGCCAAATGGTGATAACACCTACTTTATATTTGTTGCATAATCGCCATTTTTGTCTGTTCTACCAACAGGTCAAACATCTTAAAGCTGAGGTTCTGCATTATATATTAATGCAGAGTTCTGAACTTCTTTTTTTTTTTTTTTTTATAAAATTACCCCAGTGACAGTCGCTGCTCATTCTTTACCAATCGGCTATACTCAAAAGTGTCCCTTTTTGTTAGGTGTGCAGCATTGTTTTCTTACTTTGTTCTCCATATACACAGCACGGCCATCTTGACTGTGGGCATCTGAAGCCCGCTGGGTCTCTCTTCCGGGATTAGGTACATGCTGGGTACCCAGCATGCACCTCTCGTTCTCGCACATGGAGCGAGATCTCCCGATCTTGCCCATTGACCCCTGGAATTGATGGAACAACAATCCCAGGAGCCGATGCAAAAGAAGAATGTACCTTGTCACAGCTTGAAGACATTAAAAAGGTACAAAATGGCCAAAAAAAAAAAACGATATCCAAAAACGAGTGGAGGTGGGGTCCTCTCTTATTCAACACATAGTTGCATTTCTCCCTGAAACTCCACTTTAATCTGTATATTTATCTCCATACTGCAATCTATTCAAACCAATAGAAGCTGCCTATAGTGTCCTATTTAAGCCTGGTACAAACTACTAATTATTTTCGTGCAACACAGTGGGTTACATGAAAAAAAACTGACAGCTCTGGTCAGAAGCCGCTGTACAAGCCATGTGAGATTAGTCCAGCAATCTGCCCTGCTTAGCTGTTGTGTTCTGACAGGGGAGCACCCCCCCGCCAGAACACTCTGATCAGCGTTCTCTACCATTGGCTGAGAGCACTGATTGGGAGTCGGTCAACTGCTGGTTTTCCAGCATGCATGTCCAACAGAAGTCAGCCATGTATACAGCAGGAGAATGCTGTGGAAATGCTGAAAGTGAAGAATAAAGAGGAGGAATCTGGGCCACAACAATGTTGTTGGAAGATATGTTTAAAAGGGTCCACACAGCAGAGCTTTGTACACTGGTCCTGGGGATAGCAGTGGCCTGTACCTGTGGGACAGTGCCTCCAGATAGATTAGGTTGATTGCCCCTTTCAGTCCTCAGCAAGCTATACCTGACCCTGTCCCATGACAAAATCTTCTCTCTCTGCTCTTCTATCTCTCCCTCAGAATTTTTCTCCTCTCCAGTTGATCACATCTTTGTACTCATCATCCACCTCATCACTCCCGGCTACTTGGCAGTAAGCTCCAGCTACTGGATCATCATTGCCTCTTTCTTCTCCCTCTGTAATACTGGCCCTATCCTCTTCATCCTCAATATCTAAAGAAAGGAATGCTTACACATGACCAGATTCATCCTCTTTTGCCTCAAATCAGTAATTGTGTGGTGAAACATTTTTTAGGCCTCTTCATTACCAGTGTGTGGGGCTATAGCAGGGTTAGCAGAAGAGGAGGAGGAGGAAGAAGTGGTCACATTAGCAGAACTTGCAGATAACTGGCTCCTCATGCACCTGGGGGGCGAAGAAGAAGAGAAAGACTCTGTCACCCATTCAACTACCTTCTGTACACGCTGTGGCTGTATAGTATGGTCACTCTGTGTCACTTACGGACATATCTAGGATGCCCTTTAACAAAGTCGTGATGACAAAACGCATCAGGGTGTGACCTAGCGACAACCGGAAGTGACGCACAGTTCCCTTGCGTTCAAATAGGCTGAGTGGAGAAACCAGAAGTGGTATTGGATGACGAGAGTTGCGGTGAGGAACGCTGCAGTATCTCATCAAACTGTCCCCTATCTCTTCAGCATTAGGCTCTAAAAAATAACGCAAGACAACCAGTTATTTTGCCTAATTAGAACAAGGATTGTGGTATTATTGAAAGAGGACAAGTTGTTTTAAATTATGGAGTTTCAATAAAAGTTTTAAAGTGGAACTGGACTATGTGGAACTTTCTTTTTCCTCATATGGTGGTTCTGACTGAACCCTTTTATGGACTCTGATGGGAAAGAGGCACAAGGAAAGAGAGCTCTGGGATGATTGAGCAAGGCTCTTTTAACTTGGAATTGTGGTGGGTTGGAACCCCAGAGGGGTGTGTGACCCACGTGTGGAGTAATCTGGTGGAAGGGTGCACATTCAACAGACAAATATTGATATCACCATCTGTGTCTGGACTCTCTCTATCTCCCAATCACCATCTGACATTGCTATCAAGTGTTGATTATTCAGCTGTTTATTTATTTTAAACTTGAGAAGTTTTATTATAAGTTAGACTGAATATCATTACTAGTATTAGTCTGATTATTTTTAATTTTGACAGGAGCGCCACTAATGATGAATGACATCTGATGATTTGTGGATCTATACATTGTATTTATCATAGAGAGAGTATAATTGGTTTTTTTTGCAGTAAGCAGCTGCTACAGGGCAACCTGAAAAAGATTTTTATATTATATTTTTTATTTTTTAATTTTTTTCTGTGTCTATTTGAATGTTATCACTCCATTGCGCTGAATTAAGAAAATATATACATTTGTTGCGCCTATTGTTTTCTCTCCTTTTTTACAATATCAAGTATACATATACGGTACATATTACAGAAAGGATTTAAAACTCATGGCGTCATTAAGACCTGGAAATGTAGTTGCCACCAAATTATAGATCCATTTTCTTTCATGCTGGAGTAACAGCTTGTCGCTATACCCACTTCTCTCATGTAGGGGGACATGCTCTAAGGTAAAAAGGTGAATCTTAGATAAATCAAACCCATGATATAACCCAACATGGCGACTAATGATCACAGAAACATTAAAAAAATGGCCTTTTATTTTTTCCAAAATAAAAGGCCCTGCAGTTACATGCACATATGCACACGCACCCATCACTAGCACTGGCACCAAATGGACTATTTAAGTGCAGCAGCTGTATTGCCAGTGCTGTCTGATCTACAGCTATTCCTGCATCTGTTCCTGTGTTTGACTTCTGTGACTGACCTGACCATGCTTGAACACTACGTGCCCTGGCCTTGGCTTGTCTCTGGTTTCTGCTATTCCTCCTATTCATCTGCCCACTTAGTGTTGTTGACCTCTGCCTGTACAGCCTGCCTGCTGTCCTTGCTGACCTGGCTCATTTGACCACGCATCCAATTATCCATCTGTTCTGCTCTGTATTCTACCCAGTCCCTGCTGGTTCCTTACTCTGCACCAAATTAACACTCAACTGGAGCTTGTCTGAAGATCTACTCTAGCAAATAAGTCACACTCCCACCCTGCCAGGTATAGATTACCATAGAAAGGGGCGCACCGTGTCCCCAGTGCCATGCCCTGCACCTGGAGCACACAGGACCCTGCAACCACCATGCAAAAATGGTCTGCCCAGAGACATTATTGTGAAACCCCGTTTTTTGCACAGTTAAAGAGGGAGTTATGAAAGCCTCCAGGGCTGCAGAAAAGATCTTACTGCAAGGTCAACCAGTCCAGATTTTTGCTGATCTTTCAACTTACACCGTCCAAAAATGATGCGACCTGAAACCTCTGCTCCAGGTTCTAATGCAAAGAGACATCACATATAGATGGGCCTTCCTCCTGCTCCTGAATTTCTCTTATAATAATAAACCCTGTGGCTTCTCTATGTTTGGAGAAGGAGAACATCTGCTGACCCTCTTAGGGATCATCACACAGGAAATCTCACAACCAGTTGCCATCAGAGGCCCCCATCCATGAAACGCCCTTCATCACCCAGTCCACTGCTCCCAGCCTGGCAAAAACAGCAGCCAAAAAGGTTGAAAGAATCTAGCGCACCAAGATGAGAGGTCTCTACCTGTTAACATCTTCATAGCCTGTTGACACCCCCAGATCTAATTCTTGTATTCCCTACACCCCAGGTTCACAACACACCCCTCTTTAAGGCAACTTTAGCTCAACTCTGCGACATCTCCTTCCACAATTCTAACATCCCTGCAGCTGATATCGACAGGACTATGTTGCCTACCTCCCCACTTAAACTCTCCTTGCCTCATGGACTGATTCAACGTAACTATCCGCCCAAATTCCCCATAAATATAGAAAGGTTCAATGGATATTCCACCATTGCTTCTGGAAACACAGGCCACCAGAGGCTCAGGACCAGACAGAGACCGGGGCATTGGGAGGGAGTTGGAGGGAGTGGGGAGCAAAACTCTTAGCTCTATCTCACAGGGGACGAGTACGACAATACCTTTTAGTGAAATAGCAATCCGCAGAACAGCAGCAGTGGTTGCTTGAAGGAACTGCCAAAATGAACAAAGGTGAGTTAAATGCCCACTGGGGGCTCTCAAGTTTATCGGGCCCCCCACTGTGGTCACGGATTCTCGGGGAGTAGGCTACCCCTATATCTCCCATGTTTACTGACAGGGCTCTGTCTTACTTTAGAATTAATTTGCATGTACAGTAAGGGCTGGTTGGCCGGAAGGGTCACAATGCACCTCCCATAGTCACTGCGAGGATGAGGTTCTCCTCACAGGGACTACAGGTCTCACCCGGGAAGAGGGGAATATTTCCTCCCCTGGGTACGAGGGGGGTGGGGACAGATTTGAACCCCACTCAACTCTTTTGTTCACTAACAATTTCCAGTTATGTAATAATCATTTTCTTGATGTCTCTTTCTTTCTCTTTACCTTTTTACTCTACTCTCCCTCTCAAGCATCTGGTTACAGGCCTATACAAGCAGGCGAGGGGGCCTGACCATCACGGAGGCGAGGGCCCAAACTACAGGGGAACTCTAGCATCTGCCATGCCTACTAGACCACATCCTGTATGGGGTAAGATATCTTTCCTTCTAGCGCTCTCCCACCACTCTAATCCATGACTGACCCACCATAACACAACCCAACCCTATCCATTATATCTCACACGGTCCAAGGGCTGAACTACATGGTAAAACACAGAAAGATATTCCAACTATACCACTCCATGAAGGCAGATATTGTCCTCCTCCAGGAGTCACACTTATCAGCCTCATATAATCCTACCTTCCTACACCACTGATTCCCACAATTCTACCTGGCTAATGCCAAGAATAAAACAAGAGGGGTAGCCATCTGCTTCTCACGCAACCTTAACTTTACACTGACAAAGTTAGTTAGAGACCCGGAGGGGAGGTTCCTCCTGCTTGAAGGGACCATAAGTGGAGGGACGTACACTTTTGTGATGTATTATGCCCCGAACAAAGGCCAGGGAAGGTTTTTCAACTCTATGATGTCCAAACTAGAAACACACCCTAAGGGAACCGTCATCCTAGGGGGAGACACAAACCTGCCTTTTGATCTAGCCCTGGACAAATTCAGTGAGAGATCAACTGCTACCAAATGCCCACCAAAACAGAGCTTGAAAATTGCACAATTATTAAACAACCTTCATCCAGTTGACCTATGGAGGGAACTGAACCCCCATGCCAAAGATTTCACCCATTTCTTGGCCCCACACCAGACCTTTGCCAGGATATAGCACATTTTGGTATCAGCTTATACAATCCCCCTGTTACCTGTAAAATCAGAGATACCCCACTTACAGACGACTCCATGATGTCTCTATCCATGCAATGTGCAGGAGAATTCGAAAGATCCTTCAAGTGGTGTCTCAACGAATCCATCCTGAACAACCCTGTTCATTGCACCACCCTTGAGAAATCAGCACAAGATTATTTTCTAGACAATGATGCGGACAATAGCTCCCTGTCCACACTCTGGGCAGCAGATTAGTCGCTAATGAGGGGCACACTAATTCAGATGTCATCTTGACTAAAAAGAGTTGAATAGAGAATTCCTAGATTTGAGTAAAGCACATAAACGCAACCCCACACCCACCTCTCTACACGCTCTGGAGGTGGCTAGAATTCAAATCAATTTAGCCCTCACCACAGACGCTGAGAAATTTCTCCAATGGGGCAAAATTCTACTACCAATCAAATAAATGAGGATCCAAACTGGCAGCAAAATAAAGCCCCAAGACGCAAACCCTAGTCCTCACTAAAATTAGGATCCCAACGGGAGATCTGATCCAAAACCTGAGCCCCATCATGGAATCTTTCCAGGAATACTACTCCAAACTATACTCGGATAATAACCCCACCCACCAAAAACAAACAGGGCTCCTTTCTTTGTGACCTAACACTCCCTAAATTATCAGACGAGCATAAGGACCTTATAGACAGCCCATTCTCCATGGAAGAAGTTCTAGGGGTAATAAAATCCCTGAAACTTGGTTCAGCACCAGGCCCGGACGGATTCTCCAGCGGTTACTATAAAAAATTTGGGACCACTCTGGCTCTGTACCTCACAAACTCCCTGAAGGGGGGTACCCCGATGGATATACTTGAACAAGGCCTTTATTTTGACTATCCCCAAACCAAAAAAAGATGGGAGAGAGGTGGGAAATCATCGGCCCATTTCTCTCATCAATAACGACATTAAGATTATGACCAAAATCTTGGCAAACAGAATGTCTGACTTTATTGTGAAGTATATCCATAAAGATCAGGCGGGCTTTATCCCAGGGAGACAGGGCCTGGACCAGGCCAGAAATAATAATAATAATAAAAAATGTTATATCACTAGTAAACTCAAATTGGGACAGATAGACCCCACAAGAAGGTGTTATAGCATCTATTGACCTACAGAAGGCCTTTGATACGGTCTCCTGGCCTTATCTCTTTGATATCCTGAGAAAGTGGGGTTTTGGACTCAGCTTCCTAGGCATCATTCGCTCTCTATTCCTCCCCAAGCGCACAAATACAGCTTAAGGGACACTACTCGGATGGGTTCAATATACATAAGGGCACTAGACAGGGCTGCCCCCTTTCACCACTCATATTCACAATCGCCATTGAATCGCTAGCTATAACTATTAGGTCTAACCCGGACATTAGAGGAGCACTCTGCGGCCCCCAAAAACACAAGTGTGTGCTGTATGCAGATGATATGCTGCTCTTCATCAGGCCCCCCCTTATCTATACCCCAAATTTATTACAAACGCTCAAGGACTTCGGTACCCTCTTGAGTTCTAACAGTTAATTTATCCAAATCGATGGCTCTTAATTTATCTGTCCTGGAACACTGAGTGGACCAACTGAAAAGACATTTCCCCTTTCCCTGGGCTACGGACTCCATACCATACCTGGGTATCACGCTCCCCAGTAGGGCGGACAGACTCTTCACTGCAAACTACCCCCAGATGTACAAAAAACTAGAGGGGGATCTTGGGACCTGGTCTAAGTGTGGTCTGTCTTGGCTGGGTAGGGTCAATGCGGTCAAGATGACCCTGATGCCGCGTATTCTATATCTCTTCCGCTCCCTCACCATACAAATAAACTATTCTTACCTATTTCCAATTGGGCATCAACTGCTTTATCTGGGGGAAGCAAGGAAACCACTTCTCAAAAGAGATAATTTTTCGTCTCAAAACGCAGGGGGGACTGGGGCTCCCAAATTTATGGTGGTACTATCAGGCGGCTCAACTGACCCACATTTCTTCAGTATATTCTAATGGGCCCAAGCTGGACTGGCTGTCCATGGAGAGATAGGTATAGGACACTATAGGATAGGTATAGGATACTTCTTGACAGCGTTGGGCCCACTCACACTGACTGACTGTTCCAACAAACTGGAAATCTAGAGAAATTCAGATTTTCTCAAATTAGACCTTTTTAAACACCCTAAGGACAGACAAACCCATCCCTCCAAAACCAACAGTTTATGAACAGTGGTGCGGTGCCCACATAAATCAGAGGGGTGAGATCTTGCTTATAAACGGCTTATAAACACCTTATTTGGTGAGTAAAACAACTTACTTCCCTATGCCCAAGCTTGGGAATCAGACCTGGATCTGTCACGGTATTTGGATAAATGGCATTGCTACTTCCAAAAGTCTTACAAGGGTATTCTAATCACAAGCTTAACCACTTGACCACTGGGCACTTAAACACCCTTAATAATCAGACCAATTTTCAGCTTTCGGTGCTCTCACATTTTGAATGACAATTACTCAGTCATGCAACACTGTACCCATATGAAATTTTTGTCCTTTTTTTCACACAAATAGAGATTTCTTTTGGTAGTATTTAATCACCGCTGGGTTTTTTATTTTTTTTGCTATAAAAGAAAAAAGACCGAAAATTCTGTAAAAAAATTTATTTTTCTTTGTTTCTGTTATAATATTTAGCAGATTAGTAATTTTTCTTCATAAATTTTGGCCAAAATTTATACCACTACATATCTGGTAAAAATAAGTAAAATTGTGGATATTATTTGGTCTTTGTGAAAGTTATAGAGTCCACAAGCTATGGTGCCAATATCTGAAAATTGATCACACCTGAAGTACTGACGGCCTATTTCAATTCTTGAGACCCTACATGCCATAAAAGTACAAATACCCCCCAAATGACCCCTTTTTGGAAAGAAGACATTCCAAGGTATTTAGTAAGAGGTATGATGAGTTTTTTGAAGTTGTCATTTTTTCCCACAATTCTTTGCAAAATCAAGATTTTTTTTTTACTTTTTTTTTTCCCACAAAATTGTCATATTATCAGTTTATTTCTCACACACAGCATATGTATACCACAAATTACACCACAAAACACATTCTGCTATTACTCCTGAGTATGGCAATACCACATGTGTGAGACTTTTACACAGCATGGCCACATACAGAGGCCCAACATGCAGGGAGCGCCATTAGGCGTTCTGGAGCACCCAGGACAATTCTGACATTTCTCCCCTACATGTAAAAACCATCATTTATTTGCTAGAAAATTACATAGAACCCCAAAACATTATATATATGTTTTTTTAGCAAACACCTTGGAGAATACAATGGTGATCGTTGAAAAAAAAAACTGTTTTGTGCTAAAAAAAAAAAAACAGTAAAGTTAGCCCAATTTTTGCATAATGTGAAAGATGAAGTTACGCCGAGTAAATAGATACCTAACATGTCACTCTTCAAAATTGCACACGCTCGTGAAATGGCGCCAAATGTCACTACTTAAAAATCCCCATTGGCGACGCTTTCATTTTTTTTTACTGGTTAAATGCAATTGCTCGGGGCACACGGAGAAACGGCAGCTGTGTGTGTAAACACACAGTTTCTGGTTCTCTGAGCAGGGAACTGTCAGATCGTCTGTTCATACAGTATGGACAGCGATCTGTTAGTTTCCCTGCACAGTCCCATCCCCCTTCAGTTAGAACACAAAATAGGATACACATTAACCCCTTCCCTGCCCCTTAGTGTTCACCCCTTCACTGCCAGTGACATTTTTACAGTAATCAATGCAATTTTAATCACACTGATCACTGTATTAATGCCAATGGTCCCAAAAATGTGTCAAAATTGTCCGCAGTGTCCGCCATAATGTCGCAGTCATGATAAAAATCGCAGATTGCCACCATTACTAGTAAAAAAATAAATTAATCTATCCCCTATATTGTAGACGCTATAACTTTTGCACAAACCAATCAATAAACGCTTATTGCGATTTTTTTTTTAACGAAAAATATGTAGAATACCTATCGGCCTAAACTGAGGAAAACAAAAAAGTTTTTTTATATATTTTTGGGGGATATTTTTTATAGAAAAAAGTTAAAAATGATGCGTTTTTTTCAAAATTGACATTTGTTTATAGCGCAAAAAATAAAAACTGCAGAGGTGATCAAATACCAGCAAAAAAAGCTCTATTTGTGGGAAAAAAAGGACGTCAGTTTTGTTTGGGAGCCACGTCGCAATTGTCAGTTAAAGCGACACAGTGCTAAATCGCAAAAAGTGGTCTGGTCTTTGGCCAGCCAAATGGTCCGGGGCTTAAGTGGTTAATATACACTAGGTTTTATTTGTACAATAAAGATGTTATACAAATAGTAAAAATAAAAGACAAAAAAAAAAATTTAATTTAAATAAAACACACCAATTAAAAAAGTTAACCTAAAACAAAATAAAAGTAAAATAAAATCAATGCAAGGCTGCTATACTCTGCCTTTAAGCTCACTACACTTTTCCCTACATTTCTGCTCTTCACACGCATCCAAAACTTCAGGGGGTTATTTACTAAAGGAAAATCCACTTTGCACTGCAAATGCACTTGAAAGTGCACTGAAAATATACTTGGAAGTACAGTCGCTGTAGATCCGAGAGGGACATGCAAGGAGAATAAAAAACAGCATTTTAGCTTGCACATGATTGTATGATAAAATCAGCAGAGCTTCCACTCATTTCAGATCTACCCCTTATGCCGCGTACACATGACCGGACTTTTTCGACAGCAAAGGTCCGACAGAACGAATCCTCTGGACAATTCAATCGTGTGTGGGCTTCTTCGGACCTTGGCTGTCTAAAAATCAGACGGACTTTAGATTTAAACATGTTTCAAATCTTTCCGACGAACTTGAGTCCGGTCGAAAAATCAGTTCGTCTGTATGCTAGTCTGACGGACAAAAACCGACGCTAGGGAAGCTATTGGCTAATAGCTATGAACTTCCTTATTCTAGTCTGGTCATACGTCATTACGTATGAATCTGTCGAACTTTGGTGTGCTTTTGTGTGGCCAAGTCCGTTAATTCGGAAAGTCCGCCGGAACTCCGCCGAAAGTCCGTCTGGAAGACCGTGGGACTAGTCTGCCGAAAAGTCTGGTCGTGTGTACGTGGCATAAAATTTAGAGTGACTCCACTTCCAAGTGCACTTGCAGTGCAACGTGGATTTGCCTTTCGTAAATAACCCCCATTGTTTATATTCAGTTTGATGTGCCTAGATTAGAGTGGTCTTCAGCAACCTATTTCTGTAAACATAGTGGATCATAAGTGTAATAGTAATGCCTGGCAAATCTGGAAAATGTGAAAAAAATAAAAATATGAGGGGCCAAGAGGACACAGCAAAGTGAAAAGGCATGAACAGGGAAAGGAAAAGTAATTAAAAATAAATGAGAGAATGAAGAATTCACAGCAACTACGTTACAGATAAAATGTAAAAAAAAAAAAAGTGATCTTGGGCCGCTCAAGTGAAGAAAATACTAGATGCTAAGCTTCAGCTGACTGAATGAAGAGTAAAAATCCCTTGTGTGGAGCACTGGAAGAAAGAGCACATATCCGAGTACATGTTTTTCCTTAGACTGTTTTTTTTTTTCTTTTAAATATGCTAGTGTCTGGTTTTACTTGTTGAAAATCTTATATATCTTTCTAATAAATGTTATACTTTTCTCATAATATATTGTTTCATGTTGTCACTGAAAACAAGCTTTGGAAGAGTGTGACATCTTAGTAGATATAATTATGCAATAGGACTGCTCAAAGTGGTTCATTATTTACTATTTTCACACCATAGTTAAAGGATTTGTAAAGGTAAATGTTTTTTCACCTTAATGCATTCTTTGCATTAAGGTGAAAAAACATCTGACAGTGCCTGCGCCCCCAGCCCCCCCCCCCCGTTTTACTTACCTTGCCCCTCGAAAATCCCGCATTTGCTCCTGCTGTCCTTTCCACCGTTCAGCCTGGCTGCTGATTGGCTGGAGTGGATGGATGGAAAGCAGCGCAGCCATTGGCTCGCGCTGCTGTCAATCACATCCACTGACGCGGAGCGTCGGGGGGTGGGGCCATGTGATACAGCGAGCGGCTATAGCCTCCGGCTGTATCACGGGAGCGCGCCCGCAGATGCTTCTCACCATGCAAGGGAGCTCGCATGAACGTGAGAAGTACTTGCGGGAGGAAGCAGAGACAGCCGCCAAGGGACCCCAGAAGACCAGGTTCGGAGCCACTCTGTGCAAAACGAGCTGCACAGTGGAGGTAAGTATAACATGTTTGTTATTTAAAAAAAAAAAAAAAATTCACTTTACAATCCCTTTAAATTGTAATGTGTTGACATCTATTGTAGTTACAATTAAAAAGATGATTTATCACAAACTCTAAACTGTCTGAGGATGATGACATCATTACTTGCTTCATTCAAAACAGTCAAGAATAGAAGGCATGAAGGTTAAAAAACCTTGAGTCTTTAGAACCACTTTAAAGTGATTGTAAATCTTAATTTTTCATAATATTTTTTATTATTATTATTTAAAATAACAAAAATTGTTATTTTAAATAATAAAAAAAGTTAACATTTTTAGCCTTAAATGTTACATGACAAGGGTTTTACACAGAGTGGCCCCGATCCTCCTTTTTTGGGATCCCCTGGCTCCTCCTCTTCTCAAGTGCCCCCACGGAGAGCCACGTTCCATGGGGGGACTCGTGCGGGCAGGCTCCCGAGTCCTGCTGCTGCGTCTATTGATACAGACAGCACTACTCGGCCCCACCCCCGGCTCCTGTGTCACTGGATTTTATTGACAGCAGTGGGAGCCAATGTCTCCTGCTGCTATCAATCTATCCAATGAGGACCTGAGACAGTGGCTGGAGCTGCTGTTCTCGTCCCCATCGCTGGAACGATCAGGTAAGAAAAAGGGGGGCTGTGGGGGACTTCTGCACTACTAAAGGTTTTTCACTAGTGAAAAACAGGTGAAAAAACGTGAGGGTTTACAACCCCTTTAGGTAAACATATCACTGTCACCCAAGTTCGCAGGAGAAAAAAAATTACACGTGTATCTAGACCTAAACATTTGCACACTTGAGACATTCTAAAACACAAAGGTATAGTATAAAAATACCACTAAATGTATTCTATTGCCTCTAGGGATTACATGAATACCTAATGTGCGCAGATTAATAGGACTTTAAATATTTATTCGCACTAACAGCACCTATAATTGGTTTAGTTGTGTGCTGTGATTTTTTAATAGCCTTTTCCTATAGCTTAAAAAAATTATTTTACAATCATACACAGTAAGGAAACTACCTAATGCATTTACCGTAAGTATAAATAGACTCAGGCACACAAATCTCATATGTTTTATTGTGCTCAGTCTTCTTTATAAGCTATAACCAAATCCAACATCAATATTTTGTAACCTACAACTTTTAATAAAATATTACCTGGTGATCCTAGTGCTTGTTCAGACACTTGTTACACGGTGACAGCACTGTATTCCTGTATCCCTATTGTGTTTCTGTATTGTCACCCTGTCACACAGGCCTCTAAAGGAGGGTCTGTTTCAACATATATTACGCAGGCATAATCCACTGTTGTCACCATGATGAAACTTGCCAGGAGAAAACCCATGCAGCCATGCCTGGCATGCATGTAGACAGAAAGTGGGTGCATAAAAACAGCATAATTGAGCTGCACCTAGTACTGTATAACCGCTTCCCGACTGCCTCATGCAGATATGCTGCTGCAGAAGGGTATGAACAGGCAGATTAACGTACCTGTACATTGCCCTTTAAGAGGCGTCGAGCACCTGCCGGGAGCTCCATGACCGCATGTCCCGCGGACCCAGTGTCCATGAGGATACCCGGGATCATCTGACGATGAGGAAGAACGGGGAGATGCTGATCAGTGACGTGTCACACACAGCCCCTCCCCCCACAGTTAGAATCACTCCCTAGGACACAAACACTTAACCACTACAGCGCCACCTAGTGGTTAACCCCTTCACTGCCAGTGACATTTTTACAGTAATCAATGCAATTGTTTAGCATTGAAAGCTGTATTAATGCCAATGGTCCCAAAAATGTGTCAAAATTGTCCGATGTGTCCGCCATAATGTCGCAGTCATGATAAAAATCGCTGATCGCCGTTATTACTGGTAAAAAAAAAAAAAATCAATAAAAATACTACAAAACTATTCCCTATTTTGTAGACGCTATAACTTTTGCGCAAACCAATCAATAATCGCTTATTGCAATTTTTTTTTTACCAAAAATATGTAGAACAATATGTATCGGCGTAAACTGAGGAAAAAAAAGTATTTTTTAAATATTTTTGGGGGATATTTATTATAGCAAAAAGTAAAAAATAATGTTTTTTTTCAAAATTGACGCTTTTTTTGTTTATAGCACAAAAAATAAAAAACGCAGATGTGATCAAATACCACTAAAAGAAAGCTCTATTTGTGGGGAAAAAAGGACGTTAATTTTGTTTGGGAGCCACGACCACGACCTCACAAATGTCAGTTAAAGCGATGCAGTGCTGAATCACAAAAAATGCTCTGGTCAGGAAGGGGGTAAATTCTTCAGAGTCTGAAATGGTTAATAAAAAGGTGAAAATAAATATTTGAATTAAGACAAATTGCAATTGATTATGATACACAGAACTACATCTAACTATTTTGTGTAAGGCTTCATGTACACTGCTACTGGTAAACAAACGTTTAGGAGCAGTTGGGCATTTTTTTCAGCTGCCCCTGAACTCTCCTCTATGTTATCAGTACATGTATACAGTACATGTATACAGGGTCATTTAACCACTTGAGAACTGGGCACTTAAACCCCCCTCGTGACCAGACCAATTTTCAGCTTTCAGTGCTCTCACATTTTTAATGACAATTACTCAGTCATGTAACACTGTACCCAAATACATTTTTCCCACAAATAGAGCTTTCTTTTGGTGGTATTTGATCATCTCTGAGCTTCTTTTTTTTTTGTGCTATAAATGAAAAAAGACAGACAATTTTGAAAAAGAATGCATTTTTCTTTGTTTCTGTGATAAAATTTTGCAAATTATTAAATTGTCTTCATAAATTTTGGCCACAATTTATAATGCTACATATCTTTGGTAAAAATAACCCAAATTAGTAGATATTATTTGGTCTTTGTGAAAGTTAGAGAGTCTTCAAGCTGTGGTGCAAATCATATGGCCTATCTCATTTCTTGCGACCCAAACAAGCCAGGAAAGTACAAATACCCCCCAAATGACCCCTGTTTTGAAAGTAGACATTCCAAGGTATTTAGTAAGAGGCATGGTGAGCTTTTTGATGTTGTAATTTTTTCCCACAATTCTTTTCAAAATGAAGATTTTTTTCCACAAAATTGTCATTGTAATAGGTTATTTCTCTTACTTGGCATGTGTAGACACCACAGATGACACCCCTAAATAAATTCTGCTACTCCTCCTGAGTATTACGATACCACATGTGTGGGACTTTTCCACAGTCTAACCACTCAGAGAGGCCCAACATGCAGGGAGCGCCATCAGGTGTTCTAGGAGCATAAATTACACATCTAACTTGTTGACTAACTATTACACCTTTGAAGGTCCTGGAGAACCAGGACAGTGACACTGACGTGGCACTGATGACAGAAGGCACTAATACGTGGTACTGATGACACAGGACACTGATGTGGCACTGATGACAGATGCCACTAATACGTGGCACTGATGACACGTGACACTGATGACAGATGGCACTAATATGTGGCACTGATTACAGATGGCACTTATACATGGCACTGATGACATGTGGCACTAATATGTGGCACTGATGACAGATGGCACTAATACGTGGCACTGACACATGACACTGATGACAGATAGCACTGAAACATGGCATTGATGACACGTGACACTGATAACAGATGGCACGTGGCACTGATGACAGATGGCACTAATATGTGGCACTGATGACACGTGACAATGATATGGCACTGATGACAGATGGCACTATGTGGCACCGATGACACGTGGCACTGATGACAGATGGCACTTATACTTGGTACTGATGACAGATGGCACTTATACGTGGCACCGGGGACAGATAGTACTGACAGGTGGCACTGGAGCAAATGGCACTGACAGATGGCACTGACAGGTGGCAGTGGGGACAGGTGGCAGTAGGGAAAGATGGCAGTACATTGTGGGACCTTTATTTTATGTTTTTTTTTCCTACTCACGGCCACTGCATCTCTCCCTCCTCACACGCTGTCTGTGTGAGAAGGGAGAGCCAGCGATGAGAGATGATCTCATATGTTTACATATGAGATCATCTCTCATTGAGCACGCCGATCGCGCTGTAAATGGCCGCTATGATTGGCCATTTACAGCAATCTGTGACTGACTGTGTCCAAGGGATACGACCAGCACAGAACTTCCCAGATGCCTGCTCGTGGGAGCGCGCAACACGGAAGTAAACAGGAGGATGTCCAGGGACGGTCTCCCAGCAATTGTCGTCTGCACTGCAGCCGTCTTTCGGCTATAGCGCGGATGCCTAGTGGTTAATAGTCCTGTCCAGGCAGTTGAGTTTAGAAGCATTTTTTGGAAAATAAAAAAAATCTATTCAGGACGGATGTTCAGAGGCATTTGAAAAGCCAAATGTCTGTAACAGCTTGTAAACGCATGTAAGCGTGGTAACTCGTGCAGGGGTCAAGTCCTGGGGAAAAAAGTGTGGGAACTCCCACCCAAGATCCACTCGCCCACCAAAAAAAAAAAAGTGATACGCTCATATGCACGAATGCTTCAAAAGTGGCATTTTTCATCCAATTTTTGTATTGTGTATATGAAGCTTAACTGTTAGTACATAAAAAAAAACAACCTCAATAAACATAAATATGGTAATTCTCTGAATAATCAGCATTCATTCAATTGTGCTTCCATGCAAATGTGAACATCATGTTCTGATCTTTATTGGGGAATTTTATTTTGTATATAGAGTGTTTATGTGGTGAGTTTACACTTTTCATTGAACAGAGTTTGGATAACACAGGGTTAAACGGAAAGGTCATAAATTAACTGCACATTATCTGGACAGAATGCTTGGGGAGATGTGTTCCTGCTTAGGAGATGTATGTTAGCTTGGGGGGCTGCAAACTCTGCAGGGCTCCAACACACACTCGCTGATATTCCAACCCTTCACATATTTCCACATAAACTTCCCTCCTGGCATTAAACTTTGCCAGGTATTGTGCTCAGCTTACCACCCCAAACTGATGTTCCTCCCTCAGCTCACCTCTCTTCCTGCATGTCTTGTGGGAAGAATAGCTGTGCTCCTCCTCTGGATTCTCTCATCATATGGCACTGAAGATAGAGGAGGTGGGGATTCAGCAGGACACACAGAGCAAGTATGCAGGGGACTGGGGGGGAGATGAGGAGACAGAAAATCAGGAGGGGCCGGCGGGGAGGAGCGCATCATGAGAAGTCTGACTAAATACAATCTCTTAGCAGCAGGGACCTGATCTACCCCTCAGCTAGCTGTGATTGACAGGTAGACTGAAGCAGAAGCTGTCATGGGGCCCCCTACTGGTAATGCCTGAATGGTCAGGTGTGCGGCACTTACTATTGCCAGCTGTGTCGGCAGCTGCTGGTGTAGCACCTGCCACACAGCTTGCATACTTCAAAGTCTTGCAGGACACAGCTGCTAATGGGAACTGAGTTCCTGTTGTGGAAAAAGTACAGGAACTCCGTTCCCATGCGTTCCCGCAGGACTTGAGCCCTGAACTCGTGTTTAGCTGCATTTCATTTACAGGTATTTTTAATTTTTGACTGTTTGAAAAACAAAAATGCTTCTAAATGTAAACGTGACTAAACGAGGCATGTAAATGCGGAAAAACTAACGTTTTTAAACATGGTTACTATCTGTCAAGTTAAATCATTCAGGAGAGGTTGTAAAACATCCCGTGTACATTAAGCCTTAAAGTACTTATGTGCTGCTATGAACAAAAAAAAAGTGGAAAAATAAAGAAATAATTCCTAATTAAAGATGAACAGCTGAAACCATTAAATAGTGAACCCAAACACTATGAACCAAGTAACGATGAATGGGTAAATGGTGCGCTCATTTAAAATCCTTCTATACTAATACACAATGAAGTAATATAACATGAAAATACAAAATATATATATAATACATGATTAATCACACGACTTCTATTTCTACAAAATGTCCATTCGAATGTGTTGTCTCATATAACCAAATCTAAAGGAAAATATGTTCAAAAAATATGTTTCAAAAAATACATATGCAACATGATAGTCCAAAATAAAAAAACAAAACATGCAAGTGCTTTATCCACAGTCGACTGGCCCATTAGCAGACATGCCCAAATATTATAAAATAATCAATGAGTGACCTCCACCAGCCACCTTCTAGTGAATTGGGCGCTCACATTAGGAAAAGGCCATATGGTCAGATAACACTTTTTGTCATAAATATCTGGCCTCCAGATTCTGGACACTTTCACCAAATGTAATGAAAATATCATAGCACAATACTGCTAACAGCATCCGCTTTTAATAAGAATAAAAAATATCCACTCACATTTAAAACATCTTTTAATATCGCATAAAGGACAAGGTAGAAACTAGATGGATCGCCTCCTCACCACACTTCTGGATATGGGAGACACTGGAAGTGACGTCACTGTCTCCAACCAACATCAGGTGGAGCCAGTGACGTCACTTCCGATGTCTCCAATATCCACAAGTGTGGTGAGGAGGTGATCCATGTAGTTTTTACCTTGTTTTTATGCGATAATAAAAGATGTTGTCAGGATACTACTACAGTGAACCCACAGGCGAGCAGATGACACGGGATCCCCCAGGGAGTGGAGTCTAAGGGCCAGGCTGTATTCTGCCAGGGACCCCCTCATGAGGGTTTGGGCTTAGCTGCGTGCTGACCCCAGGCCAACACCACCGGGTTCACCCTGCTCACTAGGGGAGTACCAAAAGACACAGTCAGACAAGGATGGATGGATGGATGAAGCAAAGGAGAGCCAGATAGCGGGCCAAGGTCAGGGTGGGCTGCAGACAACGTAATCAGGACAAGCCGAGTCGGTACACAAGAGATCAGTTCACCAGAGGTCAGGTTAAAGCAGGTTACACAAAGGGGGCTCAAAAACAAGCATTTCTCAAGCAACCAGAAGCTGATCTGGAAGGAATTTAAATAGAGAAGCACATGGGGGGCTGGACAGGAAGTAACAGGAAGGAATGCTATAATTAAGCAACAGGTGGAGCCAGCGACACCTATAGCTGCAGAGTGCAGCAGAGCTGAACACAAGCTAATGGAACAACAGGTGCCAGCCGACCCACAGCAGTAAAGGTAAGACACAGATCAGCTCTGCAGCTGTGACAGTACCCCCCCACCCACTAGGTCCCCCTACACGTCTGGGGGTTGGCTTTGATGGAAATTTCCGATGGAATCTGATCACCAAGCGTGGGGCTGAGACATCGGTGGCAGGAACCCAAGACCTCTCCTCCGGGCCATAGCCCTTCCAATCATTTAGATAGTGTAGCTTCCCTTGGGAGTATTTGGAGTCCAATATTTTTTTTAATATCATACTGATCCTTGGTATCAGCCACAGGAGAGGGGAGAGAAGAAGGGCGAGAGAAGCGATTAAGAACCAGTGGCCTGAGCAGGGAGACATGGAAGGCGTTGGGTATCCTGAGATGAGAGGGCAGACAGAGCTTAAAAGCAACTGGATTGATCTGACAAAGAATAGGAAATTGACCAATGAAGTGAGGGGCAAATTTTATTGAGGGCAACCGGAGTAGGATATGCTTAATAGAGAGCCAAACTTTATCGCCAGGCAGGAAATAAGGAGCTGGATGGTGATGACGATCTGCTGCCGTTTTATGTCTGGATCAGCTAGATGAGTTGAAGGACTTTTGGGTTTCAGCTGCTGCTGGTACAAGAGGAAAAATTGGAACAGAAAAGGGAACAGATGGATGCTGCCCGTAAACAGTGAAGAAGGGAGAAAATTCAATTTAATCCCAAAGGAGCTGACCAAGGTTCTCCAAAACCAAGCAGTAAATTGAACTCCTCTGTCAAAGACGGTATGTGAAGACATCCCATGAAGACGAAAGATCTCCTTAATGAAAGTTGTGGCAAGACTGGGAGCAAAAGGTAGGCCTGGGAGAGGAATCAAGTGACTCATTTTGGAGAACAGATCCACCACTACCCAGATGACTGTAGAGCCTGTAGAGGGGGCAGATCTGAGATACAATCCATGGAAATACAACATGAAGGTATATTGGGAAATGGTAAGGGCAAAAGCAACCCAGCAGGGGCAGATGTGGAAGATTTGGATAGTACACAAACCGTAGCTTAAACGTATTCCTTGACATCCTTACAAAGAAAGGCCACCAGTAATAACGTTGAAGAGGGTCACAAGTACGAAGTATGCCAGGATGTCCAGAGAACTTGGAGTCATATGCCCAAGCAAGGAGTTTGGGACAAAGTGTGGGAACTACAAAAGTTTTACCTGGAGGAGGCTGCTTAGACCGGAGCTGAATAGTGGCGTGAAAACCTTCCATGAAAGCTCTTGTAATACCAAATCTAGGCAGTAGGTGATCCAGGTATGAACTGCTCACACTATCAAATGCCTTGTTTATGTTGAAGCTAAGGAGTAGTACCTGTGTAGAGTTTATGTTGGCATCTTGGATAGTGGTCAGTGTGGAAGAGAATTTTTATAGTAAGTGGTTGTATAGCCATCTGGACCAGGGGCTGTGGATGATTTAAGGTACTTAATAATGTCTGCAATTTCTGAGCTACCGCACAGGCGTTCAAGGTTTCAATTTGCTGAGCAGAAGCAGAGTTACTGAACATCGAAAATTTAGCCTTGGACCACCTCAAAGCCCTTTCAGTATCTTCTGATAGTAATGTGTCTAATGCGGTTTTTTTGGAGTTTATTTTTTCCAGGAGGTCAGGGGTCAGCGATTGGTCTTAGCGGTTGTTCTAGCATCTTAGTAAAGGAGCGTAGATCAGCCAGTTAAATTTTATGCTTTTTATTTATTTTTTAAACTCTGTTTATTAGTTTCACAAGAAGGTTGCTGTTAAAGAACAGAGCCTCTTGGCATACCCCGGTTCGAGTAGGTACAAAACAATAGAAGCTGACACTTCAACAACCAGACTAAGCTAACTAAATGAAAAAAAAACTGTAGCTTGCTGCTAGTATGTGCCAGGATGAAGGTACTGGCCCGTGACCCACAGAACCAGGAGATCTATAACAGGTGCCACTTATGAATGCATCAATGGCGACTGAGCAGTCAGAAGCAAATGTTCAATCAGTTTGCACAAAGAGACCTTGGGGGAGAATTAAATTATTCCATTGCCCCTACAGGGTCTTCCTGTTCCAAAGTAGTGGTTTCAGACTCCAGCCAAATGTTCCAGACCTTTTTAAATTTTAGGGGGCATCCTCTACTGGAATATGTTTCCTTGTATAAAGGCACTGCAAGGTTATCTAATGATTTCCATGCATTTAGGGTAAGAGCAGAAGTGGGAGTTCTCCATTTGAGTACCACAAGTTACTGGCGTAAAAGAGAAGTAACCCCAGTAGTGTTCAAATTACCCTAGAGGGGGCCAAAGCATCCACTAAACCTAGTAAACAGATCTCTAAATTTTGAGGTACAGGTACAGTGGTCAGTCGGGTAATGAAGGTTATGATTGATGACCAGAAGGTTTGTATAATGGGGCAGGACCATATCATATGTAGTCAGCCCCACATTGCCAGCACTGCGGTGTACAGTCTGGGTAGATTTTGTGTAACCTGTAGGGAGTGTTGTAATACTTATGCAGTATTTTAAACTGGGCTAGACGGTCTCTGGAGGAGACCAATTGGCCAAAAATTGGTCTCCCAGATATCCTTCCAGTCCTACCTGTCCAGCTATGGGAGCTCCGCCATCCAGAAGGCATAGAGCTTTTCCACACCATGATGTACAGTCGGTTGAAGGGCCTTGTAAATCATGGACAATGGTTTGCTTAATGACTCCTCTTGGCCCACATACACACGGTCGGAGATTTTGCCAACCAAATCCGTCAGATTTTGCCCGTCGGATTTAGTCTGATGGATTGTGTCCGAAACTGTTGCATACACACGGTCAGGCCAAGTTGGGGAAAAATCCGATCTTTCAGAACGTGATGATGTAATTTCGTTACGATGGGACTACATTCAGGCTAGTAGCCAATAGCTTTGATGTAGGAATTTGATCTGAGCATGCGTGGCACTTGGTCCGATCAAAATGCTCTACACATGATCGGATTAGGTCCGTCCGGCCCAGTTGGTCGGAAAATATTTCCAACATATTGGAAAATTGGGTCGGACGGAGATTCGGACGGAATCAGTCCGATGCATACCACACACAGTCGGATTATCTGCTGACACGGTCCGATAAAACTCATTCCGACAGATTCTCCGACCGTGTGTACAAGGGCTTGGAGAAACGATTCCATATCCACCTGATAGAGAGTCAAGAGGGAACCCCTGAACTGTGCTCTGTAGGCATGGTGGAGCTGCAGGAACCTGGAAGAAATAGACATTGGGTAGATCAAATCTGGCTTCAAGTTGGTCAAATGTCAATAGTGCTCCATTCTCACAGATATGATGTAAATATCGAATACCACACGACGCCCATAAGACTGGGTCTATGATTAAGTAGAATTCGGGTACAGAGGGATTGATTTATAGTGGAGTATTTGGGGAAAGCACCTGGGGGTCAGCGACCCTGGGGCCGGCTGCCTCAGACCATGATCTAAGCACAATTTTCATCAAGGTAGTGAGGGAATGAGGGGCCTTGGCACCTCAAAATAGGGCATTCCGCAGTGCCTCATATGAACCCACTATAGCAGCTTCTAGAACTACTGCTGCATTGGAGGCGTCTGATATAAGGCAATTGTGGGCGTAGCTAAGCATTGCTGCAATAAGAGAGAAAGAGAAAAAAGTTGGAGCACACCAGGCCCCCATGGGTCCGCGGCCTTTGGAGAATAGATAATCGGAATCTGGGGGGGTGGGAGCCCCAGAGAAAGCTTGTGAAAAGGGGAAACTGGAAATGGGACAGACAGCACCCCCCCCCCCCCCCCCAAGCTTGATCTGTGCTGTTTCTGATATAAGAGTTGTATCCACTTTCGAAAAATTGGACCAAATCCATATAATTTGAGTACCCCTGCCAGTGGATGGAGTCGAATGCCTTTTCTAAATCTAGACTCTAGTGCCCTAGGAAGCTGTAGATGGGTGAACACCCTGCGAATATTGACATCTGTTAATTTTCCTAGCATAAAACCAGTTTGATTCATATTTATTAAGAATGGAAGAATCTTCTTCAGTCTGGTGGGCAGAACTCAAGTAAGTATTTTTAAATATTAATTTAAAAGGGATATAGGTCAATATGCAGAGCAGCATCCTTCCCGGGTTTCTGTATCAGCACTATGTGGGCTTGAGACATATTGTCAGGAAGACTCCCTACCTCTACAACTTTTGCAGGCACGGGGCTAAGTCTGCAATGTACCTTTTATACCAGTCTCCCGGAACCTGTTAGAGCCCGGGGTCTTTTGACTGGGCAGTGAACAAATTGCCATCTCGATCTCTTCCACCAAGAGATCTCCGCCTCCAGTGAGGCAACATCGTCCTCTGTCAAAGTCGTCAGAGCCAGATTGCAGAGGTGTGAGAGACTATCGGGAGAGGCCTGTGGGGTAGTAGAACGGTATAGCGATGCATAAGAATCCTTAAATTCTCTCAGAATGTCTGGTGGATTTGAGGTGACCCCCCCTGCAGCAGTGTGAACTGTGGGTACAATGGTTTGATTTTTGGGGTCAGCCACCGAACTGGCAAGAAGTCTCCCATTCTTGTCTCCAGACTCAAAGATTCTAGCCTTGCACAATCTCTCTGAAAAGGCAGTTGAGCTAGAAATATGCAGAGAGAGTGCCCTCCGAGCCTGTGCCAGAGAGGAGTATGCCCCTGGAGAAGAGTCTTAATGTTGCCTCGGCTGCACACACACGAGATTGCAGTTCTTCTGTCTTGGAGGCATAATCTACCCTGGTGGCTTTAATTTCAGAGATGTAATCTCCTCTTATAGTTGCCTTAAAGGCGTCCCAGGCAGGGGCGTTGCTAGGTGGCAAAAAGACCAGGGGCTTTAGCCCGAAGTCCGATGCTGGCACCGGGGAAGGGTGGGTCCAGGGGGGTCGTGGCACAGGGTTTTTTGGCTGGGCGAGCTCACTTGCTGGTTGCTGACTGGGGCTTACCAGTGCCCATCAATTTTGACCACTCAGCTACCTGACAGACTGACCATTACTTACCTCACCTACATGACCTACATACACTGACCTACCTGACATGCATACACCTACCTACCTAACATACACTGACCTACCTGACATGCATACACCTACCTAATATGCACTGACCTACCTGACATGCATACACCTGCCTACCTAACATACACTGACCTACCTGACATGCATACACCTACCTAACATACACACATACACTGACCTCATCTACATACACTGACCTACCCAGCATACATACATACACTGACCTCACCTACATACACTGACCTAACATACACCTATACACCTAACATACATACACTGACCTCACCTACATACACTGACCTAACATACACCTATACACCTAACATACATACACTGACCTCACCTACATACACTGGGCTAACATACACCTACCTACCTGACATGCATACATCTAACATACATACACTGACCCCACCTACATACACTGACCTACCTAACATACATACATACACAGACCTCACCTACATACACTAACCTCTCCTACATACACTGACCTAACATACACCTACCTACCTGACATGCATACACCTAACATACATACACTGACCTCACCTACATACACTGACCTACCTAACATACATACACTGACCTAACTAACCTACATACACTGACCTACCTACATACATACACTGACCTAACTAACATACACCTACCTACCTAACATACACCTACCTACCTAACATACACTGACCTACCTGACATGCATACAATTACACCTACCTAACATACACTGACCTTGCCACCGAGATCTGCCATCCGCTCCCAGCGCAGTTACTGACAGATCTCGCCCGATCGCTCCTCCGCTGCCATGATGATCTTGCCGAGCAGGGATCTCAGTGAAGTGGTGCGCTGCAGCGGCGGCATTGTAATTCCCACCTTCTGGAGCCTGCAGTGCCTATTATGGACGTCACATGTCCTGCGGTCCTGCCATTGGACCAGTGGAACATCCATCATAGCTCCAGAAGGCGGAACCTGCTAGGTTACTCGGCGGATCAGATCGGTCCCCAATCGGCTGATGCCGGCGGTGCTCGGGGCTTCCCGAGACTCTGGGCTTTTCAGGGACCCATTCGGGGCTCCAGCCCCCCCTAGCCACCCCCTGCTGATGCCCCTGGTCCCAGGTCACCAGTGCATCAGTCACGTTTCGTGGAAGTCCCAGTAATGGGCAATTTTCCCTTGCATATTCTCCTCCACCTTTACATCATGTAGCCAGTGTTTAGCCAGTCGCCAGCAACCCCTGCAACTCCCTCCCTCCGAGCTGCAGAACAACCTCTAAAGGGAAATGATCTGAAATTCCCGCGGGCAAGTAAGCGACTGAAGTGCTAAATGGTAGTGTGGAGGGAGAGCAAAAAGCAAGTTCTATTCTGGAGCCTGAACGGTGAACCACAGACAGGTGTGAAAAGCGCTGGGTCTGTGGATTTTTCCATCTCCAGACCTCAGTTAGTTGCAAGGCCGAGGCCCATTACACCAAATTGGGATCTAGCAGTCTAGTTGGGTTGGACGTGTCCAGGTTCCTGTCCAATATGCCATTAAAATCTCCTGCTATAATGAGTCTGGTGACCATATAAGGAGCCAGCCTGTCATACACAGAATACAGTACATCAGTGGAGAAAGGGGGTGGTATATATATATATATATATGCCACCTGGCAGTTCAGAGATTTGTTCAGGAGAATGAACACTCCGCTGAAGACATTATTTTTGAGACTTTCTAAAGCTAGAATACTTACCTGTTTTGTGCAAGTTCCACAGATGGAGACACACCTATAGTATCCACCAGGGGCAGCCCGTCCATATTGGGTGCCTGGGCGCCGCCCCCCCCCTCCCCCCCAGGCAGTAAAAAAAAAGTAAAAATATATATATATATATTTTTAAAGCTTTAAAGTCCTTAAGTGCACTGTGTTCGAACGCCAGACACAGTCCAACGCCGGACACATTGCACCTATGGAAAATGCCACATCTATGCAATCATGAGATTGGAGACGTGGCTCTTCATTTCCGGGTGTTTAGCCCGTCTTGTGGCGCTTTGTAAAGCGCAGAGTAGCTTCCGCCCGTTCGTAGTATATATTACTACAGCCGGGCGGTTTGATTGACATATGAGATGATGTCACTTCCTGTTTTCTTTCTCCAATTGCGCCCAGGAGAGAGGAACCAGGAAGTATGAGGAGACATCGCTGGAGAGGACAACACACTGCAAGGTAACTAAGGGGGAGTTTGATGTGAGGCTGCTGCAACTTGGTGACACATGCTGCTCCAACTTGGTGACACATTCTGCTACAACTTGGTGAAACATTCTGCTGCAACTTGGTGACACATGCTGCTCTAACTTGGTGACACATGCTGCTCTAATGTGGTGATACATGCTGCTCTAACTCGGTGACACAGTCTGCTGCAACTTGGTGACACATGCTGCTGCAACTTGGTGGCACATTCTGCTGCAACTTGGTGGGACCCATGCTGCTGCAACTTGGGGGCACATGCTGCTGCAATTTGGTGGTGACACATGCTGCTACAGTTGATGGTGACACATGCTGCTGCAATTTGATGGTGACACATGCTGCTGCAATTTGGTGGTGACACATGCTGCTGCAATTTGGTGGTGACACATGCTGCTGCAATTTGGTGGGACACATGCTGCTGCAATTGATGGTGACACATGCTGCTGCAATTTGATGGTGACACATACTGCTGTAATTTGATGGGGACACATGCTACTGCAATTTGGTGATGACACATGCTGCTGCAATTGATGGTGACACATTCTGCTGCAATTTGTTGATGACACATACTGCTGCAATTGATGGTGACACAGGCTGCATTTGGTGGGGACACAGGCTGCATGTAAGGAGGGACTCCGCTGGGGACACCTGATGGCAGGCGACGTGGCTAGTGACACGCTCAGGGCTCCGACTGATTCTGCATTATGGTGAGTTGAAGGATTTCATTTTATATTACAATGTTTTAATAGAAATAATGTGCTTCAATCATCCTGACACCATAACAACCTTGGTGCTGGGATGATTGAAGTGCTAACACCAGGTGTTTAAAATTTCTTTATCTGTTGATTGTTAAACTTTCTAGAATACACATATTTCTATTGTTGTGTAGGATCTGTCCCTGCTGTCCCTCCATCCCTCTCTCCCATCCCTCCATCCCTAGTTCATCTCAGACACTAGCCACACCACCTTAGAGCCACGCTGAAACTATTTAGCTGAAACCACGGCCATTTTCACCAAGTGGGAGGGGGTCAAAAAGGAAGGACGGGGTCTGGCACCCCCCATCCTAAAACTTCCCCAGCCTCCACTGGTATCCACTGGAGCACGTGTGTGGGACACCCTAATAAAAAATTTGTTTGGGTGTCCCACACTAGTGCTCCTGAGTCCAGATTGTCCTTTACACTGAATAAAGTTGCATTTCATTCTAGTTACAAACCCCTCTAGACAACAAACTTCCTTTGACTAGAAATAGGGCTGAACAAATGTAGTTAACAAAAACTTTCCAAAACATCGTATTTGGAGTGGATGAACAATGTTTACTACGAACGATTGAACCCATGAACATGAAAGTGGCCATTTGAAACTGTACAACACTAAATAAAAGCACATGGAGCAGTATGCAAGCAATAATAATAATATGAACACACGACAACTACTTACTTTTTAGAAGAGCTAGCTTGATCTTTCTGTACTGATCGTGCTCCCTCAGTTTCAGGTCTGACCAGCGTTTCCTCAGTTGATCCTTGGATCGTCGTAGCCCAAAATTCTTCTTCAGACTCTTCACAACTTTAGTCATGATCTTGGCCTTTCTGATATTTGGGTTTGAGTAAGGTCCATACTTCCCATCATAGTCGTTCCTCTTCAATATGTCCACCATCTCCAGCATCTCTACAAAAGACATATTTGAGGCCTTAAATCTTCTCCTCTGGGATTGGGATGTTTCTGGCTCCGGGCTTTCCTAGTCCTCCTCGTTACTGGAATAATTAGCGCGCACCTGCTGTGTCTCTGCCATGTGCTTCTCCCTCTGTGCCGAAAGAGAAGGGGTGGGGAATAGACTAGAAAGAATGTCAGGGGCGGGCAGAGTTTCACGCATGCGCACTGTATATAAAACGTAACACATGTGCGTCGTACGTACGATCTGCGAGCGGAGGACGGAGTACCAGAAGCAACGATCGTTCGAAAGAAAGGTAAATGTCACTACCGAGGTAAGGAGGCCGAGATGCTGAGAGGGCTCCCCTTGCGGCCGAGTGCAGTGCAACCCTGGAGATGGCACAGGGATGCAGTGCCCACAGTAGCACAGGTTGCCGGGTAGCAGCAGTAGATGGAAATGCTGAGCAGACCAGTCTCTGGAGGCAACTGTGCAAGAAGTCCAAGGCGGGGTCAGGGTCAAGCCGAAGGTCAAACACGGGAGGTCAATCCGGAGGTAAGAAGGATGGATACTGAACTGGAGACCAGGAACGGAGGTCAAGCCAAGCCGAGGTCGGGTGCCGGGAGCAGACAAGGAGTATCAGGAACAAGCCAGAAGTCGGAGCCAGGAGAGTAATCGGAAGCAGGTCAAACAAGCCGGGTCGGTAACAGGAGATCAGGTAGCAGAGATAACAGGCACGGGTACTCAGGAAGAGCTGACGATAAACCAGCAATGTGATGCTGTCAGGTGAACGTTTAAATAGGCCCGGCGCTTGGATTACGTCGTGAGCGCGCCACCGCGTTCGTACGCCTACGACGTGTGACGTAATGCGTTCGTACTACCCGGCGCACGCGTACTCGATCGGAGGCTCCATCAGGCGTTCGTCTGGGAATCATATTGCGTCTTCGTGGGCGCTGACGCGCGTTAACACGATCGCGTCCCACAAGGTAACTCCTATTTCCCTGACAGTGCCCCCCCCCAAGGGGCAGCCTCCGGATGCCTAAACGAGCCCATTTTTCAGGATGAAGACATCGAAACCTGTGTATGAGTCTAGGTGCATGTACAAAACTTGCAGGTTCCCAAGAATTTTCCTCAGCCAAATACCCCTTCCATTTAATTAGAAATTGGATTGTCCTACCTCTCCGACGACAATCAAGGATAGATTCGACTTCAAATTCGGTTTCATCACCAACCTGAACCGGAGGCGGGGGCACTTCTTCTCTACCTGAAAAAGGACTGGAGATGACACGTTTGAGAAGGGAGACATGGAAAACAGGATGAATTCTGAGAGAATTAGGCAAAGCAAGTTCGAATGCTACAGGGTTAATTACACGTCTAATCTCAAAAGGGCCCAGGAACTTGGGTCCCAACTTCCGAGAAGGACATGACAGTTTTAAGTTCACAGCAGAGAGCCACACTTTGTCCCCTATCTTAAAGGCAGGGTTAATTCTCTTTTTCTTATCATAATGTCTTTTGTATTCCTCCTGAGCTTTCTTCATGGTATCCTGGAGCAACTGATAGTTCGTTTGGATGAGGTTTACTCTATCCTGAACGGCTGGGACCGTAGATTCAGGAATGGTATTGGGTAAGAACGAAGGGTGGAACCCGTAGTTTGCCCAAAAGGGTGATTGGTTGGTCGAGGCATGCACTGAATTGTTGTACGCGAATTCCGCGCAAGGGAGCAGGGAGGCCCAATCATCCTGGGAAAAAGAACAAAAGCATCGCAGATATTGTTCGAGCGTCTGGTTGGTTCTCTCTGTTTGTCCATTACTCTGTGGGTGGTAGGCTGAGGATAGACATATTCTAATCGATAACAACTTACAGAGCTCTTTCCAGAACCTGGAGGTAAATTGCACCCCTCTATCTGATACGATGCTGTCGGGTACACCATGTAGGCGGACAATTTCCTTAATGAAGATTTTTGCTGTATCCAAGGCGGAGGGGGTCCCTTTCATAGGCAGAAAGTGCGCCATCTTAGATAGGCGATCCACCACTACCAAGATGGTAGTGTGCTCTTCAGAAGGGGGCAACTCCACAATGAAGTCCAAAGAGATTTCCTTCCACGGTTTTTCTGGGACTGGTAGCGGCCTTAACAGGCCCCAGGGTCTAGCGTTAGACCCCTTGTTTCGTTGGCAGGTTGTACAGGAATCAACGTACTCTTTACAGTCGGATCTTAAGGTAGGCCACCATAAGGACCGCTGCACAAGATCAATCGTCTTCCGCACCCCAAAATGGCCGGCCAGTGGGTGGTCGTGGAAGGTCCTTAGTACGAGTAACCTGGCCTGCTGAGGCACAAAAATTTTGTTCTGGTGCCATAGAAGCCCGTCTTGACTTCTCAAGGAAGAAGCTTCTATGTCAGTACATTGGTTAGAGGCCTGTGCTATCGAAGCCCTTAGGTCCGGTTGCATTAGTAGGAAATTCTGGGGAGACAGAATTGTACTAGGTGTAATCTTCTCTGAGGAGTCTGGGAACATCCGGGACAAGGCATCTGCCTTGCCATTTTTTGATCCTGGACGGTAGGTCACATGAAAATTAAACCTTGAGAAGAATAAAGCCCAGCGGGCTTGTCGGGGTCTCAGACGTTTAGCTGTGCGAAGATATTCTAAATTTTTATGGTCGGTGAAGACCAGGATGGGGTGAGCGGCACCTTCCAAGAGATACCTCCACTCTTCAAGGGCGGTCTTGATTGCCAAAAGCTCCCGGTCACCTACATCGTAGTTCCTCTCTGGGGGGCTCATCTTCCGTGAAAAGAAGGCTACAGGGTGCAATAATGCCTTGGGACCTTGTCGCTGGGATAGAATTGCTCCTGTGGCCACCTCTGAGGCATCGACCTCCAGAACGTAGGGTAAGGCGGGATCTGGATGCTGCAGGATAGGTGCGGTAGTGAAGAGGGTTTTGAGTTGGTCAAAGGCAGATTGTGCTGCTGGAGTCCAGAGAAACTTGATATGTTGACGAGTGGTCTGCGTGATGGGTGCTACTATGGTGGAGAAGCTCCTTATGAACCTCCGGTAGAAATTAGCAAACCCAATGAACCTTTGAACAGCCTTCTTGTCAGAAGGAGCGGGCCAGTCTAGGATGGATTTCACTTTCTGGGGGTCCATGGCGATTCCACCTGTGGAAATGATGAGTCCCAGGAACTGAATAGATTCTTTTTCGAAGTCGCATTTCTCGGCCTTAACGAATAGTCCGTGGGTCCTGAGAATACCTAACACTTTTTTAACATGTATTCTATGGAGTTCTAGAGTGGTCGAGAAGATCAGAATGTCGTCCAAGTAGGCGACGACAAAGTGGTCCAAGTACTCCCGGAGGATGTCATTAATAAAGTGCTGGAAAGTTGCTGGGGCATTGCACAATCCGAAGGGCATGACCAAGTATTCGAAATGCCCAAATCTTGTTCTGAATGCCGTCTTCCACTCGTCCCCCTTCCGGATACGGACGAGGTTGTAGGCTCCACGTAGGTCAAGCTTAGTAAAAATGCGGGAAGTGTGGAACCTTTGAAAAAGTTCTGGGATGATCGGAAGTGGGTAGCGGTTCTTGAGGGTGATGTTATTTAGTTCCCTGTAGTCCACGCACGGTCTCAGAGTCTTGTCCTTTTTTTCTACGAAAAAGATGCCCGCACCAGCAGGGGATGAGGAAGGACGGATGAACCCCTTTGCCAGATTCTCATCTATATATTGTCTTAAGGCCTCAAGTTCAGTCTCGGAGAGAGGGAAAATCCGGCCGAAGGGAATGGGAGCTCCCGGCAATAATTCGATGGGGCAGTCATAGGGACGGTGCGGAGGTAAGATATCCGCCTTTCTCTTGTCGAATACGTCCCTGAACTCTTGGTACGCTGCTGGTATGTTAGGAGCGGGACTGAGTACGGGTTGGACGGTCAAACAGCTGGGCAAGTTTCTAGATTCGGGGTCCAGACAGTGTTGTTGGCAGTAAGCTGAAGTGAAGGCTATTTCTTTCTTGGACCAATCAATCCGAGGATTGTGTGCCTGAAGCCACGGGATTCCTAGGATGACAGGGAACATGGGAGAACACAGGACGTCGAACTTGATAAACTCCCGATGACCAGAATCTGTGGTCGTTAGGATGGGTCTTGTTTCCCTGGTGACATGGCCAGAGCTAGGTAGGGAGCCGTCGGCCAGACGGACAGTCAGCTTTTGTTTCTTCAAGAGAAGCGGGAGAGCAAGATTTTTAGCCAGGGTTGAGTCCAGAAAGCAGCTGCAGGCCCCAGAGTCCAGTATTGCCTGTAAGTGGATCTCCTGACCTGACATCGTCAATGTGACAGGAAGGGCGATGTGGGTTGAAGCGGGTTTCGTTACCTGGAGATGACATGGAGTGCAGAGGGTGGATTTACTTGGCCTGGTGGGACAGTGGTCAATACGATGTCCTGATTCCCCACAATAGAAGCAGAGATGTGCCTGACGGCGGCGAAGCCTCTCTTCAGTGGTCAAGGGAGAGCGGAACGGGCCATTCAGAACAGAGGATGACGCTGGGCAGGCCGGAGGTGGAGCCTGGGTAGAGTTAAAGGTCCAAGTGGTTTCAGACCGGCGTTCACGTAGGCGCCTATCAAGCTGTGTGGTAAGTTGGATGAGTTCCTCAAGTGTTGGGGGAACCTCCAATCTGGCTAGCTCGTCCTTGAGGACCTCGGACAACCCCATCCGGTACTGATATTTTAAAGCTGCCTCATTCCAGCCGACATCTGCAGACCAAGTACGGAACTCGACTGTATAATCTTCTGCAGGCCGCTCGCCCTGGCGGAGGGAGTACAAGGTTGCTTCGGCTGTAGTTGTCCGAAAGGGATCATCGTATAGGCGGGCCACAGCTTGAAAAAACTGATCCAAGGTACTAATGGAAGAGCTGCGTTGCTCTAGTAAGCCGTGAGCCCAGGTCTGGGGATCGTCCCTTAGTAGTGAGATGGTAAAACCCACTTTGGTCATTTCAGAAGTAAATGTCTGAGGCTGCAGAGAGAAGTACAAGTAGCATGAGTTCCTGAAGGTTCTAAATTTTCTTCGGTCCCCATGAAAATATTCTGGTGCAGGGACTCGTGGCTCGGGAGAGGTTGAGACTATAGCGCTAGGATCTTGGCCAGAGAGGACAGATGGCTCAGGAGGGTGCTGCAGACGTTCCTCCAATCGAAGGTATTTCTCTTGGAGACCCTTAATCGCTGGGGTCAGGGCCATGACTTCCCGTAAGATGGCCTCTATCGGGGAGTTGCCTCTGTCGGCCTCTGACATTTGGCTGGTTTATACTGTCACTACCGAGGTAAGGAGGCCGAGATGCTGAGAGGGCTCCCCTTGCGGTCGAGTGCAGTGCAACCCTGGAGATGGCACAGGGATGCAGTGCCCACAGTAGCACAGGTTGCCGGGTAGCAGCAGTAGATGGAAATGCTGAGCAGACCAGTCTCTGGAGGCAACTGTGCAAGAAGTCCAAGGCGGGGTCAGGGTCAAGCCGAAGGTCAAACACGGGAGGTCAATCCGGAGGTAAGAAGGATGGATACTGAACTGGAGACCAGGAACGGAGGTCAAGCCAAGCCGAGGTCGGGTGCCGGGAGCAGACAAGGAGTATCAGGAACAAGCCAGAAGTCGGAGCCAGGAGAGTAATCGGAAGCAGGTCAAACAAGCCGGGTCGGTAACAGGAGATCAGGTAGCAGAGATAACAGGCACGGGTACTCAGGAAGAGCTGACGATAAACCAGCAATGTGATGCTGTCAGGTGAACGTTTAAATAGGCCCGGCGCTTGGATTACGTCGTGAGCGCGCCACCGCGTTCGTACGCCTACGACGTGTGACGTAATGCGTTCGTACTACCCGGCGCACGCGTACTCGATCGGAGGCTCCATCAGGCGTTCGTCTGGGAATCATATTGCGTCTTCGTGGGCGCTGACGCGCGTTAACACGATCGCGTCCCACAAGGTAACTCCTATTTCCCTGACAGTAAAATTTAAACTTGGTAGATCACCGGCCTATACTGCTTCTAGATTGAGGCCTATATTGGGTCAAGATTAGGAGAGTTTATCCTGACATTAGGGTTTGTCTTGTGTTGTGTCTTGCAGAGAAAATGGATGGGTTCAACGACCACAGCTTTCTCCCAATATTCACTGATAAGTACAGTGACCTGCCATGTCTATGGAAGGTGAAACATCCACATTATAATAACAAATTAAAGAGGCAGGCAGTGCTGGAGAAACTGCTGGAGTTGGTGAAGCCGGTGGTCCCCAGGACAGACATCCCCTATTTAAAAGCGAAACATTGGTGGCCCAAGGACTACAGGAGGGAGCGCAAGAAGGTCTGGGAGTCCATGTGATTAGGAGCTGCAACAGATGACATTTATGTCCCCAGGCTGTGGTACTATGAGAGACTTAATTTTCTGTCAGACCAGACTGAGGTCAGGCAATCACTCTCCACTCTTCCTTCCACGCTTTGTTCCACCCCTGCTGAGGCCTCCGACGCCCAACCTGGGACTTCCAGCCAGGAAGAAGTGGAGGAGTGCAGCTTGAGCCAGGTATAGTATTGTTCAACATATTTTTGGAGTAAAAATTTATGAGGTTAACTAATGTGCTTATTGATCACTAATTGCTGATTTAATAAAGTGTTTTACATATCAATAGACAGTAGAAACCAAAAATATTTGGGACAAGAATGAAAAATGCTGGGCTCAGAATGATAGTCTTTTCTATTTGTTAACATTCAATTTGCAACAGTAATGAGAGTGTGATTGATGAACCAAAAACTAAAAGCATGTCCCTTTTTCACACACAGGAAGACCTCAGCCAGGAGGAGGCCATGAAACGTGGCAGCCAGGAGGTGGTTGTGGAAAGTGGCAGCCAGGAGGAGGTAGGGGTTAATGGCTGCCAGGAGGAGGCAAGGGTTAGTGGCAGCCAGGAGGGGAGCAGGCCTAGGAGCCTGACAGAATCCCAGGTCCCTCCCCTCCGCCTTCCAACCCAAAGGCCAAGAAAGGGGGGGGAACGTGGAGTAGTCAGCGCTCAGGCTGATTGGGGAGGCTTCTGCAGCCCTCAAAACCACCCCCACTCTTCAAGAGGCCTTTGCCGCCTTGGCTGGCTGCAAAATGGAGAAAATGGAAGAGAGGCAACGCCTCATGTGTGAGGAACTAATTTACCTCACACTAAACAAGGGGTTGAAGGGCAAACTAACCCCAAAAACCCACCTGTGTGATTTGGACCGTGCTCCTCCTCCTCCTTCTGCCATACCTCCAACACCACAGCCATAGCCTGGAAGGAAGCGTGGAAGGAAGACCAGAGTGTGATGTCCTGGGTTCAGTCTGGTCTGACAAAAGATGCATGCTCTTGTATGACCACAGCCTGGGGACATAGATGTCATCTGCTGCTGTTCCCAATCTCTTGTGCAAAGGATTCGCCAATTTCACCAGTTTCTCCAGCGTTGCCTACCTCTTTATTGGATTATGACACCTAATAAAGGTTTTTTTTGGTTAAAGAAATACATGCCTATGTGTTTTACTTCAAAAAGGACAGTTTATTTGTGAGTAAGCAGGTACATTTCAAAAATACAAAGTCAAATTAACAAGGGACACCAACACCAAACAACCTCGAGATTAAAAAATAAAACAATAAAATAAAAAGATAATAATGGTGTTGTGGTAAGTTGACACACAAAAAACACACACAAAAAATTACGAAGATGACCAAAATTTTTTAAAAAGGAGGTCTTGAATAAAAAAGCAACCACAAAATTTTTAAAAAAGATTAAAACATAAAAATCCAAAATCATTCGGGAGATCTGACGCATAAAAATATTCTATTCATGAAATCAGGAGAAAGAATAAAGAAAGAAGTTTGTTAAAAGTCTGTGTGAATTTGAGCAGCAAAACAACTTCATTCTTCTAGCATTATAAAGAAAAAGATAATGCGCTGCATTAAACAATTTTTAACATTGCAGTGTGATGAATGTGCTATATCCATTACGAACACTAGTTTTACCAGACCGAGCACTTCTGACTCGTAATTTATTTTGAGCATGCATGGCACTTTGTGCGTCGGACTAGGCTACACACGATCGGAATTGACGCAGTTGGATTTTGTTATCGGAAAATTTTAGATCCTGCTCTCAAACTTTGTGCATTGGAAAATCTGACGGAAAAAGTCTGATGGAGCCCGCACGCGGTCGGATTTTCCGACAACATGATCCAAACGCACATTTTCCGTTGGAAAATCCGACCGTGTGTATGGAACATTACTGTCTGGTATCACATGAGAAAAAATTTGTGTCTGTCCCATCTGATAATTTTGCATGAATTGTCATGATCGGCTCTCGAAAGCTGCATAATAATGTTAAGATTATCATATGAGCACTTCATACGATTTTCTGATCACTTGTATGGGCCATTACGGTCTGGATATGCATTTGAAGGAGAATAGCATACCGTTTTTTTTTTTTCCTGAAATTTTTTTGTAAATGTCACTTGTAAAGGGTTAAATCACATTGTTCCATGACTTCATGTCAGGGCATCTCCAAGCATGTTGTGTATTTTAATGTTGCCCTTTAAACTAGTGGAATGGTGACAAACTCCTAAACTCGTACCTAAAATCTACATAGGTGATGCTTTAAAAAAATGATGGTTACCTGTTTAGCGCTACAGAGGAGGTCTTGTGCTAGAATTATTGCTCTCTCACTAAGGATTGCAGTGATACCTCTGCTGTGTGGTTTGAACATTTTGCAGGTGTGACTCATCTATGAGCTCCCTTTGGCGCGCCAGCACAGAGGGATGGGGTGCTTTAAAAAAATTATTTTTTTCAAATGTATTTAATTTTTACACTGTCTTAGTCTTTATTTATTTTTTATCACTTTTATTGCTGTTGCAAGGAATGTAAACATCCCTTGTGACAGTAATAGGCAGTGACAGGTACTCTTTATGGAGGGATTTGGGGTCTGTAAGACCCCAAACCTCTCCTCTTCACTTGAAAGTATTCAAAGATCTGCATTTTTTAATACTTTGGATTCTTTTTAACCACTTCCTGCCCGCCGGCCATCAAATGACAGCTGGATGGCGCAGCTCTCGCTCTGTGTGGAAGTCATATGATGGCCCTCCAGTCTCGTGCCCATGGGGGCATGCATTGCGGCGATCGGTGGTGCGGTGTGTCAGTCTGACACACCACTACACCAATCTCATTAAAGAGCCTCTGACGGAGGCCCTTTACCACATGATCAGCCATGTTCAATCACGGCTGATCGCAATATAAACAGGAAGCGCCATTGACAGACGCAAGTAGAGGAGAGCCGATCGGCTGCTCTCCTGACAGGGGGGTCTTTGCTGATTGATTAACAGTACAGCCTCCCCTCGGATGTGTATATAGGGGCTCCTGCGCTGTATATAGAAAAAAAGGAAAAAATTCTATCCGACTGGGTGCAGCAAACACTTTATGAGTTGCCTCTATCTGACTGGGTGCAGCAAACACTTTATGAGTTGCCTCCCCTCGGATGCCCACCCAGGACCACCAGGATGCCGCCAGGACCACCAGAGATGCCACCACACTGGACCACCAGGTATGCTACCCTAGAACACTGCCAATCAGTGCCCAGGCAGCTGCCAATCTTTGCCCATCCCCAATGCCTGCCAGTGCCAGTGATGGCTATTAATGCCATCTATCAGTGCCACATATCAGTGCCCATCTGTGCCGCCTATCAGTGCCACCCATAAGTACCCATCAGTGCAGCCTTTCAGTACCCAGTGTCACCTAACAGTGTCGACTATCAAAGCCCATGAGTGCTGCATTTCAGTGTCGCCTACCAGTGCCCATCAGTGCCACCTCATCAGTGCCGCCTTATCGGTGCCCTTCAGTGCTGCCTTATCAGTGCCCATCAGTGAAGGAGAAAACGTAATTATTTACAGAATTTTATAACAGAAACAAAAGAAAAAAACGCTTTTTTACAAAATTTTAGATCTTTTTTTATTTGTTTAGCAAAAAATAAAAAACGCAGAGGTGATCAAATACCACCAAAAGAAAGCTCTATTTGTGGGAACAAAATGATAAAAATTCTGTTTGAGTAAAGTGTAGCATGACTGCACAACTGTCATTTAAACAGCAACAGTGCTGAAAGCTGAAATTGGCTTGGGCAAGAAGGGGGTGTAAGTTCCCTGTATTGAAGTTGTTAAATGGCGCTGCTGGCTGCTGAGTAAACTGGAAATGATGTGACATCACTTCTGGGTTACTACATCCAAGACCTGAGCAAAGCGGATTCCATGCCGTCATGTCAGCTGGGTCTCCCAATGGGACAGAAGATCCTGTGCGAGTGGTGGGGCCCCCGCTGCTTGTAATAGCGGCTGCTTAGCCGCATCGTTTGCTATTACAGGAAAGCCATCCATCTGCTCTAAAACATGGTACTGGAGAGATGCCTGCAGTTGCAGGCATCACTTTGGTAAAACCACTTGAAGCCAATGAAGTACAGGTATGTGATTTGACGACAAGTGGTTAATAGGGGCAGAGTTTATATGCATTTAAAAATTACTGACATGGTCACTTTAATAATACTACTACTACTACTACTACTACTACTGCTTACTAAAATGATTGTAGCTCTGCCCTCTTGAGGGTAGCAAGATAAATCAATACCCCCCTGGTTGCCTAGACCCTGTGAAGGAAATACACAGAATTGATTAAATCAGCAAAATTTGCTTAATGAGATGAAAGGGCAAAAGAATCAAAGAGTCAAACTCAGCTTTACACTTGTAACAAAGCAACAATTTTGTCTCACACAGAAACGTCACCTATAACTAAATAACAATCACTTATGAGATTCAAACATTCAGCAGTGAACACTAATCCCCGTGCTCAACTGAGCGCATATAATATCTATGTGAACAGGCTACAGTAGAGCAAAGGAATGGCTCTTATGATTGCCAGACCCCTCTCGACTGCTCTTTCACATATAAATGCAGAACCAAAAATAACAAATGCAACTTTTAGCAAAAGAACTGTGTTGCAATTAAACCTGCTCTTTCAGGGAGTTCTTGGTGAATTATAACTCTATGAGCTTTAGCCTAGGTTCACATTGGAGCAATTTGTCATGTGATTTGAGAGATCAAATCGTATGACAAGTCGCAGCCTATTGGAGGCAAAGTTACTGTTCCAATTGTTGTGACACTGATTTTGCGGTTCTGCACCGATTTGAAAAAGTAGTTTCTGCATTACTTTTGCCGATTTCAGGTGCGACTTCAATAGACATGTGTGCATGAAGCCACACATATGTCTATTAAATACCTGAAATCACGCTGACCTTGCTACTTTAAAATTGCGCTACTTCAAGTGAAGTAGTGCGATTTAAAAAGTAGCATCAATGTAAACCAGGGCTAAATGAAATAAATCCCTGAAGTGGGAAGGGAGTCAAAAATAGTCCTGTGTTACTGTGTGGCAATCCTGTTGATCTTCAGCTAGCTATTTAAAGTTTGATGGCATGCAAAGAAACTTTGGATGGTAAAGCAGAGTAACCGACCCATTAAGTTGAGATTAAACAGCCAACAATCTCCTTGGGTAAATTGTACTTGGATTAACAGTGATCACTGACTTAAAGATGCTATATTTTGTGGAACTATAAGCAACAGAGAAACCATAAAAAAACAAAGATGTCTGTATATAGTGTCTATGATGTTTAATCTAGATCCTTAATGCTAAAGCTGATGAGTAATGCAGGAGACAATGATGTCTAGATATAGTGTCTATAAGACTGGGCTGTTGCCCACTCACCACACTGGAGCAGGGGATGATGATGGTTATAAGGATGATGATGATGATGATCTCTCAGGAATGTGGCTCAAGGGATGACTTCCAGCCTCCACCGCACCTCACAATGATTCTCCCGAATCTGATACTACTGCAGGATGGGTGGAATCGGAGCGGCCACCAGGCTGCCACTGAACAGCTAAAGGAAGCTGTCTGCATTTATCCCTCCAGATATCCGCTGGCTAATTCTGTAAAGCAGGCTACAACTCAGCTGAAGCTCACACCACAACATATTCCTTGCATACAGGTCCACACCAGGTCCCAAGGGAGCACACCAGGCCTCAATCCCTCACTCTTATAGTCTCTCCCATCAGTCTTCTCTTCCCCATCAGCCAGCTGGAAGTTGTAGTTCTACATTGCTCAGCCATCCATACAGACTACATGTCCCAAGATGCTTTGCTCTAGCTTGTCTCTAATTAAGAAGGTAACAGGTCAGCATCAACTCAACACTAGAGGTAAACAACTCCCCCCTACAACACATTAGCCAGTTCTAGTGTAAGGATATGCATATTCAAAATTGACTTTAAAAAAAAAAAGATACATTTCCTTCTGAAATTAAAACAATACCTTGGAAACAATGTGTTAATTTTATAATAATAAAGACTGGTCTTTTGGCATACAAAACATCTGATGGTACTAAGAGTCAGTATTTAATTTTTTTCACAGCTCAAAATGAAATAGGACCATAGCCAAGTCTCGAGGAAGTCTCATGCATTTCCTTTGCTAAGTCTGGTATGCATGTAATTCATCCTCTGGTAAAATGAAATAAAACAAAATGAATTATCTGCTGTGATATACACAACTAAATGATTATGTCTGCTCTAAAAAGTAACTTACAAAAAGTAATATATTATGCCTTCAGTTGTTTAGAAAGTGTTCCAGTGACTTTACATGATTTTTTTTTCTTATTTAAAAATAGAGAGGAGAGATTCCAAGTTGTGCGTGTGTGTTTTGCTTTTTTGACACTGAAGTTATATAAGCTGGGCTTCTCCATGCTCCTATTCATCTCTCCAAGCATTCCTTATACTTGTTTTATCTGCAATCCAGTCAATAAAAGGTCTTAATGGACATACTTCCCTTCTCTTTACCCCTAGTCACCTTGATGAATTTAAAACATATTTCAGTCAAAATCAGTTTACAACACTTTTTCTGTCCTATTTGAGAAAATCACGTTTGTTATGTATTCCCATTCATCCTGCATGCCTATTTAAAAAAAAAAATTCTTCTGGTTCGAGAAGCTTTGAGAAGTTTCTAGAAGCTAAAAGTTGGAGACCAGGAGGTCCTGATCTACAAATTTATTGGAATCTGGTCAAGCCCCAGGCAACAGGCCTGGCAGGCCTAAATATTGTGGAGCCTGGACAGAGAGATCACCACTACCCTACAATCTCTTCAATAAGACCCCTGGCTTACATGGAAGAACCTGGACAGCAGGAGACCTGAGCAGTAATCTCTTCTGAAGCAGCAGGGTTTCCAGGGACAGTGCGAGTGCCCCTACAACTTCAGGGTCTAGAAGGGGTAGAGCTCCCTGATTCAATATCCAGCAAGCTTTCTGGGACAGTGCCAACAAGCTTTTTCCTCAATCCTTTGTCCTGGGACATTTCACCAAGCAGCCAGGTTGGCTGATATTTTCCAAAAAAAGGAGACATAGAGCTCCTGCTTTGCTAAATTCCACCCAGGGGAACTCCTAGAATGGGAATTTCCTTTGCCAAGCCCAGAAAGTCTGTTGCTCTTCCAGAGGAAATCTGGTCTATCCCCAGGCAAGAGGGCTGGCAGGGTGGCTGGATCAGCCCATAAATATTGTGGAGCCTGGACAGAGGGATCTCCACTACCCTACAGTCTATTTTAGAAGACCCCTGGCTTGAATAGAAGGACCTGGAAAGCAGGAGACCCGAACAGTAGTCTATCTGAAACAGCAAGATTTGCAGGGACAGTGCGGCTACCTCTACACCCCCAGGGCTTAAAAGGGAGAGAGCTGCCCTATGCAATATCCAGCAAGCTTTCTGGGACAGTGCCAACAAGTTTATTCCCAAACCCTTGTCCTGGGACATTTCACCATGCAGCCAGGTTGGCTGGTATTTTCCAGAGAGGAGACATAGAGCTCTTGTAAGTTGGGACTTTGCCAGGATTTGTTCTTTTTTGTGGTGTGCATAGAGAAGGAAGTTGTCCTCATCGTCGTATTTTAAGTCAAGATGGACATCCAATAAACCCTATCATCTATCTAAGTTATTTTCCCCAGTAAAGTAACAAAGCAAAGCCCATGGACTGATTATTTGACTCCAAATGCAGTTGGAAAATGCATAATGCCTGGCTGTACAGGAATAGGGCGACCCAAAATCCAGTGGCCCTCTAGGGGGCAAGGTAAGCTTCAACATTTCCTTTCTTTCTTAACCACTTTACACCCAGGTCAATTCGGATATTACTCACATACCATGTATTTTGCTAGAAAATTACTTAGAATCCACAAACATTATATAATTTTTGAAAGCAAAGCCCATCAAGAATAAAATGGTGGTCATTGCAATTTTTTATGCCACACAATCATTTTTAAAATGCACATTTTTAGGAACAAATACACTTTAATTTTAGTGCACAGACACACATATACACGCAGGTATACCCAATTTTTGGTCAAATATAAAACATGTCAAGCTTTAAAATTGCGTATATGCCTGTAGATTGGAGACAAACCACTGTACCTAAAAATCTTGAGAAACCAAGATTGGTTTTATCAAATACTTTTTAAGCTGGTAACAGCTTGTAAACATTAAACCAAACAGAATCGACAAAATCGTAATCACTTTCAGTTTCTTATGTCACAGACAAACACACAAAGCGGTGGTGTGTTTGTAAAAGCCTCCTTAATCACATTGGAAAGCTTGGTAAAGGCTGCGGGAGTTGCCTGGAGGGGAGACTCCTTCCACGCCCTGTAGAAGTGATTGAGTGGCTGTAGAGCTGCTCAGATCCAATCTACATGAAAGTCTATAGCGAGCTGAAAATTGTGAAACCAGGTTGATGCCTGCAGGTGCACTGGTGTATGTGTATGTCCCACGGGATTGAAGTGGTTAATGTGCTATGTGAATGGGAACTAGGGATGAGCCGAACACCCCCCGGTTCGGTTCGCAACAGAACTTTCGAACGGACCCCAAATTCGTACGAACGTTAGAATCCCATTGAAATCTATGGGACTCGAACGTTCGAAATTAAAAGTGCTAATTTTAATGGCTAATATGCAAGATACTGCCCTAAAAAGGGTTTGGGGACCTGGCTCCTGCCCCAGGGGACATGGGTCAATGCAAAAAAAAAGTTTTAAAAATGTCCGTTTTGGCGGGAGCACTGATTTTAATGACGATTAAAGTGAAATATCGTGCCTGGGGGGTGTCTGTGGTATGCCTGTGAAGTGCCACGTGTTTCCCGTGTTTAGAACAGTCCCTGCACAAAATGACATTTAACGGAAATAACGTAATTTAAAACTGCTTGCGGTTTTAATGTTATATCTGGTTCCTGCAATATGGTTGAAAATCATTGAAAAAAATGGCATGGGTAGCCCTCCCTGCCTATTACCAGCCCCTTTGGGTCTTGTACGCATATTAAGGGGAACCCCGTACCCATATTAAAAAAAGGAAATGCGTGTGGCCCCCAGGCCCTATATACTTAGGACAGCAGTATACAGGCGGTGCAAACAAGACAGGGACTGTTTAGATTTGTTGTGTTAAGTTGAATCTGTTTGTAATTTTCAACTGGTGCATTTTTAACCACTTGAGATCCGCGCTATAGCCAAATGACGGCTACAGCGTGGATCTCCTTTTCCGGGACTACGTCTATTGACGTAGTCCCGTTCACGAGCGGCCTGCGCGCCCCCTGAGGGGCGCGCGCGGCACGCTCTGTGATCGGCGAGTCCATGAGACTCGCCTAATCACCGATCCGTGCAAGGGGTTGATCCCGACCCCTTATCACGTGATCAGCTGTCAGCCAATGACAGCTGATCATGTGATATAACGGAGCCGGTAATCGGCTATTATTCCTCCTCGCGCTGTCAGCGCGAGGAGAAAAAAAAAGCCGATCACCGGCGGCTGTGATCGGGACATCAGTCCCGATCACGGCCAGCCCTGCTAGTGCTCACCTGCCCCCTGCCAGTGCCCACCTGCCCCATGCAGTGCCAAATGTATTAAAAGTAAGTGCCCCCCGTCAGTGCCACCCAGCAGTGCCCACAGTGCCACTCAGCAGTGCCCATAGTGCCACCCAGCAGTGCCCACAGTGCCACCCAGCAGTGCCACCCACAGTGCCACCCAGCAGTGCCACCCAGTAGTGCCCACAATCTGCCTCAAAGGTGCTGCACCCCAGTGCCACATCCGTGCCCATCAGTGTCATCTACCAGTGCCCAGCAGTGCCGCCCATCAGTGCCCAGCAGTGCCACCTATCAGAGCCACCTATCAGTGCCACCTATCAGTGCCCATCACTCCCATCTATCAGTGGTACCTATCAGTGCCCATCCGTGCCACCCATCTGTGCCACCCATCCGTGCCACCCATCCGTGCCACCCATCTGTGCCCATCTTTGCCCATCAGTGCCGCCTTATCTGTGCCCATCGGTGCCGCCTTATCTGTGCCTATTAGTGCCGCCTTAACTATGCCTATCAGTGCTCACCAGTGCAGCCTATCAGTGCCCACCAATGCAGCCCATCAGTGCCCACCAATGCAGCCCATCAGTGCCCACCAGTGCAGCCTATCAGTGCCGCCTAATCAGCGCACTTCAATGAAGGAGAAAAATGACCCGTTTGCAAAATTTTATAACAAACTATTTTTTTTTTTGCATCTTTTTTTGTTTGTTTAGCAAAAAATAAAACTCCGAGCTGTAACTAAATACCACCAAAAGAAAGCTCTATTTGTGGGAAAAAAATGATAAAAATTTCATTTGGGTACAGTGTTGTATGCCCGCGGAATTGTCATTCAAAATGCATCAGCGCTAAAAGCTGAAAATTGGTCTGGGACTGAGGGGGGTTTAAGTGCCCAGTAAGCACGTGGTTAAAGTGTAGCTCAATCTCCTACAACTGACTGCAAGCTCTATTTAAAACAAGCAAGACAGTTAGCTATATAGGTGGATATAGCGGTGTATACTGCGTTCAGAGCACGCAGGCAGCACGCATAATCTCCTAACACTGACTGAAAGCTCTATTTAAAACGAGCAATATAGTTAGCTATATAGGTGGATATAGCGGTGTATACTGCGTTCAGAGCACGCAGACAGCACGCATAATCTCCTAACACTGACTGAAAGCTCTATTATAAAAGAGAGATATATCGCTAGCTATATAGGTGAATATAGCGGTGTATACTGCGGTCAAGGCACGCAGACAACAACCACTACAGAAGAGCAAGAACGAAAAATCGTCCGATAACGATCGGTGTATACTGTGTTGAAGGTATACAGAACACCCACTAACTGCTACAGACGCCAACACACTACACAAGGCCACCGCGCTGGCGGCCTTATATAGTGTGGGGTTTGTACTACACAGCCTGAGCTATGATTGGCCACAGGCATCCTGCCTGTGGCCAATCATGGCTCTCCTCGCTGCCGGCGCTGTGATTGGCCAAGCATGTGGGGTCACAGTGCATGCTTGGCCAATCATGAGCCAGCAATGCACTGCGCCATCGCAGTGCATTGTGGGCCGTGAGCGCCACACAAATTTGGCGCAAACGGCCCATAACGTTCGGAATTCGCAGAACGGGCGAACAGCCGATGTTCGAGTCGAACGTATGTTCGACTCGAACACGAAGCTCATCCCTAATGGGAACATGTAACAAGTATAAAGTAGGAGATATCCCAATTTGGTTGAAAATCTGCTAATACCCTTTAATTTGGTGCCCCACAATGCTTTGCCTTCCTCTCCTAGTCTGAATCCTGGTGTGCTGAGGATTAAGAAGGCTAATATAAAGGCAGAGTGAGGTATTGCTTATGATTTTTTTAAACACCTAACTGGCATAAATTGGTTAATGTCTTGCAGACAACCCCAAACACTCTGCTCCAGGCCCTCTACCCCTTGCTTTGCTGACCAATGGGTGCTAAATTCAGATGGGTTTTGTGTTAAATTCTATAATAAACATTATTGGATCTTTACAAACATCATTATAAAATTAGTGCTATTTCCAATGGTAATCATTTCCCATAGTAACTAATAACTAAAGTATTGATTTTTTTGTGTGTATCTAAAACAATGAAAGTATGATAATGGTTAGTAAGAGCATATCTTCTCTTTTGGTTCCTTAAGGTGTCCCTTTTTTCCATCACAAAAACCCTCATATGACACCTGCATTAAGAATTTTTGTCCTAAAAGATACTGATAGACTAAAGCCCTCATACACAGGATCGGATTTTCAGATGGAAAAAGTGTGATTAAAAGAAATTAAATTCCTGCAAGCCTCAATCAACCCAATGCTTGATTGACACCACTACTCAGCTGCAGGCGTTAAACACGTCTCATAAACTCACGCAAATAGCAGAAAATAGTAAGTTATACACTGCGCTTAAATGTGCTGCACAATAGAGGTATATACCAACGTGCGTATTTAAAAAATAAATAGACACATATAGTATTATTGTGACATATGTGTCATAAAAATATATGTAATGTGATAATGACAATATATACATGTAAATCAAAACAATGTTAACAATAAAGTGCTCCTGTGCAAACAAGTGGTCTGTAATTCTGATAATGTCCAGTGGGCTATGAAAGACATTGATAATCCCACTTTAAATAAATTCCGGAAAGTGCTTCTGGGCTAAACAGATCTTATTCAAAAAATGTTTGTTTAAAAGCCAATAATGTGACAGTCCTGATGCAAAACATGCTAAAGTGCATATGTGTGATATCCAGTTATAATACTGCTGACATGCTTATACATCCTTGTGTGCTGTGGATCGTGCATTGGTGCTCATATTCCGGTAATCCCCTAGATATTGAATGCTCACCTTGTGTGACTTAGCAATTACGCTCAGTCAGTACATGCTTTTGAACCACCCTTGGGTTCTATACTGGTAACGGGATCCTGGGCTTCCCATGCAGTGTCACGGAAATACAGTGGTGTGAAAAAGTGTTTGCCCCCTTCCTCATTTCCTGTTCCTTTGCATGTTTGTCACACTTAAGTGTTTCGGAACATCAAACCAATTTAAACAATAGTCAAGGACAACACAAGTAAACACAAAATGCAATTTGTAAATGAAGGTGTTTATTATTAAAGGTGAAAAAAAATCCAAACCATCATGGCCCTGTGTGAAAAAGTGATTGCCCCCCTTGTTAAAACATACTATAACTGTGGTTGTCCACACCTGAGTTTAATTTCTCTAGCCACACCTAGGCCTGATTATTGCCACACCTGTTCACAATCAAGGCATCACTTAAATAGGAGCTGCTTGACACAGTAAGGTCCACCAGAAGATCCTTAAAAGCTACACATCATGCCGAGACCCAAAGAAATTCAGGAACAATTGAAAGAAAGTAATTGAGATCTATCAGTCTGGAAAGGGTTATAAAGCCATTTCCAAAGCTTTGGGAATCCAGCGAACCACAGTGAGAGCCATTATCCACAAATGGCGAAGACATGGAACAGTGGTGAACCTTCCCAGGAGTGGCCGGCCGCCCAAAATTACCCCAAGAGCGCAGCGACGACTCATCCAAGAGGTCACAAAAGACCCCACAACAACGTCCAAGGAACTGCAGGCCTCACTTGCCTCAGTTAAGGTCAGCATTCATGCCTCCACCATCAGGAAAAGACTGGGCAAAAATGGCCTGCATGGCAGAGTTCCAAGGAGAAAACCACTGCTGAGCAAAAAGAACATCAAAGCTCGTCTCAATTTTTCCACAACACATCTTGATGATCCCCAAGACTTTTGGGACAACATTCTGTGGACCGATGAGACAAAAGTGGAACTCTTTGGAAGGTGTGTGTCCAAGTATATCTGGCGTAGAAGGAAAACTGCATTTCATAAAAAGAACATTATACCAACAGTAAAATATGGTGGTGGTAGTGTGATGGTCTGGGGCTGTTTTGCTGCTTCAGGACCTGGAAGACTTGCCGTGATAAAAGGAACTATGAATTCTGCTGTCTACCAAGAGATCCTGAAGGAGAATGTCCGACCATCTGTTCGTGTACTCAAGCTGAAACGAACTTGGGTTCTGCAGCAGGACAATGATCCTAAACACACCAGCAAGTCCACCACCGAATGGCTGAAGACTTTGGAGTGGCCTAGCCAAAGTCCTGACCTGAATCCTATTGAGATGTTGTGGTATGACCTTAAAAAGGCCGTTCATGCTCGAAAACCCTGTAATGTAACTGAATTAGGACAATTCTGCAAAGATGAGTGGGCCAAAATTCCTCCAGGACGCTGTAAAAGCCTCATTGCACGTTATCGCAAACGCTTGGTTGCAGTTGTTGCTGCTAAGGGTGGCCCAACCAGTTATTAGGTTTAGGGGGCAATCACTTTTTCAAACAGGGCCATGATGGTTTGGATTTTTTTCACCTTTAATAATAAACACCTTCATTTACAAATTGCATTTTGTGTTTACTTGTGTTGTCCTTGACTATTGTTTAAATTGGTTTGATGTTCCGAAACACTTAAGTGTGACAAACATGCAAAGGAACAGGAAATGAGGAAGGGGGCAAACACTTTTTCACACCACTGTATATGGGGAAGAAAAAACCTTGACGGTGTGATTTCATTTGAAAAGTTTTAATAAACAATTAAATACACTCCCCCAATGGGGTACTCACATATGCCAGGTGCATCAGTGCACCACTGGCTGGTATTGGAATGGTATGCGCTTCCTCCTAGACAGGTAGACTGCTTGTCATACCGTCCTGGCCCCTCTCCAATGCGTGTCCATACCGGGATGACGTATCTTCCTCAGGGGCAACAGTGTGATGACAAGATATTGGCGGAAAATCCGACCGTGTGTATGCTCCATCGTACAATTGTCAGATTTTCTGAACGTGTGTGCACAAGTCCATTGGACAAAATTTCAAAGTACAAACACGCATGCTTGGAAGCAAGGATGAGCCAGAAGTGGTCGGTCTTGTAAACTAGCATTCGTAATGGAGAATTAACATCTGTGACATGGCAAATTATGAAATCTCGAAATGCAGAGCACATTCTCTTCTTCTTTAATGGGATAATAATGAAGCTGTTTTGCTGGTGATACTGATGGAGTTGTTGCAACCAAATTTTCAAAGGTTTTTTTTTTCTAGTGGTATCAAGAATGATATTTTTTTTAATTTTTTTTGGGCAAGTTACTGTACCTAAACACCATTATCCTGTAGTTTTTAAGATCAAAGATACAACTATGTTGGTGCCCCTTGTCAATTTTACATTTTTTTAAATGTAACTATCTACTCCCAAACTGTCATTTGAAGTAAAACACATAGCCAAGTATTATTCTCCACATTGTTTTTATTGTGCATTAAAAAAAGAAAACAAATAAAATTAGACATGCTATCTGCCAATAGAACTTAACCAAAAAGTGCATTTTATGCATCCAAAAATATAGAAAATATACCAAATCAAATCATTATTCAACCAAAAAAATAATGTCAAAGCAATAACGCCAAGGCCAATAATACATAACGTGTTATCTCCTCCAATTCTGCAACATGTCTGGTTGATGAACGGCTGTTCAGAAACAAACTGAAAAGCACAAACTGAAAAGCGCAAAATGAAAAGCGCAAAATGAGGAGCATGAATCAACACTCACCGAACTTCTACTAACACAAAATTAGCATAAGGTGCCCAAAGGGTGGCACTAAAGAGCTGAAAAAAACATGTACTATGTCACTACGTTCATGATTGTTAGCCAACAGTTGTGTGCTGTGTGTATGCAAGACAAGTTTGGGCCAACCCCCTTCAGACAAAAGTCCATGGTTTTGTTGGCCAACAATCCGATCGTGTGTATGAGGCTTTAGTATGTCGCTGGATGAACGGGACTATCTTTTAAATTCAGGATAATTTCCAAGAATGCGTGTAATAATTAGGGATGAGTCGAACACCCCCCAGTTCGGTTCACATCAGAACAGGCAATAAATTTGTTCGAACATTCGAACACCGTTAAAGTCTATGGGACTCGAACATGAAAAAAAAAATCGAATTTTAAAGGCTTATATGCAAGTTATTGTCATACAAAAAGTGTTTGGGGATCTGGGTCCTGCCCCAGGGTACATGTATCAATGCAAAAAAAGTTTTAAAAAACTGAAGTTTTTTCGGGAGCAGTGATTTTAATAATGCTTAAAGTGAAACAATAAAAGTGTAATATTCCTTTAAATTTCATACCTAAGGGATGTGTATAATATTCCTGTAAAGGGGCACATGTTTCCCATGCTTAGAACTGTCCCTGCACAAAGTGTAATTTCTGAAGGAAAAAAAGTCATTTAAAAGCACTCGTGGCTATAATGAATTGTCGGCTCCCGGTAATGCAGAGAACAGTCATTGAAAGTCATCGATAAAAAAAAATAATGCGTGGGGGTCCCCCCAAATTCAATTACCAGAAACTTCAGGTCTGGTATGGATATTAAGGGGAACTCCAGGCCAAATTAAAAAAAAAAATGAGGCAAGGTTCCCCCCAAAAATCTATACCAGACCCTTTATCCGAGCACGCAACCTGGCAAGCCACAGAAAAAGAGGGAGGACGAGAGAGCGCCCCCCTCCTGAACTGTACCAGGCCACATGCCCTCGACACTGGGAGGGTGCTTTGGGGTAGCCCCCCAAAGCACCTTGTCCCCATGTTGATGGGGACAAGGGCCTCATCCCCACAACCCTTTCCCAGTGGTTGTGGGGGTCTGCGGGTGGGGGGATTATCGGAATCTGGAAGCCCCCTTTAACAAGGGGACCCCCAGATCCCACCCCCCCTGTTTGAAATGGTAATGGGTACATTGTACTCCTACCATTTCACAAAGAATGTGTAAAAAATAAAAAATAAAACACACAAACACCATTGGGATAAGTCCTTTATTAAAAATAAAAAAAAATTAAAAAAGATTCCAGCGGTGGTAATCCACTCTCGGTATCCTGCGATGGGTGATCATCTCTCTGGGGTCCAGCGATGGATGATCTCTCCTCTCCAGGTCCAGGGTCCAATGATGATGTCCATCGCAGCGCATCCTGTCTCCACCGGAGACACCGCGGGAATCCTGGCAGGCTGACAGGTCTCTTAGCTGAGGAGTACAGGGCCACACATCACGTGACCCCGCCCCCCTCTGACGCAAGAGGAAATCCGGGCTTCCCCAGTGATGTGCGGGTGACTCCGCCCCCTCTGATGTAACTGAAACCTAGCGGACATTGCTGGAGAGACATGGGGCTCAGGTAAGTAATTAGGGGGTTGCCGGGGAGGCTGCTACACACAGAAGGTTTTTTTTTATCTCAATGCATAGAATGCATTTTGATAAAAAAACTTCTGCCTTTACAACTCCTTTAACCTCTGACTGAGACAGTGTCAAAAAAGCCACCCCCGACCCACTGATTCACACCTCCAGTGCCCCATCTACTTCAGCCATTGAAAAATAGCCACTAATGACAGAACATGTAAACTTCTCCCATGTGACAGTAGTCAGGTCTAACAGCCTATTGCTATGACTGAGTACTGTCATGTGATGGAGGGGATGATGTCATTGCCTCCTCCCAATTCAATAAAAGCCAGCGCTGGTTCTTTTTTACCAGCTGTGTTAGAGGAAGGAGCAGTGGGAAATCACTTCTGATGAGGTGAGTATCAGTGTGTCAGGAGTTCTTGTATAGGCAATGTATTGTATGAAGACTTTCCTTCTCTCCTTGTCCCCTATGGTGTCTTTACAGGGAATGGGGTGGTCTAGACATAACCAGAACAGGAAGGCACAAACAGCAATAAAACAGTGCCAGAAGTAATAACCCTTCCTCGTTCTAGTCATCTTGTGTTTTTATATTTATACCCCCACTGGAGATATAGTATGCCCTGTACACACGATAGGATTTTCCGACAACAAAATCCATGTTTTTTTTTTTCCGACGGATGTTGGCTCAAACTTGTCTTGCATACACACGGTCACACAAAGTTGGTCAAAAAATTGTGAACGTCAAGAACGCGGTGACGTACAACATGTACGACAAGCCAAGAAAAATTAAGTTCAATAGCCAGTGCTGTTCTTCTACTTGATTCCGAGCATGCGTGGGACTTTGTGTGTCAGAATTGTGTACACACGATCGGATTTTCTGACAATGGATTTTGTTGTCGGAAAATTTGAAAACTAGCTCTTAAATGTTGTGTGACGGAAATTCCGATGGAAAATGTCCGAGGGAGCCTGCACACAGTCGGAAATTCTGACAACAAGCTCCTATCAATCATTTTCCATCAGAAAATCCTATTGTATGTATAGGGCATTAGTGTGGCAAAGCTTAATCGAACAAGCTGAAGTTAGAAGCTGATTGGCACCATGTATAGCTGCACCAGGTTCTGAGTGTTCCAGTTTAGTAAATAAATACCATACTGTCACTACAAGTGCACTTAGAAGTACAGTTGCTCTAGATCTGAGGAGAAGATCTAAAATGAGGGGAAGCTCTGCAGATTTCTGTCATCCAATCATGTGCAAGCAAAATGCTGTTTTTTTTATTTTCCTTGCATCGGCTTTCCTTGATCTCCAGCGACTGCACTTCCAAGTGCAATTGCAGTTCACTTGTAGTGCACAATGGATTTTCCTTTAGTAAATCGACCCCATAGAATAACAGAGAGATGCAAACAGCAAAATATAAAGTCACCTCGGACAGAAAAACTTATAAGCAAGATACAGCAAAATAAACTCACACTTCTCTAGACAGCATCAATGCTAAAGATTCAAAAAGCACTCCAATCCTAAAGAGAATGCTGCACGTTATGTATTTATAGACAGAAGTAGGTTGTGAAAGGAAGGGGGCAGATTGGTACAATCAACTGCTAACACTTTAGTTGCAGCCGCTCAACAGTTGCCTGATGTGCTGCTATAGTGCTAATGACTGTAAATCCTCAGGATTTAAAAGACGTAAAGGTTAAAACACTGTCCTGTGCCAATAGACTGGATATAGAAATATGACATTGTGAAAAAAACATATGTTGGAAATCCCCTTTGCACTATATTTTCAGCTGATTCCATTGCTTTTCTATAGGCAGGATAAAATTAGGCTGAGGGGTTGATTTACTAAAGGCAAATCCACTCTGCACTACAAGTGCACTTGGAAGTGCAGTCTCTGTGAATCTGAAGGGAAGATCTGGAAGGAGGGGAAGCTCTGCTGATTTTATCATCCAATCATGTACTAGAAAAAAATTTGTTTTTTACTTTCCTTGCATGTCCCCCTTGGATCTACAGCAACTGCACTTCCAAGTGCACTTGTAGTGCAAAGTGGAGTTGCTTTTAGTAAATAACCCCCTATGTTCCCTTTGTTTCTAGTACAATTGTTCTATTCAGTAAAATTCAATTTCTGAATGAACTACACTAAACATTTCACTACACAGCTTCTTCGTTTTATTTTAAATCCGATCCACTCTCTAGGTCATATTATAAGGTTCATATGAAGCTATGAGACATGACTCATTAGGAGGATCTGTCCTTTCTGCACACACTCCTACTCAGAAATCTTGACTGTACTATGTTTAAAGCATGGCATCAAAATCTGACAATGATTTAGTCCAAAGATTTGATGCTTTGCATTCTCCTTAGCCCCTCTCATTTGATACTGGGAATACAGCCAAGTCATAGAGCTCTTACTTTAATCTATTCAGCTTTGGTAATGTTGTACAAAAGGATCATTGAATCCCCACATTGAACTAAATTGGGCATTCTTCCAAAACACTGAGCAAATTGCTTTTATTTACCTTGTGCACAAGAGCACTATATCAGGTTCAATAATCATGCTTTTTTGTTCCATATCAAAGCAACATTACCCTTATATACCAAAACACAACTTTGAAATTTACAGCTGGGCCACAAGGCTCATGCACAGCAAGAGGTGCTTTTAATATATGTGTATTGCATTTATATGTCTCCATTACATGATAAAACCTAACCCGTATCCATGTGACTCAATTTATACTGTATGTATTTGATCAAGAAACAAAATTTAAATACATAGGTAAGAAAAAAAAGCTTAGTCGCAGCAATATACAGTAAATTCGATTTTCTATTTCCCAATCACAGTCAGTTATTTCACAGTTTTTTGTTTTTTCTTTGCTTTAAAGCTCTTGTATAGTAGATGTCCAGGATATGTTTAACTGCTTTTGCATTGTATTGTATTGTTATAAGGATGTATTTTTTTTATTTCAATAGATTTTTATTGGAATTATCATATATAAACAAAACAAAACAAAATACAAGGGAATAAAGAAAGGTGGATTGGGTTGGGTTATTGGACACAGTCAAGCAAGAAAAGACCCGGGTATGGAAGATCATACAGTACCTGCAACATAAACAGTGCAATAAGATAATACCATTAACAAGGTTTAAACCTAGTGGTCCACAATTTCCAATCACTATCAAAGGTTTTACATGAAAAGGAGTTAAGTGCCAGCAGTCTTTCAAAGGAGTGATTTCTGTTCACGGTAGCAATCACCTCAGAGAAGTTAAGGGCTAGAGCACTCTTCCAGTTACGGAGAATCAGGTTACATGTTGCCAGGAGAATATGTGTTACCATGGCCCTATCGCCACATGAAAACATATCAATACCAATGTGTAAGATGGCTAAATTGGGGTTCGGGGGAGTTAGGATACCTGTAAGGTTGGAGATCGTTTGGAACGTCTTGTTCCATAGGCTTCTTAGGCACCTGCAGTCCCACAGAACGTGTATCAGGTTCCCAATTTGGCCACAGTTCCGCCAGCATAGAGGCGAGGAGGCCGGGAACATGACAGACAACCTGTAAGGAGTATAATGCCATCTGTGTAGGATTTTTAGGGTCATTTCCCAGTGACTCACGCAGTGAGAGGATTTTTGGATGGTTTTGAAGGCAGAAAGCCATTGGTCTTCAGTGAAGGTAGTTGCTAATAGACATGTGCAGAGTAAAATATTTCGTTTCGGAATTTCGTTTTCGTCTGAAAACTTAATTTATTTAGTTACTCCCGAAATTCGTTTTTATTTATTTCGTTTTTCGTTCAAAAATTGCATTCGTCCAAAAATCCACATGAATTACGGTCGAATCTGTCTTGGAAGGCTTATGGTGTCTGTCGAATGTATAAAGAAGATTCGACGGAGCTAACTATATAGCATACTTTAGAACCCTATTAAAGTCTATGGGACTCCAACGTTCAAAATCTAAAGTGCTAATTTTAAAGGCTAATTTGCAAGTTACTGTCCTAAAAAGTGTTTGGGGACCCGGGTCCTGCCCCAGGGGACATGTATCAATGCAAAAAAAAGTTTTAAAAACGGCCGTTTTTTCGGGAGCAGTGATTTTAATAATGATTAAAGTGAAACAATAAAAGTGTAATATTCCTTTAAATTTCGTAGGGGGGGGGTTGTCTATAGTATGCCTGTGAAGGGGCGCATGTTTCCCGTGCTTAGAATTGTCCCTGCACAAAGTGTCATTTATGCAGGAAAAAAAGTCCTTTAAAATCACTCGCAGCTATAATGAATTGTCGGCTCCCGTAATACAGAGAACACTCATTGAAAGTCATTGATAAAAAAATAAATAAATAAATAAATAAAAAAAAAAGCGTGGGGGTCCCCCAAATTCAATTACCAGGCCCTTCAGGTCTGGTATGGATATTAAGGAGAACCCTGCCTCAAATTTAAGAAAAAATTTGACGTGGGGTTCCCCCTAAATATCCATAACCAGACCCTTCAGGTCTGGTATGGATATTAAGGGGAACCCCGCGTCAAATTAAAAAAAAAATTGACGTGGGGTTCCCCCTAAAAATCCATACCAGACCCTTTATCCGAGCACGCAACCTGGCAGGCCGCAGGAAAAGAGGGGGGGACGAGAGAGCGGCCCCCCTCCCTCCTGAACCGTACCAGGCCACATGCCCTCAACATTGGGAGGATGCTTTGGGGGTCCGGGACCCCTCAAAGCACCTTGTCCCCATGTTGATGAGGACAAGGGCCTCATCCCCACAACCCTGGCCGGTGGTTGTGGAGGTCTGCGGGCGGGGGGCTTATCAGAATCTGGAAGCCCCCTTTAACAAGGGGACCCCCAGATCCCGGCCCCCCCCCCTGTTTGAAATGGTAAGGGGGTACAAAAGTACCCCTACCATTTCACAAAGAAAGTGTAAAAAATGGTTAAATAAAACAAACACACTTTTGAAAAATTCCTTTATTAAAAATAAAAAAAAGATTCCAGCGGCGGTAATCCACTCTTGCTATCCAGCTGACGGACGGTCAGCTCTCCATCGATGTCTAATGTCATCCAGCGCAGCGCAGCATCCTTCTTCTGTCTCCTCCACGGAGACACTGGAGGCATTCCGGCGCTGACGTTTCTTATATACGGAGGGCGGGGCCACCCGTCACCTGACCCCGCCCCCCTCTGACGCAAGGGGAAACCCGGGGTTCCCCGTGACGTATGGGTGACCCCGCCCCCCTCTGATGTAACGGAAACCTGCCTGTGTTACATCAGAGGGGTGCGGGTCACCCCTACGTCACAGGGAACCCCGGGTTTCCCCTTGCGTCAGAGGGGGGCGGGGTCAGATGACGGGTGGCCCCGCCCACCCTATATAAGAAACGTCAAGCCGCCGGAATGTCTGTAGTGTCTCCTCCACGGAGACAGAAGAAGGATGCTGCGCTGCGCTGGATGACATTAGACATCGATGGAGAGCTGACCGTCCGTCGCTGGATAGCAAGAGTGGATTACCGCCGCTGGAATCTTTTTTTTATTTTTAATAAAGGAATTTTTCAAAAGTGTGTTTGTTTTATTTAACCATTTTTTACACTTTCTTTGTGAAATGGTAGGGGTACTTTTGTACCCCCTTACCATTTCAAACAGGGGGGGGGGCGGGATCTGGGGGTCCCCTTGTTAAAGGGGGCTTCCAGATTCTGATAAGCCCCCCGCCCGCAGACCTCCACAACCACCGGCCAGGGTTGTGGGGATGAGGCCCTTGTCCTCATCAACATGGGGACAAGGTGCTTTGAGGGGTCACGGACCCCCAAAGCATCCTCCCAATGTTGAGGGCATGTGGCCTGGTACGGTTCAGGAGGGAGGGGGGGCCGCTCTCTCGTCCCCCCCTCTTTTCCTGCGGCCTGCCAGGTTGCGTGCTCGGATAAAGGGTCTGGTATGGATTTTTAGGGGGAACCCCATGTCAAATTTTTTTTAAATTTGATGCGGGGTTCCCCTTAATATCCATACCAGACCTGAAGGGTCTGGTTATGGATATTTAGGGGGAACCCCACGTCAAATTTTTTCTTAAATTTGAGGCAGGGTTCCCCTTAATATCCATACCAGACCTGAAGGGCCTGGAAATTGAATTTGGGGGACCCCCACGCTTTTTTTATTTATTTATTTATTTATTTTTTTATCAATGACTTTCAATGAGTGTTCTCTGTATTACGGGAGCCGACAATTCATAATAGCTGCGAGTGATTTTAAAGGACTTTTTTTCCTGCATAAATTACACTTTGTGCAGGGACAATTCTAAGCACGGGAAACATGCGCCCCTTCACAGGCATACTATAGACAACCCCCCCCCTACGAAATTTAAAGGAATATTACACTTTTATTGTTTCACTTTAATCATTATTAAAATCACTGCTCCCGAAAAAACGGCCGTTTTTAAAACTTTTTTTTGCATTGATACATGTCCCCTGGGGCAGGACCCGGGTCCCCAAACACTTTTTAGGACAGTAACTTGCAGAATCTTTTCTCTCTGTCAAATCTTTTTTCTCTGTCAAATATTTTCTCTATATAATCTTGGACTAATAGAGGTAAGGTTAGGCACATTCGACCACAGGTTCTATAGACACAGATTGTTGTCAGAGTCATGTCGAATCTCCTATTCTATATCGAACTGTTGTAACAATGAAAACGAAAATAAAGCATTTATTTATGTCGGATCTTTCGTTTTTCGGATTTTGTGCTTTCGTTATCGTTTGTCAAAACGAAAACGAAAATAGCTGAAATTCGGACGAAAATGCATTCGGACGAAAACGAATGCACATGTCTAGTTGCTAAGTCCCTTTCCCATTTACTAAGGGCAGATTGTTTGTGAAACCGTTGTTTGTCCTGGAAGATATTATAAAACAGTGAGATACCTTTGGCATTGGGTTTCGATTTTGAGTAGAAATCCCAGGCTTTGGTGGGCAGTGAAATGGAGGGTATTGGGCGTGATTGCAAAAAGTGATGGGCGCGAGTGCAGGAGAACCACATGGAGTGCGATAGGTCAAATTCTGACATAATGTGGTTTACTGATTTAGGCACTGTGCCCTGGAATAGGTCCTGGACGTAGCATATGTTTTCCCCTTTAAGGCGCGACGTCTGTATTGAGGGGAGTTTGGCGTTTAAGATTTCTATAGGTAAGTCATATTGTAACTCAGTCGCTTCCGCGCTCTTATATTTAAGGAGATAACACCACGCTTGCAGTGACACCTTTATAGTCGGGGACATATGACTAGTAACCCAGGGATCCCATGCGTCGCTGAGTAGGAAGTCTGAGGGGTTGTCTGCGGGGAGTATAGAAGTTTCTATAGCTACCCACTGTGGGCTTTCTGCAGAGCAGAACCAGTGTTTGAGTTGATCAAGTCTGGTGGCCCACATATAATCTTTGAGATCTACATATCTAGCTCCCCCAAATGATTTATGGGGTAGGAGAACCCGACGAGGACACCTGGCTTTTTTACCCCCCCACGTGAATTTCCACATACTTTTGGACAACGCATTAATGTATTGAGGGGGTATTGGAATTGGTAAGGAGCGAAAAATGTATAGTATCTGTGGCAGTATGGACATTTTATAGGCTGCAATTCTGCCCAACCAAGATAGCTCTTTCTTTCCAATGTCCGTGAGTTTTTGATCTATGTTTGTCACTAATGGTATAAAAATTTTCTCAGCTAGGGTGGATAGTGTACTCGTCAATGTCAGGCCTAAGTAAGTGATACCTTTGTCAGACCAGGAGTATGGAAGTGTAGTTTGCAGGAGCAGTTTAGCGGTTGGGGGGACTCCCAGGTCCAAGATCAACGATTTGGTGTGGCTGACTTTATAATAGGATATGTCCCCAAAGTCCGATAAGATTTTGTGGGCTTGAGGGAGGGAATGTATAGGGTCTGTCAGTAATAGTATTATGTCGTCAGCAAACAAGTTTATGACATGTTTGGATTTATTAAATGTAAAGCCCTTGATGAGATCATTCGCCCGTATAGATTCTGCTAACGGTTCTATGATTAGGTTGAATATGGTAGGGGAAAGAGGGCACCCCTGGCGAGTGCCGTTGGTAATGGCAAAGGATTTGGATAACAGGCCCGCCGTGTACATAAGGATGTATTTTAATGTACTTTGACAGTGCCCTTATATTATCAGCAGCCAAGGCCTGATTCACACCTATGCAGTTTGCATATTGCAAGTGCATTTTGCATTTTTCAATACACGCTTTTGATCCATTGAAGTCTATGAAAGCAAAAACCACAAAAAATGTGAACTACATCCATAGGAAACCATGTTAGGCTGGATTCACACCTATGCATTTTTAGTGCTTTTTGCATTTTGAAAATGTGCACTACAGTCCATTTACCATGGTTTCCTATGGAACACGTTCTGTGGTGCAATTCTGCAAAATGCAAAAAGCACTAAAAATGCATAGGTGTTAATCCAGCCTTATCTGGACTGTAGTGTGTTTCTGCAAAACTGAAAACACACTAAAAAAGTCATAGGTATGAACCAGGCCTTAAAGATCTACATATGTATCTTTTTTCTAAAGTGGCCTCCAGCTTATGTATTTAACCACTTCAATGGTGGGCACTTAACCACTTCAGCTCCGGACCAATAAACACCTTAAGGACCAGAGGTCTTTTTGCAATTTCGCACTGCGCTGCTTTAACTGGTAATTGCGCGTCATGCAATATTGCACCCAAACGAAATTTGCGTCCTTTTCTTCCCACAAATAGAGCTTTCTTTTGATGGTATTTGATTGCCTCTGCGATTTTTTTTTTTTGCGATATAAATGGAAAAAGAGCGAAAATTTTGAAAAAAAAAGATATTTTCTTCTTTTTGTTATAAGAAAAATCAAATAAACTAAATTTTAGTCATACATTGAGGGCAAAATTTATTCAGCCACATGTCTTTAGTAAAAAAAATGTCAATAAGCGTATATTTTTTGGTTTGCGCAAAAGTTATAGCGTCTACAAACTAGAGTACATTTTCTGGAATTTACACAGCTTTTAATTTATGACTGCCGATCTCATTTCTTGAGGTGCTAAAATGGCAGGGCAGTACAAATCCCCCCCAAATGACCCCATTTTGGAAAGTAGACACCCCAAGGAAATTGCTGATGGGTATGTTGAGCCCATTGAATATTTATTTTTTTTGTCCTAAGGGATTGAATAATGACAAAAAAAAAAAATGATATATTGCTTACACATGCCATGGTTATATGTGGAATTGCACCGCAAAATATATTCCGCTACTTCTCCCGAGTATGGGGATACCACATGTGTGGGACTTTTTGGGAGTCTAGTCGCGCACGGCACCCCGAAAACCAATCAACACCTTCAGGATTTCTAAGGGTGCAAATTTTTGATTTAACTCCTCACTACCTATCACAGTTTCGAAGGCCATAAAATGCCAAAATAGCACAAAACCCCCCAAAATGACCCCATTTTGGAAAGTAGACACCCCAAGCTATTTACTGAGAGGCATGTTGAGTCCATGGAATATTTTATATTTTGCCACAAGTTGCGGGAATATTACAAACTTTTTTTTTTTTGCACCAAGTTGTCACTAAATGATATATTGCTCACACATGCTATGGGCATATGTGAAATGACACCCCAAAATACATTCTGCTGCTTCTCCTGAGTACGGGGATACCACATGTGTGGGACTTTTTGGGAGTCTAGTCACGCACGGCACCCCGAAAACCAATCACCACCTTCAGGATTTCTAAGGGTGCAAATTTTTGATTTAACTCCTCACTACCTATCACAGTTTCGAAGGCCATAAAATGCCAAAATAGCACAAAACCCCCCCAAATGACCCCATTTTGGAAAGTAGACACCCCAAGCTATTTACTGAGAGGCATGTTGAGTCCATGGAATATTTTATATTTTGCCAAAAGTTGCGGGAATATTACAAACTTTTTTTTTTTTTGCACAAAGTTGTCACTAAATGATATATTGCTCACACATGCTATGGGCAGAAGTCAAATTACACCCCAAAATAAATTCTGCTGCTTCTCCCAAGTACGGGGATACCACATGTGGGGGACTTTTTGGGAGCCTAGCCACGTACGGGACCCCGAAAACCAAGCACTGCCTTCCGGATTTGAATATAAAATGCTACCAAAAAACCTGTTAGCGATGGCAGGGATCAGGCCTGACTCTGCGATCGCTGAAGTTATGTGTTTAGTGTTTTGTAAGTGACAGTGATCGATCGATACTGCACTTGGGTGGGCTGGGCAGAGGGGCAAAACGCAGGTGCCAGCAGGTATCTGGGCTGATCCCGCTAACAATGCGTTTTTTTGGAACCCTAAACTGCTGGGGACGCTAGTATAGATCTGATCAGATCAGATATTGATCTTTTCAGATTCTATACCACTACGGGAGGTGTATGCTTTGCCTGTGGGTGTTAGCGGTACTGGCACTAACCTAGCGCTGCCTGGGGCGACGCAGACCCTGACCCTAAAACCTAATTGATATCACCCGCCGGGTGATCAGGGGGTTAAACCTTTATTGGGTAATAAACGGTGGGTGCCCTGATGCTATAAAAAACAAACTAACCAGAGTCACCCGTAACACTTATACGGTGATCAGTGGTGAAAGGGTTAACTAGGGGCAATCAGGGGGTTCAAATTTTTATTAGGTAGTATATGGGGGTCCCTGGCGCTATATAAAAACCTGACGGGGAACCTAAATAACTAACTGGCTAACCAGCGTCACCAGTGACACTTATACTGTGATCGCTGGTGAAAGGGGGTGAAAGGGTTAACTAGCAGCAATCAGGGGGTTAAAACCATTATTGGGTAGTATATCGGGGTACCTAGCGCTATAAAAACCTGGCGGTGAACCTAAAAAAATAACTAGCTACCTAGCGACACTAGCGACACTGATGCAGCGTTCAGAAAAATTACCGCTTAGTGACACTGACAAAAGAGGGTGAAAGGGTTAACTAGCGGAAATCAGGGGGTTAAAACCATTATTGGGTAGTATATCGGGGTACCTAGCGCTATAAAAACCTGGCGGTGAACCTAAAAAAATAACTAGCTACCTAGCGACTGTAGCGACACTAATGCAGCGATCAGAAAAACGATCGCTTAGTGACACTGGCAAAAGGGGGTGAAAGGGTTAACTAGCGGCAATCAGGGGGTTAAAACCATTATTGGGTAGTATATCGGGGTACCTAGCGATATAAAAACCTGGCGGTGAACCTAAAAAAATAACTAGCTACCTAGCAACACATGCAGCGATCAGAAAAATGATCGCTTAGTGACACTGGCAAAAGGGGGTGAAAGGGTTAACTCTAGGGGCAATCAGGGGGTTAAATCTTTATTGGGGGGTGATAGGGGGCTACCCTGGACCTAACACTAACTGTCCTGACAGTTTTTACTGTCACAACTGACACTGAATGCATTGATCAGTAAAGAAATGATCAATGCAATCAGTGACACTGTGACTGGGGGGGGAGGGGGATCGGGGGGGGGGATCGGGGGGGGGTTTGTGTGCCTGTGTGTACCTACATGTCAGTGTAGTGTTGGTGCACACTTACTATTAGTCTTCTCCTCGTAGTCCGGTCAAAAAGACCGCCCCGAGGAGAATGACATCACTTCCTCCATCCTGTGTAAACAATACACAGGGGAGGAAGCTTCTCATTGACCAGGAGCGATCCAGAGGGGGTGGCCGAAATCCAACGGCCATCCCCTCATCACGGAGCGCTCCTGGACCGAATCGGACCGCCGTAAACAGCGGGAGGGGGTCCGATCGGACCCCCCACCCGCTGGAAGGCAATCACGTAAATCTACGTGATTGTGCCTGCCTGTGCCATTGTGTTGACGTACAATGGCAATACGGCGGTCCTGAAGTGGTTAAACACCTTCCTGCCCAGACCAATTTTGAGCTTTCAACGCTGTCGCACTTGTCGCACTGTCGCACAATTGCACGGTCATGCTACAATGTACCCAAATGAAATTTTTATCATTTTTTTCCCCACAAATAAAGCTTTCTTTTGGTGGTATTTCATCACCTCACCTTTTATTTTTTGCTAAACAAATAAAAAAATACCGAAAATTTTGAAAAAAAATATGTTTTTTTTGTTTCAGTTCCAAAACTTTGTAAATAAGTAAGTTTTCTCCTTCACTGACGGGCACTGATGGGGCTACACTGATGGGCACTGATAAGGTGGCAATGATGGGCACCGATGAGGTGGAACCAATGAAGTGGCACTGATGAGGTGGCATTGATGGACACTGATATGTGGCACTGATAGGCGGGACTGATGGGCACTGATAGGCGGCATTGATGGGCATGGATAGGTGGCACTGATGGGCAACACGGATTTTTTTTTTTAGTTTAGTGAAGGTGCAAATCACTATTAGATTGTAAGCTCTTCTGAGCAGGGCCCTCTTAATCCTCCTTTATTTTACTGTATTGTAACTGTATTGTCTCCTTTTATATTGTAAAGTGCTGAGTAAATTGTTGGTGCTATATAAATCCTCAATAATAATAATAATGTGCAAGAAAAATATAATTTTATAATTTAACGAAAAAAATATTTTTGCTTTCACAAAATTGTATGATAGAAGCCAACAGAGTGTCACCTCATTTGCTAAGCTAAGGAAATATCCCCTTGAAAAGTGAACAGCCTATTTACCTATAGTAGATCAATCCCTATGTTACAATTTTCTCACCTCTGCACACTGTAAGCATTGCTGTATGTTACATATTCCTGATTAATGCATGCTCTACACTCCATGTTGTATATTTCTAATTAGAGATAAGCTTCAAGTGTGAGTTATTGGAGAAGTGCAGATTAGCAAAGAATAAGCATACTGTACATACTCACCTATGCAGATGCATCAGTCCAATGTTGCAGCTGTCCCCTGCCAGTAATAGGACAAAACCACTGATCACTCAGTTCTCAGTCTTCATTGAGCATAGAACGATGACTGACAGTCACCAGCTTTGTTCTCTGCCCCTCCAGTGCTCAATGGAGTGCATGATTGTTAAGGGTGCAGGAGTGGCTGCACACCGTCTGTAGAGAATTCCGATGCACAAAGTACCACGCATGCTCAGAAGAAAATTGGGACAAAAGCTATTGGCCACTGGCCTCTACGTAGTCCCATCGTATTTGTTTTACGTGACCTCGTTCCGAACGATCAGATTTTCCGACAACTTTGTGCGACCGTGTGTATGCAAGACAAGTTTTGGCCAAAATCCGTCAGGAAAAAATCAGATGGATTTTGTGGTCGGAATGTCCGACCGTGTGTGTGGGGCCTAAAGCCCACTGTTGGTTGAATCTGGGTCACAGTGCAGAAGTGAGTAAGTAAGTGTATCTCAGTGACCCAAAAGGGAAATGTGGCCAAAAAAAAAAAAAACTTTGGTCATACCTCTCTCCTAAACATAAGTTCAACTCAAACTCTAGATTAGCACAAATCAACAAACTAATGAACGACAGCATTGATTCAGTGCCATGGCAGCTGTTATTAATAAGGCACTCTCACCTCTGATCTGTAGTTAGGTAGCTTGGAATAGTCAATCATGGAGTTTTGCTGATGTGCCATCCCCTTCTTATCAAAGTCAGTGTTACAGAGCTTTTGTTCACTGTGTGTTGCAACAGATAAGGAGTAATTAGTAAAAGCTCACAGAAGGCAGGGAAAGTTAGATGTTCATGCTTTAGCTCAATGCTTTTTGCTCAAAAGCGTTTTCTATATGTTTACCTAGAAAAACACATGATCAGTGTTTTCTTTAGCTGTATAGCACGTCTGGGAGAGATTTAAATGTTTTAAGAGGGGCAGTTAGAAAAAAATATAGCTCTATATCTAAATGCAGTCACAGACACATTCAGAGTTTATTTGGAAGTGTTAGAGAAGATTAGGGATAGATTTTCAGAGTGTTATCACAGAGAGTTAAATGCTAACATCATAGCAGAAAATGGACATATTTATACTGAGACACAAGGTGTGTTTTGCCCTCTTTTATCAGATTTTGGAAAGCACCAAGAGTATTTCTCTTGACAGATAAGCATTTCAAGTTCAGTTGCTGTTTTTTTTTTTTTTCTGGGAAAAAAAAATAAAAAATTCTGTAATGTTGATTTCAGCTTTTTTCAAATGGCTGGTGAATGTCAAATTTAAATTATGGTGATTGTCAATAAAATAATACTCGGAAGATACTCACTACAATATTTCGGGTGTTTTTTCTATGCTATAATGTCGATTTTAAAAGATAACAAATGGTTGCTCTGGGTCTTATTCAAAACATAACATCAGTCAGAGGATGTCCTTACTACAATACAGTATTTGTGGTGTTTCTTTCTGAAGATAAATAATACTGCAATGTTGATTTCTAGAGTGAAAAATTGCCATCAGTGGCCCTTGCCTAACTGGCCTTAAAAAGCTAATACTCGGAACTTACTCAAAAGATATAATAAAATATTTACAAAAATGTGAGGGGTATAAATATATATATATATATATATATATATATATATATATATATATATATATATATATATTACACCCCTCACATTTTTGTAAACATTTTATTATATCTTTTCATGTGACAGCACTGAAGAAATTACACTTTGCTGCAATGTAAAGTAGTGAGTGTACAGCTTGTATAACAGTGTAAACTTGCTGTCCCCTCAAAATAACTCGATACACAGCCATTAATGTGTAAACGGCTGGTAACAAAAGTGAGTACACCCCTAAGTGAAAATGTCCAAATTGGGCCCAATTAGCCATTTTCTCTCTCCTCCCTCATTAGTGTTACAAGATCTCAGGTGTGACTGGGGAGCAGGTGTGTTCAATTTGATGTTATCACTCTCACTCTCTCATACTGGTCACTGGGAATTCAACATGACACCTCATGGCAAAGAACTCTGAGGATATGAAAAAAAATAATTGTTGCTCTAAATAAAGATGGCCTAGGCTATAAGAAGATTGCCAAGACCGAGAACAGGCCTTGCCATGGTTGACCAAAGAAGTTAAGTGCATGTGCTCAGCGTTATAGCCAGAGGTTGCCTTTGGAAAATAGACATATGAGTGCTGCCAGCATTGCTGCAGAAGTTGAAGGGGTAGGTGGGGGCAGCCTGTCAGTGCTCAGACCATACACCGCACACTGCATCAAATTGGTCTGCATGGCTGTCAACCAGGAAGGAAGCCTCTTCTAAAGATGATGCACAAGAAAGTCTGCAGTTTGCTGAAGACATAAAGACTAAGGACATGGATTACTGAAACCATGTCCTGTGCTCTGATGAGACCAAGATAAACTTATTTGGTTCAGATGGTCTCAAGAGTGTGTAGCGGCAACCAGGTGAGGAATACAAAGACAAGTGTGTCTTGCCTACAGTTAAGCATGGTGGTGGGAGTGTCATGGGCTGGGGATCCATGAGTGCTGTCAGCACTGGGGAGCTACAGTTCATTGAGGGAACCATGAATGCCAACATGTACTGTGACATACTGAAGCAGAGCATGATCCCCTTCCTTCAGAGACTGGGCCACAGGGCAGTATTCCAACATAATGACACCAAACACACCTCCAAGACGACCACTGCCTTGCTAAAGAAGCTGAGGGTAAAGGTGATGGACTGGCCAAGCATGTCTTTAGACCTAAACCCTATTGTGCATCTATAGTGCATCCTCAAACGGAAGGTGGAGGAGCGCAAGGTCTCTAACATCCACCAGATCTGTGATGTCATCATGAAGGAGTGGAAGAGGACTCCAGTGGCAACCTGTGAAACTCTGGTGAACTCCATGCCTAAGAGGGTTAAGGCAGTGCAGGAAAATAATGGTGGCCACACAAAATATTGAGACTTTGGGCCTAATTTTGACATTTTCACTTAGAGGTGTATTCACTTTTGTTGTCATTGGTTTAGACATTAATAGCTGTGTGTTGAGTTATTTTGAAAGACAGCAAATTTTCAGTTATACAAGCTTTACATTCACTACTTTACATTGTAGCAAAATGCAATTTCTTCAGTGTTGTCACATGAAAAGATATAAGAAAATATTTACAAAAATGTAAGACTGTGCCATGGGCAGGAGAAAGAGCTTCGGAAGCTGACTGCGTCAGGCTGTGTGGAATCGTGACACGTCTGCATTGGAAAAAGCAGTCTTGATGAAGGGGCACGGTGGACTTGCCATCTCAGCCCGAAACACTCACGAAACTGGTCGCAGCATGCCAGTGACGTCATCATCATCCGCCTGTGTTCCACCATCTGCTCTGTCTCCATGACCAGCGCTCTATCTACAGCAGCTTTCTGGATATGACAGCCTCCAGTGTCCCAGCCGGCAGGATGTGCAGACTGATCTGATGATTCCCACTTCCTGGATTGTTGTATCCCTTTGCGCTTTTTAACCTTCGAAAATGGGAGTTGTTTAACTTTGTGTGATTAAAAATTGTTTTTTAAATCTACACCCAGAGATGCCTCTCCTTTTGTATTATATTAATTAAACCCTCTTTAGTGCTGGCGATCCTCAGTTTAGGCATCACCTCCTTCCCATCCCAGGTTAGGACCATAGTTCTACACATCCTTCTCGCTGCCAGGCTTATTATTATGTGAAAATTGAGACAATCTATAACCCCTAACATAACCGATGTAAACACATTTTAAAGTGGAAGTCCCGCAAACATTTTGTTTTAAAGTCAGCAGCTACAAATACTGCAGCTGCTGACTTTTAAAATAAGGACACTTACCTGTCCAGGGCACCCGCGATGTTGGCACCTGAGGCCATCTTCGGTAAGAGAATCAGGAATTAAGCTTCTTGGCTTCACTTCCCGGTTCCTTGCATGGGTCGCGCTGTGCAATTCGAATGGTCCCTGCTGTCTCTGGGACCCGTGTGTGTCCCAGCAGACAGCACAGTGGGACGGGAAGAGGCATAGACTCCCTCGGGAGTCAATGCCTGGAAGTGGGTGCAAATACCTGTCTTAGAATGGTATCGGAGCATCCATAGTTCAGGTTTAACCACTTGCTGATTGACCATTTCCTTTTTACTGCATCAGGGTGGCCCTGCTGCACTGGATCACGTACATGTACACGATCCAGCATTTCCTGGTAGGAGACATGCACGCCCGCTGTCCCATCTGTGATGTAATTTGCTACAGCATGAGTCGGTTAGCAGGTCCCGGCCAATGAATTATGGCAAGAACCTGCTGATTGGCTTAGCAAATCACAGCACAGAGCCCTGTGTTTACTAACAATACAGGACTCTGTACATGGAGCAGCGATCTGACTGTTTTTTCCCTGCAAAGCAGGGAGAAAACACAGCCACATCTATTAGTAAGGGCAGCACATATTACACGCATTAGGCACACAGGTATCCATTTGACCCTACATGTTAATACCTTCCCTGCGAGTGTCACTAGTACAGTGACAGTGTATAGTATTGACATGGAAATTTATAGATAGGCAACTCCTGTCCTCATACTGATTTGTGGTTCCAAAGTAATAACTACTGCAGTAGGGAACAGACACACAAGATATGCTCAGCATCTTTCCAAATAACTGTTCTGCCTTATTATGATGCAATTGAAAGTTTTTATACACATGATTACGTAGGTATCACATTGATATTACAATTGTACTTTTATGGTAACAAGGAGTGTAACATAGGCAGGCTAATTCTAATCAGGACTCGAAAGAATGCAAACATGTACTGAAAACATTATTAGTGCCATGTGCACAGTGAGGGCAGTGTGCAATACATATAAAATAGAAGACAATTATATACAGAACTTACAGATTTACTTTACAGTATTATCACCAGTCACTGTATTAGTGTCACTAGTGCCACTAACTGTCAGTTACCAAGTTCTCACCCAGTGTCAGTTAACCTCCCTGGCACTATTCCCAAGTCTGGCTCGGGGTGGAATTTCAGTACCACTAGCGGTAACCCCGAGCCAGACTCGGGATCGCAATGCAGGATACAGGGAGAGTTACTTACGTTGTCCCCTGGATCCTGCAATGTCCTCCCCGCTGTGTGTGCAAGCTCCTCTGCTCGATTCACACAGTGCCCGAGTGCCGCTGAGCTCCATTCTCTCTGACATTATGACGCACAGGAGCGGAGATCGGACTCAAATTCAAAAAAGTAAAAACACACAATACACATACAGTACTGTAATCTTACAGATTACAGTACTGTTTAAAAAAATGACACATCCCCTTTGTCCCTAGTGGTCTGTGCAGTGCCCTGTATGCACTTTTATATTATAAATACAGTTTCTTCTGCCTGGAATTTGGAGATTGTCCATAGCAACCAAAAAGTGTCCCTTCATGTCAAAAGTGATTTTAGACCAGCTAGAAAACAGCGATAATAAATTAGAATCACTTGAGCGATAGTGATTTGTGGGGAAATTCGCCATCAAACACTAAATCTAATGACAGCGACAATTCTGCAACTGAGCACATTTCAGTGTTTTTGGATTTGATTACATTATTGAATAATTGTTATTATTATTTGTTATAATTATTTATAGTTATTTATTACGGTATATTATAAACTTTATCATCCCTGGGATGTGTACTAGACTCTGGTTTGAACAGATTTAAGTGAGTTATTCCTAAGAATTGCAGGCCTACAATCTAAAACGCCAAATTTCCATGCAAAATAATTGTACCGCTTTCAGCACCTAAAATCAGAAATAATCATACCCCCAGGGAGGTTAATGTCAGATTTCCAGCTGCAGTCCCACTATAAAAGAAAAAAAATATCAAAATATACATCACAGAATACATGTTGAGCAAAATTTAAGAACTTGATCTTTTATTATTTTAATTTTTAATTTTTTATTGAATAAAAAGTAAAAAAACATTATTTTTTCAAAATGTTTGGTCTTTTTTTCATTTATATAATAAAAAAAACAAAACAACGGGGATTAAATACCACTTAAAAGAAATCTCTATTTGTGTGAAAAAAAATATTACATTTAATTTGTGTACAGTGTTGCATGATCACTCTCAATTGTCAGTTAAAGTAGTGCAGTGGTGAATAGCAAACAATGCCCTGGTAATGAAGAAAAGAAAAAAGTGGTTAAAGTTATATTTTAGGGCTCAGTTTATTAAAGTTTCTGATTTTTTTTTTTTTTTTTAAATGGTATGCCACATAACATTGTTTGATTATCATTTTCACCTCACTCTTTTTTTTTTCTTGGTTTGTGAAATCCATAGGATTTGAAAAACCCTAGACTACCCTAAATAAGTTATGTGCCAGACCCAGTAGGCAGCAATTCCCAGCAGAAGATCAATATCTTTACATAATTATACTACCAACTCTTTTAGGGAATGCTATGGGCAAGCCCATTCAAGGAGTTTTTGGAAATGTCCTACTTCATGCAACAATAGCACGACTTCCACCCCATGCAGCACTTTCAATAGCTACAATTAAAAAAAGGGAAAAGGGGGGCAGAGCCGGCGGCCAGAAGGGATGGTGGTGTGAGAGAGGAGCTCTGCCACAATGGGTGACAAACTGTGGCTCACAGCTTGCTGACACAGGTGAAATCCAAATCTACAGCAAGGGGAGACCAAGGTGTACACACTGACCACCATGAACAAAAAGGAAGGAGAGAGAAAATCCAAGGAAATTGACCGATTTGTTCCCCCATGGAGGGCCGAGAAATCCAAGATGGCGCCGGTGCCAGGAGCCGATCTTCCTCATCCCCAGCCAGCATGCTCAGCCATCCATTGCTATACCCGGGTGAGTCACGCTATACAGACCATCCACTTCCATCCTCTCCTTTCAACAGCCCTGTTAAGCAGAAAAGAAGGATTGAGGAGGAAGGAGAGGCACAGGATGATGAAGGGACAGCAGGGGAAGACATGGAGGTATCCTCCTCATATGGACAGCACCTAGATGCATTCCCCACCACAGGGCAGCCCATAATAGACACCACTTTGAAACAGATGCTGCAAACACTGTGGGTGACCTCCAGCAAGATATGGCAGCTTTTATGCAATCCACAAAAAAGAAATGAAAGAGGTCAGCAACAGAGTAGAATATGTTGAACAGAAGATGGAGGAATTTACTATGGCACATATGGCACACAATGAACTAGTAGATACCCATTTTGATTTTGAGGATGAGCTCAAAGCCATGCGTCTTAACATGGTGGATATTGACAGGGCTCGCAGGAATAATATCAAATTTAGACGGATCCCTGAATAAATGAAACCAGCAGATTTTTCTATATACCTTCAAAAGCTCATGACAATAGCCCCCCTATCCCTGGGGCCTGAAGACATAATAATAGACAGAGCCTACAGACTGCCAAAACCATCATTCCTTCCTGTCCAGATCCCCAGAGATGTCACAGCAAGGATCCACTTTTATCATGTAAAAGACCAGCTGATACGATATGCCAGACAGCATCCTGCTCTCCCTTCACTGGAATCGCACTCTATGCTGATTTATTGCAAGCTACATTGACAGTACGGCACAGTTTGGTTCCTATTACCAAAATTCAGCTAAAACACAAAATCCTCTACAAATGGGGCTTCCTAGCCAAACTGTTGGTTGAAATACACAATGAATCACACTCAATCACTTCATCTCCAAAAGGTATGGCGCTCCTCCAAAAGTGGCGCCTCCTCCCTGTGAATGGCGACTCTACAGACCCTGATCCCCTCCAGGACAGACGCAACAATAATCGCCAAAACAGAAGGGGAAGATAGCCTACTCATGTTTGTGCTTTTGTAATTCACCTACCTGCTTAAACTCCCCTCAAAGTCACTGAACCCTTAGTGCCTTCCAGATTAACCCATGTTCCTGTGTTAGCTCAACCTTCACCGGTTGTTCAGTTGATTCAAGTAACATTATTTCCCCCAACTTAATTTACTTGATGTTTCCCGTAACCTGTTTTTCGCAGCAAGTACTGCTTAACTGTTTTTTTAAGTTACTGAACAACTCAGTTTGGTTTATTATTATTGTTTTTGTTCTTTGATGGTTATAACAAAACAATTACCTCAGGCCATACACATATCAAACAAGAAGTTTGTATCACTTCTCATACCAAGTATTACCACTATATGATGGCAAAGAGCTTTCTACCATTTGAATTAACCTTAAGCTGATGTCATACAATGTGAGAGGCCTGAACAGCCCCTATAAATGCAGAGCACTATTGAAAACAGCCATGGAGTTAAAATGCGATGTTATGTGTGCACAAGAGACGCATTTCTCTAGCATCAAACCCCCAAAATGCACACATATTACATTCCCACAAGTATTTACAGTCAATGACACTTCCAAGAAAAATGGTGTATTGATTGTTATCAGGACACTGTAACCTTTTCTTTATTGCAGGACCATATTGAACTCCAAGAACGTTTCATAATTTTGGCCACAGAAATGGATCATGTCATTTACACACTGGTGAATTTATATGCTCCTAACGTTAAATCGATGAATTTTATCCATAAGGTCATCTAGCTTGCTAAAGCAATGCAAAAGGGTAACTTGATATTGTGTGGAGATTTCCATATGATTTTGAATGAAGAGCATGACTCCTCATTGGTGACCCTCAGGCGGAGGCCATCTTTAGGATCATTGTGCCACGAAGAAAGACTCTTTGATCCATGGCGCTGTCTTAGAGCCATGGAAAGGGACTACACATACTACTCTATGGTGCACAATAGCTATTCAAGAATAGCTTTTTTTCTAACTGATATGTATACTTTGCAGAATGTATGTAATGCGGATATTCCCAACATCATGTGGCCGGACCATACACCTGTGACTACCGATGTTGTGGATATGAGCCCAACTTCCCACAAACCACTGCATAGATGGTACTTCCCACCTCTATGCCTAAATAAAATGAACCCAAATATCTCATCACTTTGCTGGCGAGATTGTCAGTCTACTGGCAACCTACTACACATACTTTGGAGCTGTAATATAATATGTTCTTTCTGGAAAGTCTTGTCCCTTAGCCAAGACACTACAGGAGTCAAATATACATTAACTCCAGCATTCACTCTCCCAAGCCTTGGTATTAAACACTTCCCCCCGCTGACAAGGAAAATAGTTATCCACATCCTATTTGCAGCACGCATTACTATAGCGAAGGAATGGCACTCCACAGCACCTCCAAAAATAGAAGAGGTAATATCTATAATGAATGCTCAATATACCATGGAAAAAATGCTTGCTTATAAAGAAAGAAGAGACTTTCCATAAACACTGGTAAATATGGAGGACATCTCAGAACGCCTCCTGCATTTATGATTCATGATGGATAACTAGTTTCTCCTTTAAATACTGACTCATGATACTTACAAAAGAACTGCCAACCATCTAGTGGTAATATTAGCCGTGGGCATTTCCTGTAACCCATAATTAACATTATAAGAAAATGACCACAGCATAATCAGCATATGCGTACTATTTTGTATCAGAAGAGAAGTTTACTGTTTATTGGTTGATAATATTGCACTTAAAAGCTTACTATACGTCATATTTCCAGAGACCCTCAATAAAGTTCAAGATGGGCTACTTCCTAAAAATCTAATAGAGAGCATTCTTACAGTGTGTACCCATTTGAGGTGAAAGGCTATACCTTCTGTTGAGTTTGTATTCTGCATCATTACAAGAAGCTCAAGCAAATGTAGTAATATTTCTACAGTAAGTTTGCTTTTTGGCACCCACTATGTATGTTTCTTATGATGTAAGTCCTTCTTCTATTTTACATGTACATTGTGAAATTCAATAAAAATCTATGGTTAAAAAAAAGGGGAAAAGACCAGTATTATCAGCATCATCACTGGCAGGTCTATGGAGAAACCCCATAGGGACACTTATAAGGGGGGTAAGCAGCTTCTGTGTCCACAGGCCAAAGTGTTGTCATGGTGTATAATCTACAGGCAGGGCCCCTTTATTTTGGGCACTGGGCATTTATCGTTCTACTTTTTCCTTCTGCCAGCCTCCTACCCAGGCATGTCACTGTAGGGTTGTTGAGGGATATAATGTTCTTAGAGGTACTACATGACTTTATGTATGTGGTTATCCTTTCTGGGAGAAGATGCAAGTCTTCAGTCTTGGCATTATGGGCAGCCCTATATAAGAAAGAATAACATTCTTTAAGGATTTTAGGAGCTATTCTAGGAAGTGTAAGGCTGAGATTGAGGAGCATTCCTTTAAGACACTTTCTAGTAAGGTGTCAGCCTTCAAGGTGAGTAGAAAACTCTGGACAGCTGCACTCCAAATTACATTTTTCGTGCCTTTATTAGAACATCAGGATCACACTGTACATGTCACATGTCACAACAAAGTAATACAGAACCAAAAACAGCTGACACATTTCACACTAAACGTAGTGCTTACTCATAGCTCAGGGAATCAGCCTTGTTTTCTTTTGGCTCTGAGGGAGAAGGTGAGACTGGAGCTGGTTTGTGTAATAGAGAAGCTGGTGAAGGTAATCTGGCAGCAGATGGTGAGTGATCTACAAGTGGATAGAGGAATGGAGAATGTTTATGGCTCCTTGGGTTTGCATTTTGTACTGTAGCGTAGGTAATTTGGCAGGCCTTGCTTGGAGTTGCACTAAAATCTGTATGCAGCTAAGTCCATGAAAGCCATGGGCCTTTTAAGGTTTATCTAAAAACATTGGGGACACTGCACTAGTTTTATTTTTCAGGCTAAGTACATTCTGCAAGTACAGAAAATACCTGTTGGTTCTGCCAGAAGTCCAGTATTCTTGTACCGGACCATGCTGCACTAAACTGAAATCGCAAACAATGTTATCTCTCACAGTTGTCTTCTGTGAACTATACCCTTTCCTATGTTATGGTGATGCAGAGAGGTGGATGTATTCCTAAAACACTTCGTGCCCTAGGGAAACAATGCTGCTACTCCTAGGTATAGAACAGAGAGTGAGCATTGTCACCTAGCACAGGAAAAGTGGTACTGGCAGGATTATAATGTGAAAACAAAAGATTAAAAGCATGAAAAGGAAAGCTAATACAACCACCACATCTAAGGACTGCTAGGTTCAAATGCTCCTTTTTCCTTTGGTTTAGATGCACTTTTACTGTTTGTTATCCTTTAAATCTCTTATACATTTTTTGACAAAACAAGACCCAGCTGTCTTTGTTGAAATGCATCTTTTTTTCCATCCAAAATTTAGATAGTATTTCTAAAAGAAAATTTGGTGACTCTGCAATGCAATTAAGCAAGCTTTTCTCTAGTGTCTCTTTAATTTCATATCTTGTTAGCGAAACAAGTTTTCCTATGACAGGTAAATCCTTCCTGGCGCCACTTGTCTCCTCTCTCACATCTCTGTCCAGTGATGATGAGTACTTTGAAAGTCATCCTAAAATCCTCTCGTCTGGTTCAGCTGTCATTCTGAAATAGAACTGATGGATCATATAAAATGATTCTGATTCTAAACCTATAAGTGCATTGTAAATGTAGACAAGCATTAATTTTGCAAATCTTGCAGCTAATCTCTATCATCTTTGCAAAGCTAATGCACACATGATGTAAGCAATACCACACTCACTTGCATGCAGCACAGTCAGTTTGTTAGCCTTCTCACAGAATCATTATAGTAATGATTTGTTTTACATGTTGCTAATAGGATTAAGTGCTATATTATTTAGTTAGTTCTGTGCAAATCAATCCTTGCAAGAAAATAAATAGTTTAACAATACTTAAATCTTTAATTTCCCTTGCTAATACAACTTTGTTGCTTCTTTCTTAAATTGAAAAGAAATTAATATTTCTAACATTTTTGTCTCACAGTCCAATGTTCTATTTTTTTTATATAAAGAAGTACAGTCAATGACAATGTTTTTTGATTCTGCAGGGTAACAGTCCTGGAGATAATACAGAGGTCTAAAAATGTTGCATTGCACCTGCGCAGTTATGGGAACAGAGATATTAAGTTTTGTTTTTATAAAACTTTACCACCCTTCAGTAAGAACCATCAGGGTTGATTTACTAAAACTGGAGAATGAAAAATCTGGTGCAGCTCTACAGCTTCTAGTTTTTCTTCTAGTTTTTCTTTTTTTATCAAAGCTTAATTGAACAAGCTGAAATTAGAAGCTGATTGACTACCATGTAGAGCTGCACCAGAGTTTGCACTCTCCAGTTTCAGTAAATCAAAACCACTATATCAACAAACAAAAAAGAAATAAAGCACACTGGATAGTTTTGTTTAGACATTGTTTAGACATTTACTGAACAAATTAACACAAAATATTTCACTCCTCACATAAGAGGTGGAGATCAATCTTAACACCCCTGGCGGTATTCCCAAGTCTGGCTGAGGGTGAAAATTCAGTACCATTAGCGGTAACCCCGAGACAGACTCGGGATTGCATTGCTGGATCCAGGATGAGCTTACTTACCTTGTCCCCGGATCCAGCGATGTCTCCTCACACTGCGAGTGGCTCGTCCTCCATTCGATGTATCACATCTCCGGGCTCCGTTCCCTGCGAGCGTTGTGACACACGGGGACGGAGAACGGCACCAAATTCAAAAAGTAAAACACACACTATACATACAGTATAATGCAATCTTACAGATTACATTGCTGTTTGTAGTTATTTCACACCCCCTTTGTCCCTAGTGTTCTGCCCAGTGCCCTGCATGCAGTTTTATATTATAAAAACTGTTCTTTCTGCCTGGAAACTGGAGATTGTCCATAGTAACCAAAACTGTCCCTTTACATCAAAAGAGGTTTTGGACCAGCTAGAAAACAGTGATAATAAATTAGAATCACTCGCAGAATAGAGCGATAGCGATTTGTGGGGAGATCCATCATTAAATACTGAAAAGTAATGACAGTGACAATTCTGCAACTGAGCAAATTTCAGTGTTTTTGATTTGATTACATTATTGAATAATTTTTATTATTATTATATTATTATTTGGTGTAATTATTTATAGTTATTTATTATATTATAATTTATGATTACATTTTTCAAACTTTATCATACTCGGGATGTCTGCTAGACTCTGGTTTGGACAGATTTAAGTGAGTTATTCCTAAGAATTACAGGACTAAAATATAAAACACCAAATTTTCATGCAGAATAACGGTACAGCTTTCAGCACCTAAAATCTGAAATAATCACACCGCCAGGGAGGTTAAAGAACCACCAAAAACCAAGTACATGTCCATAGATGATTCACTCTCTCAGTGGTAGCCAGCACACAGTGGCAAAAGAAAATGACTTGAACCTGGATAACAACATATTCTGGCCACAGAATTCTGAAGATGGAGTGACCTATATAACCCACAGTACAGCTCAATATGAGAGTGTTTTATCAAAAATGCTGTCACTAATATGTTTTGAAGGTCCACCTCTTCTTCACAGTGGTGGTATTGGTCTGATTTAACCCTGTTTATCATCCTATTCTCAAGCAAACCCTGCCCCTGTGTACTCCTACAGTAGCCAGGACACAGCTTGAATTTCTACATGCACTGCAAAACTCCACTCAGATAGAAAAGGAAAAAGACGATGGATAATCAATGATAATTATCAATAACACAAAAGTATTAATGTAGGTTTCAAACAGCCTGCTCAAGCTGGGTTTCTTATACTGTAGGTGTGAGAAACTGGGATGTGGTGCTTGTATTTTTGTGTAACATCAGAAAAAAACTATTTCAAAGTGGAAAGTGTACTTTATTAATGCACCAGTTTATCACATTATCTATCCTATTTGTAGTGTCTTATATGTACATGTGGACTTATGCATGTTGGATGCACACACCATAAGGGCACTACATATTAAGTTCCAGTAGCACAAGCTCAGTATAATGAATGATTTAGTTAAACATAGTGTCAATTTTTTTCCCCAAAAAACATAATTCTGATCCCACACAGTTATCACAGATATTAATATTCGGTATATAGCTTTACCTTTTACCCATTAGAGAGTCATCAAAGAGGCTTTGTGAGAGGGAGATCCTGCTTTATCATGATACTTTTTATCAAAATAGATTTGTTGTTGCAGATATGCCCGTATGGGTCAAATTATGATCCGTTGTGAGGTCTTTTATTTTACATGCTGTATATACTGTATATTTGTCTATACATTTTTTACATACCTTCTAAATGTTTATTATATTTGTATTCATATGTTTCAATTGCATTCAAAAAGGGAAACTCATATATTATATAGATTAATTACACACAGAGTGATATATTTCAAGCATTCCTTTCTTTCAATTTTGATGATTATGGCTTACAGCTAGTGAAAATCAAAAATATTGTAGACTCATGGGGGGTTATTTACGAAAGGCAAATACAATTGAATGACACCTCAAATTTATTTGGGATTTTTAAGGCAATATGGAAAAAATATTATACTAAAATATATATGTAAAAATATAAATTTTATTACAAATATCAAAAAACATTACAATAACAAAGAAATCCATAAAATGACAGTGTTGTGCTAACATATGTATATAGCATAAAGTAATACTACATGCGTGGACTTTATGCAACAAAACAGGCGGCTCTTTTCCTACGCGTTTGAAAAATATGTATTAATAATTTCTTCTTCAGGGAAGCCACTGTCTGTGAACACACAACAAGCAATAAATATTTCAAAAAATACATTTATACACATAACATAATACATTAAATCCCAATACTTGAATACTCACATGCTGATTTTTTATGTCAAAGTAGGCATTTTCTCTTATTTTGGCGACCATCCCAAAGACGGAAAGACAAGCCAAAAGGGAGAAGATTGAACCAAAAAAGTGAAGATGGTAAAGATGGTAGGGATCTGTTACAATGTCACCGCATTAAAAGCCCTGGAGTCAAACAGACTCAACAAAGGATGGGAATAGAAGATTCCTTTGCGTATATGTCCAATGGCCTGTCAGATAGAAAAATGTTATATTGTATGAACCTCAGTCTTGTCTAGGGAACCTAAAACAAAGAGAACCAAGGAATATTTTAGTCTACTCCCTGTCGTTGCATTTATCATAGAGAGGGGGTTCCTAAATCATAGCTTACCGCCGTATCAAGGTTCCAAGTTCCTAGATCAGTGTTTCCCAGTTTTCCTACCGATATCATCAGATCTGGAGAATCCAAAGGACATGAGGAAAATTCCCACCTGCATAGGGCTTCTGGCGTCTGCCTTAAATAGCCCATATTGAGTGGATTGGCGCCAAAAAGTCCCCCAATGGAAATAGTGACTCCTCCCATCTATCCAGCAAATCTTTCTAATAGGAGGTTCTTTAAAGAACTCCTCCTCGTTAATAGCAATATCTTTTTTGATTGGAGGTCTCACTTGGAGATTACTCCAAGTATAAGACCCATTATTGGTCTAACAGCGGCGTTATTGCGTTATTTGTCGCACTTCCGGTGCGTCATCTTCCGCCAGAACCGGAAGGGACGTCATTTTCACCCGGAACCGGAAATGGCGTCATTTTCCCCGGAACCGGAAGTGACGCTTTTTTTTTGAACTTCCGGAAGTAACAGCCTATAGAGATGGTGCCATTACCGTGGAGATGTGGGATTTTATACGTACCAAACATCCAAGAATACCTACAATGTACGCATTACCTAAAGTACATAAAAACATTCAGAATCCCACGGGAAGACCTATCATCTCGGGTAATGGATGCATCTCGGAGGCTGTCAGCCAGGTCATAGACGATCATCTGAGACCACATGTCTTAGAATTAGCATCATACACTAAAAACACCATTCACTTATTGCAAATTCTGGAGGATTTGATAATCCCAGACACAGCAATATTGGTAACTATAGACGTCGAATCACTCTACAATAGCATTCCCCACGACTTAGGAATAAAGGCAATACAATGTGTCTTGCAACAAAGGTCGACTGTTGAACGGAAATTCAACAATTTTATTTTATTAATGCTTGACTTCATACTGAGGCATAATGTTTTTTTGTTTAAAGGATCCCACTACCTCCAGGTACAGGGGGTGGCTATGGGCACATGTTGTGCGCCCTCATACGCCAACCTGTACCTGGGGGAGTGGGAAAAAACCTTTTTGTCTAATGATGCATGGGCCACATATACCGAAAACATCGTACTGTGGCAACGTTATATAGACAATGTATTTTTGGTTTGGAATGGCCCGGAAGAAATGTTGAAAACATGTCTGGAGATGATGAATCAAAATAATTTAAACCTTTTCTTTACAATGTCCTACAATCAGACTCAAATTGATTTCCTGGACATTACCATCATGAAAAATGCAGCAGGGCGACTCACTACAAAATTATTCAGGAAGGAAACTGCCGGCAACACGCTTTTGCATGCCGGCAGTTTCCATCCTGAGTTTTTAAAAAAATCTATTCCATATAGTCAAATGTTGCGAATAAAACGCAACTGTACAACCAATGAGGCTTTTCAAAAAGAGGCGGATGAACTCAGTAGGAGATTATTACTACGAGGGTATACAAAAACCTGCCTGAAAAAGGCTTTCAACCGTGTTAAAAATCAAGATAGACAAATTTTGCTATTTGGAAAAAATAAACCCAATAAGGTTGAGAATACAACTAGATTAATACTACGGTTCTCGAATGAACATGAAAAAATAAAAAGAGTTCTTACAAAATATTGGTCAGTATTGACAGAGGATCCAGTACTATCGACTGTTGTCACCCCAAAACCTCAAATCACTTTTCGTAAAGCCGGCTTCCTTGGAGACTCATTGGTACAAAGTGAGTACAAGGGTAACCAACGCCTAGATCCATGTAAAATCTGGGGAACATACCCATGTGGGTCTTGCTCCTTTTGTGAATACATAAAGCAATGGACAACCTTCAAGATACCTTCAAGTTAATTGCAAAACCAAAGGCGTTGTTTACCTGTTCCAATGTGAGTGCTGGGCTTTCTATATTGGAAAGACCAAACAAGAATTTGTTCAATGTATAAGCAAACATCTGTCCGCTATGAGGATTTGCAACCTCTACCTCCCCTTGGGGAGACATATTGCAGAGGTTCATGCACATAGGATGCCTGTTGTAAATTTTACTGTGGTAGATCGGGTACATATACCAATCAGAGGGGGGGATTGGAACAAAATACTCTTGCAACGTGAAATACGTTGGATTAAACTCTTGGAAGCTGCAATCTATCCAGGGCTTAATGAAACAGAGAGTTTTAGGCCATTTCTAGAGGGCTATGTTTCAGGAAAAACTGAATAATAAGTTGGTTGGTGGACACCTAGGTGTGATTTCCTGGGATTTAGAAAGGGTTTTTTTTTTTCTCGTTAAATCTAAAAATAATAATAAATATATATTTGTATTTTTGTATATAATCTCTTCTATGTGAACAATACTTGATGTCTTCAACACATGTCCATAAGTGTGATTTATGATGGATTTGATAGGATCTGTGGTCACCGCATTCCCGACACAGGTAAGCCCACCTGTGTGGCCTCATTAGGAGGGGGGTTGTTTTGGGGTTATATTTTACCCTTTTTTCCCCTTCCTGTTTTTTGGCCACTTACGTGGGCACTGGCTTTACCCCCGACGGCCACCTGGTGTGGCGGTCGGGTGTTTATCCAATTTATTTCTGTGTCGGTGGTTTTAGTTCTTGCCTTAGTGACATATCACAGGGGACAAATTCAATTGGTGTTCATCTGTGAATTTATGGTCATTTTTGTGGATTAATTTCCACATGCCCATCAATAAGAGCCGATTGGGACAAGCCCCTTGAAGTAGATTGCAATAGATTTAGTGATCCATCATTCATTTGATTCCTCCCCTGTTGGATATAATTTGGAAGAATGGATGGTGTCATCTTTGTCGGGAACGACACCGACACATGTCCATTTGTTCCTTTCAGAATGTATGTTGAAATCATCTGTGGTTGTTGCATACAGTCATTGCCTAATGTGGAGAGGCTGTTACTTCCGGAAGTTCAAAAAAAGTGCCACTTCCGGTTCCGGGGAAAATGACGCCATTTCCGGTTCCGGGTGAAAATTATGTCACTTCCGGCGAAAGATGACGCACCAGAAGTGCGACAAATAGCGGCAATAACGCCGCTGTTAAACCAATAATGGGTCTTATACTTGGAGTTATCTCCAAGTGAGACCTCCAATCAAAAAAGATATTGCTAATAACGAGGAGGAGTTCTTTAAAGAACCTCCTATTAGAAAGATTTACTGGATAGATGGGAGGAGTCACTATTCCCATTGGGGGACTTTTTGGCGCCAATCCACTCAATATGGGCTATTTAAGGCAGACGCCAGAAGCCCTATGCAGGTGGAAATTTTCCTCATGTCCTTTGGATTCTCCAGATCTGATGATATCGGTAGGAAAACTGGGAAACACTGATCTAGGAACTTGGAACCTTGATACGGCGGTAAGCTATGATTTAGGAACCCCCTCTCTATGATAAATGCAATGACAGGGAGTAGACTAAAATATTCCTTGGTTCTCTTTGTTTTAGGTTTCCTAGACAAGACTGAGGTTCATACAATATAACATTTTTCTATCTGACGGGCCATTGGACATATACGCAAAGGAATCTTCTATTCCCATCCTTTGTTGAGTCTGTTTGACTCCAGGGCTTTGAATGCGGTGACATTGTAACAGATCCCTACCATCTTTACCATCTTCACTTTTTTGGTTCAATCTTCTCCCTTTTGGCTTGTCTTTCCGTCTTTGGGACGGTCGCCAAAATAAGAGAAAATGCCTACTTTGGCATAAAAAATCAGCATGTGAGTATTCAAGTATTGGGATTTAATGTATTATGTTATGTGTATAAATGTATTTTTTGAAATATTTATTGCTTGTTGTGTGTTCACAGACAGTGGCTTCCCTGAAGAAGAAATGATTAATACATATTTTTCGAAACGCGTAGGAAAAGAGCCGCCTGTTTTGTTGCATAAAGTCCACGCATGTAGTATTACTTTATGCTATATACATATGTTAGCACAACACTGTCATTTTATGGATTTCTTTGTTATTGTAATGTTTTTTGATATTTGTAATAAAATTTATATTTTTTCTATATATTTTAGTATAATATTTTTCCATATTGCCTTAAAAATCCCAAATAAATTTGAGGTGTCATTCAATTGTATTTACCATTTCCGGGATGATGGCAATAACATGCCACAGCTCATGAGTCCAACAATTATTTACGAAAGGCAAATCCAGTTTGCACTACAAGTGCAAACTACAAATTCAAAGTGCTCTTGAAATTGCACTGAAACTGCACTTGGAAGTGCAATCTTTGTAGCTCCGAGGGGAAGCTCTGAAATGAGTGGAAGCTCTGCTGATTTTATCATCCAATCATGTGCAATCTAAAATGCAGTTTTTTATTTTCCTTGCATGCCCCCCTTGGATATACAGTGACTGCACTTTCAAGTACACTTTCAGTGCAATTTTGCACTTGTAGTTTGCACTTGTAGTGCAAAGGGGATTTGCCTTGCTAAATAACCCCCAAGGTGTGACACTGTAATCAGCTAATTAACTCAAACACCTGTAAAAGGTTTCCTGAGCATTTAAATGGTATCTAAGTCCGACTTGACAGTTGTCCAGAAGACAGTCACTGACACCCTCCACAAGGAGGGTAAGCCACAAAAGGTCATTGCTAAAGAAGATGGCTGTTCACAGAGTGCTGTATTCAAGCATATAAATGGAAAGTTGCGTGGAAGGAAAAAGTATGGTAGAAAAAGTTGCACAAGCAACAGGGATAACTGCAGCCTTGATAGGATTGTGAAGCAAAAGTCCATTCAAGAATTTGAGGAGATTCACAAGGAGTGGACTACGGTTGGTGTTAGTGCTTCAAGAACCACCACACACATACATATTCAGTTCTACAACTGTCACATTCCTTGTGTGAAACCACTCCTGAACCAGAAACAATGTCAGAGGAGTCTTATCTGGGCTAAGGCGAAAAAGAACTGGACTGTTGCTCAGAGGTCCAAAGTCCTCTTTTCAGATGAAAGTAAATTTTGCATTTCATTTGGAATGCAAGGTCCCAGAGTCTGGAGGAAGAGTGGAAAGGCACAGGATCCAAGTTGCAAGAGGTCCAGCGTGAGGTTTCCACAATCACTGATGATTTGGGGAGCCATGTCATCTGCTGGTGTTGGTCCACTGTGTTTTATCAAGTCCAAGGTCAATGCCGCCCTCTACTGGGAAATTCTAGAGCACATTATGCTTCTCTCTGCTGACCAGCTTTATTGAGATGCTGCTTTCATTTTCCAGCAGGACTTGGTGCCTGCCCACACTGCCAAAAGTACCAATACCTGGTTAAATGATCAAGGCATCACTGTGCTTGATTAATATGTATTATACACAGGCTTTATATATTCACATATTTTATCTATAATATTTCTGTTTGTCGAAACATATTTATTATTTCATTTGTTATCAGCTTGCAGCATCTTCTCTAGCAGGTCTGCTTACTTTGCCCATCCCCGTGCCAGTGTATGGGGCCTGTGTAGGCTATTATTGTTCTGAAACCCTGTATCACACTGTCTTTCCTCCTGTTCCTGAGAGTGTGGGCAATGTGAGTGGTGGATGGGCATTAAAGTGACTCTAATCTCTGTTAAAAAAATACATGTATCAATATTCAAGTATGTATTAATAATTCAAAAATTTACCTTCTATTACTCTTAGCATCATCCAAATTCCATTTTCTGCAGCTTCAGGACCAAGAAGTAAGTGGATATTACTGAAGTACTGGCTACTGTCTACTAGAGTGCTTTCCAGTTTCCAGGGCACTGGCTTGGTATTGTATAATGCATATACATAGGAACATGTGCCATAAGGACATTGAGATAAAGATACAATGTTTCTGCAGCCGAATCTTAGCTGTCAAATGTTTCCAATGCTTGTAACAGAGAAAATCTTGCCTTCTGTCTGTTGCAGCCTATTTGAGTACTCCGGCTTTATAAAAAGAGCCATACAATATTTCCACAGCTGGATCTCTGCTGCCAAATTTGTAATGTTTGCTGCAAGGAAAATCCTGTGTTGAGCTCAAAGTTTTGGCTTATTCCTGTGTTCTGGCACTCAAATACTGTACTGCACAGGCTTTATATATTCACATATTTTATCTATAATATTTCTGTTTACATTGTTCTACATATGAGTTTGTCGAGACATGTTTATTATTTCATTTGTTATCAACTTACAGCATCTTCTCTAGCAGGTCTGCTTACTTTGCCCATCCCTGTGTCAGTGCATGCTGGGGCCTGTGTAGGCTGTTATTGTTCTGAAACCCTGTATCACACTCTCACTCCTCCTGTTCCTGAGAGTGTGGGCAATGTGAGTGGTGGTTGGGAGTTAAATTGACCCTAATCTCTGTTAAAAATAAATAAATATATATCAATATTCAAGTATGTATTCCTAATTCAAAAATATACCTTCTATTACTCTTAGCATCATCCAAATTCTATTTTCTGCAGCTTCAGGACCAAAAAGTAAGTGGATATTACTGAAGTACTGACTACTGTCTACTAGAGTGCTTTCCAGTTTCCAGGGCATGGGCTTGGTATTGTATAATGCATATACATAGTTTCATTAGTCCACACTGCTCCCATGTAGCTATGTAAAAATACACCATGCCTGGAATTCATTTTAAATTATTTTTTACATTGTTTGTTTAATTTTTCTTGACATCAACCTCTTGTACTTCTGTACAAACAATTTAGACTTGAAGAGGGAGCAGCAGCACAATGAGCCAATCATGCTTCATGCATGTGTTATGACTAGGAACATGTGCCATAAAGACAGTGAGATAAAGATACAATGTTTCTGCAGCTGAATCTTATGCCGCATACACACAATCGGGATTTCGGCCAGCAAAAGACCGATGAGAGCTTTCATTGGAAAATGCGACCGTGTGTATGCTTCATCGGAATTTAGCTGGCCGAATTCCCACCAGCAAAAATTTGAGAGCATGTTCTCAATTTTCCAGATGGAAAAACTTTCTATCGGAAATTCCCATCGTGTGTATGCAATTCCGATGCGCAAAAACACACGCATGCTTAGATTCAACTACGAGATGAAAGCTATTGGCTACTGGGTATTGGACTTCCTTTTTCTAGTCCCGTTGTATGTGTTGTATGTCACCGTGTTCTTTACGGCTGGAATTTGTTGTGACCATGTGTATGCAAGACAGCTTGAGCAAAATCCCATTGGAATTCCGTCGGGAAAACCATCAGAGCTTTTTCCGACCATAATTCCGATCATGTGTATGTGGCATTAGCTGTCAAATGTTTCCAATGCTTGTAACAGAGAAAATCTTGCCTTATGTTCCCAAAATTGCAGCCTATTTTAGTACTCCGGCTTTATAAAGGAGCCATACAATATTTCCACAGCTGGATCTCTGCTGCCAAATTTGTAGTGTGTTGGCTTATTCCTTTGTTCTGGCACTCAAATACTATACATTTTTGACTATTGTCATTCAGATAATACACTCAGATTTGTATTTCAGTTTGCATCCTGCCTCATTTCTCTCTTAAATGGCCAAACTAGCCAGCCACTGTACAATATGGGTGGATATAGTTTAAAAAAAAAAATGAACTCCAATGTTTATTTTAAAATAAATTCTTCCTCTTATCTACCTACTATATTGCAGTCTAACCAACCTGCTTGCACAGTGTCCATTCAATAAACAATAATTGTGGCCTCTCAGATACTAATTGTGTCCTTTAAGATAAAACCTGTCTCCCGTTACCCTATTACATTGCTGCCTTACCAAGCTGCTTACATACTATACTGCCACTGTACAATATTTTATTTACTATTGTCTCTCAAATTATATCACTAAGATAAATGTGAAAGTTAAAAAAAATCAATTGCACATCCACTTGTTGTTCTGTAATATCACATGCAGCTTAAAAAGCATCTCCCAAGCATGTCATTTCAAGAACTAGTGCTTTCCCCTGTCACCCTCAAAGTCACATTAAAAGGAGCACCCTCTATCCACAGTACGGCTCATTTAGAAAAAAAAAATTCTTCCTTTGTAAAATGTCCCCTAGGTCATCACCAAGCTACCTGTGCACAATTTCTTATAATCTCTTGGCTTTTTAAAATGTGGTACCACGTTTTTCCCTCCTAGGAATTAAATAGGGGTTTTGTAGACTTTGTAGCCTTTGCAGAGTTTGATGAACCCCCTGTGAATTGAACCCAGTCAGATTTTCTGTTCCTTAGTAGAATTCATATGTTAGATGGTAGAGCAAAATCGGGATAACAGCAATTTTTAATAATTTATGTGGACTTTAAAAAGCTTTAAAAGAAGGGTAGTAAAATCAGTGATTTGATTTTGACGTATGTTTCTAATTTTATCTATTATTAGTATTTTCTTTAATAAGTGTAACATCACTAAGGTTAACCTTTTGTCTTTTATTACCGTATATACTCGAGTATAGGCCGACCCGAATATAAGCCGAGGCCCCCAATTTACCCCCAAAAAAACTGGCAAACTTATTGACTCGTGTATAAGCCGAGGGTGAGACATGCCTGTCCATCCCTGTGTGTGTGTCCGTCCATCCCTGTGTGTCCGTCCATCCCTGTGTGTCCGTCCATCCCTGTGTGTCCGTCCATCCATCCCTGTGTGTGTGTGTGTCCATCCATCCATCCATCCCTGTGTGTGTGTGTCTCCATCCATCCATCCATCCATCCCTGTGTGTGTGTGTCTCCATCCATCCATCCATCCATCCCTGTGTGTGTGTGTCTCCATCCATCCATCCATCCATCCCTGTGTGTGTCTCCATCCATGTGTGTGTGTGTGTGTGTGTGTGTGTGTGTGTGTGTGTGTGTGTGTGTGTGTGTGTGTGTGTGTGTGTCCAGCCTACCTTTGTCCCGAGCCTCCGTCCCGTGCCTTGCCTCCTTGCCTCCGTCCCGTCCCGTGCCTTGCCTCCTTGCATCCGTCCCGTGTCGTGCCTTGCCTTGCCCCCGTCCCGTCCCGTGCCGTGCCGTGCCGTCCCGTGCCCTCTTCGTCGGCGGCCATTGTAAAGTTCAAAAGCTGCGCCGCCGCCTTCGCCTGTGATAGGCGGAACACTGAATTTCCCAGCAGCCTGTGTTCCGCCTATCACAGACGTCGTATCATCCTCGTCCGTAGTACGAGGATGATACGACGTCCGTGATAGGCGGAACACAGGCTGCTGGGAAATTCAGTGTTCCGCCTATCACAGGCGAAGGCGGAGCCGGAGGCGCGGCTTTTGAATCAGAATGGCCGCTGTCTGTCTACTCGACACGCTGATCGAGCGGGCAGACAGCGATGACTCGAGTATAAGCCGAGGGGGGCACTTTCAGCCTCAAAAAAGAGGCTGAAAATCTCGGCTTATACTCGAGTATATACGGTACATGATTTTCATAAAATATAACAAATCAGTGCAATTTAAGCACAAATATATATATATATATATATATATATATATATATATATATATATATATATATATATATATATATATATATATATATATATATATATATATATATATATATATATATATGTGTGTGTGTGTGTGTGTATGTTTTTTTTTTAACCAATAGCAACGCCAGAATAAAAATGTAAAAACATATGTTCTTGATTTCTTTTCTGGCTTTTAATTCAATAAACTTATTTAACATTTTTTAAATTCTGTGCTTTTTCTGGGTACATTATATTTCAGTGCCTTGTCTCCTAGTGTGGTAATAATGTCACTTGCTATGTCCTTAGCCTTGCTACCTACACAAATGTCAATTACCACACCTGCACTCACAATAAAGACACATGCCAGGTGCTCAGCAAGTAGTGAGCAAAATTCTAACTTGTTCCAGAATCCAGCATAGCAAACCCTACTGCAAGCTGTATTTAATGCAGAACAAAATGTATTTATTTAGCCATCAAAATGTCAACATTCCGCGTGATAAAAAAACATGGTTGGTTTTACATGACTGCTAACTAAAGAATGTTGTAGATTTTTTTTTTCTTATTCACCATAATTATATAAAATAACACAGTGTCTACAATATCACATACAGCAAGTATTCACACAGCAATGTCCTATCAATGGCACATCAAATAAAGTATGCTGCTATAAAAAAATACCCTTCGCCAAATAAATAACTATAACCCCTGCAGACCATGAGACTGCTGTAAGGCTCAGCAGCACATAGGGCCAATAACATCCATCAAGATGTGTAATGACTTACCCAGGCATCAACAACATTTGGGAAATAGTTTTTGATAAAAATGAACATACTTCAAGCAGCTTTTTCAAATTGCTAGATTGCTATGAAAGCAATTAGTATTCTGTAGGTTTAGTTATTTCTAAGAATTGTACAGGTTTTAGTGGTGGGATTTATTTTGTTCAGATATACTGTTCTTATCCTGAATTACATGAACTTGTTATTAACATTTAATAACACTACAATTGCCAAAACCTGTAAAACAAGTAAAAGAAAACCAATAAATAAAGGTTATTGCCGTGATATTGAAGCACTCTCACTCCCTACAGTCTACAAGTGGTTCTCAAAAAATAAATTAATAGGACTATCATATGGACCAAATACCATTAAACAAGAATTCAAGTGGTGGCAAAGTTGTAGTAAAAAAATGGTATGGTTGCTGAGTTATAGTTTACACAGAACAGCCAAAGACATTCAATTACTTACACACTGTATCTTAATTTTGGGCAAGTTTAAGAACACTTTGGGGCTTAGTGATCCAGGCAAGAATCTCTAGCAAGAATCTCCTGCACTTCATGATGAAAGTTTTGTGTATGTCTATTAAGCTGGGCATAGAAAGACTGAAATTTAGCTGGTTCAGCAGGGATCGGCCAAATTGTGATCTGTGTTTGGCCCTCCCTATTTGACAGACGTCGATCATCGGGAGCGGAAGCTGCTGTCAAATTGCAAGGTCCTAGCAGGGGGGATTCTTCCATCCACTTTACTTTAATGAATGAAGGAATCTGTTCATTTTTTTTTTTTTTGCTGACTGAAAAAAATAAAATCTGAACCATCTATGCTCAGCTATAGACTAATCTAGTGTGCAAGATATCCTATAATGAAATTAAATCAAATTATATGCCTGAAATTCTTTTTCCCAAATACGATCTAAAAATATATAAATAAGCATTTTTTTTTAGGGAATTATTTTACAGTATTCTCTTTATTTTACAAAGTGTGCCCCCTCAGACCACCGTTCTGGATGTTTTTTCCATGGCAAGTTAGGGATGGGTAAATCTGTCTGGGTTCATATCACAAGGGGTCTGTCAAATCCTTTTTTTAAATTTGCAAGCCCAAACTTAGCAGTAAATATTATTGAAGTTTAGGGGGTGAATAAAAAAATAAATAAAAAATCAACAGGCAACTGGGCATTGCTATGAAAAGCCTGTGCCAATGCCAAAAATGAAAACCACCCTTTTATGCGGCTGTATTTTGCATTAAAGATCCAGCATGGTTTAAGAGACATTTTCGGTCACAGTGTACTTTGGCATGCATTTTTGGCTGAGGAATTAAAGACAGAAGTAGCTCCCCAATCAACTATCACTTGGTTGATATAGGTTTAAAATATATATATTTTCAAGTAGCTTGACGAGCACAAGTAGTAGCCACAAAATTAAATTTTTTTGTAAGAAAAATGCTGCCATTGTTGATGCATACTATATTTCTCCTTCAGTGTACCTGTCAAAACTCAGAAAACTGGCTATAACTGGATCCAGTGAAATTGAATGAGCGCTAAACTGGGTTTGCTGTAGGAGCAGTCACAAGTAGACGTTTAAGGGAGTTTTATAGCCACAGGTTTCCATTAATTATCTATCTGTCCTTGTTATCTATCTATCCTTAATTATCTGTTTATCTTAATTATCCATCTATTCTTTCTTTCATTTTTGGTTTCCATGTGGTGACTGGGCTGTATGTAGCAGAGGCCAGGCACGACTGCAATTTTGCTGTTTTATCACCATTATCATTCTTCTCCCAGGCATTCAGAAGCCAGTTGTATCTTTTCTTTTCAATAATTGCTATTGTTTTCCAGCAAGTATAGGAGAATAAGGAGGGTCTATCTTTGGACGGTAACCAATCAGATGGGTTTTGCAAAAGAAGATAAGGATTCCAGTGACATCCAAGGTAGGAAAGATTTTTGGGTATGGAAATAAACTAGCTGTGCCAGTTGTGCAGCTTGAAAATATTTGAGAAAGTTGGGACTCCCAGTCTCCCCCTCTGGTTGAGATTGAACAGTGTGCATTTGATCACCCTGTGAACTTCAAAACTTCCTTTTGAAATAGCATAAGATCTGAGGAATTCTGGAAGCATTCTGAATAAATACAATATTACAATATCCTAGGCAAGATATTCATTTTTACCAAACCTACCAAACCATGAGGGGGATCATGAAATTACGTCAGTTATTCTCCACATCCGATGCCTATCTGTGTAAGGAACGAACCCCACCTGACAGGGTAGATGTAGTGTAGGAGGAGTCTGTTTAATTAACTAAATTTCCATGGTCTTTAGGCTGCTTTCACACTTTTAATGCTTTTGTGTTAAAAAACAAACAAATTGAGAAGCTCAAGAGAAATGCTTGCATTTAAAATCAATGATTGTGTTGACACCAGAGAAGTGCACTTCCATTGTGAAAAAAAATCCTGCTTGTAGCATTTTTGGAGAGCTAACAAAACTGCACCAAAAACGCACATTCCCATTGAAAGCAATGGAAAGCATGTCGAAAATGTGGCTAAAATTTTGTAAAAATGCACCCACAATGCATTTTTGTTGCGGTTTTTCAGTCACGTGTCCTTTAAAATTTTGCAAATGCAGTAAAATTGCATATGCATTTTTGCAGCGGATCAGTGTAAATGCAGCCTTACTGGGTTTGGGAATCCTTATTTTCTCTCCAAAGCTGGAGGAAGGAAATGCACTGGAAATGTTTGTTTTCACCATATTAGGCAAAAAGCCAACCAATATTTAATCTTCTTGTTTGTAAGCTGTGTAAGAAGTGACTTTAAGGTTTGTCTCTTTTGTATTGTGGATGGGGACAGATCAGCAAATAACAAAAAATGGCCCATTAACCACTTGAGACCCGCTCTATAGCCGAATGACGGCTACAGCGCAGATCTCCTTTGCCGGGACTACGTCTATTGACGTCATCCCGTGCATGAGCGGCCTGCGCGCCCCCTGAGGGGCGCGCGCGGCGCGCTCTGTGATCGGCGAGTCTATGAGATCCCGACCCCTTATCACGTGATCAGCTGTCAGCCAATGACAGATCAACATGTGATACAACGGAGCCGGTAATCGGCTATTATTCCTCCTCGCGCTGACAGCGCGAGGAGAAAAAAAAGAGCCGTTCACCGGCGGCCGTGATCGGGACATCAGTCCCGATCATGGCCAGCCCTGCCAGTGCCCACCTGCCCCCTGCCAGTGCCACATCAATAAAAAATGTGCCCCCCCTGTCAGTGCCACCCAGCAGTGCCCATAGTGCCACCCAGCAGTGCCCACAGTGCCACCCAGCAGTGCCCACAGTGCCACCCAGCAGTGCCCACAATCTGCCTCAACAAAGGTGCTGCACCCCAGTGCCACATATCTGTGCCCATCAGTGTCATCTACCAGTGCCCATCAGTGCCCAGCAGTGCCACCCATCAGTGCCCAGCAGTGCCACCTATCAGAGCCACCTATCAGTGCCACCTATCAGTGCCCATCAGTCCCATCTATCAGTGGTACCTATCAGTGCCCCTTAGTGCCACCCATCCGTGCCACCCATCTGTGCCACCCATCCGTGCCATCTTATCTGTGCCCATCTTTGCCCATCAGTGCCGCCTTATCTGTGCCCATCGGTGCAGCCTTACCTGTGCCTATTAGTGACGCCTTAACTATGCCTATCGGTGCCCACCAGTGCAGCCTATCAGTGCCCACCAATGCAGCCTATCAGTGCCCACCAATGCAGCCTATTAGTGCCCACCAGTGCAGCCTATCAGTGCCGCCTCATCAGCGCACTTCAATGAAGGAGAAAAATGACCTGTTTGCAAAATTTTATAACAAACTATTAAACATGATTTTTTTTTTTTGCATTTTTTTTGTTTGTTTAGCAAAAAATAAAACTCCCAGCTGTAATTAAATACCACCAAAAGAAAGCTCTATTTGTGGGAAAAAAATTATAAAAATTTCATTTGGGTACAGTGTTGTATGCCCGCGCAATTGTCATTCAAAGTGCATCAGCGCTGAAAGCTGAAAATTGGTCTGGGCATGAGGGGGGTTTAAGTGCCCAGTAAGCAAGTGGTTAAGGTTTTTTTGAATTTTGTAGTAGTTTGGCTTCACTATTATGTCTTGTGTTAGGCACTCCACCATGGGAGCAGTGAGGGCCCAATGAGCTCTATTCACCTCCAAATCATGAGCAAAGGCATCTGGAATAAGACCTTTCATTAACGTTTGCACTGCTTCCTCGAGATATGTGAAGGATTTTTGTAATCCTCTGATGCAGACATTGGGGGGTTGAATTACTAAAGGCAAATAAACTGTGCACTTTGCAAAGTGCATTTGTACTCTGCAAGAGCAGTTGCTCCACAGCTTAGTAAATGAGAGGGACTTCTGCTGACTTCCATAATCCAATCATGTGCAAGCAAAAATGCTGTTTTTTTTTTCTTGAATGTGATTGGGTATTCTTTGTAAAGTGTAACTTTACTTTATTTACTATGTTCTGGAGCAAGTGCACTTGCAGAGTGCAACTGCACTTTGCAAAGTGCACAGTCTATTTGCCTTTAGTAAATTAACCCCTATATCTCCTCAATATGTTTTTTAGATGTTAAATTTTTGTGTTAATCCTCGTACATGATGGGATTGTTGGCCAACAAAACCGTGGACTATTTTCCAAAGAGCGTTGGCCCAAACTTGTCTTGCATACACACGGCCACACAATTGTTGACCAACAAATACAAATGTAGTGAGGTACTACATTGTTTTTCAGCTCTTTAGCACCACCCTTTGTGCTCTTTCTGCTAATTTCCTGTTAGTAGAAGTTTGGTGAATGTTGATTTGGACTTTTCCTTTTGAATTTTTCATTGATATCACTAGAAAAATAAAAAACCTTTGAAAATTTGTTTGCAATAACTTCATCAATATAACCAGCAAAGCAGCTTCATTATTATCTCATTAAAGAAGAAGAGAATGTGCTATGAATTTTGAGATTTCATAATTTGCCATGCCACAAATGTTAATTCTCCATTACGAACGCTAGTTTACAAGACTAACCGCTTCCGGTCCGTCCTTGCTTCTGAGCATGCGTGTTTGTACTTTGGACTTTTGTCTGATGGACTTGTGTACACCCACTCAGAAAATAGCCTGGTCAAGTTAAGATTGTAAATATGTAATCATGACTGAGTTCTGAATAACTCTTGAGAAGGTGCAGTCTAGTTTGTTCTCAATAGTGTCCAGTCTCTCCCCTATATTGGTTAGATCATATTTCAGTTTAGTTCCTGTTGCAAGAGGGCTGAAAAATGTGCAATCAAGACTGCATCACCCGAGTAAGACATTTGATTCCATTACATCTTCTTGTGCAGAGCATGACTGACTAAAAGCAATTTCAGCCATTTCAGCCATGGTTCTATCCATAGAGGAGGCTGGAGAGGAATCAAACTCAAGGATTCCCTTGGGGGAAGCTGATAATGGGGATTTCTGAGATAACTCACATGGTGTTATGGCTAACTGATCGCTATGTGTAAGTGAGGTAGGGCAATTGGGGTCTTGCAGACCTCTCCCTAACATACCAGTGTTGCTGTGCTTTGATGATGAAGCTCGCAGGGTGATGTGTCTGTCCTCCTGCTGCTGCCGCTCCATCTTGGGAGTTTGTGTCGATTGTGGTTGAGAAAGGTGGGAAAAGCGGGTTTGTGGTGCAGTGATGGCAGCCTTTTTCTTTGATGACAGCCTTTTTTTCATCCACTGCATAATGTAGTTCAATATGTCCTCCCACACTCTGCTCACCATTCTGGTCCCCCAACCTGCTGAATTTAGCTGAGAAGGGCCAGGATCATGTGGACCCTGCCAGAACATTTTCGCCACCGGATCAGCGCACATGCGCATACTGTTGCATTTTCTTATATTTATTTATATTTTTACTGAAATTTTTTTGGGGTTATAGCACAAGTACAAAGGACAGATACAATAAGGAAACATCACATACAAGTGAAAAAAACACACAAAAAAACGAACTATACTGTTGAGATATGTCATAGTGCATTGGTCATAATAGATTGAGGTATAATGCTGCAACTATAAGCAAGACATTTAATAATCAGGAAAATGCCTCATGACGGTGATAGAAATTCATCTTGGAAGTGTGATTGTGTGATTGCACACCCACAAAGTTGGTCAGTGAGTATCCAATACTATAAGAACAAAAGTGATTTTGATATTGGTCAGAGGTTTTGAAGTGTATCTAGTAGGACCACAGCAAGGCAAACTTGGTAAAGCAAGTTCCTCCATTACCTCAATTTTGTTCAGCCTCGTAAACCATTCCCTTAGCATTGGAACTTGAGTGGAGGGCCAGTGCATTGGAATACACAGTCTAGCCACATTCAGCTTGTAAATAGGTAATGACTTGTAGTATGATTTTTTTCTGCAGGGAAGGGCCGTGTCGAGGATACTTAGCAGGTGAGAAATCAAGGAATAAGTAGAAAACCTGTGAGATAAGCTTATGGACCATATGGAGAGATATACAGTATTTATTTATATATACTCAGGGCACTGCAGGATAGCTGCAAGGGGGTAACCTTTGGCATAACCACAGTGCAGGGGGAAAGACAGTCAGCAGCAAATAAGGGGGAGCATGTTTATGGTAAAGGGAAAGAGTAGGCAACAGCAAAAATGAAAAGTAGAATCCTATGGTCATAGACAAAACATAAATGGAGGTGGTAAGTGGCGAGCATTACCAATGTGACCTCCTGACCTCTACTCCTGCCTCTCTTCCACCTTCAATTTTCCTCAACTTTTTTCTCTGTCTTCTACTCCAACTCCTCCACCTGCTTCTATGTGTTTATGGCACAATTACAGGTTCTGGTTCTGCACCATTTTTGCCCTTTTAAAGAGGTAACTAAAATAGTAAGATGCAATAAAACAGTGAAAAAAAAATCTCTTATGAGGTCCTCTTAGAGCACACGGTGTTGTCTAACAGGTGTCCACATTTGTTTTTTTACTATTTTGTCATTTACAATTTTACAAAACTGATAGTTGTAATCTGTTTACAGCAGATTGTAGACACATGTAGATCCTCTAGTCAGTTCTATGGTATAACCTGCCAAGTAAACAAAAATCTATGCACCTCTAAATCGTACTTGGCAAATAGTATAAATTAAAAAAAACTACCCCTGTGCTACCTCACCAGCTGTTATACCAAAATCAATAATAAAGAAATCAAAATCGAAATTTGCAATGTGCTATAAACCAAAGTGCAAATTCAACATCTGTGCCAGAACACACAATTAAACAAATACATGTTTCCACATATAGTCAATAAAGAATGTGTTGTGTTTCACACTTCTTAAATGTGCTCTCATGCAAAATCTTTCCCTAATAAGGGATCGATCAAAGGAGGTACAGTAAGCTTCCATGAAAAAGGGGCACAGTGGACATGGGTTTATTCACTGGTAAGAGAACATGAACAACTTTAAGCCCTTGTACACACGGTCGGACATTCTGACAACCAAATCCATTGGATTTTGTCCGACGGATTTTGACCGACGGATTTTGTCCGAAACTGTTGCATACACACGGTCTGACAAAGTTGTCGGAAAATCTGATTGTACATAACGTGATGATGTTATTTTGTTAGGACGGGACTACGTTCAGGTAAGTAGCCAATAGCTTTGGTCAAGGAATTTGATCTGAGTATGCGTGGCAATTTGTCCGTCGGAGTAGGCTACACATGATCGGAGTATGTCCGATCGGAGCATGTTGTCGGAAAATTTTATCGGCAAGTTGGAACAAGGGCTTAGAAGTGTGAAGGAAAAATATTTTTTTATGGACCATATATGGACACATGTATCTGCTTAATTGTGTGTTCTAGCACAGCTGTTGAATTTGCACCACTAGCACTTTGTTCTTTCAAGCATAATATATTGGAGAGCTGCATGAAGTGTTCTAAAAGGGACACTGTATTCATTTTATGGTTTATAGCATATTGCACTTTTAGAGTTGATTGCGCTTTTTATGTATTTGAAATGTGAAGGTAGATGAGATCTTTTAGAAGCCCTACACTATTTTTATACTAATATACTTGTCTAATAACTGGTTCAGAGAAGAAGATTAAAGTACTCAAGAAAACATTTGCAGCAATTACCCTCATATTTAGTGGAATTTTTTTTTTATACAAAACGGGCACCACAGTCGCATATGGTATTTCCTGCCACCATAATTATTTATATGCGTTTTTTTTACATATTTACAACTTGATAATACTTTTTTATTTCCAAACAAAATTTATCAAGAAAAAAATATATGTTTTTTTTTTGTTTACGTACAACAGACTACGGAGCGAAGAACCGCTAATGCAGAGGAAGTATTAAGACATGAAAACAGTGAATATTGATCAGTTGGGTCGAATCAGTCAAAAACAAAACAAGAAAACAAAAAGGGGGTTGAGAGAAAGGAAATTGAGGGGAAAAAAAGAGGATATGAAAAAAGGGCCATCACAAGGTCTTTCCAGGATGGATCTGCCTATATCCCCTCTTGATAATACTTATTTATTTTATTTTTTTCAGTTCAAGTCAAGAAAACATGGGCATGGATGCTGCAAGGGACACCTAATTGTAATTTGTTATGCTGCCACATTTGTTGGGAGACATATTTCAATTAACCTTTGGTTCTCATTGGCCTTTTCCTGGGAGAAGAGGGGAAAGGCCGGTAGCAGCAAAAGTTAAAGCGGTTGTAAACCACAGATGTTTAAAAAAAAAAAATCTGCAAGGCAATGGCATAATGTGCTAGTATGAACTCACCTTTTAAAGTAACAGCTGAGGGGGTTGACATGTTCCTCCTGTCTTTCTTCCAGATTTGCGAGCTACAGCTATGTGATTGGCCAGAGTCCTAATGACGTCACTCCCACAAGAGCCCTCGGTTCTGGCATGAAACGCTAATGTTCCAGAAAGGTATGCAGGGTGAATATCTCATAAAATCCTAAACGGTGTACGTTTAGGAGATATTAATTTTACCTACAGGTAAACCTTATTATTGGCTTACCTCTAGGTAAAAATGACAAAGCAGGGTTTACAACAGCTTTAAGCTTGCAATCCTATGGTCATAGGCTGCTGTCTCGAGTTCATGGACTAGGTGGTATACACTAACATATTTCCATTTGCCAACACTTTTTTTTTTATTGTTTTTTATATTTGTTAAAATTAATGATCAATTTTAAATTTTTCTTAAGGTTCTTCTTCTCTGGTCCCTGGGCAGGGATGGCAAGGCTGCAAATAAGAAAGGGACTAATATGTGCTCAATGTAATGCCCTGCCTTGCTGAAGATGCCATGTCAGATTGTCTTCAGTGCAGTGGTACATTTTTTGACTGACTTTTATTAAAATAAATCAGGCCTCAGTCACAGGTGACTACCAAACGCCCTCTGTGGATGTTACTGATAAAGTAAATACATTTAGCGTCATGAGATTAACTAAGAAAATACAATTCTACTACTCATTCTTACTGTTTCTGCTGAAGATGAGATCAGTTACGCCTTCTGGAACCTCTTTTCCTTCTTCTCATTCCTGCCAAGGACTAAGGCGCAGAATTTTATAAACTGCCTAGTATTTAAAAGCACATCACGTAAGGAGTGATGGACTTCGCTGTTGAATTCTTCCAAGTTGCAAGCTATCAGGTACACTGTCTGTTGGGTACACTGTCTGCCGGGTACACTGTCTGTCGGGTACACTGTCTGTCGGGCCTGTTTATAAATTAGTGAATGAGTAATATGAACAAGAGCATACTTATATCATTTGGCACCCGGGGAGGATCCTATCTCTGGCACCCCCCATTTGGCACCCCCCTCACTGATCATGCCTGTATGCACTCAGCCCCTTCACACCTGTACGCACTCAGCCTCTTCACACCTGTATGCACTCAGCCCACCTCACACCTGTACGCACTCAGCCCACCTCACACCTGTACGCACTCAGCCCACCTCACACCTGTACGCACTCAGCCCACCTCACACCTGTATGCACTCAGTCCCCTCACACCTGTATGCACTCAGTCCCCTCACACCTGTACTCACTCAGCCCATCTCACACCTGTACGCACTCAGCCCCCTCACACCTGTATGCACTAAGTCCCCTCACACCTGTATGCACTCAGCCCCTTCACACCTGTATGCACTCAGCCCACATCACACCTGTACGCACTCAGCCCACCTCACACCTGTACGCACTCAGCCCACCTCACACCTGTATGCACTAAGTCCCCTCACACCTGTATGCACTCAGTCCCCTCACACCTGTATGCAATCAGTCCCCTCACACCTGTACTCACTCAGCCCATCTCACACCTGTACGCACTCAGCCCCCTCACACCTGTATGCACTCAGTCCCCTCACACCTGTATGCACTCAGCCTACCTCACACCTGTATGCACTCAGCCCCCTCATACCTGTACACACAGCCTACCTCACACCTGTACGCACTCAGCCCACCTCACACCTGTACGCACTCAGCCCACCTCACACCTGTATGCACTCAGCCCATCTCACACCTGTACGCACTCAGCCCCCTCACACCTGTATGCACTAAGTCCCCTCACACCTGTATGCACTCAGTCCCCTCACACCTGTATGCAATCAGTCCCCTCACACCTGTACTCACTCAGCCCATCTCACACCTGTACGCACTCAGCCCCCTCACACCTGTATGCACTCAGTCCCCTCACACCTGTATGCACTCAGCCTACCTCACACCTGTATGCACTCAGCCCCCTCATACCTGTACACACAGCCTACCTCACACCTGTACGCACTCAGCCCACCTCACACCTGTATGCACTCAGTCCCCTCACACCTGTACTCACTCAGCCCACCTCACACCTGTACTCACTCAGCCCACCTCACACCTGTATGCACTCAGCCCCCTCACACCTGTACTCACTCAGCCCATCTCACACCTGTACTCACTCAGCCCACCTCACACCTGTATGCACTCAGTCCCCTCACACCTGTATGCACTCAGTCCCCTCACACCTGTACTCACTCAGCCCACCTCACACCTGTATGCACTCAGCCCCCTCACACCTGTATGCACTCAGCCCCCTCACACCTGTATGCACTCAGCCTACCTCACACCTGTATGCACTCAGCCCCCTCATACCTGTACACACAGCCTACCTCACACCTGTACGCACTCAGCCCACCTCACACCTGTACGCACTCAGCCCACCTCACACCTGTACTCACTCAGCCCACCTCACACCTGTACTCACTCAGCCCACCTCACACCTGTATGCACTCAGCCCCCTCACACCTGTACTCACTCAGCCCATCTCACACCTGTACTCACTCAGCCCACCTCACACCTGTACGCACTCAGCCCACCTCACACCTGTACTCACTCAGCCCACCTCACACCTGTACGCACTCAGCCCACCTCACACCTGTATGCACTCAGCCCACCTCACACCTGTATGTACTCAGCCCACCTCACACCTGTACTCACTCAGCTCCCTCACACCTTTACGCACTCAGCCCCCTCATACCTGTACATACTCAGCCCCATCATACCAGTACACACAGCCCCCTCATACCTTTACACACTCAGCCCACCCACCTGTACGCACTCAGCCCCTCTCATACCTGTATGCCTTCCACCCCCTCATACCTGTATGTACTCAACCCCCCTCATACCTGTATGCACTCAGCCCCTCTCATAGCTGTGTGCACTCAGCCCCTCTCATAGCTGTGTGCACTCAGCTCCCCTCACACCTGTACACACTCAGCCCCCTCATACATGTATGCACTCAGCCCTCCCACTTGTATGCACTCAGCCCCCTCACACCTGTACACACTCAGCCCCCTCACACCTGTACGCACTCAGCCCCCTCATACATGTATGCGCTCAGCCCTCCCACTTGTATGCACTCAGCCCCCTCACACCTGTACACACTCAGCCCCCCTCATACCTGTACACACACAGCCCCCTCATCTCTGTACACACACAGCTGCCCCCACACACCTGTAGACACTCAGCTGCCCCCCTCACACCTGTAAACACTCAGCTCCTCCCCCACACACCTGTAGACACTCAGCTGTCTCCCTCACACCTGTACATACTCAGCTGCCCTCCCCCCCCCCACACACACACATCTCTGCCCCATTGTACACAAACAGCCTCCTCCCTTGTACTGACAGCCCCCACTTGTAAGGTGGTCTTACTTGTCCCAGGTCTTGATTCCACAGTCCCTGTGAATATAAATTGCTGGAAGCACACACGAGTGGCACACATACATGAAGCAGCCAGAGGTGGCAGTATAGAGCCAGATGTGAACTCGATGATACTGAACAACAGACGCTGCCCACTCGCACAAACACAGAGAGCCAACACAGCTAAAGAACACCTCTTGCACCCGCCACTGCCTTGTCCTGGCTCTAATAGTCGGCCTGACACCCCCCAATGTGTGGCTAACCACCTCCTCTGCCCCCCCCCCCCCCCCGTAGGTACGCAACTGATTGTGAATAATTCAAGGTAATATAAAACACATGCAGCAAGATTTACCTGCAGTGTATTTTGGTAGAATGTCAGAATAATTGTTTTATAAAATCTTTTTTGGGGAACTTAAAAAAAGGAATGGTAACCAAGATAACAAGCTTTTATTATAGAAAACAAACCTAGTTTGCTTGTACCTGACTACCTGGATGTGTTAAAATATTATCTTGCTGTTGAGCAATTTTTTTAAAGTGTCCACTTTTATTTTCAGTGAAACAGACAAAACAGTCCCCCTAATCCACTCAAAAAATTGGACTGCTACTGTTCAAATCTTGGAAGTATCTCAGAAAGGATACGTTTCATTTCCTTGTTTTTGATTCTACATTTTAGCCTATTCTAAGTGGTCAGTTTTCGGTACTGTCTTTTTGCAGGAATTTTTTTTACCAAGCCAAGCCTAAGGGCTATAGCTCTAAAATTTTGAACAAATAGGTATATAGGGATACAGCAGGAGGTTTTATTTTTTATTTTTTTAAAGGATGCAGTGAGGTGCTGTGAACAAGAGGCAACTCTTGAATGGACTGTGAGCAACAACTGCCTAATGCACTCTATTCACCCAAGGCCAAAATATATGATAAACAAGGAAAGGGGAAACTCCAATTCATATTAAAAATAGCTGAGGTATTCACAACTGAAGATCTAGCAACAAATAAATTGTTACCGACAGACATTGATTCTTAAAAATCAAGATCAATGAATATATGCAGTCCACCTAAGCGAATGTACCCGAGCACTGAAACTCAAAAAAAAAACAGCATAGTTTGTTAAAGTAGATGTAACCCCAATCACTAGAATTTTATATAGACTTGGAAAGTTAATTTTCAGCACTGGCTTCGATGGAAATAACAGCTGGTGATACTGATATAAAAAGTGTCAGGGACGCCTGCCAGGCTCGTGTTTTATCTTGGCTTGGAGCCAATGACCCTTTAAAAAGACATCAATGGCCCTAGTGCAGTGCTGTCTGATCTACAGCTATAACTGAGTCCTGATCCTGTTCCTGCCTTTATTACCTATATTGACCCAGCTTTGTTTGACCACCTCCATCTCCTATCCGACCCCAGCTTGCCTTGACCCTTCTGAACCAGTACCTGCCTGACTTCCCGCTGACAACCTATGCCTGTCTACTGACTATTCTCTGCCTGCTGTATTACGTACCTGATTACCCCTGTTGACCTGGATTGCCTCACCCAGCTCCATCCCACTCCTGATCCTGTACTTGCCAATGCCTGGGGTCACTGACCCACATCTGCACACACTGCCTCTAGCTGCTACTTACAGTTCAGCCATTCCAGTGAACCATTACTACTCATCTGTGCCAGCTGCAGCTGATCTCATAGGCACTCCTACCTCGCTGCACTCTTGCAGCCACTGTTGCAACTCCAGTGGTCCCCGAGCCAGGGCTGTAAGAGAGGTCTCTTTCTACTGTCAGGCTCTGATACAAGGTATGTGACAAAAAGCCTTATTTAGGCACTAACAACTCTCTCCTCCTATCTCCCACAATCTCTTTAGGCTGCAGGACATAAACCACATTGAGATGTAATAAAAGCATAAAAAAAAAACAAGTGCACTCACCACCCTCACTCTCCATTTCTCTAAGATACACAGCAATCTGCTTTCTACATGAGACTAAATAAGTATTTACATCTACTTTAACAGACATGCAAGTGCCCACAAGCTCTACAATAATGTATGCAGTTTGTTAGCAGTACTCTCCAATGCTTTTCCTATCACAGATAAAGCACATTATGGTTTCAGTAACTTCACCATTTTAGTGAACTCCCTTATTGAGTCTTATATGCCTGGTGACCTAAGTTTAAAGTCCAGGCAATGTTTTGTGGTCACAAAGAATTTGGTCTGTCAACTTCCACGTTACTTCATTAGGACCGTGTAACTATAAACCTGCTGGATGCACTGAAAATCCATGGTAACAGTGAACCTGAATCTCATTCTTAATGTAGATGTAGATAACAAGAGGTTTGGGGGGTTTATTTGCCTCCTTCTTGTACCCTAACTGTACCACTTACTTGAAACCCCTCGGTAAACTGGTTTTAGAGGTCCTTTATTATAAAAAAATATATATATTTTAAAATAAATGTAATATCCGTATAACTAACATTTTAAAGGATACAGAACTGTGCTTGGATCTCCTCAGCTGCCCAGATTTCAAAACAGGAAGTGAAACAATGTAACGGTTACACCTTTGCCCTTACTAGTACTAGCACTAATTGTCAACTGACTGACTGTAAGTAACCACAATTTCCCATTGTAGAAATAATGTTTGAAAATTGTTTTTGAGTGAATTTTTCAGACTGTAAACATGCCAGTACATGTACTTTACAAATAAAGTTAATAACCCAAGGAATGTGTTGGTAAATGTGTGGTGAATGTCTTAGAAAATCCTTAGTACATTTGCCCCATAGTCTCTTTCTGATGCTTGTAAATCTTGATAAAACTGGATATTTTTACATATAATGTTTATGTTATTTACTGTATCAATACATTTTCATAGTAGAACTCTTAATATTTTGTAAAACTATTCCTTGTTTAATATTTCATATTATTAGGATCTTTAGGGAGACAAACAGATTTTTTTTTTTTTACATGTCCAGGGTTTTACTTCTATGGATTCTAACAAATGATAGTTTTGAATTCCACAATATCGCTTTGAGTGATCTGTTTCTGAACCTCAATTTTTGCTCAAAGCTAATTATATTTGTGGGTATTTTAGCAAATCACAAGAATTTTATTTTATTAATTTTTACAAATATTTTACCATAAAATGTTTTTTTGCACATAAATATTTGTTTTAAAGTGTAATTGAATTTGTGCATGAAAAGCAATAGTGTGTCATTTATATTCAAGAGGGACTTTTAGTGATCTAAATCTAAATATTAAAAGGTCATTCATTTCTGCATGTTGATCTCATTTTTCCCTGTCTTTTTTAGCCTTTTATTAATGAAACAGCACAGACATGACAAAATTGTTCCTATTTTTAGAGAAAGGACAAGATTTTCAAATCAAAATCTCTTCTACAGCATTTTCCAGTAGTACAAAACATGCATTGTAAGCAATAGCATCCGAGAAAAAAGGAAGCAATGTTAACTCAGAAGATGCCTTTAACACATTGTATCTCAAGATAAGAGTTTTGTCTGATATTGAAATCTTATAGTATGCTCTATCATATGTTACTTGAAGTATCATCTGTAACTTCAACACCTATATGTTTTATGGGAAATTGTATATACTTGTACTTTCTGCCTTACTTTAAAAAAATGAATACAATAGGTCTGAGACATCACACGATTGCTGTTACAGTTTTCAATGAAAAAACAATGTAGTAATATTTTGCCATATGTCTTGTGAGACATACCTTTAATTCTATGAATAGTACAGTATGAAAACGCTGGATCTTCTCAGGAGTATAATTCAGAGGCTTGTTCTAATACTACACATTTTATATATCACACAATTCATGTCTGAACTCAACTATTTCATGAAACATATAAAGAAGAAAGGAGGGCGCACCAACCTTGTGCATTACCAAAGGTAAAATGTATTAAAAAACTGTAACAGCAATGGTCATACTCACAAACAAATGTGATAAGAAGGCTTTTCAGTACACCAGCAAATGGAACCATGCCTCTAGACACCTGCAAACTGGACCAGATGTTGAGGAGGACCAGATGAAATCGCAAACGGCTTATGCATTATGAGGGAGGACCCTCTTTCTCAGAGCCAAAGCGGGTGAACTAGTATTGTACAAGCACATCGGTTCCTGCCCTCAAGTAGCTTACAATCGAAGGTCCCTAACACAAATTCACCTACTATCAGCATGTCTTTAAGAGTATGGGAGGAAACCCAAGCAAGCACAGGGAGAACATGCAAACTTCATCCAGGTAGTATCATGGTCAGGATTCGACAGAGATGACCCCAGTGCTGCAAGCAGAATCACTAACTACTGTGCTGCTTGATATTATTTCTCATCTGAAAATTTTACCAATTTACATTGTATTTGGATCATTTATATTTTATAATCCCTTTAAGAGTTAAAACCTTTATTCGAGAAGTACTGAAAATTAGCCCTCAAATTAAGTACCCAACTTGTGTTAGTTGCAGTTACTGTCAGCTAGTGATAACACAACTCATTTTGCTATTGCTATTTTGCGATTGCTTGTTTGTCATTGCCTTTTCTTTAGGATTCATTTTGTATTTTATTCATTCTTTCTAGTCCTCTAACAACATCTTAAATATTTTAATGCTTTTAAGAATTGGGTACATCCCCCGGCATCCTGAAGACAACTGCAATTTGCAAGCATGAGACTGAATAATGGAATGTCTACACTGCCAGAGGGTGATGTATCTGGTTTTACTTAAGACCATCTCTTTTATAGAAGGGAAACTCAGGGGATGAAAGAAGAATGATATTCAGCTGCATTTCTTTAGTTAAGTATTTTGCATCCACTCTTTTATTCCAGATATTTGCTGCTCAATAGTTTATACGTATTTATAGAAATAATTCATTGTGACTTTTGAGTTGCCTTTTTAAGTAAAAATAATCCCAGATCTTTACAGGTTTTCTATTAGGGAAATCAATGGCACACAGGTATAAAAACATTCATATTTGTATACAGGATTTTTAAAATAAGAGAACTGGCATGCCAACATAATATTATGCTACAATAATGTAAATAATTCAACATAAATATAATAGATAGATATTACATTACCTATACTGCCTTTTTGTGCAGACTATCAGAAGGTTAGGTCTCACAATCCACATTTGCACTGCAGATAGCCAAATTTTACCAGCATTCCTCAAACGGGTTTTAAGGGTTCTATGAGATGTCTCTCGAGGTTCTGCTGTGATTCACCATTGCTTCACCATTGCTGCCAAGGTATATCCACCCACTTTTCAATGTGCTCTAACAGTGAGTACCACCAGGGAAGATTGATACCCGATGCTGTCCCTATAGTTCTGGCTCCAGATGGCATTAAAGAGATTGGCTCTGCATGAGAGAGTGGTATACACAGCCAGCAGTGTGACAAGGAGCAACAGGTACTTTAAGTACTGTAATGTGTCTGTACTAAAGTAGTCCATTGTGAAAATAGGCAGAGGGTCACAATGGTCTCAGTGGGCATAAACAGTACTAAAGGCCTTAACACCAAGTAAATAGTCCCAAATGGAAAATGTAGTATCCACAGCCAGACACATAACTAGAACCTTCAGGGTCTTGGTGCAAGAAACCTTTAAGGGCTCCTTGACCCCCAGCCGAGGCCCTTCCCTCTCATCCCAGAGCTCTTTACTCCCATTGCAAGGGGACAAAGTCCACTTACCATTCATTCACAATATAAATATGTTATGAATGAAAACAGGTGTGATCAGCACCAATCACTCACTATGTCCATTCAAAAAAGGAAAGTATCCCCTGCAACAGCCGGTGGGAGAGGGGAGGGGGAAGCTGGCAATCCTGTGGAGGGAGGGGGTACAGGGGAGCACACAGGGGCCCAGGGGAAGTAGAAACAATAACGTGGATAGAAGGGTTGGCAGGGGCAGAATATAGAGCAACTGATGCCCTCTATTTTCCTCCTGCAGCCACTGAAAGCCAGATTCTCCTCCTCTCCCTACCGCCAGCACTCTGTAGCTGCAGGAGGAAAAGTGGACGGCAACAGTTCCTCTATATGCTGCCCACACCACCCCTACTATCCAGGTGCAGAACCAAATATGTCAGAGAAGCTACAAGGACCCCTGAAGCATTAGGCCAGCTTGCAATTGCGACCCCTACAACACTTATAGTTACCTTTTGCCAACAGCAGAGCTCATCTTGCATTGGTCTGTTTTAGTAAAAGTGAAGTCTGATCAGTTGCTTTGGGCACTGCAATTTTGCATGTATATCCTTGCACACTGCATTCACTGAAAACTGTGTTACTACATGGCCCCCTTTCTACTATGCAAAGATCCCAGTAATCACCATTTACATCTCAGATATACCCATTATTATTATATTATTATTCAGGTTTTATATAGCACCAACAGTTTGCTCAACGCTTTACAACATGAGGGCAGACATTACAGTTACATTACAATTTGGTACAAGAGGAATCAGAAGGCCCTGCTCGTTAGAGCATACAATCTAAAAAGGAAGGGCCAATTGATACCAGACCTGCAGGGCCTGGTATGGATTTTAGGGGTGACCCCACGCCATTTTTGTTTACATTTTGACGCAGGATTCCCCTTAATATACATACCAGACCAAAGACCTGGTAATGGACTGGGGGGGAACTCACACTGTTTTTTTTTTGCAATTTATATGTATATTGCCGGGATTCGGCAATACATTACAGCCACGAGCAGTTTTAAATGACATTTTTTCCTTTAGAAATGTAATTTTGCTGAATTCATTCATTCATTACACTATGTACAGCTGCTATATAAGCAGCCTTACATAGTGTGGGGCGTGGAATTAGCCCCCTGAGCCATGATTGGCCAAAGGCACCCTGCCTTTGGCCAATCATGGCTCTCATAGCAGAGCGTGCTGTGATTGGCCAAAGCATGCATGTCAAGTCCGCAGCTGTCAATGCACTGCGTTTTCAGACAATGTAACACTAATGCCCTGTATACGTGGTCGAAAATTCAGACAGAAAAGGTCTGATCGGATTATGTTGTCGGAAAATCCAATCGTGTGTGGGCTCTATCTGACTTTTTCCATCGGAATTTCTGATGGAAAAAGTTTAAAAAGTTTAAAATTTTCCAACAACAAAATACAATCAGACTTTTTCCGATCATTTGTCGAGAATTCCAACGGACAAAGTGCCACACATGCTCAGATTAAATTACGAGACCAAAGCTATTGGCTACTAGACATGTGCATTTGTTTTCATCCGAATGCATTTTCATCCAAATTTCAGGTTTTTTCGATATTGTTTTAATAAACAATAACGAAAGTGCAGAATCCGAAAAATGAAAGATCCAACATAAATAAATGCTTTATTTTCGTTTTTGTTGTGACAGCAGTTCGATATAGATAGGAGATTCGACATGACACTGACAAAAACAATCTGTGTCTATCTAGCCTGTGGTCGAATGTGCCTAACCTTAATTCTATTAGTCCAGGATTATTCTACATAGAGAGAAAAGATTTGACAGAGAGAGAAAAGATTACTGCTGGAATTGGGTGGGGGAAGTAAAATAAAAATGATGATGATGATGAATGTTATTGGATGATTGTAACCAAAGAGGAGGAGCAGTAAAATAGCTAGAACTAAGTACATGCTTACAGCCAACTTACTTATGATTGCTAGCAGAGAGAGACACACACACTGGATCATTTCAGAAGACAGTCAATCTTAGCTGGTCCGTTTGTCAGAGATCCTAAATTATTTAGCAATTAAGCATAAACATAGCAGCAGAACAATGGTGAAGCAAGCTACAGTTCAACTTAACTTTTTCTGCTGCTATTGTGTTAGTGTTGTGAACTTGATAGTGATACTAGTGTTGCTAGTGTTGTGATAGCCTCAGAGGCTGCCTGTGTTGTGGTGGGGGATTTATTATTATAGATTCTATATTATAGATTGAGATTCTATATAGATTCCATATACTCTATTGTGTTACCTGTCTGATTAGTGATCACTATCACCAGTCCATTTTCTGTTTGAACTATATACATTCAACATGAATCACAAAGATTCGACAAAGCCACAAAAAAGATATAAACGTCAAATCTTTGGCTGATGGTGTCTATTGAAAGTTCTAAGAAGTTTTGACGGAACAGCTAAACTATATGGAGCCATACAGTTTAGCTGCTCCGTCAAATCTTCTTTGAACATTCGACAGACACCATAAGCCTTCAATTACAGATTCAACCTTAATTAATTTGGATTTTCGGACAGATTTTTAATGAAAAACTAAATAAATAAAAACAAATTTCGGGAGTAACTAAATAAATGTATTTTTCGGACTAAAACGAAATTCCGAAACAAAATATTTCAGTTTTCACATGTCTATTGGCTACTAGCTTCTATGTAGTCCTGTTGTACGTGTATAATGTCACCTCGTTCCGAACTATTGTATTTTCCGACAACTTTGTCTGACCATGTGTATGCAACACAAGTTTCGGCCAAAATCCATCGGAAAAAATCAGAAGGATTTTGTGGTCGGAATATCTGACCGTGTGTACAGGGCATAACAAGTCACATGATACTGGGGAGGGAAAATCACTAATTGGTCCCATTTTAGACATTTTCACTAAGGGGTGTACTCACTTTTATTGCCAGTGGTTTAGACATTAATGGCTGTGTGTTGAGTTATTTTGAGGGGACAACAAAAGTCTCCACAGAAGCAAATGGAAGCATTAGATGGGAAGGGTTTGAATGGAAACTGGTTAAAATAACCGTTACAACCAAGTTATGCAGAATACCATCTCTGAATGCACAACACATTGAACCTTGAAGCAGAACAGCTACAGCGGCAGTGGCAGGAGGGAGGGGCCAAGAGTGCCAGCAAGAGAGCCGAGAAGAGGAAGATCCAGGCTGCTCTGTGCAAAACCACTTTACAGAGCAGGTAAGTATAACATGTTTGTTGTGTGGAAAAAAAGTATATAAAGTTAATTGGCGTACAATGTTGTATGACCAAGCAATTGCCAGTTAAAGTAGCATAGAATAGCAAAAAATGTCTAGGTCATGAAGTGGTTAAGAAAGAAAAGAAAAAATCGCGCTACAGAATATAAATCGGAAAAATCAAATCCCGTCAGTGCTGCAGTTCTATTATATACCAAAAAATATATACATATAAAAATTAACCCAAAAAGAACCGCGCTCTCTTCAAAAATTACTTAGTGCATACACCTCCCATATGAGACCAATGTCCCAACCGGGAAGCTGTGTATATAAATAAATAAAATAAATAAATACAGTGCAATGTCATTAGACAATCATAATGAATGTGACTTTCAATATCCCAAAATGCAAAATTTCAATCGTGAATTACATGTAAAAAATATATGCAAAAACTGTAATAACACGTATACATGAACAATCGAATCTGTCCTTAATAGCAATTAAATGTGTCCTTATGTGATAGTCCTCAAAATGGATCCATCTATGAAATCAAATATTCTCAAATGCAAAACACCACGTGTTAATTATAGTGTTTGGAACGGGTAATTCTTTGCTTCATATTCCAAGCCGTGAAGCATGCCACAGTGCACCACCACCAAAAATCAAGATTGGCTCCTTACCAGATGTCACAAAATAATTTGCTTATTAAAGGATCAGGCCAGGCTATGTATACTCTTCAATCCTCCAAAACTCTGCCCTCCTCCAGGATCACGGTTCAAAAGGACTCCAGTTTATATATATTATATGATCCACTGAAAAAAGGGGAAAAAGGCGCTCCAATAGTGTAAAATCGCTTTTTTAATAAATTTAAAAAACTTAAAAACACACTTACAAGTGAGGTATGTGTATATAAACACCCTACGCATTTTTGAGACGACGTGAAGTATCACGAAACGCGTAGGGAGGTGTGACACGCTGTATATTGCCTTGAACTGTACGAGCTGGAGAAGGATATACTTGTGGAGAATTGCGTACGGCTGACGCTTCCCACCTGTTATGCCATACCTCACTGTATGCTTGTATGCTTTATATACACAGCTTACCGGTTGGGACATTGGTCTCATATGGGAGGTGTATGCACTAAGTAATTTTTGAAGAGAGCGCAGTTCTTTTTGGGTTAATTTTCATGAAGTGGTTAAACCTTCTGCAGGTCAAATGGTTAAGCTGAGCATGTCCCAGGAAATTTAATAAGATCTGGAACTCATGGCTGTAATGTATGAATAACATCTGACATCTCTCCAGTTTCGGTTGAGAGACACAATATGAGCCATGGGTTTAGCTTTGAATGTAGCATTAACAATTCTGTACTTCTGGATATTCCAGAGTATTGACAGGGGTGAACAGCGGTGCTAGATATGGTGATACATAAAATGATATAGCAACTGGAATATAGGTATACATAAAACGTGTGTGTGAGTAAGCACACATAATATTAAAACATTTGTTAAAACATAATGTCCATGAATGACCTGAGATCTTGTATGATTAGCACCTGGAGGCAGCTCCCTTAGAGTGAAGCAATGACCTCTGTGTAAACATGGGAACAGAGGGGCGCCAGACTAAGTGCAATATAAATCATTTAATAAATTCAAAATTAATCACTACGCTAACACTGGTAAAGCAGCTGGGATAAATTGTATGGTAAAAGTAAAGGCATGAAAGATGAATGTATGCAACGCTAAAAACATAAAATTAAGAGTCCATAGTGTTTAAGGCAAAGTCCTTGTTCAAGTAAAAAACTGGAACCACCCACGGTGTAGACAGAGAAATAATTAGGTGAGCATGAAATTATCCTCTACTGAACATCAACACACTGGGCCTTTTACCAAAGAAAATGGACCACTGAATTACAGGTGGTCAAACAAGCATGATATGTCCACAGTGCCACAAAACCATTTCAATTGGATCATAGATGACTGAGTTTTATAGTCTCACCAAATGGGAATTCATAGGTACATGCATAGAATACAAGAAAGCAAATGCTCATGGTGTAGTATTTAAAACCAGGATACATTTATTTCTTATTGCTTTTCGTTTTATGCTGCCTATTCAAATCCACATTTTTTGATTAAAAAAGATTTTTAGAAAACACTGGGGCATGCTAAAAAAATTACAGAATACTAGGTCTTTTGCTCCTGTAACTACCGATGGTCATCTATAGAGGTGCAACCCCTCTGAGACTCCAGATAGCCCCAAATGTAAGATTTGTAAGACCAGTAAGACCAAGTTTTTTTTTTTAGATTTTAAGGGCTATTATCGATGTAGAAAGTGCAAGTGTCAAAATAAATGTATCTCAGGGAGAGAAAATACCCTTCCTTCAGTTCTTCAGTTCTAATGTTATTGGTCAAACATACAATGTGGGATTTTTCATCACTTGTTTGACCAAGAATGTGGTTTATATAATCACATGCCCTTGCGGCCTACACTATGTGGGTCGCACTATTTTTAAGCTAGAAACTAGACTAAAGGAACACTTGGCGAATATTCGTAAACATTTTTTAAAACCATATCAAAACATTATACTTTGTGCCATGATAAGAGTTTAAAGGATACATATTTTATGGCTATAGATAGGTTTGACCCTCATTGCAGAGGAGCCACATCACAAAGAAGATCTCAAAGATGGAGACCTTGTGGATTTTCTGTTTAAAATCTTATAGACCATTTGGCTTAAACATAGAGTGGGATGTCAATGCCTTTTCAACAATAGATGAATCCCTAGATTATTATTCCGTTTCTAGTATTTTTTGTTTTTTTCCATGTTGTTTTTATTTACATTTTATGTACTACCTGTTTTCAACCACTAGATGGCAGCATTGCCTCTATTTCATAGTCCGTTTTTGATTAAGCTGTATATTTTATTAATATTTTACTTTTATTTAAATTTTTGGATATTTTTGAGTACTTCCATTTTATATCTATTATCTTTGATTTCAATTTAGCCTGGTTCTTTCTCCTTCCCTTTATCAGAAACTAGATTGGTATATTGTATAATGTTTCCTATCTGGTCTCCCTAAACATGGCCGCCATGGGTGTGTTTGGTCATGTATGTCTAAGCCGTGGTGTAAACATTCGGTTATGGCGAGGTTCCGCTCTGGGCCTATGAGAGAGAGGCTTGGATTGCAGGAGGAATAGGCATTTCTTGAAACAAATTTTATTAACAAGCAGCATAGCAGTTACACAGTGTAGATCACTTGTTGGCGTGCAGGATTATAAGACATTTTGCGATAACGTATCAAATACTTTGTATATACAACGGGTGTCAAGACCCGAACAGTAAAGTAAAGTAGGCATGAAATGATACATTAAAAATGCACAACAAATATGTGAACAGGAAGATTATATGATAGTAGATACTTCAGGACGAGGAATTGGACCTTCCTAAATTTGTGGGTCAATCCCGGGTAGGGATCGTCGTCCTGTGTGGTAGACAATTTTCAGTAAGAGGGACATAACAGGAGAAGGGGAAGAAAAGAAAGAGGTGAGAAAGTAAGACTGGGAGGAACAGGGATGGGGAAGGGGAGTGAGGCAGGAGGGATAAGGGCTGGCCGGCCCGCTCAGGCAAGGGGGTCAATAAAGAACAAGGGTTCGGGTAGTACCAGACATGCTACATCAGCAGTCCAGTGCATCTAAATGAACATTAACGGGCAAAAAGTGATCAGCCCATGGTTGCCAGATTTTATTGTGTTTGGGGAGACGGTCAAGGAATTTGGCTTCAGTCCTACTGTGAATCATGGCCTGCGTTACCCTATTCTTAACGGCAGGCAGGGGTAAAGTCGGAGTCTTCCAAGCATGTGCTATGGTTTGTTTCGCTGCGGTAGTAAGCTGGAGAAAAAGTTTCAGTTGATTGCGAGTGCAACATTCAGGAGATTTATTAAGTAAAGCGAAGACAGGGTCTGGCTGTAGAGTGAGTTTGAATAAGGTAGATGCCATTTGGAACACTGCTGCCCAGAATTGCTGGGCTACCGGACATGTCCACCAAATGTGCAGGTGGGTGCCAACAGTGTTACAGCCCCTAAAACAGAGCGCCGAGTATCCTGGAACGTATTTGGCGATTCTAGCTGGAACTAGGTACCAACGCATTAATACCTTAAAATTGGCCTCAGAGGCAACAACATTTTGAGATGCGTTCTTGGTATTAGTCCAAATCTCGCCCCAGGTGTCATCGTCCAGGTCTCTGGACAAATCGGTCGACCATCTCGTTGTATATGGTGGGAGGGACGGGGGGGGGGGAAATTAAGGTGAGCATATAATTGCGATATGACACCTGGGGCATGTGGGTCTGAGTCGCATATTTTTTCAAAGAATGACATGTGGTGTTGAGTCGAACTGGGCTTAGGAAGGGATTGTAAGAAATGTAGAATCTGTAGGTAACGGAAGTGTTCCACATGGGGAAGGCGATGTTGTTCATGGAGTTCATGAAATGTTTTTGGCGATCCGCCCCTCAAGAGATCTGAGACTCTGGTTATGCCTGCTCCGAACCAGTTTGCAAAAAGGCCTGGTTCAGTGAGAGCCGGGGGGAAAAGCGGATTACCAAAAATAGATAACAATGGTGTGTGCGTGGATATGAGGGTGGAGGATTTACGGAAAGCGTCCCAAATTTTCAGGGAATGCACGGTAACTGGGTTTGTGGGGGAGCCTCTCTTGGAATGGGGTAACCAGAGTAGGTTGGAAATGGCAATGGGGTGGACATCTACAGCTTCGAGACTAACCCATAGGGGAATTTCTGATTTAGCGTGGTAAAGAGCTAGTTGAGCCACCTGAGCTGCCCTATAATACTGTAAAAAATTTGGGACCCCTAGCCCGCCATGCGTCCCGTGGCGGAAGAGAACAGATCTCGCAATTCTCGGTCTAGTCGGTTCCCAAATATATTTAAGAGTTTTGTTTTGTATGATACGGTGGAAATACGGGGGAACCGAGATGGGGAGAACTCTGTAAAGGTAGAGTAATTTAGGTAAAAGAGACATCTTGACCGCCGTAATTCTACCCAGCCACGAGACACAAAGCGGCTGCCAGGAAGCCAAGATACTCGTAAATCTTTTGAGTAAGGCCGCGTACACACGGGCGGACTGTTCGCCCAACCTTGTCCGCTGAACAGTGTTTGGGCGGACAGTCCGCTCGTGTGTGGGCTTTCAGCGGACAGTTTCAGCGGACAGTTGGACGGACAAAGTCTTTCGGAAATTCCGAAAAACTGTCCGCTGAAACTGTGTTTGAGCGAACAGTCCGCCCGTGTGTGGGCTTGTCCGCTGTACTTTCGAAATGAGCGGACTGTTCCCGCTCGGAAAGTCCGCCCATTTCGAGCGCGTGTACAGGTAGGCGGGGCCCGCAAAGGAGACGTCGCGGACTCCGCCGCCTGGAATGGGCTTAAAGGGGAACCCCAACGCCGAAAAAAATCGGCGTGGGGGTTCCCCCCAAGTCCACACCAGACCCTTGTCCGAGCACGCTACCCGGCCGGCCAGGAAAGGGGGGCGAGCGAGCGCGCCCCCCCTCCTGAGCCGTACCAGGCCGCGTGCCCTCAACATGGGGGGTGCCTTGGGGAAGGGGGGGCCGCGCGGCCCCCCCACCCCAAAGCACCTTGTCCCCATGTTGATGAGGACAAGGGCCTCTTCCCGACAACCCTGGCCGTTGGTTGTCGGGGTCTGCGGGCGGGGGGCTTATCGGAATCCGGGAGCCCCCTTTAAGAAGGGGGCCCCCGGATACCGGCCCCCCACCCTATGTGAATGAGTATGGGGTACAATGTACCCCTACCCATTCACCTGTGAACTAAAGTACAATAAAAAACACAACACAGAGAAAAAATATTTTATTGCACAGCTCCGGGGGTCTTCGGGGGTCTTCTCGCCGGACTCCTCCGCTATGTGTGTGTAGCTCTTTTGCTAGCGGAGGAGTCCGGCTTTCTTCCTCCCCGCCGCCGGCCTCTTCTCCCGACTTCGGGGGTCTTGTCCCCCTCTTCGGTTCTTCTGCCGGGCCACCGCGCCTGGTCCGGTGGCCCGGTCTTCTGTCGCCGTCTTCCGTTCTTCTGTCGCCGCCTTTGGTTCTTCTGCCGGGCCACCGCGCCTTCTTGTAGCTCTTTTACAGGCGGTGGCCCGGTCTTCTGTCGCCGCTGTCGTCGCCGCCGCCGCCGCCTTCCGTTCTTGTTCTTCTTCTTGTTCTTCTTCTTCTTCTCTTGGAGATGTTGACTCGACGATCTCTCCGGCCGGAATGCCAGAGCCGCGCTGTGCGGTCACTTATATAGTGACAATGGGGCGGTGTCACATGGTATATGTCACATGGGTTGGTCACATGGTGACCCCGCCCCCTTACGATGTCATAGTCCCCATGTGACATCAACCCATGTGACCAACCCATGTGACATATACCATGTGACACCGCCCCATTGTCACTATATAAGTGGCAGCGGAGCGTGTCCCTGGCATTCCGGCCGGAGAGATCGTCGAGTCAACATCTCCAGGAGAAGAAGAAGAAGAACAAGAAGAAGAACAAGAACGGAAGGCGGCGGCGGCGGCGACGACAGCGGCGACAGAAGACCGGGCCACCGCCTGTAAAAGAGCTACAAGAAGGCGCGGTGGCCCGGCAGAAGAACCAAAGGCGGCGACAGAAGAACGGAAGACGGCGACAGAAGACCGGGCCACCGGACCAGGCGCGGTGGCCCGGCAGAAGAACCGAAGAGGGGGACAAGACCCCCGAAGTCGGGAGAAGAGGCCGGCGGCGGGGAGGAAGAAAGCCGGACTCCTCCGCTAGCAAAAGAGCTACACACACATAGCGGAGGAGTCCGGCGAGAAGACCCCCGAAGACCCCCGGAGCTGTGCAATAAAATATTTTTTCTCTGTGTTGTGTTTTTTATTGTACTTTAGTTCACAGGTGAATGGGTAGGGGTACATTGTACCCCATACTCATTCACATAGGGTGGGGGGCCGGTATCCGGGGGCCCCCTTCTTAAAGGGGGCTCCCGGATTCCGATAAGCCCCCCGCCCGCAGACCCCGACAACCAACGGCCAGGGTTGTCGGGAAGAGGCCCTTGTCCTCATCAACATGGGGACAAGGTGCTTTGGGGTGGGGGGGCCGCGCGGCCCCCCCTTCCCCAAGGCACCCCCCATGTTGAGGGCACGCGGCCTGGTACGGCTCAGGAGGGGGGGCGCGCTCGCTCGCCCCCCTTTCCTGGCCGGCCGGGTAGCGTGCTCGGACAAGGGTCTGGTGTGGACTTGGGGGGAACCCCCACGCCGATTTTTTTCGGCGTTGGGGTTCCCCTTTAAGCCCATTCCAGGCGGCGGAGTCCGCGACGTCTCCTTCGCGGGCCCCGCCTACCTGTACACGCGCTCGAAATGGGCGGATTTGCCTCCGCCTTACGTGGGCGAGTCCGTTCATTTCAAAAGTTGAGCAAACTGTTTGCCCAACCTTGTTCGTCAAACAGTCCGCTCGTGTGTGGGCAAGTCCGCTCATGCAAATTTTGAGCGGACTGTTTGATGAAACTGTTTGCCGAACAAGGTTGGGCGAACAGTCCGCCCGTGTGTACGCGGCCTAAGGGGAGGTAATTTATACGGTAGAGAGAGGACGGGTCGTTCGCCAATTGAATGCCTAGATAAGGGATGGAGGATGTGGACCATAAGAAAGGAAAATTACTTTGTAGCCGTTTAAGTTCATCTGTTGGCAGGGACACATTGAGGGCCTTGGATTTAGTTTGATTGACTTCTAGGCCGGATATAGTGGCGAAGTTATCCAACAGCTTACAGAGGTTAGGTAAAGTAATATGGGGGGTTGTGATGAAGAGTAGGGTGTCGTCGGCAAACAAGCATAGCTTATGTGACGTTGAGGCAAGCTCGAGACCGCGTATATCGGGGTGTGCCCTAATCAGAGCCGCCAGAGGTTCTATTGCTAACGCAAATAGGATGGGGGAGAGGGGGCATCCCTGTCTCGTCCCCCTTTGAATGGGAAAGGGCGATGAGCGTGAACCAGCATATCTAACATAAGCTTGGGGATGAGCATACAGGGCGTTTATCCAACTTAGAAAATGGGGGCCGAAACCCCAGCGTTGTAAAATATAGTGAAGATATGGCCAAGATATCGTGTCGAACGCTTTGCGTATATCAAGCGAAAGCAAATGCATAGGGATGTTTCTCGATTTCGCTATATGCTGGAGGAGAATTACACGGCGGATGTTGTCACTAGCTTGCCTCTGGGGGATGAATCCTACTTGGTCTTTATGGATCAATCCACCTATAAGCGGGTTCAGGCGTAGGGCCAAGACCTTGGCAAGGATCTTGATGTCCACGTTGAGCAAAGAGATGGGCCTAAAATTGGACCAAATTGAGTGGTCAGAATTGGGTTTGGGGATCATGGTAATGATGGCTGTCAATGTGTCCCTGCCAAGAGACTGACCCTGGAGGATAGAATTAAAGGAGTTTGTGAGAATTGGGGCTAGTGTATCAGAGAATTTTTTGTAGTAGGCTGCAGGTAGGCCGTCAGGTCCGGGACGCTTATGAGGTTTGAGAGATTTGATGGCCGTCAGTACCTCAGACAAAGTAATGGGGGCTTCAATTGTGTCGAAATTTGTAGGGGATAGCTGGGGTAGTTGTAGAGGATGGAGCAGGGTATCAGCTTGAGAAGTAGGGAAGGATGTTTTGGCTGCGTATAGCTTAGACAATTGAGTGGAGAACTCAGTGAGGATTTTAGCGGGGTTACTAGTGGGACCTCTTTGTGATATTCGGAGTCTAATGGGCTTATATGATTTCTCTGGGTTCCTTAAACGCATCGCCAAAAAAGTATCAGGCTTGTTGGCTTTGGTGTAAGCAGTGTGGGAGGATCTACGGAGTTGTTTGTCGGCCTCTTCAGTTAAAAGTAAGTCTAGCTCTAGTTTAGTTTTCTCAAACGCCAACCTATTAGAAACCGTAGGGTCAGATTGGAAAGAGAGATAGTGTTGATGGAGGGTGGCCTCTAGTTGGCTGGATCACTCTCGCCTGATCTTCTGGAGGTGTGAGGCTACAGAGATACACGTGCCCCTAATAACCGGCTTGTGAGCCTCCCAGAGGAGAGTGGGGGAAATACCCGGGGTGGTGTTATGGGCGAGGTATTCCGTGAGGGCTACTTGGATATCTAGACAATATGATTGATTGGAAAGGAGAGTTTCATTCAAGCTCCATTCTCTGTTGACGGGAGGAGGGATATTGGAGGAAACAGTCGTGATTGTAGCGCAGTGGTCTGACCAAGTGATGGGATAAATGCGTGAGTGGAGGAGAGTGGAAGCAGATGCTACGGGTATAAAGATATGATCTATTCTAGAGAAAGACTTATGGGGATTAGAATAGAAGGTATAATTTTTCTTAAGGGGATTACATTCTCTCCAGGTGTCTACCAGTGCCGCCTTTTGGAATTGTTTGCGGAGTTTCATGGAGGGGGCAAGTTGTTCCAGGGAGTAGGGTGACCTATCCAGGTGTGGGTAAAGAACTTGATTGGAATCACCGCACATGTATAGGGCACCGACTTGGTGTGTTCGGATGACCTGGAGGAGGTGGGAGAAGAACGGGTTGGGGTTAGTGTTAGGAGCGTAGTAGGAGACTATTGTGACTGCCGTGTCTTGGAGTAGACCTGTGAGTATAAGATATCGACCTTCAGGGTCTTTAATTTCGGTTCTGGGGGTGAATAGAAGGGTATGGTGGAAGGCAAGAAGGACCCCTCTGTGTTTTGTGTCTGCGGAGGCCGTAAAGACTTGAGGATATTTGGAGTGAAAGAATTTGGGGGTAGCGTGCCTAGAAAAATGGGTTTCTTGAAGGGCCACTATACCGGCCTTCAAGGTAAGAAATGTACGAAATGCCTTAACCCGTTTTTGTGGCGAATTGAGTCCCTTAACATTTAGGGACAAAATGCTCAGGGGGGCCATTGCGTGGGGGAAAGAGTACGCTTGGGGAACCCGTCAGGGCCCGAGCGGGTCGACCAGCCAAGGAGAAAAAAAAGGAGGGGAGGGGTAAAGCAGAGGAAAGGAAAAAGTAAGAGCAGGAAAAGTTTGTATAGGAAGGGGGGGCAAGGTGTGAGGCGGTGTGAGCAATGGCACACCGCCCAACAAGTTGGTGTTGCAGTCCGCCCGACCGGTGGCCAGGAAGGCGGAGTGTGCATCAACAAATGGGGGGAGCAGTGACGGCTCACCGCCGCGTACCCGTGAAAGTAATGTTGAACAGTATAGTCAAGAAAATAAAACTTAACAACAACAAACTCTACCTGATAAGTGTGGCATTTCAAATATACATAAGAGGGGTATAAAAAAAAAAAAATTCTTTTTCCACCGGTCATATTAAAAAGTGAATCATGAGGAAACAGTATAGGGGATAAAAATAGAACAAAAAGTATATATATATATATATATATATATGTATACACATATATAATAAAAAGGGGGGGGGAGGGAAGTATATGATTTGCTTTACAATATAGCTTTGGAAAATCTGTCACTAGAGTCGTACAGTTGGTAGAGATGTCCATGCCAAAATAACAAAAAAAGAATAAAAAAACAGAAAGAGATAAACAGAATACCGTGTTAGAGTCAGGGTTTGCAAGTCCCAAGAACTGACGGCTCAAAAAAAAAAAAATGAGGACGCCAGAGCAAAAAGTAGGGCAAAAAAGCTGGTAAGGGTAGTTCTCAGCGGGGAATAAAGACCTTCGGGCTAGGGAAGCCTACGCTGGAGGAACGTTTCGGGGTATCCCGTTTAGCAGAGGAGGAACTTGGAGTAGCTTGACGATTCCGTCTCGGTGTAGTTGCGTAGGAGTAGGGAGCTGGACGAGCTGGAGTGCGGGGGAGAGATGTGTCTCGAGGTTCAGGTGCCACAAGATGGAGAGATTCCAATAGATTCTGTAAGGCCTCGGATGAAGAACAGGTATGTTGTTGACCTTGGAAAGAGAAGTGGAGCGCAAAAGGGAAGCACCAGGCATATTTTATCTGATGTTGCATCAATATTTGGAGTTGCGGTTTCATGGCACGTCTCTTCGCAATCGTCGAGGGTGCAAGATCGGTGAAGAGCTGATATGCGTGGCCTTGAAATAGCAGGTCTTGTTTATTTAGTGCGGCCGAAATCAGTTGCTCTTTCGTTCGGAAGTAGTGAAGTTTCACTATGATATCTCGGGGAGGGCCTTCGGGTTGACGACGCGCTAATGCTCTGTGAATCCGATCGAATTCAAGGCGTTCGATCGGGATCGACGGGGACAGTTCCTGGAAAAGAGCAGTCGTAAAAGATTGCAAGTCGTCTACCGTCTCGGGAATGCCACGAAGGCGAAGATTTGATCTTCGTGAGCGGTTTTCTGCGTCCTCCAAACGAGATAGGAGGACCGCATTGTCATCGCGGAGGCTTGCCTGGTCACGGACCAATTCCTGTATTGTGAGTTCCGTGTCGTCTGCCCTCATTTCCAGGTCTGCTGTGCGCTGGCCTAGGTCACGGATCTCACGGGTAAGTCTGTCTGTTATTTGGTCAGATGTGGCTTTGAGGGCCTTGTGGAGCATGGTCTCCATGTGTTTCAAAAAGTCTGCTTGAGACATACCTGACTGTGGGATAGGTTGCGGTATGTTCATGCACTCTGCTGGGATGTCCTCCTCATCGCTGCTTTCATGATGTTGCGGGTTGGTAGTGAGCTGGGCCGCCGCTGAGGCCTTCGCCGCCATTTTGGAGGAAGCACGCGCCAGTGCTTCTTTGATTGGTTTCGGCTTATTTTTGCCCCGGTGGCCGGTCAGAACCATTCCGGGAGAAGCACAGGGCGGTCCGCTACGTGAGCCCTCAAGAATCGAGGTGATTGTCGGCTGGGAATGCAGTGCTATGGTTCGGGATAGCGGCGGTGAGAGCGGAGCTCTAACGGGAAGCGTCCGTCATGGTGAGCTTCGCGCATGCGCCCCCCCGGGAATAGGCATTTCTATCTCTCCCTCCCTCCTATATAAAGAGGATATGATGAGCTCTGACCACGCCCCTGACAACGTTCCATTGAACAAAATGCCATATAGGGTGGAGCTCTGAAGTCACAACGCTGTAACGTTGTCGTGGCCATCTTTGTGGTTGGAAACAAGTGCTATCCATGACAGACTGCTGCTTCTGACATGTCTGTTTTTATTTAACAAAATGCCAGTATAAATCATATATTTAATAAAAACAAGTAGTTCATCAAAAAGTTGAAGCGGAGGTCGGCTCCCGGACCAGATGGGTTCTCCAACCCTATTATAAAAAGTTTTCACCCATTCTGTCCCCATATCCAGCACGATTCTTTAATGCCCTGAGGAAGGGAACGACCCTGGAATGCTCACTTAACTCAGCGTTTATCACAGTGCTTCCATAACCAGGGAAAGACCCAGGGGAGGTTAACAACTACAGGCCCATATCATTAATTAACAATGACCTAAAGATCCTAACCAAATTGTTAGCGGACCGGGTGTCCTCCTTCATAAGCTTATACATACATAAAGATCTGGTGGGGTTCATCCCGGGTAGGCAAGGCCCTGATCAAATTAGACGAACAATTGACATTATCTCACTGTTGAGATCGGGATGGGATGGGGGGAAATCTCAAGAAGGACTTTTACTATCTATAGATTTACACAAGGCCTTCAATACTGTCTCATGGCCTTATCTTTTCAAAATATTACAGTATTGGGGGTTTGGCTGACACTTCACTAACATTCTAAGGGCACTATATTCAATTCCCGAAGCGCGAGTATGTCTTCAGGGATACTACTCATTTACAATCTCTAAAGGCACATAACAGGGTTGCCCCTCTATCCCCCCTGATCTTCGCAATAGCGATTTCAACTTTAGCCATAGCGATCAGGACTCATCCAGGTATTCGTGGCATTCAATGTGGCCCACAATCACACAAATGCGCTCTTTTTGCAGACGATCTGTTCCTCTTCCTCACCTCACCATTAATCTCTCTACCAAATGTCTGCCGCCTACTGGATGATTTTGGAAAAATTTCAGGACTATATGTCAATATGTCAACGTTGCAGGCCAGATATACCAGATTCCTTAGTCTCCCAGCTAAAAAGCCACTTCGCCTTTACATGGCATGATTCTCACATTTTCTACCTAGGGGTGCATTTACCATCTAGGATAGAGCAGCTATGTTGAACCAATTATCCGCCAATGTTTCGCAAATTGGAATCAGATTTGCGTGAATGGTCTCGACTACCTATATCATGGCTAGGGAGGGTTCACGCTATAAAGATGACACTACTTCCAAGTATTCTCTATTTCTTTCGGTGCCTACCCATACTTATTAAAATGGACCATTTGAAACGCTTTCAGGAAAAAATGATAGCCTTTGTTTGGGGATCAAAGGGGCACAGGCTAGCTAAGGGGGTTCTCTTTAGATCCCAAAACAAGGGAGGGATGGGATTACCTAACCTACACAGGTATTACCAAGCAGCACAATTGGACCAAATATCAGTGATCTACTCCCGGATTGCAAAACTGATTGGGTGCATATGGAAAGGGAAGCAGTACCACAATTCACACTAGATTTCTTACTGTGGAGTCAAATTAGTAAACGACCAGCAATTCTCACCCCAACATTATCTCATTCGATGTCCGTATGGGACAAACTCAAAATGAATCTGGCGTTAATATCCCCGTTTAAGCCGCTGGCCCATTTATTCCACAATCCCCAATTCCCCCCAGGCATGAACATTAGAGCCTTTCAATGGTGGCTGAACAAGGGGCTATACAGAATAGGCCATTATTTTAACTCATTGGGTCCACTCACCTTCAATCACTGTATTGATATCCTTGAAATGCCCCCAACTGAAACTTACTGACACCAACAAATCTCTCACTTCCTACGCTTCATTTGGGAATCCAAACCCTTACCACCTAGCATAACGCCATATGAACATTGGTGTGGCCAGCTTACAGAGCAGAGGGGGGGGGGATCTCGGTGATAAACGAGTCACTATCTGTAGAGCACTCTAAAGCAACCTGTATGTTGGCCTGGGAAAGTGAGCTGAAACAGGAATGGGAGCTGGACAAATGGCACAGAGTGATCACATGGTCGAATCGAGGTATACTCAACGTATCTCTGATGGAGGCAGACCTAAAAGTTCTAACTAGATGGCACTTGGTTCCCGCTAGACTGGCAAAATGATATCCTTCAACTTCCCCCCTTTGTTTTAGAGGATGCAAACACACAGGCACCATGATTCATGTATGGTGGGAATGTCCAAAACTAAAAGGGTTCTGGAATAGGATCTTTGCAATCATCAGAAAGACGATGGATTTGTCTGTCCCTATGTCCCCCCACATAGCACTGCTGAACTTCCCAATAGAAAAAGCCTCTAAAATTAAAAGGAGCCCCGTTCACTTTATCCTTCTAGGAGCTAAAATTACAATAGCAAAAGCATAGAAGCAGTCCACGGTTTATAATAATGCTGAGCACATGCACTTAACTTCTTTGATCGGCCATGGTGAGGCCTGTTCTGAGTGAAATCTGTCCTGTTAAACCGCCGTATGGCTTTTGCCATTGTGCTGCAGCTCAGTTTCAGGGTCTTGCCAATCTTCTCATAGCCTAGGCCATCTTTATGTAGAGCAAAAATTATTTTTTTCAGATCCTTAGAGTTTTTTGTCATGGGGTGCCATGTTGAACTTCCAGTGACCAGTATGACAGAGTGAGAGTGATGGCACCAAATTTAACTACCTGCTCCCAATTCACACCTGAGACGTTGTAACACTAATGAGTCACATGACACCAGGGAGGAAAAATGGCTAACTGGGCCCAATTTGGACATGTTCACTTGGGGTGTACTCACTTTTGTTGTCATCAGTTTAGACATTAATGGCTGTGTATTGAGTTATTTTAAGGGGGAAGCAAATTTAGATGGTTATAAAAGCTATACACTCACTACTTTATATTTTAGCAAAGTGTCATTTCTTCAGTGTTGTCACATGAAAATGTATAATAAAATATTTACAAAAATGTGAGAAGTGTACTTACTTTTGTGAGATACTGTATGTGCAGGTATGTGGATATGTATATGCATGGGCAGTTATCGACGTATTGTGAACATGTATAATTATATGAGTGCACACATTTATACCCAGTGGGTATCACCATCATTATCCATTAACCATTTATTATTATTTGAAGATTTGTTTTGATTTATCCCTTTGAGAAGTATTTTTGGTCACGATATAATTTATACAGATATACCCTTAATATTATATCTAGTATAGAGTAATTTCCTTCCTCCATTTTCATCATTTTATTAATTTTATTAACTCATTATAATTTATAATAATTGACTGATTACCAAGTGTTAATAATTTAATAATAATTGCCTTAATTCATTTTTTAGTTAATCAATTTATTCATAAAAATTTATTCATTTTATATCCGAGGTATATTTATACATTTATATTTATATAGTTATGTATTTAATCAATTCATTATTTGATCGATTTCTTCAAACAAAATTCATAAAATTATCATCATCCACAATTAAACAGCAAACTTTTTACTCATATTTACATTTACTTCGATCTACAGCCGTCTACCTCTGTCTATTTGATTGACTGGCCAGCCAGCCCATCAGATCTCTCTGGTTCTTTTTCCTCTGTATATAAGACTGCCAGGTTTACCAGCCAATCATGGTCTGATCAAGAAGCTGTAGCTTTGAAATGCATTACCATCCCTTGCCACTGTGAATATTCACATTTCCTGTTCCTGTGAAGTCACAACCGCCTGCTTCTCGTTTTCTGCTTCCTGGTTTCCAGGCTCCTCTGGATCCCTGTAAGATCACACCAGTGCCACAGGCTGCAAATAGAAAACAGGACATCAAATAGGACATTTATGAGACTCCAGGACTGGCTATTTTCACCACATACTGAAGTCATCAAATTTAACCTGTGAGATGCTACGTTTTTATTAAATATGTGATTTATGCTGCACTCAGTCTGGCATCCCTCTGTTCCCATATCCTGGAGTATTAATTGTATGTTTGTACATATTTTATTGTGCTATTATTTATTCTTTCCGAGTATAACTCTGTAGTCAGGTGATTGTGTGAATGAGTATTTTTCCCTGTGTATACACTGTTCGTTTGTAATCTAGGCGCATCCCTACTTACAGGATTGTTGTCTCTTTTTTTGTTGTAATTGAAATAAATAAACACCTTAAACATTATATATGCATTAATGACCCTGATTGTATTATCGATATATCTTTATTTTGTTCCTGTATAGCGGTGTAATGACATGCATTAGTATTAATTAATAATAAAGAGCTGTGTATTTTGATGGCCATGAGGTTTAATATTAGGGAGTCATATAGTAGTATAGCAGATATTACGGTTTTAGTTAGTAACATAGTAACATACTATGTAAGGTTAAATAAAGACAAAAGTCCATCCAGTTCAACCTGTGTAGGTGTGTGTGTGTGTGTAGGAAAATCATTTCCCATATCCCTGTATATTGTTTTTGCTAAGATGCATGTCCAAGAGTCTTTTAAAACTATCCATACTTCCTGCCGACATAACGGATTGTGGAAGGGGGTTCCACATCCTTACCGCCCTGACAGTGAAAAATTCCTTACGCAGCTTAAAGTCAAACTGCATCTCTTCCAGTCTCATCTTGTGGCCCCATATTCTCTTAAACTCCATGGGACTGAAAAGTTTCTAATTTAGGCTGGGATCACCGTTACAATATTTGTATATCGCAATCACATCTCCTCCCAAGCGTCTCTTCTCCAGGTCGAATACATTTAGCGCTTGTGGTCGTTCTTCATAAATTAGGTCCTCTAGTCCCCTTATTCTTTCGGAGGATTGGTGACCAGAACTAGACAGAATACTCCAAATGTGGCCGAACCAGAGTTTTATAACTCAGAATAATCATCTAATCTCTGGAGTAAATTCCCTTTTTAATGCATGCTAATATTCTTCTAGTTTTGGTAGCTGCAGCTTGACACTGCAGAAAAGATGTAGCAGGATAGCCGCACTCCAAATTATTCAACTTTATTTAAAAAATGTAATTAAAATCATGGCATTTAGGCTTGTATACAGACTAACTGCACAGTCGCTGACATGTTTCACACCAAACACGGTGCTTAGTCATAGCTTGACACTGCATGCTATTGCTCAGTCTGTCTTCTATTAGGACCCTTAGATCCTTCTCCACCCTGGAAGCCCCTAGGGATTCTCCCCCTAAAGAGTAACTTGTGTTTGTCTTATTATTATGAGGGTTAGGCAGGAGTGCAGATGAGGGTATTTTATGTTAAGGTGCTTGGTCTAGCTTTCTTTGACAAAATCCTTGATGATGAGATGCCTCAGGAGTAGGAGCTTGAGCACACACTGTGAGTCCCCGGTGGCTTAGGAGAAGTACAAGGAGCCTCACGAGAGTTATAGGTGGAGATACCAGGTGGTTATTTGTTAGTGGCAGAAGATTCCTTGCTTCTAAGCAATTTTAATTGTGTGTGGTGTAGCACTAGTAAATGTGTGTTGATTACTTTATGGTGTATGATTTTAATAAAGGAATTGAAACCATATTATACTATTTGATCTTTACTTACATATATTGCATTGTCTGGTGAACAAGATTGTGAATAACAGGACGTTTGTGGTGAAGCATATTGTTTAACAAATAGCTTCAGACCTTTATTAAAAATAAGGTCAGAACCATCTGGTGAGTTGTTTGTGAATGCATTGGGGGTAGGATTGCACTTTTGAAGTCATTTGATCACTGTGGTGTTCAAGAGGATAACACTTAAGAAGACACACTGATTCTGTTTTGGCACACAGACGTTTTGTTTATGAGAGCAATAATTAGTTGAATTGCCAAATTGTCATAGTGGAAGACCTCAGCAAAGGTTTATTTAGTAGATGAATAGTGATAAAAACACACTAAGATCCACATGTATATAGTCACATCAGATCAAACGATTTGTCTATAAGACGGACTGTCCCCCATGTAGCACAAAAATCTATATGCAAAAAAAAGGGAGAAAGGGTAGAGACACAGATGGTCTCAGGAGTGCTCAAAGAGGGAGACACAACCATGCAATGTGATAAATGAATATGATAAACTTTGATAAATAATATACACATCGCAAACACAGTCCCCAATTTGTCGCCCACAGCTATACAGGTGGGACTTATTCCTACATAATATCAAAAAGTACATATAAAACACACAGACTGTAAATATTATGAAAAAACAACATTGTATGTTAACAATAGATGCTGACAGAGAGCACCCCTACCGTCCTAAGTCAGACCCGTCATATAATGAATGAAGCTGTGAGCATGAGAAAAAAGAGTGAAAGTATCTCTGGCTATAAAAGTCCACTCTCAATCCACATCAGTCACCCATACATGGATCATCCAAAAATTATGGCTGAAAGAAAACAGTCCTGAAAAGGGACTCTCAAATAGCCCAATATCTCTGTATTCCTAAAGTGAAGATGTTATGTGGAAAGTCATGAAAAGAATCTATTTATGAGATCCAGAGAATCCTGCCGGTTGCATATAAGAAGCAGAGCCCTTCCAAGCACACACTGCTGAAAACAAATGGTGCAGGACAATATTACACAGACTGTATTGTATCAAAGGTTATCTGTATCAGCCACAAGTCTGTTGCAACGACAAAGGAGTGATAATGAAGATACCATGCCAGTCCACATGAGGCTATCTCCTTGGCTCTGCTGTCACTGCTGGCCACATTCAGGCATGTATTGTGATGAAATCCATGGTGAAGAAACAGGCTGTACACAGGATAAACTCTGTGTGTCCATCAGCATATAAGCTTGTCCACACAGAGGACAAGGGATCTAAATGTTTCCCGTCCACCAGAGGTCACTCATGTTACAAGTCCATATCCACAGCGCTGAATGGCAAGATAACTGTGTACAAATTTCTACAGCAATCACTTGTGAAGTTGCTCAGGGGTATCAGGAGGGGGGTTTGCCAACGTCTATGGCATCGTAAGGTCGACGCGTTTCATGCTTTAAGCCAAGCACTTCATCTGGACAACGTGCCTATCTTTCCAATCTACTTAACCACTTAAGCCCCGGACCAATTGTCAGCCTAAGGACCAGAGGTCATTTTACAATTTGGCACTGCACTGCTTTAACTGGTAATTGTGCGGTCATGCAATGTTGTACCCAATCAAAATTTGTGCCCTTTTCTTCCACAAAAGGGCAAATAGAGCTTTATTTTGATGGTATTTGATTGCCTCTGCGATTTTTATTTTTTACAATATAAATTGAAAGACTGAAAATTTTGACAAAAAATATATTTTCTAATTTTTGTTATAAGAAAAATCAAATAAACTCAATTTTAGTCATACATTTAGACCAAAATGTATTCAGCCACAAGTCTTTAGTAAAAAAAATGTCAATAAGCGTATATTTATTGGTTTGCGCAAAAGTTATAGCGTCTACAAACTAGAGTACATTTTCTGGAATTTACACAGCTTTTAATTTATGACTGCCTATCTCATTTCTTGAGGTGCTAAAATGGCAGGGCAGTACAAACCCCCCCCCCCCCAAATGACCCCATTTTGGAAAGTAGACAGCCCAAGAAAATTGCTGAGAGGCATGTTGAGCCCATTGAATATATTTTTATAAGTGATTGAATAATGACAAAAAAAAAGTTTACAAAAAGTTGTCACTAAATGATATATTGCTCACACATGCCATAGTTATATGTGGAATTGCACCCCAAAATATACTCTGCCGCTTCTCCTGAGTACGGGGATACCACATGTGTGGGACTTTTTGGGAGTCTAGCCGCGTACAGCCCCCCCGAAAACCAATCACCACCTTCAGGGTTTCTAAGGGTGCAAATTTTTGATTTCACTCCTCACTACCTATCACAGTTTAGAAGGCCATAAAATGCCAAAATAACACAAAACTCCCCCAAATGACCCCATTTTGAAAAGTAGACACCCCAAGCTATTTACTGAGAGGCATGTTGAGTCCATGGAATATTTTATATTTTGCCACAAGTTGCGAGAATATTACAAACTTTTTTTTTTTTTGCAGAAAGTTGTCACTTAATGATATATTGCTCACACATGCTATGGGCATATGTGAAATTATACTCCAAAATACATTCTGCTGCTTCTCCTGAGTACGGGGATACCACATGTGGGGGACTTTTTGGGAGCCTAGCAGCGTAGGGGACCCCGAAAACCAAGCACCGCCTTCAGGGTTTAAATATAAAACGCTACCAAAAAAACAAAAAAAACCTGTTAGCGATCGCAGGGATCAGGCCTGACTCTGCGAACGCTGCAGTTATGTGTTCAGTGTTTTGTAATTGACAGTGATTGATCGATACTGCACTTGGGTGGGCTGGGCGGAGGGGCAAAACGCAGGTGCTAGCAGGTATCTGGGCTGATCCCGCTAACAATGCCTTTTTTTGGAACCCTAAACTGCTGGGGACGCTAGTATAGATCTGATCAGATCAGATATTGATCTGTTCAGATACTATACCACTACGGGGGGTGATCAGGGGGTTAAACCTTTATTGGGTAATAAATGGTGGGTGCCCTGATGCTATAAAAAGCAAACTAACTATCCAGCGTCACCTGTAACACTTATACGGTGATCACTGGTGAAAGGGTTAACTAGGGGCAATCAGGGGGTTAAAACCTTTATTAGGTAGTATATGGGGGTCCCTGACGCTATATAAAAACCTGACGGGGAACCTAAATAACTAACTGGCTAACCAGCGTCACCAGTGACACTTATACGGTGATCGCTGGTGAAAGGGTTAACTCTAGGGGCAATCAGGGGGTTAAAACCTTTATTAGGTAGTATATGGGGGTACCTAACGCTATAAAAACATGGTGGTGAACCTAAAAAATAACTAGCTACCTAGCGGCACCAGAAACACTAATGCAGCGATCAGAAAAAGTGATCGCTTAGTGACACTGGCAAAAGGGGGTGATAAGGTTACCTGGGGGCAATCAGGGGGTTAAAACCTTTATTAAGTAGTATATGGGGGTCCCTGACGCTATATAAAAACCTGACGGGGAACCTAAATAACTAACTGGCTAACTAGCGTCACCAGTGACATTTATACGGTGATCGCTGGTGAAAGGGTTAACTCTAGGGGCAATTAGGGGGTTAAAACCTTTATTAGGTAGTATATGGGGGTACCTAACGCTATAAAAACCTGGCGGTGAACCTAAAAAATAACTAGCTACCTAGTGGCACCAGTGACACTAATGCAGAGATCAGAAAAATTATCGCTTAGTGACACTGGCAAAAGGGGGTGAAAGTGTTACCTGGGGGCAATCAGGGGTTAAACCTTTATTAGGTAGTATATGGGGGTCTCTGACGCTATATAAAAACCTGACGGTGAACCTAAATAACTAACTGGCTAACCAGCATCACCAGTGACACTTATACGGTGATCGCTGGTGAAAGGGTTAACTCTAGGGGCAATTAGGGGGTTAAAACCTTTATTAGGTAGTATATGGGGGTACCTAACGCTATAAAAACCTGGCGGTGAACCTAAAAAATAACTAGCTACCTAGCGGCACCAGTGACACTAATGCAGCGATCAGAAAAATTATCGCTTAGTGACACTGGCAAAAGGGGGTGAAAGTGTTACCTGAGGGCAATCAGGGGGTTAAACCTTTATTAGGTAGTATATGGGGGTCCCTGACGCTATATAAAAAACCTGACGGGGAACCTAAATAACTAACTGGCTAACCAGCATCACCAGTGACACTTATACGGTGATCGCTGGTGAAAGGGTTAACTCTAGGGGCAATTAGGGGGTTAAAACCTTTATTAGGTAGTATATGGGGGTACCTAACGCTATAAAAACCTGGCGGTGAACCTAAAAAATAACTAGCTACCTAGCGACACCAGTGACACTAATGCAGCGATCAGAAAAATTATCGCTTAGTGACACTGGCAAAAGGGGGTGAAAGTGTTACCTGGGGCAATCAGGGGGTTAAACCTTTATTAGGTAGTATATGGGGGTCCCTGACGCTATATAAAAACCTGACGGGGAACCTAAATAACTAACTGGCTAACCAGCATCACCAGTGACACTTATACGGTGATCACTGGTAAAAGGGTTAACTCTAGGGGCAATTAGGGGGTTAAAACCTTTATTAGGTAGTATATGGGGGTACCTAACGCTATAAAAACCTGGCGGTGAACCTAAAAAATAACTAGCTACCTAGCGGCACCAGTGACACTAATGCAGCGATCAGAAAAACGATCGCTTAATGACACTGGCAAAAGGGGGTGAAAGGGTTACCTGGGGGGGAGGCAATCAAGGAGTTAAACCTTTATTGGGGGGTAGGGGGCTACCCTGGACCTAACACTAACTGCCCTATCACTTTTTATAGTCACAACTGACACTAAATGCAGTGATCAGTAAATAAATGATCACTGCAATCAGTGACACTGTGACTGGGAGGGGGGGGCGGGGGTGATCGGGGGGTGATTAGGGGGTGACTGGGGGTTAAAGTGTGCCTATGTGTACCTACATGTCAGTGTAGTGTTGGTGCACTTACTATGATGTCTTCTCTCCTCGCCGTCCGGTCAAAAAGACCGCCTCGAGGAGAGTGACATCACTTCCAATCGGACCCCCTCTCGCTGGCTACGGCGGTCCGTTTCGCTTCAGGAGAGTTCCGGGATGAGGGGATGGCCATTGGTTTCTGGCCATCCCCTCTCTATCGCTCCTGGCGAATGAGAAGCTTCCCCTGCCTGTGTAGAGTAAACGCTCCTGAAGCGAAACGGACCGCCGCAGTCAGGGAGAGGGACCCCCACCCGCTGGAAGGCAGGCACGTACGGGTACATGCTTGTGCCTGTCCGTGCCATTGTGCCGATGTATAATTACATGCGGCGGTCCTAAAGTGGTTAAATAGGGCAAACTAGCCAATCACATTTTGACTTTCACACATAATTGTACATCACCATCTTGTGGTAAACAACTAAAACTACAGCTGGATCATGCAATCCAACAGGTAAGGTTAACTAATTAGTCAAAATAACAAGGTAGCACAGATACACCAAAGTGTATCTGGCAAAAACAAACAAAAAATAGAAAATAGTAATCATCATAGCATAACTCGACCAGGAATAAAGAGCCACACTCATAGCTATAACATAGAATAGAATAGAATCGGATCCGGAGGAACTGTCCCACTGGAATCCCCCGTATCAGAGAACGGGATGATGGCTATCAGCATGTGGCATTGTGTTTGCAGCTGTTGCCTTCCGGAAAGTCTTAGTGACCAATTTGTCCTCTTCGATACTAATAGAGAGGTCCAGAAAGGAGATTTCACGGGGGTCCGCAACATAAGTCAATCTTATGTTGCGGGTGTTTTGACCCAATTCTTTCATGAAATCTACCAATTCCTGGTGTGTACCGGTCCATACCATGGTATATTATGTAGGAATAGGTCCCACCTGTGTAGCTGTGCGCAACATATGGGGGACTGTGTTTGCAATGTTTATATTATTTGTCAATAAGTTTATCATATTAATTTATCACATTGAGTGGTTGTGTTCCCCTCTGTGAGCACTCCTGAGACCATCTGTGTCTCTACCCTTTCTCCTTTTTTTCGCATTAAGTTTTGTTTCGTAACCTGCACATAATGAAATTGTATCACTTGTAGTTTGATTTTCACAAAGTTTATGTGGATTACGCTTGACAATTTATTTAAATTGTTCTGTTATAATATAATTTATAATTTTATATTTATTTTTACAGATGGGGCAAAATACTGTCACTTTAGATATTTTGGATTGCAGGTTGAAATTGAAATGTTACCCGTAAAGCCCCATACACACTATCAGATTATCTGCTGAGTTTTTCCTTCAGATTTACCAAAACCATGTAGTAGAAGGGCCTGCCTGATTGCATACACATTGAAACTCCTAAGGTTTGTCCTCATATTATATGGTTTTGGTAAATCTGAAGGAAAAACTCAGCAGATAATCTGATAGTGTGTATGAGGCTTAAGTTATATTTCAGATGTAATATCTCTCAGATATGATTTTGGTTAATGAGAGTTATTTGACCATGAGTGAAAGCTTTCACACAATAACAAAATGTATTGGTAAGTAGTAAGAAGGTCTAAACTAATACACAGCAATCTATCTTTTGTACAGGGAAAGGGTAAAAATAACAGATTACATGAGAAGGAATAAAGTACAATACTCAAAACGTTAATCTACAAACAACAGGACAGAAAAGACATAAGACACACATTTACATACATATGGAGATATTCCATATTTACAGTGCCACTGCCCACAAAGGTTCCATTTTGGTGATTCCTCTACCAGAGAGTGTTGACTCACCTCCTATCTATTCTGTGTATATCATTCCAGGCCGGTGCCTCATTGGTTGTCATGGCGTGGCTCTGATTGGTGGGCCACCCTATTCCTGGTTAAGGATTGACTAAATCTCCAATCCCTATACTTTGCATAAGTCAGCCCCTTTTAATGCAAATCCTTGGCACAGATTATTATGAGTGGGAGATTTAACTTGTATCGTCTGTCTAACAGGGACTTCTGGGAAGCTATAGTACACACCCACATTGATACAACTCTGAAGGAAATATATTCATAATTACAATATTTTACAGCTGTTAATGGAGATTACACATGAACATGAAGGCAACAGAAAGAACATTTTCAAATAATAGTAAATTATAAATGCCTTTTTTAGTAGTTATAAATGTGATAACATTTCATGAAAGTGATATTTTTCTTTAAATCCACAATTTTTTGTTAAAGTCCCCTGCAAAAACATGTTTATTACATACATATCTAGTTTTTCATGAGTCCTTTTTTGTTTTATTAAAGTGGTGTTTCCACACACAAAAAAAAAAAATTGCTTAAAATTCATAAAAAATAAACATAAAAAAAATTATTGGAAATTTTTTTTTACTCACCTCTAAATGCCTGTTGCTGGGGGGTCCCTCGTAGTCTGCCTCCTTCAGTGCCCGGGCACTGACATCACTTCCCCTCGGTGCCGCATAGTCATCTGGGAGCTGTCATGTGTCCCAGACAACTGTGCGGCGCATCACAGCACGTGGCGCCACTCGCACATGCGCAGTGGGTGCCTGGCTGTGAAGCCACAGCCGGGTGGCCACAGTAAGAATGCCGGCAAAGTGAGCAGAGCGGGGAACGAGGGGGCCTTTGTTCCCCTGCATCGCTGGACCCTGGGACAGGTAAGTGTCCGATTATTAAAAGTCAGCAGCTGCAGTATTTGTAGCTGCTGACTTTAAATTTTTTTATTTTTTAGGGGGCACCCTACTTTAAAGAGTTAAGGCTGCTAACAAAACTCTTCTGTATCCAACATATTTGGTCCTGTAGTGATTTTGGGACTGGAGGATAAACCACAGAGGGCAGGGAAAGTGTGTCAATTGTAGATTCAAATATTGGACTGACTTTCCGCTGGACAGGCAAGTATCAATGATCTATTTTTGTAACAAATATGAGGACAGAGTATGTTTTAGGGCAACATGTAATACTATAATTTTCAGGTGAATTATTTCCTTCATCATTTTTCTTGTAGCAATAGTTTTGGTCCTCAAAATCCTGTTAGATTTACATAGTGGAGTAACTCAACACCATCAGTTTAGAGCTGGTAATTAAAACGTAAATAAAAGGTTTAAGTCTATTTAAAAAAAAAAAAAAAAACATTTATTTGGGCGAATGTCACACACATCCATGCAGGCTAGATTAATTGCTCCCACATTTTCTGTAATAGATTAAATTCTATGATCATAGGCTTCTTCTAGTGACCAAATTGTGGTGTAATTTTCCGAAAAACCTTAGTGAGAGAACATACCACACGTTGGCAATAGGATGGAGCCAATGATCACTAAAATGAATCTGCTACAGAAAATACAGGGAGAATGCATCCACCCTGCACAAATATGTGTCACATTCATACAATAAATGTTTTAAAAATACGGTAGATACAAATATAAGTGTTGCAAGATTGGTTAACAAGCAGTGCAAAATTGTTCTATGAGCCACTTATAGATTTTTTTTCACTAAACAGCACAAAAAGAAGGTACTGCGACATGCAATAATCCATAGGAAGCAATCAAATCTCATTTCACTGAAGCCAGCCTAAACAAAGATGGGCTTTGAATAGTTTCTATGAGTACTGTGGTTTGCAATGTGTCCATTGGTCACTGTGAATTTTTAATCCAAAAACATATTGAATAAAACATTTGAGGAACACGTGTTGTTGAATAACAGCCTGACTTTGTTAGACAGCATCTGAATAATAGCATCAAACCATAACTGCTGAGATTAACAAGTTCTAGACGTTCAGTAAAATATTTACAATAAAATAATATACAATCTCTATCCTACTAGCTACAAAGACCACAGAGACTTTACAGTTGTCTGGAACATTGGCCTCAAAATAATTTAGTTTAAACTAATCTGCACACAGTGAAAGTTCAACTAAATCTAAAGAAATTTATTTCTATGTTTTCAGTTTTTTTTTTTTTTAAATATCTTATTTTTTTATCCAACTTTGGAAAATTGTCAACTGTTTATGGAAATATAAAGTTTGCAAAGCAGACTGTGTTCATTTAACAAAATGTATGACTGAATAGTTGCTACTAATATAATTTTTAAACTCTAGCTATGACCCTTTTAAGACAGAAATAACTTTGTAAGTACTTACTTGGAAGCATTATATACAGTATAATGCCCTGTACACATAGTCGGACTTTCTGACGGAAGATGTGCGATTGGCTCGTGTTGTCGGAAAATCTGATCGTTTGTGGGCTCCATCTGACTTTTTCTGTCAGAATTTCCATCATACAAAGTTTGAGAGCTGGATCTAAAATTTTCCGACAACAAACTCCGATCATTTAAATTCCGATCGTGTGTAGACAATTCTGATGGATAAAGTGCCACGCATGCTCAGAATAAATTACGAGACGAAAGCTATTGGCTACTGGTCCGTTTATAGTCCTGTCATACGTGTTCCACGTCACTGCATTCAGAACGATCGGATTTTCCATCAACTGTGTGTGACTGTGTCTAGGCTAGGCAAGTTTGGGCCAAAATCCATCGGAACGAATCGGATGGATTTTGTCTTTGGAAAGTCCAACCGTGTGTACAGGGCATACGTTTTTTGGTTTCTTTTGATACTGTTGTTTTCAAAAGGGTTTATATTTTTTTTATATAAAGGCAAAAAAATTTCATTTTTTTCCAGTTTGGCCATTTATAATGTTTAAGCAGCTGTTGTTACTATGTATGTAAATAACTAATTGTCAATACAACTTTACTTAGCCAGAAGAAGAGAATCCAGTTCACTCACAGCATATCACTCTTTTTTATTGTATCAAAAATTGACAAAGGCTAAAAACAACTTAAACCATCCCACTAGTGAACACTTCTCATGCAAAGCACACTCACCTTTACTCAGGGTATGCCTGCTTACGTATATATATATGTATATATGTGTATATATATATATATATATATATATAAAATGACGTTATGATATTTTTGATGTTGGGCTGGTATAATAATGCTATGGGGCTGGTATGACATTTTTTCCAGGGCTGGTTTTTATTCCCAGTCTGGCCCTGGAGGTAGGATAATTAGGAGAAGATACGATGACAAGAGGAAGCTAAATTAGCAAGCCAATCAGAATATTATGCATTTAATTCATTTTTTGTCATTTAATCCCAAGAGTTAATGACAGAAATTAATTGAATGCATAGTATTCTGATTCACTTGCGTCATACTCTGTCTTTAACAGTTATTATGATATATATATATATATATATATATATATATAAAAGAAAATTCCAGTTAAAAGTGGTAAAATTGGTCCATCGCCAAGGGGCACCCCAGGAACATGGGGGGGGGGGGGGGATTCTGGTTTCCAGAAACCACCTTCCACAGAAAGAATAGGAGGGTTACTGATATAAGGGGGAAACCTTTATATCATTGTCCCCTTATATTAATGTATTCACTCCCCCCCTCAGACTTGCCTGGCAGTGCTATCACCGACCACCTCTCAGGTACACCGTGCAGGTCTCAGTTAGATGGCTCCAGGTTGGTGACTCTGGTTTTATCCTATAGTCTCCTCTCCACAGTCCACACATTTTACTTCTCCCATGACCCCCATCCTGGTGGCAATCCCACTCTTGACTCCTCTCAGGTCTCCTCCTCAGAGACTGGTGAAAATGGCCTATAATGTTCCAAATTTACCGAACGGACGAACAGCCGATGATCGAGTCGAACATGGGTTTGTCTCGAACACGAAGCTCATCTCTAGTCCACACACAGAGCTCTTGATATTATAATTTATCTGGTTTCCATAGACCATATTCCACAGAAAGAATGGGAGGGTTACTGAATTTAAAGGGGAAACCTTTAAATCAGTGCCCCCTTATATTATTGTATTCACTCCCCCCCCCAGACTTGCCTGGTGGCTCTGTCATTGACCTTCTCTCAGGTACAGGGCTCAGTTAGACGGCCCCGGGTTGGTGACTCTGGTTTTAGCCTATAGTCTCCTCTCCACAGTCCACACATTTTACTTCTCCCATGACCCCCATCCTGGCGGCAATCCCACTCTTGACTCCTCTCAAGACTCCCTTTCAGAGACTGCAGACACGATATAAGACACAAGATGGTCAGAGGTTGAGAACATGGTACAAGAGATGGTTACAGATTGAGGACATGATACAAGAGATGGCTAGAGACTGAGGACATGACATACGAGATGGCTAGAGACTGTGGACAAGATACAAGAGATGGCTAGAGACTGAGGACAAGATACAAGAGATGGCTAGAGACTGAGGACATGATACAAGAAATGACTACCGTATATACTCGAGTATAGGCCGACCCGAATATAAGCCGAGGCCCCCAATTTACCCCAAAAAAACTGGGAAACTTATTGACTCGTGTATAAGCCGAGGGTGAGACATGCCTGTCCATCCATGTGTGTCCATCCATCCCTGTGTGTGTGTCCATCCATCCCTGTGTGTGTGTCCATCCATCCCTGTGTGTGTGTCCATCCATGCCTGTGTGTGTGTCCATCCATGCCTGTGTGTGTGTCCATCCATGCCTGTGTGTGTGTCCATCCATGCCTGTGTGTGTCCATCCATGCCTGTGTGTGTGTCCATCCATGCCTGTGTGTGTGTCCATCCATCCCTGTGTGTGTGTGTCCGTGCAGCCTTGTGTGTCCATCCTACCTGTGTCCCGAGCCTCCGTCCTTCTGCCATGCCAGGATCGCCGCTCTTCGTCGGCGCCTCGGCGGCCATTCCACTGTTCAAAAGCCGCGCCTCCGTCTGTGATAGGCGGAACACTCAATTTCCCCGCAGTCTGTGTTCCGCCCATCACGGACATCCTCTCATCCTCGTCCGTAGTATGAGGATGAGCGGATGTCCGTGATAGGCGGACCACTGACTGCTGGGAAATTGAGTGTTCCGCCTATCACAGACGGAGGAGCGGCTTTTGAATAGTAGAATGGCCGCCATCTGTCTGCTCGACACGCTGAACGGGCAGGCAGACGGCAGTGACTCGAGTATAAGCCGAGGGGGGCACTTTCAGCCTCAAAAAAGAGGCTGAAAATCTCGGCTTATACTCGAGTATATACGGTAGAAACTGAGGACATGGTACAAGGGATGGCTAGAGGCTGGGGACATGATACAAGAGGTGTCTAGAGACAGAGAGCAGGATACAAGAGATGGCTAGAGACTGAGGACATGATACAAGAGATGGCTACAGACTGAGGACAGGATACAAGAGATGGTCAGAGGTTGCAGACATGATACAAGAGATGGTCAGATGTTGTGGACATGATATAAGAGATGGTCAGAGGCTGCAAGCATAATACAGTAGATGTCAGAGGCTGCAGATATGATACAGTAGGTGTCAGAGGCTGCAGGCATGGTGCAGTAGATATTTAGAGATTGAGGCCATCCTTCTAAAGATGGTCAGAGACTGTAGACATAGCACAAGTGTTAGAAACCATGAATCAGACTGAGACAGAAGTACAATTAAATCACACTTGTTTATTAATAAAATAAAAAGGCAAATAGAAAAAGCGTAGTCAAGCATAGCCAGAGTCCAGTAACCAGATCGGGTAGTCAGCCAGTCCAAAGTTCAATAACCAGATTGGGTAATCAGCCAGGCCTGAAGTCAGGGATCCAAGTAGAGAAACTGCAAGCAGGATAAGGAGCCAGGAGGGATGTCAGCAAGCCAGTCTTGAAACAAACCGCAGGAGATGGTTCCTTGTGATGTGACCAATGTGAAGGCAGAGGTGAAGTGAGCTGGAAGGGTTTAAGTAGGCAGGTCAGATGAGCATCATCGGGAAAAGCTGGTAACTGTGGAGAGAGAAGAGAGCTGGCAATTAGCCGACAGCTGGGCGGCCAGCCCAGAGAAGAAAGGGCTAAGCCAGCCCTGACAACAAGAGATGTTCAGAGACTGCAGACATGGTACAAGAGATGGCCAGAGACTGCAGACATGGTACAACTGTGCCCATCAAATACAGCTTTATGTTGCCAATCAAATGCAGATTTATGGTGTCCATCAATGCAGCCTCACTGTGCCCATGATTGCAGCCTCACTGTGCCCATGATTACAGCCTCACTGTGCCCATAATTGCAGCCTTGCTGTGCCCATCAATGCAGCCTCACTGTGCCCACAAATGGAGCCTCACCATGCTCACCAATGCAACCTCTGTGTGCCCACCATTGCAGCCTCTGTGTGCCAGCCATTGCAGCCTCTGTGTGCCTGCAATTTCAGCCTCCGTGTGACAATCATTGCAGCCTCTGTGTGCCCACAATTGCAGCCTCTGTGTGCCGGCCATTGCGGCCTCTGGGTGCCCCCCATTGTAGCATCTGGGTGCCCACCATTTCAGCCTCTGTATGCCCACCATTGCAGCCTCTGTATGCCTGCCATTGCAGCCTCTTTGTGCCAGCCATTGCTTCCTCTGTGCCCACTGCCTACCAATTGCAGCCTCACCATTTCCTGTATCACACACAGCGGCCGATGTATGGCACGGATGGAGCTGGGCCTATGTGTGTAAGGCGGCGCTGTAACAAGGTCCCACCCGCCTAGACTAGCTCGTGGTATAGGCGGAACACTGATCAGTTTTCCATCTATAAGACTATCACATGAGCCGGTCTAGGGGGGTGGCCCCACCTTACACACACAGACTGAGCTCCGTGTCATACAAGAGGAGGAACCCGGAAGACAGAGGGAGGGAGGGGAGCACTGCAGCCACCGCTCAAAACGGCCTCAGGGCAGTTGTCCTACCGAGAAATTTCCAGCCCTGCTTACCTCCCCTCTGTTATCCCAACTTTCCATTCCTTTTACTTTAGCTGTTTTTTAAATTTCCTTCATGTTCATTGTGAATAGGACAAATAAAATGTGCTAATGCTACTTCTGCTACAATTTATCTCAAATGAATCCGGTATCAGGTGTGGAGTTTTTTTCTAATAATTATTTACCAAACCTAAATACAAAAAGCAATTAAAAAAAAAACAACCTGTGTCTACTTCTTTAGTATTCAGCACACGTGAACACCGTGACTTTATAATGCATTCACTTCACTTATCCACCTCTGTGAGTACCACCCCCAGTTGTGCTCTCACGTTGATACAATGACCCTCGAATAATGAAAAGGTCATATGTCCCTTTAAATGTCCCTTTAAATGGGATCCTCCTTCCTGCAGGAGTTCTTATTTTCTGTCATCATAAAAAGAACAAGCATTCCATAGTGCTTTATCTTAAATTATATTTTTTTTATTTCCAACACACCAGATAAAATAAATCTCACAATATAATGTGTGCCTAAATGCACCCACAGATTCAGCATACAAAACAGTATAGCTGACATTCCAGCTAATAACACAGATATTGTACATCCTGCATGGACATATTGATGTCATCCAAAGATCTGCCCCAACAAAATTACAAAATAAATATGAAACAATATATAGAGTCACTCATGTAAGAGGGGATTATCTCCCCCTAAATAAACCATATTAGCCAGACAAGAATTGGTGCAAAAAAACAGACTTACATGTATACAGGACAGTGAAGTTAAAAAATCAAAAATCAAAAAGGCATGTATATTAAACAACAGAACCAGATTACCCAGTAAACGGAATAGATTTTCCTTAGAGTCCTTGCGGGAAAGGTTAAGTGCTACAGGTTGATCATGAGTAAGGGGGAAGGGGTCACAAGTGCAGACCTAGATGAGATCATACAGTAGGAGAGCTCCCAATCCTGTCTCTAATCCATAGGTCCCATTTGGTCAGGATGTTAGAATAGGGGAGATATGCTTTGGCATATGAATATTCCAAAAGTTATTGATCATTAAAATCATAATGATGTATTGAATAAGAGGAAGATGGGTAGGTTTCCATCTTTTTGCTATGTGGGTGGCTGGTTGGCACCCTGCTGGGTGAGTGGCTGGCTAACATGGGGCACCCTGCTGTGGGTACCTGACTCCCTGCTGTGAGAGGGTGGCTGGCTGGCACCCTACTGTGGGTGGCAGGCTCCCTGATGAGAATGGCTGGATGGCTGGCACGAAAGGTGCACCCTGCTGTGGGTGGCTGGCCTGGCTCCCTGCTGTGGGTGAGTGGCTGGCTGGCAATGGCACCCTTCTGTGGCTGGGTGACCTGGCTCCCTGCTGTGGGTGGCTGGCATAGCTCCCTGCTGTGGGTGGGTGGCTGGCACTGGATCAGTATCATTCAAATGCAAACCATATATGGGGATAGTATTAATCATATTTTTTTTTCTTTAGACAAATGTCCAGTTATTCATATATTCTTATATGTATGTGTACAATTTTTTCTTGCTTCAGTACTTACCAGCACTTACCTTGCACCTGGCTCCCACACTCGCCTGGGAAACTGCCATATATTGCATCATGGCTTCTATGTGCTATGGGTGTGAGTCTTCTGGCGAGTACAGTCCTGCCTAGTCAACCTGATAGTTTGAAAATGATTGGGGAACCCCAAAATTAAATTGTGTATTTTTTTACAGATTCATATTCCTCCTGTATTAAACTCCTGAAGAAGCGGGTAGCCCTCAAAACATGTAGAGTATGAGACTGGATGTATGTAATTTGAGGTCCCCCTTGATTGGGAGGATACTATGTCCAAAATATCCAACCTGCATTTGAGGAATATATGATATATTAACTGGATAAAACTCCCTCCCTTTTAGAGTGAATTCTTAATATGAATTGATGTATTAAATATGTTTACTTTCAAAGAATATTAAGTTTTGAGTTCATACTGTACCATGAAAGTCCTCAGTATCTCAATCCAATTTCCAATGTATTACTTCAATTTATGTGATATAGGTACAGTTATTTGTCTTTTATCTGTGTAGTACATACCATAAACCCACAGCAGGGAGTCTGGCCAGCCAGCCACAGCAGGGTGTCAGCCAGCCACCCAGCCACCCAAAGCAGGGAGCTAGGCCAGCCACCCACAGCATGCCAGGCAGCCACAGCGGCGTGCAGCGTCAGTGCCAGCTAGCCACCCACCCATAGCAGGGAGCCAGACACCCACAGCAGGGTGCCAGCCAGCCAGCCACCCACCCACAGCAGGGAACCAGCCACCCACAGCAGGGTTACTACCAGCCAGCCACTCATTCACAGCAGGGAGCCAGCCAGCCACCCACAGGAGCCAGCCACAGAGGACTCCGGGGCCAGCCAGCCGCAGAGGATGCATGAGCCAGCCATAGCTTCAGTATTCATAGTTAAGGTAAGAGGAGCACTGCACAGTGGCAATTTTATTTCTATTTTGTGAGAGGCAGGGGTGCGAGTCATGGCACAAGGAGGGGGTCCCATGAGGACCAGCATGAATTAAGGTGTGACTGTACACTCTGTTGGAAAGAGGCAACCTCCAGCTCCCATTATACTCCTTTGTAGTCTCTAATCGGACCTGGAGGGGGATCTTGCTAACAGATTTTATAATGGACACTGAAAGGGCCTCTGTTAGAGAGACTCTCCTCCAGGTCCCATTAGACTCCTTTGTTGTCTCTAATTGGTCCTGGATGGGGGTCTCTCTCTAACAGAGACTCTCTAATGGACACTATTAGAGAGAGACTCCCCTCAAGGTCCAATTAGACAATGTTATAGTTTCTAATGGGGCCTGGAGGGGATGCTTTCTAACATACTCTCTAATTGACACAGAGAGGGCCTCTGTTAGCGAGAGGACCCATTGTACTCCAAACTTGTACTTTGCGCAAAATGTAGGAGTGGGACCAGGGGTGGATCATAGGCAGGGTCATAGGCTTGTTTTATTTGGTCCAGGGGCCCTGAGTTTTGTCAATCCACCCCTGCGCCTGGATGTTGGGCAGTAGGAAGATTTTGGACAGGCTATGACCAAGAGGCTCTGTTAGTGCAAAGATCCTGAGGTATTTTTTATATTTTCTCCATTATTATATCATAGTTTATATGAAAAAAATTAGCAGAGGGTGAGACTAATTGTAACCCAAATGTTACCCGGTCAATAGCACATTAAACGTTATCCAAATGACTCAATATAAAATCCCTATACCCATGCAAACTAAAATACCAAGTGACAAATGAAAAATATAAAAAAATCGATAATTTTAAATCCATATATATTGAAAGCTGCTCGTCATAAGACTAGAATTAAGTCTAGAGATCCAACAATCCGAGGAATACTTGACCATGCTCTTACAACCCCACACAAATATTATCAACAACATGTACATAAACATTTAGAAAGGGAGAGAGCCTGCTCAGGTGCCCCCAGAGCAAGCAGCTTGCTCTGGGGGCACTAGGCAAGAGGGGGAAGCCAGGAGCGAGGGAACGGAGAAGAGGAGGATTGGGGCTGCCCTGTACAATACTGCACAGAGCAGGTAAGTATGTTTGCTATTTAAAAAAAACAAAACTTTAATGTCACTTTGAGATGCTCATAATGTAGTATATTAAATGTAATGGATAAAAGAGTAAAATCACACTTACATCAAGTAAAAATGCTTAGGCATAGATAAAAAAAGAAGCTAAAAATGCCAGTTTGCATTTAACCTGTGCTCCAAACAATAGAAATGATGTGTGTTTGAAGCACAGGAATGAAAACTTGCGTTTTTAGTTTCTTTTTCTATGCCTGAGCATGTAGTAGATGTACGCCCTCAAATAATAGTTGCAAAAGGGTATTTCATTTGTATTTTTGATTGATTCATGGATAATACAAAATGTTATATTATTTCTCCTCAAACGGTTCTCTAAATTAGTCATTTTTGATTTGAAGTGTTGGATTTCCTCTGTGTGGCCACAGTTTGAATTGACCAGTTCATTGTAGGATGAAGTGTATTCCTCCATGTGTCTCTCTGAAAATGTGAGTTAGAAGAGTGCAATTCCCTCTGCAAATCTGTTTGTAAGGAAAAGAGCATGGATTTAAGTTTATGCTCAGAAACAAGTATATCTGCAGCTGGCATGGTGGCTAGTGTTTCTGCTCCCACCAAGTGGTGTAGCATGGGTGGCAGCCGATTTGGTCACCCAGGGTGCAACATTTAGAGACATTTAGAGAGATTTAGAAACATAGACAGGGCTGGCGCCGCTATAAGGCAGCCCAGGCCCAGGGGGAGCAGTAAAATTCCAGCCACTTGGAGGTGTGATCAGAGTGGAGGGATGGGGGGGCTGTGGATATGATCAGAGTGGAGGGATCTGGTGGGGGATCTGTGGGTTTGTTCAGAGTGGAAGGATCTGGTGGGGTATCTGGGGTGTGATCAGAATGGAGGGATGGGGGGATCTGGAGGTGTGATCAGTGTAGAGGGATCTGGGGGGATCTGAAGGTGTGATCAAAGTGGAGGAATATGGGGATATTGGGGTGTGATCAGAGTTGAGGGATGAGGAGGATCTGGGGGTGTGATCAGTGTGGAGGCATCTGGAAGGATCTGTAGGTGTGATCAGAGTGGATGAATATGGAGATATTGGGGTGTAATCAGAGTTGAGGGATCTGGTGGGGGATCTGGGGGTGTGATCAGAGTGGGGCAATTTGGAGTGGGTTAAAAGTCCACGGGTTAGGGGGACAAATTACTTGTACTCACAACCCAAACTACGACACTGCTCCCACCCCCTCCATAATCTAAGCTTGTGTGTCTGCCAAGTAATGTTTTTTACTTACAGATGCTTTACCACTTGCTTACTGGGCACTTAAACCCCCCTCCTGCCCAGACCAATTTTCAGCTTTCAGTGCTCTCACACTTTGAATGACAATTACTCAGTCATGCAACACTGTACCCAAATGATTTTTTGTCCTTTTTTCATACCAATAAGGCTTTCTTTTGGTAGTATTTGATCACCTCTGGGTTTTTTATTTTCTGTGCTATAAATCAAAAAAGACAGAAAATTTTCTGTGATAAAATTTAGCAAATTAGCAATTTGTCTTCATTTATTTTGGCCACAATGTATACTGCTACACATCTTTGGTAAAAATATTTCAAATTAGTGCATATTATGTGATCTGTGTCAAAGTTATAGAGTCTACAAACTATGGTGCAAATCATAAAAACATGATCACATCTAATGTACTGAGGCCTATCTCATTTCTTGAGACCCTAACATGCCACGAAAGTACAAATGCCCCCCAAATGCCCACTTTTTGGAAAGTAGACATTCAAAGGTATTTAGTAAGAGGCATGGTGAGTTATTTGAAGTTGTCATTTTTTCCCACAATTCTTTGCAAAATTAAGATTTTATTTTATTTTTTTTTTTTTCACAAAATTGTCATTGTGATAGCTTATTTCTCTCACATGGAATGTGCATACCACAAATAACACCCCAAAATACATTCTCCTACTCCTCCTGAGTATAACGCTACCACATGTGTGAGACTTTTACACAGCCAGACCACATACAGAGGCCTAACACTGAAGTAGCACCTTCAGGCATTCTAGGAGCATAAATTACACATTTAATTTCTCAACCACCTATTTCAGTTTTAAAGGCCCTGGAACACCAGGACAATGGAAACGCCCAGAAAATGACACCATTTTGGAAAGCTAACACCCCAACATATAATTTATGAGGCATAATGAGTCTTTTGAATGCTTCATTTTTTTTCAGAAGTTTTTGGAAAATGTGGAAAAAAAATGAAAATGCATTTTTTTTTTACACAAAGTTGTCGGCTTATAAGATATTTCCAACACATAGCATTTACATAGCAAAAATAACAACCCAAAATACATTCTCCTACTCCTTCTGAGTATAACGATACTACATGTGTGAGACGTTTACACAGGCAGGGATAATGTCCATATACAGTCCAGGGTCAGTGCAGAGATATTATCAACAGTGCCAAAAATATTGGTCCTGGTTAAGGATGAGCAGAACCTACGAACAGACCTAAACTTCGTGTGAACTTTAGAACCCTATTAAAGTCTATGGGACTCGAACGTTCAAAATCTAAAGTGCTAATTTTAAAGGCTAATATGCAAGTTACAGTCCTAAAAAGTGTTTTGGGACCTGGGTCCTGCCCCAGGGGACATGGATCAATGCAAAAAAAAGTTTTAAAAACGGCCGTTTTTTCAGGAGCAGTGATTTTAATAATGATTAAAGTGAAACAATAAAAGTGTAATATTCCTTTAAATTTCGTACCTGGTGGGTGTCTATAGTATGCCTGTGAAGGGGTGCATGTTTCCCGTGCTTAGGACTGTCCCTGCACAAAGTGTCATTTCTGCAGGAAAAAAAGTATTTTAAAATTACTTGCGGCTATATGAATTGTCGGCTCCCGTAATACAGAGAACACTCAATGACAAACTACGGTACCTAAAAATCTCAATAGGCGACGCTTTAAAAAAAAATTCCGGTTACCAGGTTAGAGTTACAGACGAGGTCTAGTGCTAGAATTATTGCTCTCACTCTGACGATCGCGGCGATACCTCACATGTGTGATTTGAACACCGTTTACATATGCGGGCGCGACTTCCGTATGCGTTTTCTTTGCTGCGCAAGCTCGCGGCGATGGGGGGGCGCTTTAAATTTTTTATTTTATTTATTTTATTAATTTTAAAATTAATAAATTGTTTTAAAAAAAATATATAATTTGATCACTTTTATTGCTGTCACAAGGAATGTAAACATCCCTTGTGACAGTAATAGGTGGTGACAGGTACTCTTTATGGAGGGATTGGGGGTCTAAAAGACCCCCGATCCCTCCTTTACACTTCAGTGTATTCAGATCACCGAAAACGGCGATTCTGAATACTGTATATTTTTTTAAAACCAGCGTCATTGGCAGCCAAGTAAACGGGAAGTGACGTCATGATGTCGCTTCCGTGTTTACAATTAGGAGACTGGAATTAAGCCACTTACGGCTTCATTCCAGTCCCTCCCTAGCCGCTGGAAGCGGCGGATCATGAATCGGTGCTCCCGATTGAACGGGAGCACCGGTAAGAGCGGTGAGAGGAAGCGGGAGGGGCATCCCCTCCTGCTCCTCCGGCATAACAGCCGAGTGGCTTTTAGCCACATCGGTTGTTAGGGCTGGAAAGCCAATCGCCCGCTCAGAAAAATGGTACCGGATGATGCCTGTAGGTGTGGGCATCATCCCGGTATAACCCCCGGAAGCCGAGTATGCACATCTGCGTATGCTCGGCGGCAAGGGGTTTAAACATGGTTGGTTGCTGGTGGTGATGAGACTGCACAGGTGTGTGCTAAGCCTGCACTGATGGGCACTGATGAGGTGGCACTGATGTGCACTGATTGATGGCACAGATGTGCACTGATGAGGCTGCACAGATGTGCACTGATGAAGCAGCACAGATGTGCACTGATGAACAGGGGCGGACTGACAACTCATGGGGCCCCCGAGCAATAGGAGTTTATGGAGCCCCCGGGCAATAGGAGATTATGGAGCCCCCAGGCAATAGGAGATTATGGGGACCCCAGACAATAGATTATGGGGCCACACAGTATACACACACACAGACACACAATATTCACACACAGTACACACACACTGAAAAGGTACTGGAGAGGTGCAGTAGCTATAATCTTGGTATTTAAAAAAAAAACACCGATTTTTACATACTGTCCCTGGTTTTATTGAGGCTGGCAACCCTGGTGTACCCGAATGGTCAGTCCGCCCCTGCTGATGAAGCAGCACAGATGTGCACTGATTGATTGCACTAATGAGGCTGCACAGGTGGGCACAGATATGCCCTGAGGTGGCACAGATGAGGTGGCACAGATGGGCACTGATATGCACTGATGAGGTGGAACAGATGGGCACTGAGGAGTCGGCACAGATGTGCACTGATTTATTGCACAGATGTGTACTGATTGTACAGATGTGCACTGTTGAGGTGGCACAGATGGGCACTGTTGAGGTGGCACAGATGGGCACTGTTGAGGTGGCACAATTGGGTGCTGTTGAGGTGGCACAAATGTGCACTGTTGAGGTGGCACAAATGGGCACTATTGAGGCGGCACAAATGGGCACTGATGGGTCGGCACAGATGTGCACTGATTGATTGCACAGATGTGCACTGTTGAGGCGGCACAGATGTGCACTGATTGATTGCACAGATGTTCACAGATGTGCACAGATGGGCACTGATTGGACACAGACGGGCACAGATGGTGCACTTATGGCACAAATGGGCACTGATGCGCACAGGTTTTCAGACAGGCACTGATTGCACAGAGGCACGGATTGCACAGATGGGCACTGATGGGCACAGATGGGCACAGATGGACACAGACGGGCACAGATGGTGCACTTATGGCACAAATGGGCACTGATGCGCACAGGTGGGCACAGATGGCACTAGATGGGTCACTGTGGGCACTGATTGGGCACTGTTTTGGCACACTTGTGTTTTGCAGCAGCAGCAGCTTCAACTCACAAATTCTCTCTCCTCACACACTGTCTCTGTGTGAGGAGAGAGAGCCGGCAATGAGAGATGATCTCATATGTTTACATTTGAGATCATCTCTCATTGGAGGCAGCGATCGCGCTGTAAACAGCCACTGTGATTGGCCGTTTACAGCGATTTGTGATCAGCTGTGTCCAGGGGACACGGGCAACACAGATTTTCCCCGATGCACGCTCGTGGGAGCGCGCGGGGAGCCAGGAAAGGGGACGATATCAATAGACGTGTCCCGGCAATGTAGATCCGTGCTGTAGCCGTCATTCAGCTATAGCGCAGATCTCAGGAGGTTAAAGAAGAAGTAAACTTCCATCATTTGCTTTTATCTATAGGTAAGCCTATAATAAGGCTTACCTATAGGTAGTGTAAATATCTCCTAAACATGCATGGTTTAGGAGATGTTTACATTACATGCATCCAGTGACATCACTGACGCATGCTCTCTGAAGGAACGGCCACCTGTGGCATTCCTTCAGAGCCCTGTGCCATGAACACAGCATGAGCCATGAGCATGTATGCTCCTGCATACATGCATGGGAGTGAGGTAATCGCGGCTCTGGCCAGTCACAGAGCCCCTGCAGTGCTGATTTTTCTGTGTGGGAGGGCTTAATTTTAAGGTAAGTTAGACATCATTTTCTAGCATAGGGTGACCAGATGTCTCTGGTTTCAGGGGACAGTCCCCGGATTGAGGACACTGTCCCTGGACCAAGTCTGTCCCCGTTTTTGTTCCCGGATTTGACTTCAACAGGAGCTGGAGCAATTTTCAAAGACAGTCAGTGCAGAATAAAAAAAAAATCTGAATTACACACCTCCGCTCCTACTAGCTTAGGGGGGTGTATTTTTTCCATTGTCTTTGTCCCTTTCTGATGATGATGTGTTAGTCAGTGCAGATGGACTATTTCTTCAGTTTCCGGCACATGCCCATTCAGCTCCGCTTACATGTTCTTCTGCCTTGGCTCAAATCCCGGCCAGCCGCCTGCATGCTTATCTCCTTGCCTTCCCTGGCAGAGTCATTTTCCTCCGCTCTCCACCCGGTAGTAGACAGGGCCCGGAGAGTGAGACCTGAGAGGCTGTGAGGCTGGCGGAGGCGGCGACGGGTAGAAAGAGGCAGCTGAGCTCAGCTGATGATATCCAGCAGCAGGAATATAGGGGAAGCAGATCCAATCGTGGGGCTGCCAGTGCCTTCAAGGCTTTAACACAGGTGTGCTTTGGGGGTGTCTGTGAATAGACTACATTGCACTGTGTCTGTCTCTCTGGTATAATGAATGGTATCAGAACTCACAGGCAGCGGGGGGCACTTATTGGTCATAATTTAACAAAATCAGAACCCAGCAGCCATGTTATGTGACACATTGTGACAGAGCCAGCCAGAGCTATGATAAGAGTGCCTGCTGCCTGTGAGTTATCATGATGCTGATGATCTTAACCAGTTTCCGATTGCCTGGTAGCAGATTTACTGCTACAGGGGGGGTCACGCTGCACAGGATCACTTATATACGTGATCCTGCATTTCTGCCAATCAGTGGATCCGGCGGACTCACCTAGTGGTCTGCCTATGTAAACAAGGCAGTTCGCCATTCTGTCAGCATGGAAGACATTGATCGTGTGTTCCTGCAAAGCAGGTACAGGGATCCATGTCTTCCCTTAGTAAAAGCACCTCCCCCACAGTGAGAAACTTGTTAGGCACACATTTATCTCATTGATTGCCCTATATGTTATCCCCTTCCCAGCCAGTGTCATTAGTACACTGACGGTGCATATTTTTAGCACTGATCACTGATCACTGTATTAATGTCACTGGTTTCCACAAAGTGTCAAAAGTGTCACTTAGTGTCTGATTTGTCCACTGCAATATCACAGTCCCGCTATGAGTCTCTGATTTCTGCCATTACTAGTAAAAAAAAAAAAAAAATCCCTGGATTTCATTTTAAAAATCTGGTCACCTTATTCTAGCATGCAATGCATACTAACATATAATGCCTTTACCTTGCAAGCCCCCCCCCCCCCCCCAAAAAAAAGGGCCAGTTTACAACCACTTTAAGAGGAGAATATAATGAAAAAGGAGCCACTCTCTTTGTCCTATCCTTACACTAAGCCATGGCACTGGGAGAGTGTGTAGATCCTGCTTCTTTCATGCCAGAATGACACCCATTGTTATGTTGCGTGAAGTTTTGTCAAGACTCTGCTTGTTTCCCTACATCCATACCACCTTGTGTCTGTATTGCCAGATTGTTAAAGAACTCAGTGAGCTGGCAGGGTCCTGAGGACAACATGATTGCTGTTAGTTGCTGGGAATCTCCTAATGTGGAGCAGCACAGTGGCTATGATGTCATATTTTTCAGCAGTCAATCCACACCCCAATAAATCACATATCTTGTGTACCTAATGATCAGCTCCTTAATGCAATGTACATATCCACCCAACTTCACCTTTACAGTACACCCTACATCATATGGGGACATACTGTAAATGACCCACCACAAATTTTCTTTTGAGGAGCTTATTACAACCAGGTATATTTCTTTTCAGATTTAAAGTGCTTGTAAACCCTTACATATACCCAGTGAGGTGACTGGCCTCAGGTGGTACACATAGATGAAACACATCCTCCTACATAAGTTGTACCTGTTTATCTGCGGTCTTCTCTTCTCTACATCTGTTCAAAGTGCTGAATTGTAAAGCTTGTCTGAGAGTTCAAATAAATAGGAGAGTTGAAGTTACACTCTGCAGACCTCAGTGAGGAGAGCTCTGAGAGATGATTAGAGGAAAGGGGCACACCTCCCTTCACACAGCATATAGGAACAGAGCTGAGGCTGTCACTCTGTTGAAGGTTCCTCCTCTGTCATAATGTTTATCTTGGTGTCAGTTAAACTTGTCAGAAGTGACTCATTCTGATAGTAATGGAATGAAGCAACAGACAGAGATGATACTTGGTGCTCCTAATTGAGAAAAGTACACACTATAGAAGAATATGCTTTGTTCATATTTCATGTCTGAGATTTACAACCACTTTAAATATGCCTTTCACTATATACTCCTTAATGATTTTACATTTTCTAAACACAACCATTGAGCATTTCCCTGAATTCTCTTTTTTTCTCATTCTGTTGAATTATATACCAATTTTTTTTATACACTTAAACCGTTCCCGCCGAGCGTACGCAGATGTGCAGCCTCAGCTTTCATGGGTTATACCAGGATGAGGCCCACAGCTGCAGGCGTCATCCCAGTACTGTTTTTTAGAGCTGGTGATCGGCTTTCCATGGATAACAAAACATGTGGCTAAAAGCCGCTCTGCTGTTCCCCCTCCCGCCGCCTCCCACGGTTCTGGACGGGCCCCCCATCCCACCAGGAGACCTGATCGATGAGCCGCCACTCCCTGCGGCTAGGGCATGACTGGCTCTGTTCCTGTATCCTGATTGTAAACACGAAAGCAACATTACAACGTCTCTTCCTGTTTACTCGGCTGCCAATAGTGCCGATTTAAAAAAATATATACAGTATTCAGAATCTCAGAAAATGGCGATCTAAATACTTTGAGGTGCAAAGGAGGGATCAGGGGCCTTTTAGACCCCCGATCCCTCCATAAAGAGTACCTGTCACCTGTGATCATTTTTTTTTTTTTTAAACACATTTTAATAATATAAAAATAAATAAAATAAATAAGAAACATTTTTTAAAGTGCCCCCGTCCCTGCGAGCTCACGCAGCAAAGAAAACGCATACATAAATCGTGCCCACATATGTAAACGGTGTTCAAATCATACATGTGAGGTATTGCCACGATCGTCAGAGTGAAAGCAATAATTTCAGCACCAGATCTCCTCTATAACTCTAACCTGGTAACCGTAAAAAAAAATTTTAAACCGTCGTCTGTGGAGATTTTTATGTACCGTAGTTTGTTGCCATTCCACAAGTGTGTGCAATTATAAAACATGACATGTTTGGTATCTATTTACTTGGCGTACCATCATCTTTTACATTATACAAACAAATTGGTCTAACTTTACTGTTTAATTTTTTTTAAATTCACGAAAGTGTCCCTTTTCCTAAACACCAAATGTCAGAAATAGGCTTAGTCATGAAAGTGTTAAAGTTGTTTAAAGACTCAAGACTTTTTGCCTTCTAGGTAAAAAAAAAAAAACCTTCTGTGTGTAGCAGCCGCAACCCCTCAATACTCAGCTGAGCTCCCTCTTGATCCAACAATGTGGATAAGAGCCAAGCTTCTCCTTGATCTCTCATTCCTCATTGGCTAAGACAGCAGCAGGAGCCATTGGCTCCTGCTATGGTTAATCACAGCCAGTAAGCCAATAAGGAGATAGCGGGGGTGGGTGCGAGCCACGGCTCTATGCATATTATTTGCAAATGAAATTAGGACCTGCAAACCCAAATTAAGACTTTTAAACATATCGTAAAACAAATGAACAAATAAAATAATAAATAAATAAAAAATGACAATGTTTCCCCAAATGTCATCACAATGTGTACATAATGAAAGTTATTCAATGCATCTCCTCATATGCGAAAGTGAAACCAACATCAGAGGCCACATGACTTTATGTGTGTACAAAATGACAGTTGAACCACCATTTTTATTATCAAAGTTCCATTTGCACTTACCAACTGTCACTCGGGCACATCTCAGTAGCACAGTGATTGGGCCACCATTGATCTCCTATGAAGACATCAGACTCAGCTTCAATGTACTTGGGGAAGGCACCCAGTTTGTATTTAGTCCAAAGCAATCTGGTATCCCCATCAACCAAGAAAAACGTTTGGAGGATTGCTACACTTAAAATTGTATTTGTGCAATAATTTCAAAAATAGTTACATAGTAAAGTGTTCAAAAAGATTTCTGTTTCAGGCTCACATGCTTATGCCCTTCCTCAGATCAGAACACATATAAAATTTCAATCACACTGTTTCAAATAATCACATATGGAATCAAATTTGTGGTTAATTACTCATAAGTATAACTGTATTACTTCATGGGTTGATTTTTTTTCAAAGCCACTGATACAGAAATGGTTAATCAAGCAGACATTCATCTCACTATTCTGAAACCATCATATTGTTAACCTGTCACAAAAGTATATGAATATCATAATCTAGATATCCAAAAATAATATTGTGTATAACAAAAAATGGGTATAAGTAAATCAAACAAAGAAAATAAGAAAATGGGGAAAAAAAAGGGAAAAAGAAAATACATTCTTCATAAATTATACAAAAAGATACAGATCTAGATCTGTATTTAGTCCTTTTGGAGCAAAAGTATTAAGGATTAAGGAAATGTATCCAATAAATCTCATATTTTCTTAAAACCATCTCCCGATCACCCCCTCTCCTATTTTTACTAATGCCTTCCAACACCATATACCATATTTGAAATATATATAATGAAATGTCCCTTCTCTAAAAAGTGTCTAGCCAGAGGTAACTGTACTAATTTATCTCTATTTTTTATGCCTAGCTATGCCATCTTTGACCTTTTGAGTGGTTTCTCCAATATAAAGTAACCCACATGGGCATTTTATGGCATAGATCACATATGATGATTGACAGGTGTAGTGGTCTTTAATTGAAATATCAAAACCTTTATAAAGGTGTGATATACTTTTTCCTTTAATCATCAAATTACACTGAATACAGGATAAACAGGGAAAGGATCCCATATTTCAGGGGTCCCAAAAAGGTTGTTTTAGGAATAGAAGGAAAGCGTTGATCTGATCTCACTAAACGGTCTCTCAATGTTCTAACTTCTCTATAGGAGGGTAATGGTGGAATAGAAAATTAATCTATAGTGTAATCACTTTCTCTCAATAACCCCCAATGTTTTTTAATAATATTAAAAACATTATAAGAAAATGGATGAAATTGTGTTACAAAAGGAATTATTTTAGTATGTCTATTGCTGAGTCTACTGTTATTTAAATGTAGACATTCTCTTTTCACTGATGCTTCTGGATAATTTCTACTAATTAGTTTAATTTCCATTTCATTTAATCTCTCTTCTCGACATTGTGGATCACTGACTATTCTTTGCACTCTCATTAATTGACTCCTAGGGATAAAGTTGAAGACTCCTTGAGGATGAAAACTGTCATAGTGTAACAATTGATTGGGATCTGTGCTCTTAACATACAGTATGGAGAAGGAAAGGAACTGCTCATGATTCAAAGCATACCAACTCATCAGTGAAGCATGGTGGTGGTAGTGTCATGGCGTGGGCTGTTGAAAAAAGCAGCAGGATGAATTCTGAAGTGTTTCGTGCAATATTTGCTCATATTCAGCAAAATGCTTCAGAACTCATTGGACGGCGCTTCACAGTGCAGATGGACAATGATCCGAAGCATACTGCAAAAGCAACCAAAGAGTTTTTTAAGGGAAAGAAGTGGAATGTTATGCAATGGCCAAGTCAATCACCTGACCTGAATCCGATTGAGCATGCATTTCACATGCTGAAGAAAAAACTGAAGGGAAAATGCCTCAAGAACAAGCAGGAACTGAAGACAGTTGCAGTAGAGGCCTGGCAGAGCATCCCCAGGGAGGAAACCCAGCCTCTGGTGATGTCTATGCGTTCCAGACTTCAGGCTGTAATTGACTGCAAAGGATTTACAACCAAGTATTAAAAAGTGAAAGTTTGATGGATGATTGTTAATCTGTCTCATTATTTTTGGTCCCTTAAAAAGTGGGAGGCACATATACAAACTGTTGTAATTCCTACAGCGTTCATCTTATTTGGATGTAAATAACCTCAAATTAAATCTGAGAGTCTGCAGTTAAAGCACATTGTTTGTTTCATTTCAAATCCATTGTGGTGGTGCATAGAGCCAAAAAGATTAGAATTGTGTCGATGTCCCGATATTTATGGACCTGACTGTAGCTGCACTTAAATGTGCCTGACCAAGAGTAGGAAACATCAATGAAGAGTTGCAAACCTGTATGCTTAGGGAGACCTAGGTCAAGAATCAATGATTGGGAGAAATTCACGTTATAATACGAGGTGTAACTAAATGAGGGCATGGAGTAAGGAAATGGAAGGATTAGTTAGCATCAAGATGACATTGTGCACTAATAGAATAATAGCACACTAATCGCCAGGTGCCCGTGCTCCTTGCCTATTTAAGAATGGTCAAACAGGCAGTTGACAGTTAGCCTTCATCAACGGGGGAGCTTTTTTTTCCCTACATCTACATCAGGGGATATGTTTTTTTTTTTTTAAATAAAGGAATTGTCAAAAACTATGTGTGTGTTTTTATTTCTTTTTGATACTTTTTCTTGGTGAAGGAGTAGGGATACATTGTACCCCATATATATTTACATGGGGAGGCAGGATGGGGGCCCCCTTGTTAAAAGGAGCTTCCAGATTTTGATAAGCCTCCTGCCTGCAGGCCCCCACAACCACAGCCCAGGGTTGTGGGGAAGAGGCCCTTGTTCCCATTAACATGGGGACAGGTTGCTTTGGGATGAAGGGGGGAGAGCATTAATAGTATCAATGCAAAATTTTTTTTGGTCATTTTTTTGGGCCCTCCAAAATCCATACCAGACCCTTATCTGAGCATGCAGCCTGACAGGCCCAGAAAGGGGGGGGGGCGAGCCAGCACCCCCCCCGAACCATACTATGCCACATGCCCACAAAATGGGAGGGAGCTTTGGGGCAGGGGGAGCCCATTGTGATGGGGACAAGGGCCTCTTCGCCACCAGGTTGCTCTGCCCTTACCTATTTAAGAAATGTCAAATGGTGGAGCAGGCAGTTGTGCTCATCAACATTGGGACAAGGTGCTCTGTCCCAAAGCACCCCCCATGCTGAGGGCATATGGCCTGGTATGGTTCAGGAGGGGGGGCACTTGCTTGCCCCTCCTTTTCTGGCCTGCCTGCCTGGCTGAATGCTAACATAAGGGTCTGGTATGGAATTTTTGGGGGGGACCACACACCATTTTTTTTAAATGTTGGTGTGTGGTGCTCCTTAAAATCCATACCAGACTCAAAGTGCCTGTTATGGATTGGGGGACCCCCATGCTGTTTTTATTTTATTTTCTATTGCTGGCTAATTTGGCAATTTTTTTTCATTCAGCTGTCAGCTGGGAAGCCCACTGACAGCTGATGACTCATCCATTGCTAAGGGCACAGCAACTGGCTACCTGGCCCCACTTAACAACCTATTGACTGTGCACTCGCAGGAAAACATCCCACCGAGTGCACAAAACATTTGCGAACACCAGAACAGGCGATGTTTGGGCTGCACTTATGCTCGGCCAAACCGCTTACCCATCTCTAATGGCAACATGACCTGACAAAGGGATGTCAGAGATTGAGGAGGAGGAGGATGTCTGCTGCAGTAGCCATTTATTAACAAGAAAAAAGTCTATTCGGGAGTAGGATACATGTCTGGAAGAAAAGAACATATAGGCTCTTCCGTTACTATGTTGGCATCTCCAGACATCATAGAGTTCCCACATACAGTATGTAATGGGGTACCCAGTTCTGGGTGAAAATTAACAGTCCAGGATTGGGTCGCTCACCACGTTGAAATCTCCGCTGATTATAAGGTTGCCAAAGCGTGAAGATTGCAGCTTCTTAAATAGCTTCTTTATAAACTGGATTTAATGAGAATTACAGTAGGAACATAGGTGTTTACCAGGGTGTAGGAGTTAATCGTGCACAATAATATGATGAATCAACCTTCTGTGTCTAAAATAAAATAAAAAAGAGAACCTTTAATTCTTACTGAGGCTATAAACATGTGAGGGTATGACATGTGGGAGCAAAAAAGTGTTGCTTGAGCATCAAAGTGAGTTTCTTGGATATAAAGTATGTTGACATTCTGTTTGCAAGCTGCTTCTTTCCACATGGAGCTCCTTTTAGCCAGATTGTTGAGACCATTGACATTAAACAACAGTATTTTAAAACTCATTGGTACCAATACAGTGACAAGATGTGAAGACTTTGCAGCCCAATTCAGTATGTGGATTAGGTGAGTACACTAGAATGGGATGTAGCTCAGTACAGTAGTGTTGGGTGCATGCAAAAAACATGTAGAGAAAGGTTGCTATCATTATCAGATTCAGAAGAAATTCAGGCTTAAGGTGCTGCTGAATCCAACAACTGTATAAAAGATCTGTGTCCAAAAACATAGAGAGTCCCAACTGTGAGCATAACAGAAGGATGAAAGAGTTAAAAAGCATAGAAAACAATAAAAAAAAGCATACCCTCTCTTAGCTGGTGAACTGAAACATTTGCAGTGGTATGCGCTCTTCTTTCCGCTGAGAGCTAGTGAGGCATTTTATGTGCAGGTAGTGATGTTAGTCCTCACATCAGAGCATCAAGTGTGGCGATTTTGAAAAGCTGGTTTTGTGAGGTGGTTGAGCCCATGGGTGAACATGAGGATGTGCGGGATTATATCCCATCTACATGGCAGGTTGAGGCCCTTTTCCAGTAAGGTGACACGCAATGTGGCGCCTTGGTGTATGACCTCCAGTATCTCTGGGTACTTCCACTAGTATGGAATGTTGTTGTTCCGTAAGTGCTTTAGTAATTGTTATCAAATTTTTACATTGTTACAGGGTGTATTGAGATAGGTTAAACAATAAGCAAAAGGCTGAAGCCTTTTAAATTGTTTCTGCGTGACCTATTTTTTAGGTCTGCTATTTTTGGTTTGACCCAGGATATATCTTTTGCTTGGGCTGTGTGGGCATCAACAAGGGTGTTGTAGTTTTCAGTGAACTCGTTTAGTGAGGTTTCCACCTGGTCAACCCATTCCCCCAGTTCCTGAATCTCCAATTAATGTTGGTTTATACAGGTCACTGGGTCAGCCTTTAGAGAGGCTCTAGGACAGTGATGGCGAACCTTGGCACCCCAGATTTTTTGGAACTACATTTCCCATGATGCTCATGCACACTGTAGTGTAGTTGAGCATCATGGGTAATGTAGTTCCAAAACATCTGGGGTGCCAAGGTTCGCCATCACTGCTCTAGGAGATAAAAGCATTTCTTTGAGCTTGGTGCCTGACACCAGCTGGCCAGAAGTGCCAAATACTGCTATCCTTCTGAGGCCTAGATGGCTGTGCATATGCATCTATACCTAACTCTTTCTGCATATCACCTTTGCATAATGGTGAGGGATCCCTGCTGGTTTAAGACTTTGCCAAGCTGGAGAATGCGGGGGTAGAATCTTCAGACCTGGCCGCATCCCCAGTGGCTGAGGAAGATGGCATAGAGGTGGCATGGTGCTGGGTGTCATACACCCATACGTGATGATTAGGGGCTGCTGATCAGCACTGTGGGCTCTGATGGAGGGTGAATCTGCTGGTGGTCATGAGGAGCTTCTAGGTCAAGCAGCCATTTGCTGGCCAGTTGTCTATACTCTTGTATAGGTATTATATGAAGCATATGTGAAGAGATCCCGCATTGTGCAATAACAACTTATAAGGCCCCATTCACACGGGTGCCTCCGCTAAGTGGAATCTGCTTGCTCAGCGGGGGGATCTCTCCGCTGATACCCGCTGAGTTGGAAGACAGGTCAGAGTCTGCTCTGCTATGCTATAGGGACACAGTCTTGCTCTCCTCTATGGGGCAATCAGATGTTTTTGGCGGACAGGATCGGATCAAATGGCAGTGAGTTTCAGAGCCGACATCCACCGCTCCATAAAAGAGACTGGCGGGTCCGTTCTGGTCCACCTAAAATACTGACAGGTGGACCTGATTGGATGATCTGTGTGAAAGAGGCCTAATTATGTAATCATTGTGATGATGTTTGGAGAAACTTGTGGATTCTGTGGATTGCTAGTCATGTTGCATGATTCTTATTATACTCATTGGTTAAAATTTGCCCAGGAAGGAATTGTTTTATGCTAGTTTGCTATCTAGCCAGGGACGGCCCGACCACGGGACCCAATGAGACCATTGTCCCAGGTGCCACTTTTTAAGAGGGGCTGCAGCCATGGGCTGGCTGGTGAGTAAGTGGGCGGGTGGCTCAGAGGATGAGTGACTGAGTGGTCGGCTCAGTGGGTGAGTGAGTGAGCGGCTCGGCAGGAATGCGGGCGTGCCAGTCAATGGATGAGCCGGTGAACAGGACAGTCAGCAGGTGAGTGGGCAGGCAGGCCAATCAGCGGGCCTGTGGTCGGGGGAGCAGAGAGATTACATCATCTCTCACTGCCAGCCCTGCATCACTGCAGTTTCACCCTCACTGTGCAGCCGCGGGCAGCAGAGAGATCACATCATCTCTTTGCTGCCTGATTTCACTCTGGGATAATCCGCAACATCTGGCAGGTGATGTGGCAAGTGACAATTCGCAATTTGTGGCAAGTGAAAATTTGCAACGTGTGGCAGGTGATGTGGCAAGTGACAATCCGCAACGTGTGGCAGGTGATGTGGCAAGTGACGATCCGCAACAAGCGGCAAGTGACAATACGCAACGTGTGGCAAATAACGTGGCAATTGACAATCTGCAACTTGTGGCAAGTAACAATCTGCAACATGTGGCAGGTGACGTAGCAAGTGACAATCCTCAATGTGTAGCAAGTGACAATCCGCAATCTGTGGCAAGGGGTAATCCACAACATGTGGCAAGTGACAATCCACAATGCATGGCAAGTGACAATCCGCAATCTGTGGCAGGTGCCGTGACAATCCGTAATGTGTGGAAGGTGACCTGGCAAATTACAATCCGCAATGTGTGGCAAGTGACAATCTGCAACATGTGGCAGGTGATGTAGCAAGTGACAATCCACAACGTGTGGCAGGTGACGTGGCAAGTGACAATCCACAACATGTGGCAGGTAATGCGGCAAGTGACAATCCGCAACATGTGGCAAGTGACGTGGCAAGGGACAATCTGCAACTTCTGACAGGTAACGTGGAAATGATAATCCTCAACATGTGGCAAGTGACAATCTGGAACATGTGACAGGTGACGTGGCAAGTGACAATCCACATCTGAAGGCAGGTGACGTGACAAGTGTCAATCCGCAACTGAAGGCAGGTAAAGGTTTACTAGTAATGGCGTAGATCTACAAATTTTAGAGAGACTGCGACATTGTAGCAGACAGTTCGGACACTTTTGACACATTGAACTGTGCTAAAAAAATTGCACTGATTACTGTGTAAATGTCACTGACAAGGAAGAGGTGATCAAGGGGTGATCAAGGGGTTAAATGTGTTCCCTGGGAGGTGTTTCTAACTGTAGGGGGATGGGTCTGACTGGAGGAGGAGAGAGATCACTGTTCCTAATCACTAGGTTCAGCAGATCTTTCTCTCCTCCCCTGTCAGAATGGGGATCTGTCTGTTTACACTGACAGATTCTCGTTCTGGTTCTCTGTGGAGCGATCGACATTTATAGAGCCATAAAAGGTCCTCTTTATACTCCAACATACATGTATAGATCCATGACAGGTCCTCTTTATACTCCTATATACATGTATAGAGCCTTAACACGCCCTCTTTATACGCCTATATACTGTACATCTATAGAGCCATGACAGGTCCTCTTTATACTCGTATGTATATGTATTGAACGATGGCAGGTCCTCTTTATAATGATATACATGTATGGAGCCATGGCAGGTCCTCTTTATACTCCTACAAACATGTATAAGTGATGGCAGGTCCTCTTTATACTCCTATACATGTATAGAGCCATGACATGTCCTCTTTATACTCCTATACATGTAAACAACCATGACTGTCCTCTTTATACTCCTTTATACATGTATAGAGCCATGACAGGTCCTCTTTATACTCCTGTACATGTAAGCAACCATGACAGATCCTCTTTAAACTCCTTTAGACCACCATAACCGGTCTTCTTTAGTTATCATGATATAAAATAATGGATGTGGGAGCCTTTTGGTGGGCGTGACTTTTTTTTTTTTGGGGGGGGGGCAGCATTTCATTATTGGTTCCAGGCAAAACACAATGTCTTGGGCCGGCCCTGTATCTAGCTATGTAGTCTATCTAGTTTTTATAGATTGAGAAGGGATCTTTTTGTATATACTGTACATCTGCTAATGCCTATGCTGAGAGTATGGTCCAGTGATAATTGCTAATGAGGAGGAAGGCTATTTAAAGGCAGTGTGCTGGTCAAAAAGTGTGCTGGTCAGTTAACTCTCTAAGGCAGAGAGTTAGCCGCCACGTAAAGACTACATTCTGCTTAATGGAATCTATGGTTGATGATCTCCTGTTCATAGAGTGGGACTAACCTTAGATGGATTTTTTTCAATAACATGATTTGAAAAATACTGAATTATGCTGTGATTATAAGATATTATCATTGAATAATATGTTAATTATTTAATTATAATAATGTTTTATTGAAGCTATTACACAATGCCGATGGTGTTCTGCAAAGAGCTGCAAAGCTATGGATATCTGTGATTACTACAAAGAGAAGTTTGGAATTAACTTTTTAATAGAAGTTACTCTACAGGAGGATTATGTCCTTCCATCACTCAAGTGCTGACAGTTTGCATTTCTTTTTATATACTGTAGTAGAAATTAGTTACTTTGCCTGTGATTGATTCATGAACTGTTGCACAAGTTTTGTTTGAAGTTCTACGATCTCAAAATTACGTTTGAACCTTATAGGGGGTTATTCTTGTTATTAAATTCTGCCCATATACAGGAATTATAAGCAAGCTATTGTGAAACAAAATACATGAGAAGTTGGACATTAGAACATTTGCTATCGTTAGAGGGCCCTTTCAAGAAACTTGGAAGGCTTCATTAGAAATACAAAACCCCTTAAATGAAATGCTCATGGGATGTCCAAAAACTGTATGTGGTGTTATATAAGAGTAGGCTTAGAGACAGCCTACTCTGGCAGCACAAATTTGGCTGTGAAGCAGTAGCAACCCAATCAAATTAATTTCAACCTAAAAATTATTTTTCCAGGTATTAGCAATGGTACATGTTTCCTCATTAGGCAATGCTAAGCTTGCTTAGACTGATGGAAGCAGCAGGTGCAACACATCTACACACCATAGGTAGGTATTGAAAAAAAAAAAAAAAAAAAAGCTAATGGCGTTATAGCTTGGGAAAATTGACCAGTGAATAGTTAGGTGATTGTTTGCTCCTTTTTGTCACATCAATGCTTTGCATTGTCCTAAAAAGGTTAAACATTTTCCTCAAGGTGGTATCATTGATTATTTTGTTTTTGTTACTTATTGGCAATGTTTTCTCCAGTCTTTCTACTTTCAACAATATTACACTTGATTTACAGTAACATTGCAACTTCCCATGTTAAATTGGAGTAAGACCAAGACAATATGTGTTGCAGTATGGTGAAGCTCAACTTCCCATTAAGAGTGTGAATTCAAACATTCTGGCAGCCAGAAGAATGTAGCAAAGAAAACATTTTTTTATTCATTAGATTTAAATATGAATTGCATATAATCTTTGACTTATAATTATGAAATAACCATAGTTTACCATGTTTGGTAATGTGGTATGTAAACACTAAAGGTAAAAATGGGCAGCCTTTCAAAAATTAAATTGCCCTTTGGTATTCTCAGAATAATTTTGTCTGAATACCGAAAGTTTTTTCTTGCTTTTTAAAGTGGTTGTAAACCCTTTACAACCACTTTAAACTACAGGCAAGCCTATAATTGGGCTTGCCTGTAGCTGAACTGGATATTTCCTAAACCTGCATGGTTTAGGAGATATCCCTGTATTTGCATGTGCCAACGTCATGCATGTGCCGATAGTATGCTATGCATATTAGCTCATTATGCCTTTATCTTGTAGGGTGTGTTTTTCGTTTTATTTTTATTTTTTTTGCAGGAGGGTTTTCTTCCTCTTTAATATGACAGTTCTTCTGCAGTCAGTTGTTTTTAAGTGTTAGGTGGTGACTGTCCCTAGAAACCAGTGAGATCACCTAGCCCTATTCACCTGCTTGCATGGAATTCCTGGCCACATGAACATGATGACTTTGAACAAGTATGATCATGTCCATATTTGGTCCCCAACATCACTTGGGAGACTCTTTATACTCCCTTTGCTTATACTCCGCCGTTGTTCACTGGAGCTGTCTTTCTCTGGCAAGCAGTCATTGGGAGAAGAAAGTGGGCATGTTTTTTTTTTTTTTTTTGTTTCGGTGGGACAGCGGACATTGTATACCATGATTGATGTGAATCTGTATAAGTGGATGGGGTGATTGACAATGGATTTATGCTTGTGTTTTATTTACTTTTTTTGTGAATTAGAAGAAGTACTATGTATTCGCTCACATGGGGGGGGGGGGGGGTATATGGGTTCCTTTAACTTTTAAAGAAGGCTTCTAGATTCTGATCTAGAAGCCCCCCCCCACTCTCAGACCCCCAGAGCCCATAACCACTGGGCCAGGGTTGTGGGGAAGAGGCCATTTTGCTCATCAACATAGGGACTAAGTGCTTGCCAGGGTAGACCCCCATGTTAGGGGGTTGTGGACTGGTTTGGCCCAAGAAGGGGGGTGTGCATGCTCTCTCCCCTTTCCTGGACAATCAGGCTCAGCTAATTATTTTTTTTAGGGGGGACCACACTTTTTTTCTTGATTTTTGCATGGGGTTGTGAAGGCCCAATACTTTTTATTCATAGGTGGAATTCCCCTTGACATCAATACAAGACCCTCATCAAGGATAATGATCTTTAAAAATAATGATCTTTTAGGAGGGGGCATTTCATTTTTGTTGGGGGGTTCTCCATTACCATATATTCCAGACCCTCATCTAGGATGGGAGTCGGTATAGGAAAAGAAAATCCCTGGCTGTTTGTTTACAGACAGCAGCAAAGCTGTTGAATCTGTCATTTGGCAAAGGAATTTTTAAAAATAGAGACTTTTAGGCTTGACACATCTGATATCTATTTAAACATTACTAGCTCATCTTTTATTTTGTACAACTTGGGGATTATATTATACTGTATATTATATTGAAAGAAAGAAAGAAAGAAAGAAAGAAAGAAAGAAAGAAAGAAAGAAAGAAAGAAAGAAAGAAAGAAAGATATTGTAGCTTCTAAAAGTTCCTTTGAACTACACAAAAGCATTATTTCTACAGTTTCTTTTTGTTTGAATTTCATAGTTCTGTGTAGCGAGCTATTGGTTCGCTTATAGAATTCACTGAGTCAGTACAATGTAAAAAGCTTTTGCTGAACTCAGTGTTAAAATCTAATGTTAACAGTTATTACAGCAATCAAAAAAAAAAGCAATGCATATATTTTAATGCATAAGTGACTATACAATAAAAGAAATTATTACCACGTTACTATGCACTGCCATCAGGCTCATTAACAATCAGACTTGGGTGGAAACAACTGACCTCAGGATGACCACTGGGTATTTCTGCAGCTCTATAGCAATGACTTTACAAATATAAATAATTCAAAGTGATCTTTACCACCAAGAAGGTTACAGTGCTGTTTCATAAAGAAGAAAATGATTGACAGAGCGATCTTTTGAGACAGTAAATGTGATGCTGACATTCTAAAGATAACAGCTGTATACGCAAGCAAACTAACACACACATATACAATGTGTGAATATATATATATATATATATATATATATATATATATATATATATATATATATATATAGCAATTATTATTTAAGGAGTAACTGTTCTTTGGGTTTTTGCTGTGGAAATTTGCATTCACTGCTTCCCTTTTTCTTGATATGAACTGCGAGAAATCTCCCCAAAGGAGATACATTAAACAATAAAATGTTTAGAGAGAATTTACCCTTCACTGATATACTGCCAAAAAACGTATTTACTGGTGCCTGCATGTATTTGAAGAGAGTTAACTTGACTTTCTGTCTGGTCCTGTTGACCCTGCCATTCTGTTTCTTTTTGTGAGAAAATAACGGGTGTTTGAAAGCAAAATCTCAAGTCAACTACTGATGCACCAAATACACCTGGGTACATTCCCAGCAGGGTTCAGAGAACATGATTAAAGTTTGGGTGCAGCATCCAAACTCCACTGAAGTCAATAGGAATATTAAAAATCAGTTCAGGAAGTAGATTTAGTAATGCTTTAAATTAAACTATAACAATGCAATACTCCATTAAATGACATGTCTGGGGGATGCTCTGATGCCTGTAAAGTGGCACATCTGTGCAATCATACAACCTACTACAGCAACACTTACAAAAAAAGTTTGTTTAAATTGCTGGCAATGACAGCTCCTGGTTCATTTGCTCTGTTTGTGTATAAAGTGGTAGGGGGATAACAGTGACATCATTGACCAAATATAGTCATGACCAAAGAGGCCAGGGGACAACAGTGACATCATTGACCAAATATGATCAATGGCATCACCCAGGTGGCCATGCCCATTTATTTATATCAGTCATCATCTGCTGGAGTTGTCAAAATTGGGTGAGCAGTCATCGGGGTAAGATTGCATCAGCGGATGATGGATTTTTTTTATTGCAGTGGGTTAGTGGGTGTCAAGCATCATGGCTGACATTCATTTATATTGCTAAACAACTTAGTTGATGATGAATGTGTATCATGGGACATTATTATAATTGATTTTTTTGTTAAAAACGGTGTGTGCTTGTTTACCGTTTGCATTTTTTTTTACTATGTGCCTGGTATTCATTCACATGGGGAGAGCAGTATCTGAAAGCCTCCTTATTGTTAAAGGATGCTTACAGATTTTGATAAGCCCTCTGCCCACAGAGCCCTACAACCATGGGGCCAGGAGTGTGGGAAGGAGCCATTGTGCTTATCAACATGGTGACAAGGGCCATCTTGAGATCTGATAGATCATGTGGAAGTGTTTGGATAATGTCTAGTCAGACAAATAGGTCAGACAAGTAGGAGGCCAGCTGCTTTGTGAAAATAGGGCAAGTTAGGAAACACACGGGTTCTCCATAACCCCAGTTGAGACTGCTCAAATGACTGTGGGTACAAGCTTAAAAATGTAGTGTTCTGTATGTAGGTAGGCGAAGTATCCAGTAGATGCCAATGTGCTTCTGTACTGATGGAAAAAAAATCTCTTAATGCATTTGTAAAGTTGCAGCTGTCTGATTGGATGCTACAACTTCAGATGACCACTGGATTATTATTATTATTATTATTATTATTCAGGATTTATATAGCGCCAGCAATTTACGCAAAAAAGGGAGACAATACAGGTACAATACAATTAAATACAAGAGGATTAAGAGGGCCTTGCTCAGAAGAGCTTACAATCTAAAAGGGTGGGGCAGGTGGTACAGAAGGTTATAACTGTCGGGAATGAGTTGATGGAAGTGGTAGGAGATTAGTTTGAGACGTGATAGGCTTCCCTGAATAGATGAGTTTTCAGGGATTGCCTGAAGGTAGCAAGAGTAGGGGATAGCCGGACTGGAGGAGTTCCAGAGGATTGGAGAGGCTCTGGAGAAATCCTGGAGACGAGTGTGGGAGAAGGAGACGAGAGAGCTTGAGAGTAGGAGATCTTGAGAAGAACGGAGGGGACGGTTTGGGTGATATTTGGAGACAAGATTGGTGATGTAGCTCGGGCTTTGTATGTGGTGGTTAGTATTTTGAATTTAATTCGCTGGGTGATTGGGAGCCAGTGTAGGGATTGGAGGAGAGGGTTGGCAGACACTGAGCGGTTGGTAAGGTGGATAAGTCTGGCAGCAGCATTCATGATAGACTGAAGAGGAGATAGCCTATGGAGAGGCAGGCCAATGAGAAGGGAATTGCAATAGTCAAGGCGAGAGATAACAAGGGAGTGAATGAGGAGCTTGGTAGTTTGATTTGTTAAAAAGGGGCGAATTTTAGAGATGTTACGGAGGTGAAGTCTACAAACTTTTGACAACGATTGGACTTGGGGCTGAAATGACAAGTCAGAGTCTTGGGTTACACCTAGTACCCTGGCGTGAGGGGAGGGCCTGATGGTTGCATTGTTGATTTTGATGGAAAAGTCACGGAGGGGGGCATGTGCAGGGGGGATTATTAATAGCTCAGTTTTAGAGAGGTTTAGTTTAAGGAAATGGTGTGACATCCATGCTGATGTGTCAGTTAGTAGGTTAGTAATGCAAGAGGAGACTGAAGGAGTGAGGTGAGGAGTAGACAGATAGATTTGGGTGTCATCGGCGTATAAGTGGTATTGGAAACCATGGGCGGTTATCAAGTGACCAAGGGAGGAGGTATAAATAGAGAAGAGAAGGGGTCCAAGAACAGAGCCTTGGGGGACCCCCACAGAAAGAGGCAATGGAGAGGAGGATACAGAGTTGTAGGTGACACTGAAGGAGCGGAGATAAAGTGGAACTCTTTAAATTTGGATGCTGGCACTATTTAGGTTGTGCCTGAAATGAGCGGTTAGGTGACGGACAGAGACCCAATTTGTTAGGGGGAATAAAAGTGCAGGGAGAGGTTACTGATTAAGTGGGGACAGTGCAGGGATACCTCTGGTCTCCCTGCAGGCATTTTGATGTCTGGTCAGCATTTAGAAATCTCGTTAGCAGAATAGAGTGCCGCCACCTTATCTCACAGTTCACCACCCCTACAGCAAATCCCGTCCTCTGTAATATTTCAATATTACTGTATTGCAATATTGTGGAATTGAAATAATGCCACTGAACTGAGCCACTGTTGAGTAATCTGCTGCTTCTATACTGTGTCACTGTGAGTAATCTGCTGCTGCAATACTATGCCATACTGAGTATACTATCACTGCGGCTTTGTGTCAATAATGTCTGTTCTCTTCCAACCGTATGAACACCCACAGTGTGTTACTTGGACACTAGTGCCTGAAGCAACTTATTGCATTTACTTCTGTTAATTATATTACAAAAACAAATATCACACCAGGTATCTATACAATTTCCTGGACTGTGTGTGTGACTTCTCCCAGTTTGGGTACCTGAGCCCCAAGCCTCACCTGCATGGAGCAATAAATTCTGGAGCTTGGATAGTGATGGAGAAGTGCTTTTTAAAGTTTAAGTAGGTGAGACAGGCATATACCCTTATCTTAGACTTGTTTTTTTTTTTTTTTTCCAATTTCTCCATCCATTTGTCTGTGGAAGTTTATTGTTTTCACCTGTGTACTTTACACAGTCAACTTTACATTCCCTAAATCATTTGAGAATGCAACATGTAAAGAGAATGTTCTAAAGTAAATGTGAATTCAGTTAAGGTAGAGCAGATATTTGATTTCAATTACTATAACCTCTCTGACAAATCCTCTTAATCAGTAAAGTGACAAAAGTCCGGAAATGAGAGATTAGAAAGTATCAAGATAATCTGATGCTGTAACAGCAAGTACTCTCCTGTATCAACACTGCTCATATACAGTCTGACCTAATCTTTTTTTAGTTCAAGCAAACTAAAAAATCTGTTTAGTCTGAACAACGTTTTATGCAAACAATGAAAACCATACCTACCAAGCTCTAGATATGCAAATATGAGAGCTGTTACATAGGTAAAAAGATTAGCTTATCCTCTCATAAGAGTCATTTAAATCCCAATCTTTTGATATAATAAATATTGTGATAACTAAAAACGATTCTAATCATAAAAAAAGAATTATGAATCATTTACTGGCAATCTGTGCCCAGTGCATTCATTTTAATTAATTCAAAAGAAAAGCATACATCTGTGATAACTATTTTCTGCCTGATTACAACCAGTACCAGTGACTATTTACAGATAGTTCCAGTGCCCGATTTCAGCCAGTACCAGTATATGGTTACATTTGGCACAAGTGACTGATTAGAACCAGAGCCAGTGCCTGATTACTATTAGTTCCCATTACCTGATTACACCTGGTGGCAATGGTTGGTGATGTCACAAGGAGGCGGTGCCACCTGGTGATGTTGCCAAGTGGCCTCCACCCTTACCTAGATAATAACTGTCAAACAGCAAGCCAGCTATTCGACGGATTGCCTTCACAGCAGGAGGAACATTTTTTTTTCTTTTTCAGGTCGGAGGTGCAGCGGGCATCATGATTGATGGATCTACATCAGGGGCAGCATTTTTTTATTTTTAATAAAGAAATTGTCAAAAACCTGTCTAGTGTTTTTATAAATGTTGACACTTTTTTGGTGAATGGGACTCATTCACATGGGAGGTGAGATCTGGGGGTCCCCTTGTTAAACAACCACAGCCCAGGGTTGTAGGGAGAAAACCCTTGGTTTAGGGTGAGGGGTAGACTACCCTTTGGACGTGATCTTAATTACATTCTGGTGGCATCAATGGAATAATCTCTAAGTACTACGGAAGGGCTGGACACCCCCCGGTTCGGTTCGCGCCAGAAAATCGGAGCCGAATAACAAACCCCACTGAAGTCCACTGAAGTCTATCGGACCTGAACTGAAAAATAAAAACTGCCCATTTTGCGGGCTTAGATGCAAGTTATTGGGCACACAAAGGGTATGGGGGCCTGGGTACTGCTCAGTATTCCTTTAAATATAGTGCCTGGAGAGTCCCCTTAATCTGCCTGTAAAGTGGCACATATGTATAGAACCTGCTGCAGCAAAAATGACATTTATAAAAGGCAAAAAAATTAAATTGTCCCTGCAAGATTTCTTTATTTTATAAACTATAGCTTGGGGAGACAGTCTGTATGATGAGGCCACCATTTTGTGCACTTGGAACAAGATCAGAGATTTTTTTGGATAAATTCTGATGTCTGTTTTGCAGACTTTGGATAGAAATGTGGAAAAACCAGACTTTGAGTATTGGCGGAACCTTCACACTGTAACGCTATAGAGGTACTTTTGATGAAAGCAAGAATTGGCCTTTCTGTCAAAAATTTAAATGCTATTCCCCAGTCAAACTGTGGTGGAAAAATTGGGCTTTGGGTGTTGCGGTACTCTTGATTAAAGCAAGAATTAACCTTGCTGTAAAATTTTAATGATATGCACCTGTCAAGCAGGTATGGAGAAGTTGGTCATTGGGTGTTAATTGTGCCCATGAAACCTATACCAAAAAAAATCTTCCTTTCTTAAAGTCAACACCCACAAAGCTAGGAAGTGTAGAGATTCCAAATCCAGAAAATACTTAATCATTGAAATCAGTATTGGGGACTTAATAACTGTTACTAATCCATGACTGATTAATTTTGATGTGTCAGCCAGTCAATAGCTAGTTCAGAAAGTACACTGGATGTAGTGCAGCATCAGCTCAATTGCATACTGGGCAAGTTCTGGCCAGTGGTCTAATCTCATGAACCAGTAACCCAGTGGATCATCAACTGAAAAGCTCTCAATGTCTGTTTTTTCCCCTAGATAATCTCCCACCATATGATGTAGACACTGCCGATGGAATGTGGAAGCTGACAGCCCTGGGTGCCAAGGACTAAAAAAAAATTGAAATGCATTCTCTTCTCTTGACCAACAGGAGCCCCAAAACTAACCTTTCCATGAGACTGTAACCTAGCAGAGTCTGGAAAGGCATTACTTAAACTCTTCCTTAAGGTGTCCTGAAGATATTTCATCCTCTGCTCCCTCTGTGAGGACAGTTTGAATTCCGAGACTTTCCTCTTGTAACGGTGGTCAAGGAGGGATGCTAACCAATAGTGATCCTTCTGCTTGATGGCAAAAATTCTTGGGTCCTTTTGCAGGCTTAGTCTGAGGGAGCCCAAAGGGTGGACAGGAGGTTAGTGGCATTATTGCACACCATCATTCCTGCCTCCTGTTGGCATTAGTGTGATCCACCTCTGGGCCTGCCCATGCAGAGCTGAAATAATCTCTGCCCTGGTGTGGATCCTGTCCCCTAGACAGACCAGCTGAAGCGCTGCATGGCATCTTTTAGCCTGACTCTTTAAATAGCTTCTTGAATGCTTTAGGGGTTATGGGGATTCATAGGACAATTCAGCAGAGGAGGTCATGAAGAAAGAGGAGGGGGTGGAGCTGATAAATCTAGCATCATCACCACCAGCTGTATGGATACTTGGTGGCAAAATAAGCTGCAGCACTGAGCCATGTCCTGCATCCTTCTGATTTGCAAGCAGAGTTACCCAGTGTGCTGTGAATGCAATTTAGCATCCCTAACCATGCTTGCTGGACCATGTGTCAGCAGTAATGTGGACCCTGCAGCTGACTGCCTTGCCCAATGATGCCGCAACATTGCCTTCCATGTGTAAGCAGAGAGCTGGAATATCCTTATCAGGGATGAGCTTTATGTTTGGATCGAACTCATGTTCGACTCGAACTTTGGCTGTTCGCCGAACAGCGAATAATTTTGGGTGTTCGCGGCAAATTCGAAAGCCGCGGAACACCCTTTAAAAGTCTATGATAGAAATCAAGAGTGTTCATTTTAAAGGCTTATATGCATGGAATTGTCATAAAAAGTGTTTGGGGACCTGGGTCCTGCCCCGGGGGACATGTATCAATGCAAAAATAAGTTTTAAAAACAGCAGTTTTTTCGGGAGAAGTTTTTTAATAATGCTTAAAGTGAAACAATAAAAGTGTAATATTCCTTTAAATTTACCTGGGGGGTGTCTGTAGTATGTCTGTAAAGGGGCGCATGTTTCCCGTGTTTAGAACAGTCTGACAGCAAAATGACATTTCTAAAGGAAAAAAAAGTCATTTAAATTTACTCGATTCGCAATACACATAAAAGTTCATTGATAAAAAAACAGCATGGAGATTTCCCCACAGGGGAATCCGAACCAAAATGTAAAAAAAAAATGCGTGGGATCCCCCCAAAAATTCATACCAGACTCTTCAGGTCTGGTATGGATATTAAGGGGAATCCTGCTCTAAATATTTTTTCTAAAATGGCATGGGGGTCCCCCTTAAAATCCATTCCAGACCTGAAGGGGAGCACACAACCTGGCAGGCTGCAGGAAAAGAAGAGGAGGACGACAGTGTGCCCCCCCCTCCAGAACCATAGCAGGCCACATGCCCTCAGCATTGGGAAGGTGCTTTGCGGTAGCAGCTCAAAGCACCTTGTCCCCATGTTGATGGGGAGAAGGGTCTCATCCCCACAACCATTGCCCGGTGGTTGCGGGGGTCTGTGGGTGGGGGCTTATCGGAATCTGGAAGCCCCCTTTAACAAGGGGATCCCCAGATCCCACCCCCTGTGTGAATTGGTAATGGGGTACAAATGTACCCCTACCATTTCAAACAAAAAGTGACAAAAAAGTTAAAAAAGACAAAAGACAGTTTTTGACAAGTCCTTTATTAAATTATTCTTCTTTGCGCTTCTTCTTTCATCTTCTTTCTTCTGATCTTCCTTCGGTGTTGATCTTCTTCTCCATCTTCTTCTTCATCTTCCTCCGGTCTTTTCGTTCTGCATCTTGCTCAGGCTTCTTCTCCACGCCATCTGCACAATCCGCCTCTGTGGGAGACTTAAGCAGTGTGATGCTCCGTTTCTTCTGACACTTCTTAAATATTGCTGCACGTGATGTCAGAGGGTGCAGAGTCATGGTTTGTTAGTTAGTGATTTGCAGACTGTACCTCAGTCACTACATTGATAAAGGACTGCTGCAGAATAGGGCAGCAGTCAGCAGCAGTGCACCACAACCCTATATATTGTACACCTATACCAGTCCTTACAATGACCTTTGTGGATCTAGTAGCTAGTGATTTGCAGACTGTACCTCAGTCCCTACACTGATAAAGGACTTCTGCAGAATAGGGCAGTAATCTGCAGCACAGCCCTGCACCAGCACCCTATATATTGTACACCTATACCAGTCCTTACAGGGACCTTTGTGGACCTAGTTGCTAGTGATTTGCAGACTGTACCTCAGTCCCTACACTGATAAAGGACTTCTGCAGAATAGGGCAGCAGTCAAGTATAATATTCTTTCTGTATTTCAAAGAAAGTATATTATACGTGTACAACCCTATATACTGTACATCTATACCAGTCCTTAAAAAGGACCTTTGTGGACCTAATAGTAATAGCTAGTGATTAAACTGACTGTCCCTGCTGCACACAGTGTCCTGTCCCTCCCTTCACTGACAAAAGACAGGCTGCTGCAATCACCAGCACGGCAGTGCACTGAACCCTATATAGTGTACACCTATACCAGTCCTTAAAAGGACCTTTGTAGACCTAATAGTAATAGCTATTGATTAAACTGACTTTCCCTGCTGCACACAGCGTCCTGTCCCTCCCTGCACTGACAAAAGACAGGATGCTGCAATCACCAGCACAGCAGTGCACTGAACCCTATATACTGTACACCTATACCAGTCCTTAAAAGGACCTTTGTGGACCTAATAGTAATAGCTAGTGATTAAACTGACTGTCCTTGCTGCACACAGCGTCCTATCCCTCCCTTCACTGACAAAAGACAGGCTGCTGCAATCACCAGCATGGCAGTGCACTGAACCCTATATAGTGTACACCTATACCAGTCCTTAAAAGGACCATTGTGGATCTAATAGTAATAGCTAGTGATTAAACTGACTGTCCCTGCTGCACACAACGTCCTGTCCCTCCCTGAACTGACAAAAGACAGGCTGCTGCAATCACCAGCACAGCAGTGCACTGAACCCTATATACTGTACTACACCTATACCATACCAGTCCTTAAAAGGACTTTTGTGGACCTAATAGCTAGTGATTTGTGTCACTACAGTCTCTTCCTGCTCCACATAGCAACCTCTCCCTATAACAGTGTTTCTCAAATCCAGTCCTCAGGCCCCCCCAACAGGTCATGTTTTCAGGTTTTCCATTATTTTTCACAGGTGATTTGATCAGTTTCACTGCCTTAGCAATTACCACAGCCGTTTCATCTGAGGGAAATCCTGAAAACATGACCTGTTGGGGGGGCCTGAGGACTGGATTTGAGAAACACTGCCCTATAATGACATAAGACAGAATGTAAAATGGCCGCCAGATCAGGTCTATTTATAAGGTAGGAGGAATGTCCAATTGTCCATGTGCTGAAATGTCTCAATTGGCTGTCCTGTACCCCATGATGGATGTGTCATCATGGATCAAAGTTCTTTCACACTGTAAACACATATGTCCGCCGGGCGAACAGCGGCAATAGTCCGATCAGGCGAATCGTGAACACGCAAAATTTTCTGCAAAATTTGCCGCGAAACGGCTGCCGGGCGAACAGTTCGGCCATCCCTAACCCCAAGTATCCAACGGAGTGCCTGTGTTTGACACCCTAAAAAGTTTGTTCTTGTGTCCCACACTAGTGCACCTGAGTCGAGATGTGTAAACAGCTGCTGAGTGTCCTCTACATACATTACACTGAATCTAGTTTGCTATTCCTCCTAGGTTCAAACACATCTAGTCAACAATGTCCTAAACCTCTTTTATTAAATTCAAAATTAGCATGAACAAATATATTTAATTGGGTATCTGGGAAAACATTGTATTTATTTGAGAAATAAAAAATGTTTACTATGACCGATTACTGTGCGTATGAACATGAAAGAAGCCATTTTTAAATGTACAACACCATAAAGAAAAACATATGGCACACAATGCAATATTAATAATAATAGGAACACACGAAAAAATACTTACTTTTTGGAAGAACATTATTGATCTTTCTATACTGATCCTGCTCCCTTAATTTGAGATCCGACCAGCGTTTCCTCAATTGATCCTTGGATCGACGTACCCCAAAATTCCTGTACAGGCTCTTCACAACTTTAGTCATGATCTTGGCATTTCTCAGATTTGGGTTTTGGTACGGACCATAATTCCCGTTATAGTCGTTCCTCCTCAAGATGTCGACCATCTCCAACATCTCAGCAAAGGACATATTTGTGGCCTTAAATCTCCTCCAGGATTGGGACGTTCCTCCTCCTCGTTACTGGAATTATGTCTCCGCCATGTTCCCCTCCCACCGCGATGAAAGAGATGGGGCAGGAAATATTATAGAAATAACTTTAGGGGCGGGTAACGCGGGTGGAGTTTCACGCATGCACAGTGTATATAAAGCTTAACATGTGTGTGTCGTAACTACGTTCTGTGTGCAGAGGAAGGGAGAATGGAAGCGACGAACGTCATAACGAAGGTAATATTTTAACGTTGGTGACATGAGCGAACTATACTGAATCTACATTGATGCCTATATTGGCTTAAAAGATTATACTGAGATCAGCGTTTTTGTCTTTTGTTTGGTGTTGCAGAGAAAATGTATCCATTTAAAGACCAAGAATTCCTGGGCGAATTCCTGGACGAATTCCTGGACGAATTCCTGGACGAATTCCTGGACGAATTCCTGGATGAATATTGTGATATGCGCAATTTATGGGAGGTAAAAAACCCGCTATATCACATCAAAGCAGCTAGGAAGGCAACGCTGGAGAAGCTGCTTGAATTTGTAAAGACCCGGGCCCCCAATGCAGACATGTCTCTGGAAACGAAAATTGGTAGCTTGAGAAGCACCTATAGGAAGGAGTATCAGAAGGTCCAGCAGTCCCTGAGGTCAGGAGCAGCAGCAGATCAGGTGCATGTACCCAGTCTGTGGTACTACAACAGGATGCATTTTCTTGATGACCAGATTGAGGGCAGGGAATCGCTTTCAACTCTTCCAGCACCCTTTCCCTCCAGCCTTCCATCCAGCCTTCCCTCAACCCCAGCTGAGGCTTCTGTGGACCAACCTGGGCCTTCCATCCAGGAAGAGATTAAGGAGCCCAGTTGGAGCCAGGTATAGGATTTGTATACATATTTTTTATGTGAAAATTATTGTTGGTAACTAGATGTTATTATGTATAATAAATTAATGATTTAACAAAAAGTGTTTCACATATCAATAGATAATAATGGCCAAAAATGATTGCGCGAAGAATGAAAAATGCTGGGCTCAGAATGGTAGTCTTTTCTATTTAGTAACATTAAATTTGCAACAGTCATGAGCTGAAAATTGTATTTTATGAACAAAAAACGAAAACTTTGTCCCTTTTTCATACACAGGCCTCAGCCAGGACAAGGCTCTGGCAAGTGGCACACAGGAGGAGGCGGGGGAAGGTGTCAGCCAGGAGGTGGCAGGGCCAAGTAACACCCAATCCCAGGTGCCTCCCCTCCTCCTTCCATAAAAAAGGCCCAGGAAGGGGACTAAAACAGAGGAGGCAGCACTGGCCCATCATCAAGGAGGCTAATGATGCCCTAAAATCCCCCCTCGATGCTGTAGAGGCCTATGGCATCTACATAGCCTCCAATTTACAGCAAATGGAGGATGGCCAATGGTGCAAGTGTGAGAAAATCATTTTTGCAACCATCCACAAGGGGTTGAGTGGCAAAATAACTGATGACGACCACCTGTGTGCGCTCCCCCATCCTCCTCCTCCTGCCACAAGTTCACATCCAGAGCCACAGCCTCCAGGAAAGGCTGCAGGGAAGGCTTTAAGGAAGACAAGAAAGTGATTGCCTGCCTTCAGTCTGGTCTGACAAAACACGCAGCCTGTTGTAGTACTACAGCCTGGGTACATATATGTCATCTGCTGCTGTTCCTGCTCTCTGGGATTCCTGGACCAGATTGACCTCCTTTCTATATGGACTTCTCAAGCTACCAAGTTTTTGAGTCACAAAGTTGATGTGTGCCTTGGGGGCCAAAGGCTTCGCAAATTCAAGCACTTTCTCCAGAGTTGCCTTCATCTTTATTTTGTTATTATGATGGAAAATAAATTGTGATTTTTTTGAGGTTTTTTTTTCAGAAAATACTTGCTTATGTGTTTTTCTTCAAATAGCAAATATAACATTTTTTGGGTGAGTAGGCAGGTACAATACAATGTCAAAATTAACAAGGGACACCAACACCAAACAGGTTTACAAATACATATAATACAATAATGGTGTTGTGGAAACGTGACATAAAAAATAAAAAGGAGAGCAAGAGAAAATAATACAATAATCCAAAAATGTATATTAAAGAAAAAAAAGGACTTTAAAGCGGAGGTCCACCCTAAAGTGGACCTCCGCTCATCGGAACCCTCCCCCCCTCCGGCGCCACAATTGGCACCTTTCAGGGGGGAGGGGGGTGCAGATACCTGTACAGTACAGGTATTCTGCACCCACTTCCGGGATAGCTCTCTGCGGAAAGGGGCGTAGATTACGCCCCTTTCCGCAAGTGCCCGCCCCTTTCCGCAAGTGCCTCGCTGCCTGGTGGGAAACACACAGATCCCAGAGGCAGCGGGGACCATCCTTATTGCGCAGCGTGATTCGCGCATGCGCAGTAGGGAACCGGGAAATGAAGCCGAAAGGCTCCATTTCCTGATTCCCATACCCAAGATGGCGGCGGCAGCACCCGACAAGACGATCTAGAGATCGGCTTCGGGTGCCGACATCGCGGGCGCGCTGGACAGGTAAGTGTCACTATTTTAAAAGTCAGCAGCTGCAGTATTTGTAGCTGCTGGCTTTAAAAAAAAAAAAAACGCGGAGTCCCGGCGGACTCCCGCTTTAATGAAAACCATATATATTATGTAGCTCTGGCTTAAATTCAAATAAAGATTATTCAGGAGATACCTAGAAATAATAAAGAAATAAGTTTGTGATAACTCTGTGTGAATATGAGCAGCAAAACAACTTCATTCTTCTAGCATTATAAAGAAGAGAATGTGTGGCATTGAATAATTTAAAAATTTGCAGTGTGAAGAATCTGCTATCTCCATTATGAACGCTAGTTTTACCAGACCGAGCGGTTCCGTCTCATACTAGATTCTGAGCATGCGTGATTTTTGACGTGTCGGAATTTCCGATTGAAAGTTTTTCCGTCTGGAAAATTGAACACGCTACCAGTTTTTGGCTGGCGGGAAATCTGACAGTTAAATTCCGATGCAGCATACACATTTTCCAAAAGAAAAGCTCTCATCTGTCTTTTTCTGGCTGGATTTCCGACCGTGTGTACGCGGCATTAGATGTTATGGTTAACGGCACTGCAGGAGGAGCTTTCGATGGATTGCATACAGAGGAAGTGTGGTTACTGGTGGCAGTGTACCGATCTACAGGAGGTAAGTCACTCAGTAGCAGCTGTGGTTGCTAAGAGAAACAGAGGAAGAGATTTTGATTATAACAGAAGCTCTGACTTTATGTGACTCTAGCACTGGGGATGATCTCTGATCAAGCTTGTAGTAGAGGTTGAACTAAAGTCAGTTTGTCTTTCCCTTGCTCACATTGCTCAATTATTGAGTGCACAGAAGTAATACAATCCAGCAACATCTGTTGTGAATAGGCTGAATACTGCTGGAAAAAAGAACCTGCACAATGCTTCAGCAACCATCCCAAAAATCCAGCCTGGTACATAGTAAATGGGGCGGTGAAAACATTATGGCCCTGAGAGGTAAACTGAAATAGTTGCTCAGAACAGACCCAAATCAAAGGTTGTACTTTACTAAGTAAATATCTACCCTCAACAGGCATGTACAGCCAGAATGCTTCCAAGCAGTTCCTCCTCAGTGAGCTCCTGCCAAAGTGAATGACACAAATCTTTATCCTCTACTGCAAGTTGCGCATGGCAAATAACCTTGACTCTAAACATCTTGACAAATGAAAAGCAAAAATTCAAAGCAACTGGCTCCCAGTTCCCAAGTGTAGCCAATCTGGTCATTGGTGGATGTCACAATTATGTCAGGTATCAGCCGCTAAGGAGACCAGACACGTAGCTACACAAGGGAACTGAGACCAAACAAAGGATATATCATTAAAGTGATATTTATTTACAGTGAAACACATTAATACACATACACACAGCAACCAGTGAGAATATAAACCACTACAGCAAACACATTAACCCAACTACTGTCTTAATAATAAAAAAATAAACTCAAGACTAAATACAACTATATGCAGGGATACAAGGAAGGGAATCACAATTGGATACAACAGCAGGGAGCAAGACAGGAACAAGTTTAAGGGAGCAGACTGGACAGGACCAGAATTGTGACATGACGGGGAAGGGAGGAGAAGCCTTAAGTAGCCCCCGGCAGCTGAACTCTAATTTTTCTGATTACCCCAGCCTGCTGGTTCCTGGGAGACACCTGCTGGTGGACACTGGAACTGCAGCAAACAGCCCAGAACAGGATAGTGCCACCAGCAGGTGAACTTAATCCTAATACACTGCTGAAGAAAAGCATCCCCACAACATGTTGCTGCCACCACCATGTTTCACATGGCGTGTTCAGGGTGTTCTGTAATGTTAATTTTTCACCACACATAGCATTTTGCTTTTAGGCCAAAAAGTTTAATTTTGGTCTCATCTGACCAGAGCACCTTCTTCCACATGTTTGCTGTGTCCCCCACATGGCTTCTCGCAAACTGTAAATAGGACTTCTTATGGCTCTCTTTCAACGATGGCTTTCTTCTTGGCCCTCTTCTATAAAGGCCAGATTTGTGGGGTAATAGTTGTCCCCTGGACAGATTCTCCCACCTGGGCTGTAGATGTCTGCAGCTCCTCCAGAGTTACTATGGGATTCTTGGCTGATTCTCTGAATAATGCTTTCCTTGCCTGGCCAGTCAGGTTAGGAGGACGGCTATGTCTTGGTAGGTTTTCAGTTGTGCAATACTCTTTCCATTTTTGGATGATGGATTGAACAGAGCTCCGTGAGATGTTCAAAGCTTGAGATATTTTTTTATAACCTAACCCTGCTTTAAACTTCTCTACAACTTTATCCCTGACCTGTCTGGTGTGTTCCTTGGCCTTCATGATGCTGTTTATTGACTAAGGTTCTCTAACAAACCTCAGAAGGCTTCACAGAACAGCTGTAGTTCTACTGAAAGTTCAATTTCAGTCTCATCTGGCCAGAGTGCCTTCTTCCACATGTTTGCTATGCCCCCCACATGGCTTCTCGCAACTGCAAATGAGACTTCTTATGGCTTTCTTTCATCAGTGGCTTTCTTCTTGCCACTTTTCCATAAAGGCCTGATTTGTGGAATGCATGACTAATAGTTGTCCTGTGGACAGATTCTCTCACCTGAGCTGTGGAACTCTGCAGCTCCTCCAGAGTTACCATGGGCCTCTTGGTTGCTTCTCTGATGAATGCTCTCCTTGCCCGGCTTGTCAGTTTAGGTGGACAGCCATGTCTTGCTAGATTTGAAGTTGTGCAATACTCTTTCCATTTGATGATAGATTGAACAGTGATCTGTGAGGTTTTCAAATCTTAAATCAAAAAGATTTTATTTTGTTTTTTTAACCTAACCCTGCTTTAAACTTCTCCACAACTTTATTCCTAACCAGTCTGGTGTGTTCCTTGGCCTTTATGATACTGTTTATTCACAAGGTTCTCTAACAAACCTCTGAGAGCTTCACAGAACGGCTGTATTTATACTGAGATTAAATTACACACAGGTGGACTCTATTTACTAATTAGGTGACATCTGAAGGCAATTGGTTCCACTAGATTTTAGTTATGGGTATCAGAGCAAAAGGGGCTTAATACAAATACACGCCAGACTTTTCAGATAATTTTTGTAAAAAAATTTGAAAACCATTAATCATTTTCCTTCCACTTCACAATTATTTGCCACTTTGTGTTGGTCTATCACATAAAATTCCAATATAAAACATTTACGTTTTTGGCTTTAACATGACAAAATGTTGAAAATTGCAAGGGATATGAATACTTTTTCAAGGCACTGTATATTGTTACTATGTCCTTTAGAGATGTAGAGACTGCCAAAAGGTGGAGGGGAACAGACAAGTCTCTTCTGTAGCTGTACATTTTCTGCCAGAGAAGTAAGTATTAATTAATTTTTATTGCAGTGTGCCATACATATAAGAATCTGCTGGTGGTTGGAACCACAGGATGCTACAGGGGATGCAGGCACCCTCAAAATGGATTGAATGTTAATAAGTCTTTGGCTATGTACAGCAGAATGAAGTTGGGGGTTACTACCCACTAGACTGGTAGGTGTTACTAATCTTTTTCAAAAAGGTGTATTTTAAAAAAAATGTCAGCTGATGTTTTTTTAAGAAAAATACTTTTTTTGTTTTGTTTTTTGCAGGCATATTTTTAATTTGCATCTGAGCAGAGATTTTAAGCTGATCAAATACTGTACAATTTGATTGTACAATCTCCTTCAGATTCCCCGTCAGCTATGTAGCTATAGCATAGCAGCCAATCTGATTCAATAGTAATTAAAATTATTATTATTATTATTATTTGATTTTGTTTTTTCTTTATATAACATAGTTTTGTTTTAAAGCTAAAGGTGAATGTACCATTATCTATAAATAAACTTTATTAAAAAATATCTTAATTTTTTGATTGGTATATGAAGATTAAAAAAATAAAAATAAATGTCTGTGTCAATTAAGTGCAAAAATATAACAGACGTTGAAAATGTTTGTTACAAAGGATTCGAATTTGTCAAAACCAAGGTTTCAAAGTCTGAATGAGTAACAGACTTGTGGTTTATATGCTTTGTAAACTTATAAAAAGAAACTATGTGGTCTTTTAACTAGAACATCACAGACATGTTTATTTAATATCCCTAAGGTTAGCCAGGTCAGTTTATACTCGTTGTCTGCGATGGCACTATATGTAAACTTAACTTGCCACCCCAAATCTCAGACCTTAAAAGGTAAGAACAAAATCATAGTCTAAATACATTTAATATGTATATATATATTTTGGCATGTTTGAGTAAGTAATTGTGCATATGTTGATATTATATTGAATTACACATGCCATTCCAAATATAACCACTCATTGTCTTTGATGACACAAGAGCAGTGGGGATGAACAGAGGCAGGCAGTGTGTGGGTTTTGTGTTTCATTAACATAAATGGATTGGTCTCAATTTCCTTTGTTTTTATCAACTATAAATGTCTGCAAAGTTTCAGTAGATGTATGAGTAAAGGACTTAGTGAAGATGTAAACATAGATCCAGTAACAGTTATAAACTGAACATCTATTTCTGTGAATTAACTTTTTTCCTGTGAATGTACATTTTACTATTATTATTGTAGATATTGCATCTATATTACATTGTTTTGAGTGTATGTATGTGTGTTTATCTGTTTAATTTTTAGTTTTAGTTTTTTGCTGAAAGCTATTTTAAAATTTTTTGACAGATGCTTCCTTTCTTACAGGAACGGTTATGTTTCTGATATGAATAATTTTTTAGCCAGATTGACTGAAGACTTCTTTGTAATGCATAGATTAGGTATTAAAGTGGATCTAAAGGCAACAATACTTACCTTAGTTCCAACGGTCTGCATGTGCATGAGTGCAGTAATCCAGTCCATCAGGCAGTGTACCAGAATGTAAACTGAGCTCCAAAAGCATGTACATTCTACAGGGGATCAAAAAGGCAAGTAAGTGTAATTTATTGCAGAACTAGAGACATTTTTTTATCTTTAGTTCCACAAATGGATGATGAGGGAAACTTAGTTAATATTATGGAATCTGCTGTAGCTTCTGTTACAGGTAAATTCATCAAACCGTAAGGGAAACCTTTTCTTATCTTTAATTTTAATATTTCTTTATTGGTGTTTATCTTAGTGTTAATATAAACAAAAGAAATAAAAGAACATTTGGGATAACAGTTCCCTTATAGATCATATATAATAATGCAAGTACATTAAACCATTTGCGTTCAAACATCACATGAGACCTCTGCTGGGTCTATCTATTGTATCTGCATTCGTCCTTAATAAACCTTTTTTTTTTAAATCAAGTAATTTTTATTTTTTTTATTATTAAACATACATACAGATATGTCACATTAATCCATGAAGTATCAAAAAATAGGAAAACACATAAAACAAATAAACCTGGCACCTCTCGGACTAAAGTAACTTAGCGTATACTAAACAAAACATTATAGAGACAGAGATACATTTTACTCAACAAGTTGTTCACCTCTAATTTCAAACTTTAAACCATGGTAGCTTCCTCTATACAGGATCAATTTATATTTCTATTGCGCACTAATTTAGTCTCTTCTAACACCTCACTCCTCTACTTCTACTATTTGCCCCCATCTAACTCTTCTACTTCACTCCTCTCCACTAGGTAAACTATCATACAGTTGATTACTAGGATCTATCCAGCATGACCATATTTTACCAAACCTTTAGGGTGTACCTATATGTTTATGTTAATTTTTCTCTTTTGAGTGTGTAATTAAGTTTCTCAACCCATTGTTTATGGGTTGGAGGATCAGCAGATGACCATTTTTGTAAAATAACTTTACGTACTAAATACAGGGATCTTATCCACATAGCGTACTTGTCTACTGGCAACGTTCCATCAGGAATTATTCCCAGTAGTGCAAGTTTAGGCGTTCCTGTTATCTCAGTGAAGCACAATAAATTTAAGGTTACCAATATTTTTTCCCAGTAACAATAACGTTTTGGGCATCGCCAAAGCATGTGGATAAGAGAACCATTAAATAATGAGCACCGCAGGCTTAAAGCGGAGGTCCACCCTAAAGTGGACCTTCCGCTCATCGGAACCCTCCCCCCTCCGGCGCCACAATTGGCACCTTTCAGGGGGGAGGGGGGTGCAGATACCTGTACAGTACAGGTATCTGCACCCACTTCCGGGATAGCTCTCTGCGGAAAGGGGCGTAGATTACGCCCCTTTCCGCAAGTGCCCCGCTGCCTGCTGGGAAACACAGATCCCAGAGGCAGCGGGGACCGTCCTTATTGTGCAGCGCGACTCGCGCATGCGCAGTAGGGAACTGGGAAATGAAGCCGAAAGGCTCCATTTCCTGATTCCCATACCCAAGATGGCGGCGGCAGGACCCGAGAGATGATCTAGAGATCAGCTTCGGGTGCCGACATCGCGGGCGCGCTGGACAGGTAAGTGTCACTATTTTAAAAGTCAGCAGCTGCAGTATTTGTAGCTGCTGGCTTTTAAAAAAAAAAAAAAAACGCGGAGTCCCGGCGGACTCCCGCTTTAATAAACCTTAGTGTTAACATTCGGGTTTAGGGTGTGTAGGGAACGGCAGAAATGCAAAACTTTTAAAAAAGTAGTTGCGTTTCAACAACATAACGCAAACAAACACCAATGTGACTCAACAACACAGTCAATGTAAGTAAGTCAGGTTTCCTGTTAGGTAATAGAGTAAGATCAATTCCTAGAGAAAATCTTGTACCATTCTGACCAAATCTCCCATCGAGAGCTGGCCTCTTGGAGCTTGCCTTGTATGGAAGCAAGCAGCATCTCATATGTAGCGTGGTGTGGGTTGTCGTTATTACCTCTTGGATAAGAGAAGCTTCCTGGTTTTTCCAGTGGCGTACTAGCACTAATCTTGCACTTAGGAGGAAATGGATAGCTATGGATTTGACTTCATTGGCATTGATTCAATGTTTAATGACAGAATTACTAGACCTGGAAATAAGGATAATTTTATCTTTAGAATTTGAGTGAGCAGTCGAAACACTGCTATCCAGAAATTGGCTATGGCCGGACAAGATAGTATATGGTATAATGTGCTGACCTCCCTGCAATTCCTCCAGCATGTCGCAGGAGTATGTGGAGAGAATTTTGCAAATCTATAGGGCGTTAAGTAACATCGGAGTAAAATTTTTTGTGTCAGTTCCCATAGGTTCACGATTTTTTTGTCACTGCATATGTGATGCTGAGTGCCTTTTGCCATTGGTCAGGGGTATATCTAATATTCATCTCGTTTTCCCTTGCCAGTATGTTGGATGTTTTAATGACAACTAGGGATGAGCTTCGAGTTTGAGTCGAACTCATGTTCGACTCGAACATTGCCTGTTCGCCTGTTCAGCGAACAGTGAACAATTTGGGCTGTTCGCGGCAAATTAGAAAAGCCGGAACACCCTATACAAGTCTATGGGAGAAATCTAAAGTGCCAATTTAAAGGCTAATATGCAAGTTACTGTCCTAAAAAGTGTTTGGGGACCTGGGCCCTGCCCCAGGGGACATGGATCAATGCAAAAAAAAGTTTTAAAAACGGCCCTTTTTTCAGGAGCAGTGATTTTAATAATGATTAAAGTGAAACAATAAAAGTGTAATATTCCTTTAAATTTCGTACCTGGGGGGTGTCTATAGTATGCCTGTGAAGGGGCGCATGTTTCCCGTGCTTAGAACTGTCCCTGCACAAAGTGTCATTTCGCAAGGAAAAAAAGTCTTTTAAAATCACTTTCCATTGTCTGCTCCCGTAATACAGAGAACACTCAATGAGTGTTCTCTGTATTAGCCGACAATTCATTCATTGATAAAAAAAAAATAATAAAAAAAAAGCGTGGGGGTTCCCCTAAATTCAATTACCAGGCCCTTCAGGTCTGGTATGGATATTAAGGGGAACCCCACATCAAATTTAAAAAAAATTGACGTGGGGGTCCCCCTAAAAATCCATACCAGACCCTTTATCCGAGCATGCAACCTGGCAGGTCGTAGGAAAAGAGGGGGGACGAGAGAGCGCCCCCCCCTCCTGAACCCGTACCAGGCCACATGTCCTCAACATTGGGAGGATGCTTTGGGGGTCTGTGACCCCTCAAAGCACCATGTCCCCATGTTGATGTGGAGAAGGGCCTCATCCCCACAACCCTGGCCGGTGGTTGTGGGGGTCTGCGGGCAGGGGGCTTATCAGAATCTGGAAGCCCCCTTTAACAAGGGGACCCCCAGATCCCGGCCCCCCCTTTTGAAATGGTAAGGGGGTACATAAGTACCCCTACCATTTCACAAAGAAAGTGTAAAAATGGTTAAATAAGACAAACACACTTTTGAAAAATTCCTTTATTAAAAATAAAAAAAATAAAAAAAAGATTCCAGCGGTGGTAATCCACTCTTGCTATCCAGCGATGGCTGATCTGATCCAGCGACGGGTGATTTTCAGTCCAGCGCTGTCCATACATCCGTCTTCTGTCTCCACTGCGGAGACACTGCGGGGATCCCAGCGCTGACGTTTCTTATATTAGGAGGGCGGGGCCACCCGTCACCTGACCCCGCCCCCTCTGACGCTGATGATGGAAGCCATGGGGTTCCCCAGTGACGTATGGGTGACGCCGCCCCCCTCTGATGTAACGCATAAGAAACGTCAGCGCTGGGATCACCGCAGTGTCTCCACAGTGGAGACAGAAGACGGATGTATTGACAGCGCTGGACTGAAAATCATCCGTCGCTGGATCAGATCAGCCATCGCTGGACCCCGGAGAGATGATCATCCGTCGCTGGATAGCAAGAGTGGATTACCACCGCTGGAATCTTTTTTTTCTTTTTTTTTTTTTTATTAAAGGAATTTTTCAAAAGTGTGTTTGTCTTATTTAACCATTTTTACACTTTCTTTGTGAAATGGTAGGGGTACTTTTGTACCCCCTTACCATTTCAAACAGGGGGGGCTGGGATCTGGGGGTCCCCTTGTTAAAGGGGGCTTCCAGATTTTGATAAGTCCCCCACCCACAGACCCCCAAAACCACCGTCCAGGGTTGTGGGGATGAGGCCCTCCTCCACGTCAACATGGAGACATGGTGCTTTGAGGGGTCACAGACCAATGTTGAGGGCATGTGGCCTGGTATGGGTTCAGGAGGGGGGGGGGCGCTCTCTCGTCCCCCCCTCTTTTCCTACGGCCTGCCAGGTTGCGTTTTCGGATAAAGGGTCTGGTATGGATTTTTAGGGGGACCCCACGTCAATTTTTTTTTAATTTGATGCGGGGTTCCCCTTAATATCCATACGGGGAACCCCCACGCTTTTAATTTTTTATCAAGGAATGAATTGTCGGCTAATACAGAGAACACTCATTGAGTGTTCTCTGTATTACAGGAGCCGACAATGGAAAGTGATTTTAAAAGACTTTTTTTCCTTGCGAAATAACACTGTGTAGCGGGGACAGTTCTAAGCACGGGAAACATGCACCCATTCACAGGCATACTATAGACACCCCCCAGGTACGAAATTTAAAGGAGTATTACACTTTTATTGTTTCACTTTAATCATTATTAAAATCACTGCTCCTGAAAAAACTGACGTTTTTAAAACTTTTTTTTGCATTGATCCATGTCCCCTGGGGCAGGACCCAGGTCCCCAAACACTTTTTACGACAGTAACTTGCATATTAGCCTTTAAAATTAGCACTTTAGATTGTGAATGTTCGAGTCCCATAGACTTTAATAGGGTTCTAAAGTTCACACGAAGCTTAGGTCTGTTCGCAGGTTCTGGTGCGAACAGAACAGGGGGGTGTTCGGGTCATCCTTAATGACAACGTCCTTTTTGTTGAGCAGTTTGTAAAACAAAGATAACTTTAATCTTATATTGGGAATAGAGTAGAATTGGGTTATATATCATGGTAGTGATAAGACTTTTGGGATTGTTTGGGTTAGAGCGAATGAAGTGGTTTATTTGTAAATAAGTATAGTGTTCACAATTGGCTAAACCATACTCAATCTGTAGGAATCTAAAGGTTTTGGCTGCTGGCCCTATCATCAGGTCATCTACGTCTTTTATCCCTTTAGTCACCCATCTACTTACATTTAAGTTGGGTATGATAGTGGGTAGACCCCCAAAGCATTCTCCCAATGTTGAGGGCATGTGGCCTGGTACGGTTCAGGAGGGGGGGCGCTCTCTCGCCCCCCCTCTTTTCCTGAGGCCTGCCAGGTTGCGTGCTCGGATAAAGGGTCTGGTATGGATTTTTAGGGGGAACTCCGCGCCATTTTTTTTAAAATTTGGCGTGGAGTTTCCCTTAAAATCCATACAGGTCTGGTATGGATATTTAGGGGGAACTCCACGTCATTTTTTTTTTAACCACTTAACGACCAGCGTACACCGATGTACTTCCTATTTTTTAAGAGGGATATCTCGGTAACAGCAGGGATATGTCGGGTCCTCTTCCTAGCTGGGTATAGAGACGAGTGAGGCTAAGATGGCCCCCACTCGTCTCTATACCATAGGAGGGTGGAAGCAACGTCAAAACGTCACTTCCGCCCATACCTCTTAAAAGTATATTTTTTTAATGTCATTTTTTCAAATGACTTTTTTTTTTTGTATTTAAGTCCAAATATGAGATGTGAGGACTTTTTGACCCCAGATCTCATATTTAAGAGGACCTGTCATGTTTTTTTATATTACAAGGGATGTTTACATTCCTTTTAATAGGAATAAAAGTGATCCATTTTTTTAAACAGTGTAAAAATAAATAAAATAAATTAAAATAAATAAGAAAAAAAAAAAGGTTTTTAAAAACACCCCGTCATGACGAGCTCGCGCGCAGAAGCGAGCGCATACGCGAGTAGCGCCGCATATGAAAACGGTGGTCAAACCACACATGTGAGGTATTGCTGTGGTCGGTAGAGCGAGAGCAATAATTCTAGCCCTAGACTTCCTCTGTAACACAAAAAATGCAACCTTATAAAAAATTTGAAATGTCGCTTATGGAGATTTTTGAGGCTAAAAGTTTGACGCCATTCCACGAGCGGGCGCAATTTTGAAGCGTAACATGTTGGGTATTGATTTACTCTGCATAATATTATCTTTCACAATATAAAAAAAATTGGGCTAATTTTACTGTTGTCTTATTTTTTTATTCAAAAAAGGGATTTTTTCCCAAAAAAAGTGCGCTTGTAAGACCGCTGCGCAAATACGGTGTGAAAAAAAGTATTACAATGACCGCCAATTTATTTTCTAGGGTGTTAGAAAAAAAACAATATGAAATGTTTTGGGGTTCTAAGTACTTGTCTAGCAAAAAAACTGTTTTAAACATGTAAACACCGAGTCTGTAAAAGAGGCCTGGTCCTTAAGTGGTTAAATTTGATGCTTTTTTTTTTTTTATCAATGACTTTCAATAACTGTTCTCTGTACTACGGGAAGCCGACAATTCATTAAAGTCAGGAGTGATTTTAAATGACTTTTTTTCCTTGCGAAATGACACTTTGTGCAGGGACAGTTCTAAGCACGGAAAACATGCGCCCCTTTACAGGCATACTATACACACCCCCAGGTATGAAATTTAAAGGAATATTACACTTTTATTGTTTCACTTTAAGCATTATTAACCACTTGCCGACCAGCGCACGACGATGTACGTCAACAGAATGGCACGGGCAGGCAAATGGGCGTACATGTACATCCCTTTAAATTTGCCGCCCTGCCATCAGGAGTGCACCGGCGGCGGCGCGCTCCCGCGCTGGTCGGGACCCCCGTGAGTCCGGTCGCGGGACCCGCGGACTCGATCGCCGCGGGCATTCCCGCGATCGTCTCACGGAGCGGCCGAATGAAGAAATGCCGCTGTAAACAACATTCTCCATTCTGCCTAGCAACTAGTGACGCTGATGTCTGCTCCATGTGATTGGAGCAGAGATCAGTGTTCACTAAATGAAAGCCCAACCCCCCCACAGTTAGTAACACACCCCTAGGAACACTTAACCCCTACACTGCCACCCAATGGTTAACCCCTTCACTGCCAGTGTCATTTACACAGGAATCACTGCATTTATATAGCAGTGATTACTGTATAAATGACAATGGTCCCAAAAATGTGTCAAAAATGTCCGATGGGTCCCCCACAATGTCGCAGTCACAATAAAAATCACTGATCGCTGCCATTACTAGTAAAAAAAAAATTATAAAAAATTATTAATAAAAATGCTATAAAACTATCCCTATTTTGTAAATGCTATAACTTTTGTGCAAACCAATCAATAATCGCTTATTGCGATTTTTTTTACCAACAATATGTAGAAGAATACGTATCGGCCTAAACTGAGGGAACAAAATGTTTTTTTATATATTTTTGGGGGATATTTATTATAACAAAAAGTAAAAAATAATTAGTTTTTTTCAAAATTGTCGCTCTATTTTTGTTTATAGCGCAAAAAATAAAAACCGCAGGGGTGATCAAATACCACCAAAAGAAAGTTCTATTTGTGGGAAAAAAGGACATCAATTTTGTTTGGGAGCCACGTCGCACAACCGCGCAATTGTCAGTTAAAGCGACGCAGTGCCGAATCGCAAAAAGTGGTCTGGTCTTTGACCAGCAAAATGGTCCGGTCTGAAAGTGGTTAAAATCACTGCTCCCGAAAAAACTGCCATTTTTAAAACTTTTTTTTGCATTGATACATGTCCCCTGGGGACAATAACTTGCATATTAGCCTTTAAAATTAGCACTTTAGATTTCATCCATAGACTTGTACAGGGTGTTCTGCGGCTTTTTGAATTTGGCGCGAACACCCCAAATTGTTCACTGTTCGCTGAGTAGGCGAACAGGCAATGTTCAAGTCGTGCATGAGTTTGACTCAAACTCGAAGCTCATCCCTAGTCACATCTCTAGATATGCTCTCCTGTGTTCCTGTTAAAGAATTGCTTGGCTGACATTCCTTCTGGCTCCAGATCCTGCTTGCTGTTCTATTACGCTCAACTCTGGCTCTCTGATGTTTTGGCTTGTCTGACTATCCATTCCTGTTCCTGAACTCTGGCTATGTTTTGTCTACGTTTACGCTGTTTACTTTTTTATTATTATTATTAAACAAGTGTGATTTAACTGCACGTCTTTCTCAGTCTGATTCATGCTTTCTGACACCAAGACCCTGAAACTGATCTGCAGCACCCTGGCCAAGACCATACAGTGGTTTAACAGGACAGGTTCCACTCAGAACAGGCCTTGCCATGATTGACCAAATAAGTTGATTGCACGTGCTCAGCGGCATGTCCAGAGTTTGTTTTTGGGAAATAGACATATGAGTGCTGCTAGCATTGCTGCAGAGGTTGAAGGGGTGGGGGGGTCAGCATGTCAATGCTCAGACCATACGCCGCACATTGCATCAAATTGCATCAAATTAATCTGCAAGGCTGTCATCCCAGAATGAAGCCTCTTCTAAAGATGAAACAAAGGAAAGCGTCAGGTACTCACAAGGGCCAAAGTTCTGAGAGTGGCTTCCCTTGAAGCTGGGTGCACAGTACCCCTGAGGGTGGAACAGCGGGTACAGTACACGGAGGGGCACGGGTTGCCAGCAGGTGTATGCAGTAGGTCTTCTAAAGGAAGAGGTACCCGTGCAGGATGGCGGCCTGGGCTTGATAGGAGAGAATGCCCGGCTGGGGGTCAAACAACAGGAAGAGAGATCAGAGTCTGAGAGTAAGCCAGGTCATACACAGAAAGTCAGTCCGTGGATTCAAGCATCAAACACAGGGAAGAGGCAGAGACAAGTCCAGGAGGCAGGCCGAGGGTCAAAAACAGAAACAGCAGAGAGGAAGATCAGAGAAGCCAAAGGTCAATCGCAGGAGAGGTCCAAGAGTAGTCAGGTACAATCCGGGTCACAGCGGGTGGGCTCAGGAGACAAGGCACAGGGACACAGGAGCACAGGAGAGGAGAAGACAAACCAGCAAAGACACAGAGCACATTGATGCCTTTTATAGGCCTGTCAGGTCAATCAGTTGGTGCGCATAGCCGTGCACATAGGCATGCGCATCCGTGCACGTCGTTGTACTGTATCGTGCATATGCGTACGCCCAGCCGTGGAACTGTGTGTGCACGGACCCGCTAATTCATGCACCCATATAAGCAAATCCGCCACATCGAGCACCAGTGTGCACCGTTGCGCCGTTCCTCTTTGCAGGCGTATGGGGAAGCACTGACGTTGAAGTCTGCTGATTCTCTGACAGAAAGCCTGCAAACAGTTTCCTGAATACAAGCAGCCTAAGAACATGGATTACTGGAACCATGTCTGATGAGACCAAGATGAACTTATTTGGTTCAGATGGTGTCAAGCGTGTGTGAAACCAGGTGAGGAGTACAAAGACAAGTATGTCTTTCCTACAGTCAAGCATGGTGGTGGGAGTGTCATGGTCTGGGGCTGCATAAGTGCTGTCGGCACTGGGGAGCTACAGTTCATTGAAGGAACCATGAATGCCAACATATACTATGACATGTACGTGAGGCAGAGCATGTTCCTCTCCCTTCTGGGACAGGGCTGCGGGGCAGTATTCCAACATGATAACAACCCCAAAAACACCTCCAAGATGATCACTGCCTTGCTAAAGAAGCTGATAGTAAAGGTGATGGACTGGCCAAGCATGTCTCCAGACCTAAACCCTATTGATCTGTGGGGCATCCTCAAATGGAAGGTGGAGGAGCGCAAGGTCTCCAACATCCACCAGCTCTGTGATGTCGTCGTTGAGGAGTGGAAGAGAATTCCAGTGGCAACCTGTAAAGCTCTGGTGAACTCCATGCCCAAGAGGGTTAAGGCAATTCTGTAAAATAATGGTGGCCACACAAAATATTGACACTTTGAGCCCAAATTGGACATTCTCTATTAGGGGTGTACTCACTTTTGTTGCCAGGGATTTAGACATGAATGAGTGTGTTAAGTAATTTTGAGGGGATAACAAAACGTACATTGTTATACAAGCTGTACACTCACTGCTTTACATTGTAGCAAAGTGTCATTTCTTCAATATTGTCATATGATAATATATAATAAAATATTTTAAAAAAATTTGAGGAGTGTACTCACTTTTGTGAGAAACTGTATATATATATTAATAAAAAAGGGGGAACACTAGCATCGTAGTATGACAAACTGCGGGTGACAATTAAAAAAAAAAAAAAGTGCAGAGTAGTAACAATTATAAATAAAAAAAAGATACACTGACAAAAATTACAAAATATGTGGTGATTGGTGCATTATAAACTGTATAGAATAGGGGACTGCTGCTGACACAAGTTGAAAAACTAAAAAAAGAAATATATGAATAAAAAAGGGGAAACACCAGTGTCGCAGTAAGACAAAACTTAAAAAGGAGTTCAGGGGAACAAAAAAAAGAAAAATGATGCAGTGACAAAAAAAAGCGTATACGGCACTCTATAAAGCACTAAATGTAATGCTGTTAAACACTGCACTACACTGACACAACACTACACTGACACTACACTATATTCGCATTACACTAATAATACACTAGCACTACACTGACACTCTACACACACACTAATACTAACTAGCTTGCTGAGCCCTGCTCTATCCCCAACTTCACACTGCAAAGGATTCTGTAGGAAGGAAGGTTTTATAATGTGGGAAGGGACTATGAGTACTGGGCCATGACTTTGCTCAATCAGGGCTCTCACAGTGTCCTGTGCCCTGACTGGGCAAAGCCTTGTACCTGACCAGCAGGCAGGAAAATTGCTTCAGCCAAGCAGAGCTGTTACAATGCACTGCGCCACACGCTTTACATTACTACTGTGTCCTGTAGTGTTGTAGAGGCCAGTAGTTGAACCCACAGAATATGAGGGGGGTACATAAATACAATATGCTTAGAAATGTATTAGATGTGAAGATCCTGACAACAGGTACATTTTTAATTCACATTTTTTTTATTTCAAATTCAAAATTCTAATTAAAAATTGCATCAAGGAATTATTTTTTTTCTATGTTTTTTTTAAATACAAATTAATCTTTAATTATTTTAGTATCTGCCATGTAAATTAATACTCTCTTTGTTTGGATTTTTGAGTTGCATATATTATATGTAATATTTATTTTCCTATAGCTGTAAATATATATATTTTTTTTTTTTCATATTGCAATTTAAATAAGTATGCTGTTAAAAAAGTGTATTTAAATTTCCAGAAAAAAATATTGGTGTATGATTGTAAGAGTATGTCTTAAATTAAAACGTCAATTTTGGTGTTCAATGAATGCCATTTACTTTATTGTCAATATGCCCAAAGCAGTCTTGATAACAAAACATGCTTTTTTTCTGTTTATGATGGTAAAACACTGAAGATTTTAAATATGTTTAGAGAAATGTTCTAATTATTTTTTTAAATCAAAACTAAACTGCTCTTTACTAAATTGGTATCTCTCTAAAGTATTATAAGCTTAATCAACACTATAACGGATTCTAAACCTGTAATTTGCAGCCACGCTGTCCTCCTACATACTAATCACTTATCTTCATAGAATATGCCCTAATTTAGAAGGAACACAATGTATCATTTGCAAAATCAAAGGCCATTAATATGCAATATGACAATTTTACATTCCTTCAGCATGACAGCAATGTGGAGGCAAACAAAATGAATACTGTTTTCTTCTCTTTGTGTTAAGTGCTGTTTCTTTATGAATAAAGGACCAGTGTGGCTATTCAAGGAATGAGATACATACACCAAAATTAGCTTTTTTTCTTTTAATGAACATAAGATATTATTATAAAATAGCAACATATATTTTTTGAAAATCGTCTCAATTTCCATGGCTAACAGGCAGGGTGTTTACAAACAAAAGACATAGGGAGCTGCAGTAAAATTGACCAATGCAGAAACACAAAATAGAAAAATACTATTCCTTGTCAAAAAGATTTTATAAAATGTAGAGCTGGCTCTTGACGAGCAGGCACTATTGTTTTTGTAAAGTTAAGTTTCCTGAAGCCACATTTGGGCTTCGGGATTATTTCCCAAAATTTCTGGTTTCAGTACCAGTCCAGCTAAGTTGCACTGGGTTCTCCTTGACCGCAGGTGTCGCTGTCACCGCTGGCAAGAGTAGAAACGCAGTCTAGCTGAATGTGTTGAATGCCACTTATCTCTCTGAACCAGCCCAGTGGGAGTGTTTTCCTGCTGTGCATTCTGGGGGATGGTATTTAAGGTACCGACGCCATGTTGGCGGGAATTATTTTCTGTCTGTTGGTTCTGGTGGTCCTCCTGACCCAGCCCCATGGCCCTCCTGGCCTGGGGTGTGGAACTGTGCATCCTGTGCCTCAGGGATGCGTGGCCCAAGACGATGCAACTGAAGGGATGGACCAGAGCGAATTTTGGGGCCTACTGATCCAGGGATGGTCCGGTGTCATCTCATCAGAAGGGAGATGCCCAGCAACTGATGAACCCCAGGGGAGGACTCTTTCAGGAGAAGACTGTGGTGCAAGGCTGGTTTCTCTGAAGGAGCCTGGAGACTTAGTTGAAGGACTCAACCTGGATCAACACTCTGTGGCAGAGACTTTACCGAGCATCCCACCGGCTGCTAGGCCTAGTGAGTGAGGTCTATCCGGGGGTTGTTGAATCCAGTTGTGGAACAGTTTTATTGTCTGCATTCTCTTAATACTTTCACCTTGCAATTTAAGTGCCTGAACTCACCCATCCCTCTACCCTCCATTAAGAGACTTTGTTTTTTCTAAATAAATAACCCAAAAGAGGATTCAGTGTTAGTTCCAACATGCTTTGGGCCATTTGCCATGGGATCCCCAAGACGGAGAAGCAAGCAGGTGAGGTAAAGGTAAGCCCAAATCAAACCAGCAGCTCCTTCAGGGGTCAGTGCTACAGAAGGTTTGTATACATTTATATGGGATGGGGTCCAAACCTTGCATTCCAAACCATGTTGATGATGACAAGGGTCCCTTTTCCAATTCCCTGGTCTTCCTGGTTGGGCAACCAAGGATACCTGAAGATACCTTATTTCTAAGGGGATTCTAGATTCTGATAAATCCCTATTTTCAGACCCTCACAATCACTGGGCTAGGGTTTTGGGTAAGAGGAACACAAAAGAAACAGTGCTATTACCCCTACACACAAATATCAACAGAGCTCATGGATGCTTGATCCACAGTCATTTATCTGTATGTAGCAATCCATTAACATGATCCGCCCAACCAGTTGATGCTCTTAAAAATCTTGATGTTTATTGAAAAACCGCAGTGTACAAACTTAGATAAAACCAGCCTATAAGGCCTTAGTCATAACTACATTAAAACACAGAACTTTATGAATTAAATAGTATTTCTAAATGCCATAGACTCCACCCATCAATTGCCTTAATTGATTGCAAATGATCAGCAAGAAAGAGGGCAGCCTTAACAACAGTCAGGTTGGTTCTAAGTATATGTTACTAAACTTTGCAGACAAATTGATACAATAATTAGGGATAGGCTGAACAAACGAGGCACTCGGTGGAAAATTTGCCTGCCAATGAGAGCCCCATAATGCACTGCGCTCTCAAAGTGCATTGATTGCTGATGATTGGCCAAAGCATGCACCTGGCCTATATGCTTTGGCCAATCACAGCACAATGTACTGTGAGAGCTATGATTGGCCAAAGGCAGAGTGCCTTTGGCCAAACATGGCTCAGGGGCTAAATCCATGCCCCACATTATATAAGGCTGCTGCTTACACGGCAGCCGTGTATAGTGTGTGATATTGGAGATTAGGCAGGTAGTTAGTGGATAGTGTGTTCAGTCAGTTTAGTGTACAGGCATACCCCACTTTAACCACTTCCATACCAGGCACCTCCCCCCTGCCTGCCCAGGACAATTGTTAGCTTTCAGAGCTGTTGAACTTTGAATGACAATTGCACAGCCATGCAACACTGTACTCAAACAAAATTTTTATAATTTTTCTCCCACAAATAGAGCCTTTTTTGGGGGTATTTGATTACCTCTGCGGTTTTAAATTTTTGCGCTATAAACGAAAAAAACACAGACAATTAAAAAAAAACTGATTGGCACTGATAGGCAGCACTGACTTAACAGATAGGCATGGGCGTCCGCAGGTAGAGGCAAGGGGGGTCAAGTGCCCCCCCCTGGAATTGGCAATGTGTCTGCACACACACTGGTATCCGTGAGCAGTCCTTGCAGGCACAGCGGGGAGGAGAGGGGGAGCCAAATTGTGAGCTGCACTATGCTCAGAACACTCAGGAGAAGCTCTTCAGCAACTTGTCCAGCTGTCACACTGCCCCATGCTTTGACCTCTGATACAGCCGCACACTGAACTGAGGCTGTGTTTGCCTCCTTCTCTGTAGCTGCAGCCGTACCAGACAGGAGAAGAAAGATCCTCCCAGGTTTGGCTGCTGTCCAAGTCAGAGAGATCTCAGTCAGAGCAGCAGTGAGGGTGGGCGGAGCAGCAGTGAGGGTGGGCGGAGCAGGAAGAAAAAGTTCTCTCAGCAGCCACTGTCCAGCCCAACAGTCACCAGAGCTCACCCCAGGCCAGCTTAGAAGATCCTGAATCAAGCCATGGAAGCTGCCATTAGGTGAAGTGCTAAATGATATTTGTAGAAGAAGCTGGGTTAGTGTGAGCTTGTTCTGTGTCATGGTCTGTATGTAATCAGTGCTTGCAGATTACTGTTTAGTTATTATCCAGCAACTCTTATAAGACCCCAGACCAGGACAATTCTACTACATCCCAGGCTCATTACAAATCTGTAATGGACATATTTATGGCTACATGTTTTGATTGCAAAGGAGGTGAGCATCTGCAAGAATTAATTTCTGACTAAGCATGTGATCGGTTACATATTCTTTAAGGTCAGTTACATATGTCTAAAAATCTCTCACTCACTTTAGACCCCTTTCACACCAGGGCATTTTGCAGGCGCTATAGCGTTAGAAATAGCGTCTGCAAAACGCCCTAAAGAAGCTGCACCATTGTCTGTAGTGTGAAAGCCTGAGGGCTTTCACACTACAGCGGTGCACTGGCAGGACGTCAGAAAAAAGTCCTCCCAGCAGCTTCTTTGGAGCGGTGAAGGAGCGGTGTGTTTACCGCTCCTCCACAGCTGCTCCCCATTGAAATCAATGGGGCAGCGCTGTAATACCGCCGGTAAAACGCCGCTATTGCCGGCGGTTTTAACCCTTTCACGGCCGCTAGCGGGGGTAAAAGCGCCCCACTAGCGGCCGAAATTCGTCGCAAATCTGACCCACGCTATCGGCGGTGTGGTGTGAAAGGGGTCTAAATCATTTTGGGCATTCTGTATGTAGCTGTTAATATTTTACAAGAAATCTGTATTTTAGGCTAATTAAAGACCCAAAATTTAGTGCAGTTTGGCATCTTCGCTCTGGTCACCAGATAACTTGTCCCTGCACTGGCAGGGCTGCAAGGTCTGTGTCACTGGGCATAATAGGAAACAGTAGCATTTGTATGGCCACAATAGGAGTTTTAGGCCTCTTTCACCCGGCCGATTCGTTCAGGTCTGTCTGCCTGTCAGTTTTTCTGGTGGACCTGAACGGATGCTCCATAGAAGTCTATGGAGCATCGAAAAAGCGGGACTGAGGAAAAACTTACTTTTCCATCGGTCTGCGGATCAGATCGGGTGATGATGGACTCTACGGTTCGTCGTCATCCGATCTCCCATAGGGGAGATCGGCGCTGTGACAGGTCCATCCCTGCACAGTGTGCGGAGACGGACATGTCCTCTGCCTGCTCAGCGGAGATCGCTCCGGCGATCCCGCTGAGAAAGCTGATATCCGTATGAAAGAGGCCATACAGTATGGACAGAATATCATCTTTATGATATTGTGCCCATATAACTGCTATTGTGCCTATATAGATGCTATTGCACCCATACTTGCTGTCGTCGCTCGCAGCATATTTTGCATGGTTTTGCATGTGCCTCAGATCACCATGGCAAAACCAGGTACACTCTTTCCCCCAAAAAGTGCCAAATGTGGCAGTGGAATGGGGGAGGGTGCAAATAAGTGGAGCTTCTCCTTTTGGGTGGATCTCTGCTTTAACACTGCCAAAAGCCACCAATAGGGAGGGTAGATTGAAAGTAGAATTCCAGCTTGCGCTACCCTTAAAAACTGCCCCCCTACCCTTACACCTAACACCTATGTGGACTAAACTATTTTCAGACTGTTCAAATCTGGTCATGTTATCTCACCTGTGTGATCCAGCAGCATATGCAGGGGAGAGGAGGGAGCACCAATAACAAATGTGACATGGGAACCTATGGGTGACATCACCTCCTCAGGCTTTATCAGCTGTCGACAAGCGCTTTCTCCCCTGCAGCCACTGTTGACTGACACAGGTAAGATCACACTACCAGACCTTAAAATTATGCCCCCCCCTGAAAAATGTTCTGCGGACGCCCATGCAGATAGGTGGCCCTGATGGGCACTGATAGGCAGCACTGATGGCAAATTATGGGCACTGATAGGTGAGACTGGATAGGCAGCACTGATGAGGAGCTACTGACAGGCATTACTGAGTGGCACTGATTGACACTTTGATGGGGCACTGGTAGGCATTACTGATGGGGAACTGATTGGTGCTTTTTTGGGCACTGATTGGCACTGTTGTGGGCAGTGATTGGCACTGTTGTGGGCGCTGACAGGCGAATATTATGAGGACAGGCTGGAAGGTGTTGGGCACTGATTGGCAGCTGATGGGCACATTTTAATGGGGGCTGCACTGATAATAAATGTGCTGATTATCAGCACAGACCCCCTTCTGACAGCGAGAGCCCCCGATCGGCTCTCCCTGTCAGCATGAACCAAGGAAAGCCTTTTACCGGCACTTCCTGGTTCACACGATGATCAGTTGTGATTGGTCACAGCTGATCATGTGGTAAGAAGCCTCTGTCAGAGGCTTCATACCACGATTGGAGTTGCGGTGTGTCAGACTGACACACAGCATCTCCGAACGCCACGCTGTGCACCCCCGCAGGAGCACACCGGCTGTGTTATCCTGATCACGTCATATGACATCTGTCACTTATGGTTCAGGAGCAATACCATGTCAAGCTGATAAGATTTCCCATAGACACCAATGTTAAATGTTAAAAACTGGGATTCCCATAAAAATTACCATAGACGCCAATGAGCATTTAAAGCTGAAAACTGGTCTGGTCAGGAAGGGGGTGAAAGTGCCGTTTTGAAGTGGTTAAGGAGAACTCTATTACAGTATTAAGAAAAAAAACAGCATGGGGATCTGGTATAGATTTTAAGGGGAACTCCATGGCAATTTAAAAAAAATGGCATGGGGTCCCCCCTGAAATCCGTACCAGACCCTTATCTGAGTTTGCAGCCTGGCAGTCCAGGAAAAGGAAGAAAAGCGAGTAACCCCCCCCCACCCCGAAACCATACCAGGCCACTCTGCCCTCAACACGGGGAGGTTGCTTTGAGATGCTCCATCACATTTATTGCACAGACACAGGAACCCATTTATTATATACAAAAGGACACAGAATGATGAGACACATGAGCGGAGGACTCCAAGATTGCTGTTTAAGCCTGGAGCTCCGCTCCACCCCAGCCTAACGGCACACACAGCACCAGGCTGTGACTAGTGGGACGGCTATAGACCATGCCATCAGCTTGGGGAAACCCCCAGGGAGCAGTACAAATATGGGGGCTCAGCCAGAAGAGACCTACAGCCGGGATTTAGCCTGATTCCAGAACCGCTCATATCCAAGATGGCGGCAGTGGCACAATCCTGTGCTGCTATGGAGGGGGGCTCACCAAGCACACAGCTCTAGACTCCCTGCAGACACCCCAGGGCATGATTTGAGTATCCGCCGCACTGTGGCACCTTCCCTGGCCTCCACAGAGTCGCTCATGGGCAGCACCATGGAAGATTACATTCTTTCACCCATGGGGCCTGCTGAGGCCTACATGGCATTCTCACACTAGCCTAGGCACAACACCTTAGACACCTTCATAAACACAGCTGACCTATTCAAAAAACTGTTGGAATTGCTGGACAGGGGCCTAACCATCACTGCTGCAAAAATTACAAGAGACATTATGGCTAATTTTCAGACCCTAGGAGACAGGATGGAGGCCATTGAACACAAGCTGGAAGCTGCGAGTGGTTTTAAATGACTTTTTTTTCATTTAGAAATGTAATTTTGCTCTCGGACTGTTCTAAATACGGAAAACATGTACCACTTTACAGGCATACCATAGACACCCCCCAGGTACGAAATTTAAAGAAATATTTCACTTTATTGTTTCACTTTAAGCATTATTAATATCACTGCTCCTGAAAAAACAGCCATTTTTAAAACTTTTTTTGCCATTGATACATGTTCCCTGGGGCAGGACCCAGGTCCTCAAACACTTTTTATGACAATACCATGCATATAAGCCTTAAACATTAGCACTTTTGATTTCGCCCATAGATTTTTAAAGGGTGTTCCTCACCCTTTGCCGTGAACACCCCAAATCGTTCACTACTTACGTTCCACATCGGGCTCATCCCTACCCTGGAACAAAGATATAGCTATATGGATCCCAGTTACGACTCCAAAGTATTGGTACCAGATGAACTCGCACACCATGTGGTTCATCCACACCACATAGCAATCAAAATTTTGATCTTTCCCTTAACCCCCCCAACCACCCTACCCCACCTCACCCCCACCTATCTATCCCACCCATTTAGCCTATGCAATTCACCCCCTCATTCCTTCCCCCAACCTATTCAACATGGGTCACTTATGGTTTAATTACCACATAAGTTGTAGTCAGAATTTACAGTTTCAGTTTTCAACTGTTTACTAGTTTTGGTGTGTCTTGGCCAGGGTGGTACATTTATACACCTCCCTTACCCAATGGTTATGGTTATCCCATACCAATTTGGTGGGACTTTAGCCTCTCTAGAAGAGGCTGAATTGACTGTAAGTTTTGTGGACAGTGAGATAGCTTGTTTCTCCTGTCCATTGGAGCTCCCCTCTTCTATTCCTATTCCTCTTCTTCCTTTCCTTTTTCTTTGCTGCAACTTACCTCTTTTCTCTTTTTGCTGACCTCCAGAGTCCCACTGTTGATGTCACTCCTTCCTGGGAACTCAAGCCATTCTGGAACAGAACCCATGTATGGCCTACGGGTGTCTCTGAGGTAGGTGACAGTGTAGCAGATGAGAACCTTTCCCCTCTTGTCAAGATCTGGAGGGAGGCCGAAATGCTGAGAGGGCTCCCCTTGCGGCCGAGTGCAGCACAACCCTGAAGATGACACAGGGATGCAGTGCCCACGGTAGCACAGGTTGCCTGGTAGCAGCAGCAGATGACAGGAGCTGAGTAAAACAGGTCTCCGGGGGCAACCGTGCTAGAAAGTCCAAGAGAGGGATAAACGAAAGTCCAATAGCAGGGTCAAGGCCAAGCTGGGGGTCAAACACAGAAGATCAGTCCTGAGGTCGGAGCAACGGGTCCTGAGCTGAAGACCGGAGAATAGGAGTCCAAGCCAAGCCGAGATCGGGTGTAGGGAGCAGACAAGGGACGTCGGGTACAAGCCAGTGGTAAGAGCCAGGAGAACAACAGGAGCAGGTCAAACAAGCCGGGTCGGTACACAGGAGATCAGACAGCAGGAATCACGGACACAGGTACACAGGAGAAGCTGACGATAATCCAGCGATGCAGCACTGTCAGGTGAACGTTTAAATAGGCAAGGTGCCTAGGTCACGTCGTGTGCGCGCCATAGCGTTCGTACGCCTACGACGTGTAACGTTATGCGTTCGTATCACCATCGCGTACACGTGCTCGATCAGACGTAACGTCGGGCGTTCGTTTTGGAAACACATTGCGCCTCCGTGTGCGCTGACACACGTTAACACGAACGTACCTTGTGAGGTTGCGCATAGGGATGCGCCTATTTCCCTGACAGTGCCTCCCCCCAAGGGGCAGCCTCCGGATGCCTAAACGAGCCAATTTTTCGGGATGACGGCTGCGAAACCTGCGTATAAGCCTAGGAGCATGTACATAACTTGCAGGTTCCCAAGAATTCTCTTCAGCAGAATACCCCTTCCACTTAATTAGAAACTGGATTGTCCTACCTCTCCGACGACATTCAAGGATAGACTCAACTTCAAATTCAGTTTCATCTCCAACCTGAACCGGAGGCGGGGGCACTTCTTCTCTCCCTGAAAAAGGACTGAAGATGACACGTTTAAGAAGAGAAACATGATGGATTCTGAAAGATTCAGGCAAAACAAGTTCAAATGCTACGGGGTTAATTTCACGTTTAATCTCGAAAGGGCCCAGGAATTTAGGTCCCAATTTCCGGGATGGACATGGCAGTTTAAGATTCACTGCTGAGAGCCACACCTTGTCCCCTATCTTAAAGGTAGGGTTAACTCTCTTCCTTTTATCGTAATGTCTCTTGTACTCTTCCTGAGCCTTCTTCATGGTATCCTGAAGCATTTGGTAGTTTGTTTGAATGAGGTTCACTCTATTTTGAACTGCCGGGACGGAGGATTCAGGAATGGTATTAGGCAAAAACGAAGGATAGAATCCGTAATTTGCCCAGAAAGGTGATTGGTTGGTAGAGGCGTGCACTGAGTTGTTATATGCAAATTCTGCACAACATAGCAAAGAAACCCAATCATCCTGGGAAAAAGAACAGAAGCATCGTAGATATTGTTCAAGCGTCTGGTTGGTTCTTTCAGTTTGACCGTTACTCTGTGGGTGATAGGCCGAGGATAAACATATTCCAATTGAAAGTAACTTATGCCGCGTACACACGATCAAACAAGCGGGTGGAAAAGTCCGGCAAACTGAAGTCCCCCCGTGTGTAGCCTCCGGCATACTTTTTTGACCCGAAAGTACGACGGACTTAGAAAGTAGTTTTGCACTCCAATCTTCCCGCTGGACTCGCATTTCGGCGGACAATCCGGCCGTGTGTATGCCAGTCCGCCATACTTTTGAAATGAACTGACTTTTCCCGCCCGGAGAAAAGTCCGCTCATTTCGAGCGGGTCTCCAGGTAGGCGGGGCCCGTGAAGGACACGTCGCGGGCCCCGCCACCTGGTATGGACTTAAAGGGGAACCCCAACGCCGAAAAAAATCGGCGTGGGGTCTCCCCCAAAGTCCACAACAGACCCTTGTCTGAGCACGCTACCCGGCCGGCCAGGAAAGGAGGAGCGAGCGAGCGCCCCCCCCTGAGCTGTACCAGGCCGCGTGCCCTCAACATGGGGGGTGCCCCTCACCCCAAAGCACCTTGTCCCCATGTTGATGAGGACAAGGGCCTCTTCCCGACAACCCTTGCTGTTGGTTGTCGGGGTCTGCGGGCGAGGGGCTTATCGGAATCCGGGAGCCCCCTTTAATAAGGGGGCCCCTGGATACCGGCCCCCCACCCTATGTGAATGAGTATGGGGTACAATGTACCCCTACCAATTCACCTGTAAAATAAAGTACAAAAAAAACACAACACACAAGATAAAATAATTTATTGCACAGCTCCGGGGGTCTTCCGTCTTCGGGAGTCTTCTCGCCGGACTCCTCCGCTATATTCTTATAGCTCTTTTGCTAGCGGAGGACCCCTGAATTCTTCTTCATCGCCGCGGCCTCTTTTTCCGACTTCGGGGGTCTTGTCCCCTTCTTCGTGTTCTTCTGCCGGGCCACCGCGCCTTCTTATAGCTCTTTTACAGGCGGTGGCCCGGTCTTCTGTCGCCGCCACCGCCTTCCGTTCTTCTTCTTCTTCTTCTTCTTCTTCTTCTCCTGGAGATGTTGACTCGAAGCTCTCTCCGGCCACAATGCCAGGGACGCGCTGCGTGGGGACTTATATAGGGACAAGGGGTGGGGTCATTGGTTGATGTCACATGGCCGGCCGGGTAGCGTGCTCGGACAAGGGTCTGTTGTGGACTTGGGGGGACCCCCACGCCGATTTCTTTCGGCGTTGGGGTTCCCCTTTAAGTCCATACCAGGTGGCGGGGCTAGCGGCGTCTCCTTCGCGGGCCCCGCCTACCTGGAGACGCGCTCGAAATGAGCGGGCTTTCCTCCACGTGTGGGGGCGAGTCCGTTCAGTAGGGCGGATAGTACGACGGACTTAGTACGCCGTATTAGTCCGCTGAAAAAGTGCCGTGTGTGGGCAAGTAGCCCGTTCAGAAAGTACGGCGCACAGTCTGGCGGGAAGTCCGGCCAGACTAAGTTCGTCTGATAGACGGCTACGTGTGTACGCGGCTTTACAGAGCTCTTTCCAAAACCTGGAGGTAAATTGTACCCCTCTATCTGATACAATGTTGTCAGGTACTCTGTGTAATCGGACAATTTCCTTCATAAATTTTTTTGCTGTATCCAAGGCAGAGGGGGTCCCTTTCATCGGCAAAAAATGCGCCATTTTGGATAGACGGTCTACCACCACCAAGATGGTCGTAAACCCTTCTGAGAGAGGTAACTCTACAATAAAATCCATGGAGATTTCTTTCCAAGGTTTTTCCGGGACTGGCAGCGGCCTTAACAGGCCCCAGGATCTGGCGTTAGACCCCTTGTTACGCTGGCAGGTTGTACAGGAGTCAACGTATTTCTTACAGTCTGATCTTAGGGTAGGCCACCATAAGGACCTCTGCACAAGGTCAATTGTCTTCCGGACTCCAAAGTGGCTGGCTAGTTGATGGTCGTGAAAAGTTTTTAATACAAGTAACCTGGCTTGTTGGGGAACAAAAATCTTATCTTGATGCCATAGAAGCCCTTCTTGGCTTCTCAGGGAAGAAACTTCAGTTTCCGTACACTGGCTAGAGGCATGCTCAATTGAAGCTCTTAGATCCGGTTGAATTAGTAGGACATTTTGGGGGGACAAAATTGTGCTGGGTGGGATTCCTTCCGGGGTATCTGGGAACATTCGGGACAAAGCATCCGCTTAGCTATTCTTTGATCCTGGGCGATAGTTTATGTGGAAATTAAACCTTGAGAAGAATAAAGCCCATCGGGCCTGTCGGGGTCTCAGACGTTTGGCCGTGCGGAGGTATTCTAAGTTTTTATGATCGGTAAAAATTAGGATGGGGTGAGCGGCACCTTCCAGGAGATACCTCCATTCTTCGAGATCGGTTTTAATCGCTAGAAGTTCCCGACATCGTAGTTTTTCTCTGGGGAACTCATCTTTCATGAGAAAAAAGCTACGGGATGCAGTAATGCCTTGGAGCCTTGACGTTGGGATAGAATCGCCCCTGTGGCCACCTCTGAGGCGTCAACTTCCAGCACGTAGGGTAAGGCGGGATCTGGATGCTACAGGATTGGTGCGGTAGTGAAGAGGGTCTTGAGCTGGTCAAAGGCGGACTGCGCTGCTGCGGACCAATGGAACTTGGTATGTTGACGAGTGGTCTGAGTAATGGGTGCTACAATGGTGGAGAAGTTCCTTATGAATCTTCGGTAGAAGTTTGCAAAACCAATAAATCTCTGAACACCCTTCTTGTCAGAAGGAGCGGGCCAGTCTAGGATAGATTTCACCTTTTGGGGGTCCATGGTAATTCCACCTGTGGGGATGATAAGTCCCAAGAATTGAATGGATTCCTTTTCAAAATTGCACTTTTCGGCCTTAACAAATAATCCATGTGTTCTAAGGATACATAGTACTTTCTTAACATGCACTCTGTGAAGTTCCAGAGTGGTCGAAAAAATTAGAATGTCGTCAAGATAAGCGACAACAAACTGGTCTAAATGCTCCCGGAAGATGTCGTTAATGAAATGCTGAAAAGTTGTCGGGGCATTGCACAATCCGAATGGCATGACTAAATATTCGAAATGCCCAAATCTCGTTCTGAATGCCGTCTTCCACTCGTCCCCCTCCCGGATACGTACAAGGTTGTAAGCTCCACGTAAGTCAAGTTTGGTGAAGATACGTGAAGTGTGGAATCTTTGGAAGAGTTCAGGGATGAGCGGAAGTGGGTAGCGGTTTTTAAGGGTGATATTATTTAATTCCCTGTAGTCCACACATGGTCTTAAAGTCTTGTCCTTTTTTTCCACGAAGAAGATGCCTGCACCGGCAGGGGATGAAGAGGGACGAAGGAATCTTTTTGCCAAGTTCTCATCTATATATTGTCTCAGGGCCTCAAGTTCAGTTTCAGAAATAGGAAATATCCAGCCAAAGGGAATGGGAGCCCTCGGTAATAACTCGATGGGGCAATCATAGGGGTGGTGTGGAGGTAAGGTATCTGCCTTCTTTTTGTCGAACACATCTTTAAATTCCTGGTAAACTGCTGGTATATTGGGAACTGGACTGGGTATGGGTTGTACGGTCAAACAACTGGATACGTCTCTTTATTCGGAGTCCAGACAATGTTGCTGGCAATAGGCGGATGTGAAGGATATCTCCTTCTTGAGCCAATCAATCAGAGGGTTGTGTGCCTGCAGCCATGGAATTCCTAGGATGACGGGAAACATAGGAGAACTCAGGACATCGAAATTAAGGAATTCCCGATGACCTGAATCGGTGATCGTTAGGATGGGTATTGTTTCCCTGGTGACATGGCCAGAGCTAGGTAAGGAGCCATCTCTGTTTCTTGAGATTGAGTGGAAGAGCAGGACTCTTAGCTAGGGTTAAATCCAGAAAACAACTACAGGCCCCGGAGTCAAGTATTGCCTGTAGATGAACTCCTTTGCCTGCCACCATCAACGTGACAGGAAGGCTGATATGGGCTGAAGCCGGCTTCGTTACTTGAAGGTGAAATGGAGTACAGAGGATTGGTTTACTTGGTCTTGTGGGGCAGTTGTTTATGAAATGTCCTGATTCCCCACAATAGAAACAAAGGTGCACCTGTCGGTGACAAAGTCTCTCTTCAGAGGTTAAGGTGGGATGGAACATGCCATTCAGAACAGAAGTTGCCGCCGGGCAGACCGAAGGTGGAGCCTGGATAGGACAGGGAATCCGAGCACATTCAGACTGGCGTTCCCGTAGACGCCTGTCAAGCTGGATAGTGAGTTGGATAAGATCCTCGAGTGTTGGGGGGACCTCTAATCTGGCTAGCTCATCCTTGAGGACTTCAGACAACCCCACCCGATATTGATATTTTAGTGCTGCTTCATTCCAGCCGGAATCTGTAGACCATGTGCGGAATTCCACTGTATAGTCCTCTGCAGGCCGTTCACCCTGGCGAAGGGAGTACAAAGTTGCTTCAGCTGTTGCTGTCTGTAAGGGGTCATCATATAGACGTGCCATAGCTTTGAAGAACTGGTCCAAAGTATTAATGAGAGGGCTGCATTGCGCCAGTAGGCCATGGGCCCACGACTGGGGATCGACCCTTAATAGTGAAATTGTAAAACCCACTTTGGTCTCTTCAGAAGCAAAAGTCTGAGGTTGCAGGGAGAAGTATAAATAACACGAGTTCTTGAAGGATCAAAATTTTCTTCGATCCCCATGAAAGCGCTCTGGGGCTGGAACTCGTGGCTCTGGAGAGGTCGTAATTACGGTAGCAGAAACTTAGCCGGAGGAGATGGGCGACTCAGGAGAGTGCTGCAGATGTTCCTTCAGCCAGAGGTACCTTTCTTGGAGTTCCTAAATAGCTGGGGTAAGGGCCATGACTTCTTGTAGAATGGCCTCCATTGGGGAGTCACCTCTGTCGGCCTCTGACATGGCTGGATTATACTGTCAAGATCTGGAGGGAGGCCGAGATGCTGAGAGGGCTCCCCTTGTGGCCGAGTGCAGCACAACCCTGAAGATGACACAGGGATGCAGTGCCCACAGTAGCACAGGTTGCCTGGTAGCAGCATCAGATGACAGGAGCTGAGTAAAACAGGTCTCCGGGGGCAACCGTGCTAGAAAGTCCAAGAGAGGGATAAACGAAAGTCCAATAGCAGGGTCAAGGCCAAGCCGGGGGTCAAACACAGAAGATCAGTCCTGAGGTCGGAGCAACGGGTCCTGAGCTGAAGACCGGAGAATAGGAGTCCAAGACAAGCCGAGATCGGGTGCAGGGAGCAGACAAGGGACGTCAGGTACAAGCCAGTGGTAAGAGCCAGGAGAACAACAGGAGCAGGTCAAACAAGCCGGGTCGGTACACAGGAGATCAGACAGCAGGAATCACGGACACAGGTACACAGGAGAAGCTGACGATAATCCAGCGATGCAGCACTGTCAGATGAATGTTTAAATAGGCAAGGTGCCTAGGTCACGTCGTGTGCATGCCGTAGCGTTCATACGCCTACGACGTGTAATGTTATGCGTTCGTATCACCATCGCGTACGTGCGCTCGATCAGACGTAACGTCGGCATTCGTTTTGGAAACACATTGCGCCTCCGTGTGCACTGACGCGCGTTAACACGAACGTACCTTGCGAGGTTGCGCATAGGAATGCGCCTATTTCCCTGACACCTCTGCTCAATGGCTGAAGACAATATACCCTCTCCTCCCTGTGTGATGCCTCACATAACATGCAGGGGATGAATTCCCCAGTCAAATGCTGTACATTTCTACAGTTTATGCACTCCCAAAAAGTAGATATCGTCCTACTTCAGGAAACCCATTTTCCATAGCGGTATAATCCTTCCTTGTTACACACCAATTTCCTGATAATTTTTCCTGCAAACGCAGAGGATAAAACTAAAGGAGCAGCCATTCTAGTTTCTAGGAACTGTATGTTCACACCACAATTAGAACACAGGGACAGAGGGTAGATTCATTCTTGTAAAAGGCACAATAGATAACGAATTTTACTCCTTCATCTCTTATTATGCACCCAATCAGGGCCAAGCTGCATTTTTTTAGGCAATGCTCAAAACATTAAGCCCCATGGTGGGTAGGACAGTCATTTATGGAGGTGACTCAAATACTGCCATTGACCAATGACAAGACAAATCCAGACTCCTCAGGGCCCAGCTTACCCGTCCACCAAAAAAGGAGTCTTAAAATAGCCAAATAAATCTTTCAACATGGACTGGCTGATGCTTGTAGGGAACTGAATCCAACTAAAAGGGATTACACCCACTTTTCTCACCTGCATCAGTCCTACGCTAGGATTGACCACATTTTTATATCCACTTCTAAAATCCTGGACATTGTCAAGTCCTCCATTAGAGACACAGTGTGGTCTGATCATTCTATAGGCCTCCTCTCCCTAAAAAGAAACGTTAACTGTCCCAACCTTCATCAATGGGGGCTTAACAAATCCCTACTCAGTGACCCAGTTAGGGTTAGAGAAAGCCATTGAGGAATACTTCCTCCTGAACAAGACAGCAGAAGTCTCAGTTGAAACCCTTTGGGCTGCTCACAAGGCTATTCGGGGCTAACTAATTAAATTATCTACTATTAAAAAAGAACACATGTTTCATATCAAAAGGCTAGATAAGGAATTTAATCACATGCATCATCTTCATAAACAAGACCCCAAGACAAATTAGATGTGCCACATTTATTCTTCAACCTAGCCCTTACATCCGAGGCCGAAAAACATATTTTAGATGGAGTGGAGCCAAATTCTATCATCTATCAAATTCTATCATCAGCGGGACACAATTGGCTCGATTCTGGTGGCCAAATTATCCCCCCGACCAAGACAGCATACCCTACCCAAAATTACTCTAAACCCGCTATATAGTGCAGGGAATACTGATAATGAATCCCATAGGAACTCATTTTTAGATTCTCTTCCACTCCCTAAACTAGAACCCAGACACCATGACACTCCGGAGTCTGTGATTACAGTATAGGAAGTACTACGTGTCCTTAAAAACCTCAAATGTAGTTCTACCCCTGGACCAGATGGCTTCACCATACCCTATTACAAGACGTTTGCGCAGACTTTGGCTCCACACCTCACATGCTTCTTCAACTCTTAAACTAACGGGGATCCCTACTGACCTGGTCCAGATACCCTTTGTCGCTTCTGGGCAGGATCAACGTCCTTAAAATGTCAGTCTTGCCCAGATTGCTTTACCACTTTGAGACACTGCCGGTTGCCATTCTGGCCTCACAGCTTAAACTTCTCCAAAGACGTTTTCTAAAATTTATTTTGGCTGATAGGTCTCACCGCTTTGCCAGTTCAGTGGTGTTTGCGCCTAGGGATCAGGGAGGTTTGGGGGCTCTGGATATCGTGAAATACTACCATGCTACACATTTGCGAATTATTACCACCTGGTCCTCTCTTAATGCCACGAGTCAGTGGGCATCTATTGAGAAGGGGGTCCTATATCTGGTTCACCCATGCTCCTTGATCTGGGGCGCCCCATCCCCTCTACACCCAAACCTTAGACATCAATGTACGGCCCCAATGACCTTTACCCTGGACCTGTGGCAGAAGTGCAACAAAAAGTACTCCCTTTCCTCACCCTGCTCCCCCCTCACGAATGTGCTGTTTAACCCTATTATCCCCGATGGACTGTCTTTGGGTAGAATTTCCCCGTTGCTAGATCCCCCCCTTTTCCAACTTAGGAACCTAGTACACCCTGTTTCGCCAATCCCCAAGCATTCATTTTACTTTTACCTACAGGTTAGGCACCTCTTTAGCTCCAAGTCTCCAACTTTGATCCTTGATAACCCCACGGCTTTTGAGCACCTTTGCGCTCAGGGACCCCACCAACTACATTTAATTTCCTCTATCCACTGAATCCTCCATGAGTCGACCCCCTTAAATGAGCTTACACATATGTATATGGGTAGGTGGTCTCGGTTGTTAGACAAACCTATCACCCTACAGACATGGGCTAGGATTTGGTCCTCTACCTTTAAATCCTCTAAGTGTGTTACGCAAAGGGAAATGGCAATTAAAATCCTCATGTTCTGGTATAGGACCCCCGATGTCATCCACAAATATGACCCCTCAGTTTCGACGCGCTGCTGGCGATGTGGGCTTGACATTGGGTCACTGTTTCATATTTTTTGGCAATGCCCCCTGATACGTCCCTTTTGGATATCGGTGGGGTCATTGGTGGTGGAGGTGACGGGGGTGTCCCTCCCAATTGACCCCTTACACTGTTTGTTAGGTCTTCCTGTTTCTGGCCTACCTAAAAATACAAACAGGCTGGTCTCCTATATTCTATTGGCTGCTAAGAGGCTTATCCTGTTGTGCTGGCTGTCGGGCGTAGCTCCCCCATGGCCTAGATTTCTTCAATTGGTGTCCGATATTCGGAGAATGGAATACCTGACAGCCTCGGTGCATGACTTGGTTCCCCAATTTGATAAGGTATGGGGGCCCTGGGATCGGTCGGGTTATGGGGCTCCCCTGCCTGTACACCCTTCATGATCATTGCTGCCAGTTGTAACATCCCCTTTCTGACATCTATTCCCATCTCCCCCCCCCCCCCTCCTATTCACCTTCTCTATGTACTATCCCGAGATTGACCATGATGACCATGTGAATGTTATGTTTCTTTGTCTCCTACGGCCTACGGCCTTTTGTCAAATGGCATTTTGGTTTTAGTAAACTGTTTATTAATCATTCTACATGATATGGTTATGCAGACCACCCTTGTGCCTGCATATATGGACGTTATTCTCTGTCTTCTGTAGTCAATGTTTGTGTTATATTCTATATTCACTTCTGTTTATTGATTTTTCTAATGATTGATTACTTTGTACTTGATTTGAAAATTAATAAAAATTACAATTATAAACTAACGGGGATCCCCTTGATAAACACCTTCATTCAGCTTACATCTCCGATATCCCTAAACCACACAAAGACCAAGGAGTGGTAGGGATCTATAGGCCCATATCGCTAATAAATAAAGACATGAAAATCTTGACCAAGATCCTAGAAAACCGCATAGCCTCCTTTATAAGTCTATATGTTCACAAAAACCAAGTGGGCTTCGTCCCAGGCAGACAGGGCCCAGACCAAATCAGACGAATGATAGACATCATTTCTATTCTATAATCAGGATGGGCCCAGGGGACTTGTCAGAAAGGGCTCCTCCTTTTGATTGATCTCCAAAAGGCCTCCGATTCGGTCTCATGTCCCTACCTGTTTAACATCATGTACTGTTGGGGCTTTGGTCAGAGGTTCATGGGCCTAATGGCAGCATTATACTCCTATCCGGAATCACCAGTCTGACTGCAAGCGTTTTTTATTCAGAGCCCATTAAAATAGACAGAGGGACCAGACAGAGATCTCCCTTATAACCCCTAATATTCAAAATAGCCATAGAAACCCTGGCAATAGCCATTCGTACAAGCCCTGATATACAAGGGGTGACTTGCGGTTCTCAGACTTACAGATGTGCCTTGTTTGCAGACGATCTACTGCTTTTCATCACATTCATTCAACAACCTCCCTCCAAAAAAATCTGCAAACCGCTCCATAACTTTACTAAGGCCTCAGCCTTACAAGTCAACTGTACTAAATCCCATATTTTGAATGTGAATGTCTCATTCACCATAGCAGAGAAACTTAAAAGTGTCAAGGCTGGCTTAGCCCTTCCGTTTCTGGGCTGGCTGCTCAGCTGTCGGCTAATTGCCAGCTCTCATCTCTCTCCACAGTTACCCAGCTGTTCCTGATCTTGCTCGTCTGACCTGCCTACTTAAAGCTGTCCAGCTCACTTCATCTCTGCCTTCGCCTTGGTCACATCACAAGAAACCATCTCCTGCATAAAGACTGGCTTGCTGACATCCCTTCTGGCTCCTTATCCTGTTTGCTGTTGCTCCACTTGGATCCCTGACTTCTGGTGTGGCTGATTACCCAATCTGGTTATTGAACTCTGGACTGGCTAACTACTCAATCTGGTTACTGGACTCTGGCTATGCTTATTTACCTTTTTATTTTTTTATTTTTTATTAATAAACAAGTGTGATTTAATTTTACTTCTGTCTCAGTCCGATTCATGGTTTCTGACAAAAAGGTCTATCCAGTTTGAATGGAGTGCATCTACTACTCGATATTTGGGAGTGGAACCCCCCCCCCCCCCCCCCAATGGTAGAAAAACTCTACTCGGTCAACTTCCCCCCTATGTATAATAAGCTCAATGTGGATCTTAAAGGTTGGGCTCTCCAAGACTTATCATGGCTAGGGAGGCTGAATGCGGTTAAAATTACACTACATCCCAAATGAATTTATCTTTTCCGATCCCTCTTAGAAAGGACCACCTGAGAACATTTCAAAGCAAAATAATAAAACTAATTTGGGGTGCCTTGGGTCACCACCTATCGAGAAGAGTACTCTACAGACCAAAGAAGCAGGAAGGGTTGGGGGTCCCAAACCTCCTATGGTATTACCAAGCAGCTAGACTGACACAATTATCAGTCATCTACACATGCCTGGAAAAGCCTGATTGGGTGCAAATAGAGGGGCAAGTGCTTTTCCGACATATAGATTATATTTTCTACTCTGGTGCCCTACAAAAATTTGCCCTCCAATTCTATCCCTAGTGTTATCTAACTCCATCTCCCTTTGGGATGGCCTAAGAGACCTCCCATCTTTAACTTCAGACATGTAACTGCTAGCGCATGTTTTTCATAACCCCAAATTCCCAGCCGGAATGAATATTAAAGCCTTCAGCTGGTGGCTGGATAGAGGGTTATACTGCATTGGACACTACCAGACTACCATGAGCAAACAAACTGGAGATGCCTGCATCAGAATGTTCTAGAAACTTACACATTTCCCACTTTTTGAATGCCCAAAGGTGGAGTAAGCCATAACCCCCAGCATTAACAGCCTATGAACAAGGGTGTCAGTCAACAGAGGGGGTGGGGGGGGCATTCCCACAATTTACCTGTCAGCTTCCTTATATGCTGGCCTGGGAAAAGGAAACACAGATCAGCTGGAATGAGGACACCTGGCACAGAAATGTATTTTGTCATACAAAGGCACGTGTAACACAGCCCTTATTGAAGCGAGCCTCAAAGTAATAACCAGATGGTATCTCGTTCCAACAAGGCAGACAAAAATGTTCACTTCTTCATCACCCCTTTGCTTTAGAAGTTGTAATATTCCTGGTTCCATGCTGCACATTTGGTGGGATTGTCTGAGAATTAGGGGATTCTGGAACAAAATAAAAACTTGAAAAAAAAGAGGACACGAGATTGCACTTTATATATATATACTAATCACGTGTTTTATACCTATAGCGCCTAATTTTTTTTAAATCATGTATTACACTAATAGTTATGGATATGCTATTTAAGTGAAGGCAGCAGTCTTGGTTATATTCACTTCACACACACAGTGGTAGCACGGGAGAAACACACACTACTATTAATCTTTTTCATATTGTTTTCTTCATCAGTGTCCAGTATTCATTTTGTACAAATCCACTACAATTTATCAATCATCATTTTTTTATATATCTATTAATTTATTCTCATATAGTCACTTTGTGAATGCATGCCAGGGGTGTTTTGCACAGTATTTTGTTTGGTTTGTAGTTTTTCTTTGCAAGTGTCACTTTTGCTGTAAGGCTGGATTCACACCTATGCATTTTTAGTGTTTTTTTGCATTTTGCATATTTGTACTACAGAATGTGTGTTCTATAAGAAACCATGGTAAATGGACTGTAGTGCAAAATGCAAAAATCACTAAAAATGCATAGGTGTGAATCCAGCCCAGTGTTTCTCAACTCCAGTCCCTTAAGGCGCCCCAACATGTCATGTTTTTAGGATTTCCCTCAGATGAAACAGCTGTGGTAATTATTAAGGCAGTGAAACTAATCAAATTACCTGTGCAAAATAATGGAGAGCCTGAAAACATGACCTGTTGGTGGGCCTTGAGGGCTGGAGTTGAGAAACACTGATCCAGCCTAATATATACTACAGTTGCACCACCTCACAGACAGGTTTAGGGCTTTCAGCAAGCATGCTATTTAAATGAATTTTGCATTTTAAATTTTACAATTTTAAGCATTATTCAAAGAACTTATTTTTGCCTCCAGTTTTTCTAAACATTATTTTGCATTGGTATATGTCCAGAAAGAGTAAAACACTGCTCAGACTGTGGATAAAGATTTCCTTGTGGGTACCATCAATAGTAATTGAAGAAAAAGAGGATTGGTTGCACACCATGGAAGGAAGAACTTCTGTAGAATAGTTACTATTGTCAAAGTGCTAAAGAACATAGACAGGATGTTACAGGAACATTGGTAGACTGGTTTCATACAGATAACTCCTGCTTGTTCACAACTAAAATTTAGCTCCAAACCTGAGCTATTTAAATGCTCCGCCCAACAAAAAACAAAACAAAAAAGCCCAGTTTGATTGGTTGACCAACATGTATAGCAATTAAACACACCAGATAAAATCATTAAATCAATTAAGTGTGTAAAAAGTAGACTTGAAAAAATTTACATAATGAAGATAGAATTAATAGTGCAGCATGAGGAGAAATTTACATTATATATATATATATATATATATATATATATATATACGGTATATACACATAATAAAGACCCCCAAAAAGCACCTAGAAAAAATGAAGAGGAAAACCACAGGCCAGTGCCCAGCTCTCTGTGACATTTTTAATTAAAACCCCTTGCCTGTTATCCTAGAAAATTGTTTGATTTGATTTTTAAAAATTCAGTTATTATGAATTTTAATGGGGTTCAAAGTAACATTCAAAACAAGGGCAGTTATGTAAACATCTCTCAAACAAAATCCTATAACTCAAATGGTGTCTATGTTATTATATGTAAGAGATTTTAAAAGATGGCTATATTAAGTTTGAGGTAAAGGGCAATAAGGTGTGATAATGAAAACATTGGGTTCTGGAATACGACTGATAGACACAGCAAAATTCAATAAAATAATGCAGAGCATTAAAACAACAAAAACATTAAAGCTGTGTTTTGTGGGTTATATTGTATAATGTAAGAGCAATAGCTGCAGGCCTTAACAACAAAGAAAAATATATAGATTGGTTAGCATTTTTTTAAACATGCTGGCTCTTTCTTGGTGAACTGCCTGGATGACATCCAAAGGACAGTGGATAGTGAATGTATACAACCATTAATTGCACTGAATCATATTATACATTTTTAAAGCTTGTGTCCCAGAAACCTTGTGCAACCTTATGTCACATTCATTTTGTGCAAATATTTATTGTTACTGATATCACCATTGTTTTGTCTATCAATAGCACATAACAGGACTTACCCAGGTGTTTTAGGTGTTTTTATTCAATGGGTGTGAGCAGTACATCTGAAAAAATATACTACAGAAGTGTGAACTGGACCAATCTTTCAAAAGGTTTGTGACCATAATGCCGTGTATACACGATCACGAACACGGGCTGCGTGCTCGGATAAGCGTCTTATATGGACCTTGGGGGGGACCCCCACGCCGTTTTTTCGGTGTAGGGCTTCCCCTTTAAGTCCATACCAGGTGACGGGGCCAGCGACATGTCAATTGACTTCCTTCACTAGTCCTGGCTCCCTGGAGCCGCGTTCAAAATGAACGGACTTTCCTCCGTGTGTGAAGTCCTTTCATTTCAAAAGTCAGACGGACTCCTGCCATAGTCCGGTGGACCTAGTCCGCCAGAAAAGTCCGGTTGTGTATGGGCAGGTCATTCGGAAGTCCGACTTTCCGGCGGTTTGTCCACCAGACTAAGTCCGCCGGATAGTCTGTCTGATCGTGTGTAACACCAACACAAATCTATGGGAACCTGATCTTTTTATTTTTTCTGGCATTTTTTTAGGCTAATTTGCAAACTTGTTTTCAAAAGGAGTAGCTAGGCACTGCCATGTGATTACACGTACCAAGGCCAAAAAAAATAGCATTTGGCAGGACGAGAGTAATTTAATGTAGCATAATAGGCAGCATTAAAAACATACACCTACTTTCAATAACATGCATTGAGGGGGTCTTTAATCTGCAGACTAATGCCGCGTACACACGAGCGGACTGTATGGCGTACTTAGTTCGTCATACAATCCGACGGACAGTCCATCGTACTTTCGACTGAACGGACTTGACCACACACGGATGCACAAACAGTCTGTCGAAAGCTTGCGCGATGACGTGTACAGCACCTACGACGGGACTAGAAATAGGAAGTCCAAGACACAGCAAAGCACCCTTCCGCCGTGTAAATCCTTTCTGGGCATGCACCATTCTTAGTCCGTCGAACTAGCATACTGACGAGCGGATTGTCCGCTGAAACCAAAGTACGACGGACAGAATTTTTAAAAATCCGAAATTCTTAGTACGCCGGACTGCACGCTGAAAAAGTCCGCTGAAGCCCACACACGAGCGGATTGTCCGCTGAAATGTGTTTCGACGGACTAAGTACGCCATACAGTCCGCTCGTGTGTACGCGGCATAAGTTGCAGAGCAGCACAAAATACTTCTTTAGGCCTAGTTCACACCTATGCATTTTTTAGTGCATTTTGAGTTTTACAGAAACACACTACAGTCCATTTAACATGGTTTACTATAGAAGCAGTTCACATGCATTTTATGGAAAGGGCCAGGGACTTTTTTCTGGTTTTTGGTTCCATAGACTTCAATGGATGAAAAGCATGTATTGAAAGACCCAAAAATGCACCTGCAATATGCAAACTGCATAGGGCCCCTTTCACACTGAGGCACTTTGCAGGCGCTAAAGTGCTAATAATAGCACCTGCAAAGCACCCTGAAAGAGCCGCTCAGTGCACTCCAATGTGAAAGCCCTGAGGGCTTTCACACTGGAGCAGTGCGCTTGCAGGATGGTCAAAAACGTCCTGCAATCCGCATCTTTGGAGCGCTGTAGGAACAATGTATTTACCGCTCCTAAAGCGCCCCTTCCCATTGAAAACAATGGGGCAGCACTCCAAACCTGCCTGCAAAGCGCCACTGCACTGGCGCTTTTCAGGTGGTTTTAACCCTTTTTCAGCTGCTAGTGGGGGTTAAAACTGCCCCGCTAGTGCATGATCAACACCGCTAAAATGACGGTAAAGCACCGCTAAATAGAGCAGCGCTTTGTCGCCAGCGTTCTAAGTGCTCCAGTATGAAAGTAGTCTAAGGCCTCAAGGGCTCATTCACACCTTCACACCATATGTGCATGAAAGCTGATGGGAAAATTGCACAGATTTCACTTGCAGAGACACAGCTTTTCACCTGGTGAAAAATATGTAAAAAAAAAAAACACCACACAAAGGTTTAAAATAATTTATTGAACAGCTCCGGGGGTCTTCTTCCGTCTTGGGGGTCTTCTCGCCGGACTCCTCCACTATCTTCTGCTAGCACTTTTACTAGCGGAGGAGCCCGGCTTTCTTCTTCGTCGCCGCCCGGGGGTCTTCTTCGGACTTCGGCGGTCTTTGGTTCTTCTTGCCGGGCCTCCGCTTTCTTCTTTTAGCTCTTTTACTTGCGGTGGCCCGGTCTTCTGTCACCGCCGCCTCTTCTTCCGACTTCTGGAGTCTTGTCCCACTCTTTGGTTCTTCTTGCCAGGCCTCCACTTTCTTCCTTTAGTTCTTTTACTAGCGGTCTTCTGTCGCCGTCGCCTCTTCTTCCGACTTTGGGGGTGTGTTTTTTTTACATATTTTTAATAAGGTGAATGGGTAGGGGTATATTGTATCTGGGGGCCCCCTTATTAAAGGGGGCTCCCGGATTCTGATAAGCCCCCCGCCTGCAGACCCCGACAACCAACGGCCAGGTTTTTTGGGAAGAGGCCCTTGTTCTCATCAACATGGGGACAAGGTGCTTTGGGGTGGGGGGGCGCATGGCCCCCCTTCCCCAAAGCACCCACCATGTTGAGGGCATGCGGCCTGGTACGGCTCGGGAGGGGGGCGCTCACTCTTCCCCACCCCCTTTCCTGACCGGCCGGGCTGCGTGCTCGGATAAGGGTCTTATATGGACCTTGGGGGGACCCCCACGCTGTTTTTTCGGTGTAGGGCTTCCCCTTTAAGTCCATACCAGGTGACGGGGCCTGCGACATGTCAATTGACTTCCTTCACTAGTCCCGGCTCCCTGGAGCCGCGTTCAAAATGAACGGACTTTCCTCCGTGTGTGAAGTCCTTTCATTTTAAAAGTCCGACGGACTCCTGCCATAGTCCGGTGGACCTAGTCTGCCAGAAAAGTCCGGTTGTGTATGGGCAGGTCCGCTCATTCGGAAGTCTGACTTTCCGGCGGTTTGTCCACCAGACTAAGTCCGCCGGATAGTCTGTCTGATCGTGTGTAACACCAACACAAATCTATGGGAACCTGATCTTTTTATTTTTTCTGGCATTTTTTTTGGCTAATTTGCAAACTTGTTTTCAAAAGGAGTAGCTAGGCACTGCCATGTGATTACACTTACCAAGGCAAAAAAAAATATAGCATTTGGCAGGAAGAGAGTAATTTAATGTAGCATAATAGGAAGCATTAAAAACATACACCTACTTTCAATAACATGCATTGAGGGGGTCTTTAATCTGCAGACTAAGTTGCAGAGCAGCACAAAATACTTCTTTAGGCCTAGTTCACACCTATGCATTTTTTAGTGCATTTTGAGTTTTGCAGAAACACACTACAGTCCATTTAACATGGTTTACTATAGAAGCAGTTCACATGCATTTTATGGAAAGGGCCAGGGACTTTTTTCTGGTTTTTGGTTCCATAGACTTCAATGGATGAAAAGCATGTATTGAAAGACCCAAAAAATGCACCTGCAATATGCAAACTGCATAAGGCCCCTTTCACACTGAGGCACTTTGCAGGCGCTAAAGTGCTAAAAATAGCACCTGCAAAGCACCCTGAAAGAGCCGCTCAGTGCACTCCAATGTGAAAGCCCTGAGGGCTTTCACACTGGAGCAGTGCGCTTGCAGGATGGTCAAAAACGTCCTGCAAGCCGCATCTTTGTAGCGCTGTAGGAACAATGTATTTACCGCTCCTAAAGCACCCCTTCCCATTGAAAACAATGGGGCAGCGCTCCAAACCTGCCTGCAAAGCGCCACTGCACCAGCGCTTTGCAGGTGGTTTTAACCCTTTTTCAGCTGCTAGTGGGGGTTAAAACTGCCCCGCTAGTGGACGATCAACACCGCTAAAACGACGGTAAAGCACTGCTAAATAGAGCAGCGCTTTGTCGCCAGCGTTCTAAGTGCCCCAGTATGAAAGTAGCCTAAGGCCTCAAGGGCTCATTCACACCTTCACACCATATGTGCATGAAAGCTGATGGGAAAATTGCACAGATTTCACTTGCAGAGACACAGGTTTACAAGTGTTTCCCATCAGTTTGCATCAGTTTTTGTTTCAGTGAGTTTTATGCACATTGACATCAGTTTTCATGTGTGTCAATTAAGTGCCCTGTTCACACCACAGTGTTGATGACACATCAGTTTTTTTGCCTGCAGAAAACTGCATACACATTGGGGATTCCTGTGCAGAAAAAAAACTGCATGTGATATCAGTGTTATGGTGTGAACAGGGCACATAAAGGACAACTGTTTTTGTGCCCTTGCAGAACATGTGCAGAAAAACTGACATCTCTGTACATAGTGTGAATGAGGCCTAAAAGCAAAATTGCAAACAGCAGCTGTGGACTTGTCATTTAACCGATTACCGACCTTATCACTTAAATATAGGACTGCACTGGATCAGCATTGTTCCTACTACATGATCCAGCACTTTCGGCAGACAGGAGCATCACTGGCAGCCTGATCCCACTGTTCCTATTCATAGTGGGAGCCAATCAGTGGGTACTGCTGACTAAGGAGGCCCCGCCTCCTTATGATGGCACCACCCGGGACATAATGGGCCTGGATGATGTAATCCGATGGCCACGCCCCCATCGTTATCTAAGAAATGCTTGACATTGGCGCGGACAGATCAGCGGGACGCAGCAAAGGAGGAGAGTAATCGTGGCAGAGGAAGAACAGCACCGGACAAAGAAGAAAGAAGAAGAGTTGAAGAAGAAGCAGGAGATGCTTGGAGGATGAAGATATGGGAGAAGATGGAGGAAGACCGGAGGAAGAAGCGGGGAAGAAGATATTTTTTTAATAAAAGACTTGTCTAGAACCGTCTGTATTTTTTCACACTATACTACTTTTTTTGGTGAATAGGTAGGGGTACAATATACCCCGTATTCATTCACATAAGGGGGACCGGGATCTGGGGGCCCCCTTGTTGAAGGGGGCTTCCAGATTCTGATAAGCCCCCCGCTCGCAGACCCTGACAACCACCGGGCAAGGGTTGTCAGGAAGAGGACCTTGTCCCCATCAACATGGGGGATGGGTGCTTTGGGTTGGGGGACCTGGTATGGTTCAGGAGGGGGACGCTCGCTCGTGCTCTCCCTTTCCTGACCTGCAAGGCTGCATGCTCGGATAAGGGTCTGGTAAAGGGTCTTTTAAAAGAAATTGGCACGCGGGGTCCTCTCCAAATTCATACTAGACCCAAGCACCTGATATGGACCTAGAGGGACCCCATGCTGTTTTTATTTTTTCATAATTTTTTTTTTAGCCAGAAAATATTTTTTTAACATTCAGCAGGGAAGCCTGCTAACAGCTGATGACTCATCGATTGTTAAGGATGCTGCGGCCAGTTTCCTGGCCCGCTCCTTAGCAACCAGATATATACAGTTTAAAAAAAAAGCAAAATGCAAATTGGGCAAAATTGCCATAAAAACATGCATAGATGTGAATTGAGCCTAAAGCAGGAACATCGATCCATGCCTTCCACTAGTAAAGGCACCTCACACAGTTTACTAAAACACCAGCTAGGCACACATTTAATCCTTTGATCACCTCTGATGTTAACTCCTTCCTAAGCCAGTGTCATTAGTACATGACAGTGCATATTTTTAGCACTGATTACTGTATTAGTGTCACTGGTCCCCATAAAGTGTCATAAGTGTCAGTTAGTGTCCCAACTGTCCACCGCAGTGTCACAGCCCCGCTATAAGTCACTGATCAACGCCATTACTAGTAAAAATAAATAAATAAAAATATCACATAGTTTATAGATGCTATAACTTTTTTGCGCAAACCAATCAATATATGTTTATTGTTTTTTTTTTACCAAAAATATGTAGCGGATTACATATTGGCCTGAATTGATGAAGATATTTTATTTTTTACATTTTTTATTAGATGCGTTTTATAGCAGAAAGTAAGAAAATATATATATATATTTTTTTTAATTCAATTTTTTTTTGGTTATAGCACAAAAAATAAGAATCACTGAGATAATCAAATACTGCCAAAAGAAAGCTCTATTTGTGGGAAAATGACATACATTTTATTTGGGTACCGCATCGCACGACTGCGCAATTCTCAGTTAAAATAATGCAGTGCCGTATCACAAAAAGTGGCCTGGTAATGAAGGGGGGGTAAATCTTCTGGAGTTCAAGTGGTAATGACAGATCTGCAACCATCTTCTGTTTGTAGACAATCCAGGAGAACTGTCATTTAGTGGTGGCTGCACTACCACCATTAAATAACAGATCCCTACTGGTATCTGGCCAGGATTCCTAGATGATCTCATTGACTAAATATGCCCATATTCATATTTGGTTAATGATGTCAACAAGGATCGCAGGCCAATTAATTTACATAGATAAGCTCGTTAGGGATCTGTCATTTTCACCAGAAATACAGGTTAACATCAATAGATGATGAGTCGTCATCTCAGTAGATCACCACTGTCCAGGGGTGGGTAAAAATGATTCAGATAGATCTGTATTTCAGGACTACATGCTTGATGTTGGACATACATTAAGGGACATTATTTATGTTTCATTAAATTACCTTTCCTCTCCTGTATGGGCTTTCACACTGGAGTGGTGCGCTGGCAGGATGCTCAAAAAAGTCCTGCAAGCAGCTTCTTTAAGGTGCTTTAGGAGCAGTGTATACACCGCTCCTAAAGCGCCCCTGCTCATTGAAATCAATGGGCAGTGCTGGGAAAGCGCCGATGCATCAGCGATTTGCCACCACTTTTAACCCTTTTTCGGCCACTAGTGGTTGAAAAGTGACACTAAAACAATGGTAAAGTGCCACTAAAAATAGCAGCGCTTTACCCCTGACGCTCAGTGCGGCTCAGTGTGAAAGTGTCCTAACAAAGGGTATTGGCTCTACAGCAGGGATAGATTGCACCTAAATAAGGAGGTTGCAGCTCTATTGGGAGAGAAGATGCTGGGAAGAGTAATCAAAGGAAGCTAAAGCTTCCGGTGACTGAAGGTGCTACTGAGGACAATAGTGGTAGTGTAACTGGAATACCTAAATCCAAAGTTAGTAGGTTGACAGAATGCAAATTTCAGAACAACTAAGATGGAAATAATATGCACCTGTATGAAATTAAAAGGCATGTACACAATTTCTAGAAGTCTACCTAATAAAATGGAAAAACTGGAGCTGCTGATGCATTAGGAGGATTTCAACTTCATGGGAATATCAGAACCTTGGATTTACAACTCACTTACCTTGTTTCCAAATTTCCAGGGGTACTCCTTGTATGATAGGGGCATGGAGGGTAAAAGATGGGTAGGGGTATGCCTGTATGTCTAGAATGATTTGCTAGTGAACAAGAGTGATTTTTGTGGGTGTACAGTATGCTACAGGTCCCCTAATCTGAAGGATGAAAAGAAGTCTGATCTTATGTAGACATGTGCATTCATATTCATCCGAACGCATTTTTGTCCGAAATTTGGGTATTTTCATTATCGCTTTAACAAACGATAATGAACGTGTAGAATTCGAAAACCAAAAGATCCAAAATAAACAAATGCTTTATTTTCATTTTCATTGTGACAACAGTTCGATATAGATAGGAGATTCGACATGACACTGACAATAGCAATCTGTGTCCATCGAACCTGTGGTCGAATGTGCCTAACCTTACCTCTATTAGTCCAAGATTATTCTACATAGAGAGAAAAGATTTGACATGAAGATTTGACGAAGCAGTCGCCGTGAGTGGACATTTATGGTCAAATGCTCCGGGCCATAGGCTATAGAAGAATTCTAATGTTGGTTGACTAGTAATAATAATTAATAAATATAATTATTACTAGTGTCATACAACATTAGAATTCTACTATAGCTTGTAGGCGGAACATTCGATCGGAAATTTACGATTGCAGCATTATACAGTTTAGCTGCTCCGTCAAATCTTTTTAGAACATTCAACAGACACCATAAGCCTTCAATGACAATTTTAACCTTAATTATTTCGGATTTTCGAACATATGCATTTTTTAACAAAACAGTAAACAGTTAAGTAAATAAAAACTAATTTTGGGAGTAACTAAATAAATGTATTTTTTGGACGAAAACAAAATTCTGAAACAAAATATTTCAGTATGCACATGTCTAATCTTCTGTCACAGTTCACAAGGCAGGGGAATGTTATTATACTGGGGGATCTGAATTAGCCAGATATCGACTGGGCAGAGGAAACTGCTAACTTATTTAACTCCTTCAGATCCGCTCTATAGCCGAATGATGGCTACAGCGCGGATCTGCTTTGCCAGAAGGGTGTCAATATACAGTGGTGTGAAAAAGTGTTTGCCCCCTTCCTCATTTCCTGTTCCTTTGCATGTTTGTCACACTTAAGTGTTTCGGAACATCAAACCAATTTAAACAATAGTCAAGGACAACACAAGTAAACACAAAATGCAATTTGTAAATGAAGGTGTTTATTATTAAAGGTGAAAAAAAATCCAAACCATCATGGCCCTGTGTGAAAAAGTGATTGCCCCCCTTGTTAAAACATACTATAACTGTGGTTGTCCACACCTGAGTTCAATTTCTCTAGCCACACCCAGGCCTGATTATTGCCACACCTGTTCACAATCAAGGCATCACTTAAATAGGAGCTGCTTGACACAGTAAGGTCCACCAGAAGATCCTTAAAAGCTACACATCATGCCGAGACCCAAAGAAATTCAGGAACAATTGAGAAAGAAAGTAATTGAGATCTATCAGTCTGGAAAGGGTTATAAAGCCATTTCCAAAGCTTTGGGAATCCAGCGAACCACAGTGAGAGCCATTATCCACAAATGGCGAAGACATGGAACAGTGGTGAACCTTCCCAGGAGTGGCCGGCCACCCAAAATTACCCCAAGAGCGCAGCGACGACTCATCCAAGAGGTCACAAAAGACCCCACAACAACGTCCAAGGAACTGCAGGCCTCACTTGCCTCAGTTAAGGTCAGCGTTCATGCCTCCACTATCAGGAAAAGACTGGGCAAAAATGGCCTGCATGGCAGAGTTCCAAGGAGAAAACCACTGCTGAGCAAAAAGAACATCAAAGCTCGTCTCAGTTTCTCCACAACACATCTTGATCCCCAAGACTTTTGGGACAACATTCTGTGGACCGATGAGACAAAAGTGGAACTCTTTGGAAGGTGTGTGTCCAAGTATATCTGGCGTAGAAGGAACACTGCATTTCATAAAAAGAACATTATACCAACAGTAAAATATGGTGGTGGTAGTGTGATGGTCTGGGGCTGTTTTGCTGCTTCAGGACCTGGAAGACTTGCCGTGATAAAAGGAACTATGAATTCTGCTGTCTACCAAGAGATCCTGAAGGAGAATGTCCGACCATCTGTTCGTGTACTCAAGCTGAAACGAACTTGGGTTCTGCAGCAGGACAATGATCCTAAACACACCAGCAAGTCCACCACCGAATGGCTGAAAAAAAACAAAATGAAGACTTTGGAGTGGCCTAGCCAAAGTCCTGACCTGAATCCTATTGAAATGTTGTGGTATGACCTTAAAAAGGCCGTTCATGCTCGAAAACCCTCTAATGTAACTGAATTAGGACAATTTTGCAAAGATGAGTGGGCCAAAATTCCTCCAGGACGCTGTAAAAGCCTCATTGCACGTTATCGCAAACGCTTGGTTGCAGTTGTTGCTGCTAAGGGTGGCCCAACCAGTTATTAGGTTTAGGGGGCAATCACTTTTTCACACAGGGCCATGATGGTTTGGATTTTTTTTCATCTTTAATAATAAACACCTTCATTTACAAATTGCATTTTGTGTTTACTTGTGTTGTCCTTGACTATTGTTTAAATTAGTTTGATGTTCCGAAACACTTAAGTGTGACAAACATGCAAAGGAACAGGAAATGAGGAAGGGGGCAAACACTTTTTCACACCACTGTATGTCCTCCCCTTTGCAAGCTGGCCGTGCCCCCCCCCCCCTGCAGGGCGTGCGTGGCGCGTGCTGTGATCACCCAAGTCATCAAGACTCGAGTGATCACAGATCAGACTAAGGGGTCGATCCCTTACCACGTGATCAGCTGTCAGCCAATGACAGCTGTTCACGTGATGTAAACAGAGGATTCGGTTCACACCAGAACTTTCAAATGGACCGAAAATTTGTACGAACTTTAGAACCACATTGAAGTCTATGGGGCTTGAACGTTACAAATAAAAAGTGCTAATTTGAATGGCTAATATGCAAGATATTGTCCTAAAAAGGGTTTGGGGACCCGACTCCTGCCCCAGGGGACATTGATCAATGCCAATTTTTTTTTTAAATGGCTGTTTTTTCGGGAGCACTGATTTTAATGGCGATTAATGTGGAAAAAAAGAGAAATATTCTTCTAAATTTCGTGCCTGGGGGGTGTCTATAGTATACCTGTGAAGTGGCACGTGTTTCCCGTGTTTAGAACAGTCCCTTCACAACATGACATTTAACGGAAAAAAAGGTCATTTAAAACTGCTTGCGGTTTTAATGTAATATTTGGTTCCGGAAATACGGATGAAAATCATTGAGAAGAAAATGGCATGGGTAGCCCCCCCTGCCCATTACCAACTCCTTTAGGTCTTATACAGATATTAAGGGGAACCATGTACCCAAATTAAAAAAAGGAAAGGCATAGGGCCCCAGGCCCTATATACTCAGAACAGCAGTATACAGGTGGTGCAAACAAGACAGGGTGGTGTGTAGGTTTGTTGTGTTAAGTAGAATCTGTTTGTAATTTTGAACTGGTACAGTTTTAAAGTGTAGCTCCAGTCAAAAAAATCAATTTTTAAGCTTTTTGGAAAACATAGGGAAGGGTTATCACCCCTGTATAATTTTTTGGGCTGTCCGTCTTTTTTCCTCTCACTTCCTGTTGTCTCCTTCCGTTGTCCTATATGCTCTGAAGAAATGTGGGCCTAAGGTGTTGGTGTTGCCACAACACTGTAAGCCCTCAAAGTGACTCTTGGTGGGCGCTGGAGCGCCCTGCTGTGAACGATTATATCAAGAATTGTAATTACATGCCATTGTTGAACAGTGGTAAAAAAATTGGGCCTTTGGTGGTTGTGGTGGTGGTGGAGGTGCTGGTGCCTTAGCCACTAGTGGCATCAGCCAAAACTAAAAATGTTCTTCCAAGCTATCAGCAGGGTCATTGAGGAGGAAGAGGATAACATAACAAAACAGTCACTCAGCATCAGCATAGGCAGTCTTGAAGGGATGTGACATTTAAAAAAAAAATGATTTGGTTACATCAGCTTCAGGTGCTTATTAGCTGGTGGTGATCCAAGACTGATTCATCTTTTTGAAGGTCAGTCGCTCAACCGAGTCGGTGGACAGGTGCACCCTGTGATCGGTCGGTTACAAAGCCTCCAGCAGCACTGAAGGTGCATTCCGAAAGAACTCTGGATGCAGGACAGGCCAGTAGCTCAACTGCATACTGTGCAAGCTCTGGCCAGTGATCCATCCTCAAGACCCAGTAAGCCAGAGGATTTTCGGTGGGAAAGGTATCCAAGTCTGACCTTGCCCCTTGGTATTCCTGTACCATGTAAATCAGACGCTGGCAACGGTTGCTGGAACTGATCATACCTTGGGGCTGTGGACTAAAAAATTGTCTGAAAGCATCGGTCAGATGGCCATCTTCTCCACCGCTCCTTCTGTAACTGACCAACGCCTCAGCAACACATTGTCCAGTACCAGAAGTTTGTAATATCCCAGTCTCTGGGAACATGTTGCACAGACCTTTCTGCAAGGCCTCCCGGAGATGTCTCATCCTCTGCTCCCTCTGCGACTGCAAGATAAGGTCCATAACCTTACCCTTGTACAGTGGATCAAGGAGAGTGGCCAGCCAGTAATGGTTCCTCTCCTTGATCGGAAGAATACGAGGATCCTTCCGCAGGCTTTGCAGGATCAGAGAGGCCATGCAGCGTAGGTTAGCTGAGGCATTCGGTCCAGAGTCCTCTGTGTCACTAAGGACAACATGATCCGCAGCCACCTCCTCACAGCCACGTACAAGTCCACGGGTTTCTTGGGACTGTAAATCATCCCTACAAGACTGCTGCTGCTGCTGATGCTGAGTGCCAGCCTCCACCTCCATGCTGACACAATCATCCTCCTCCTCCTCTTCCTCCTCCTCATCCTCTTCCTGTGTGATGGGTGGCACAGCAGGAACACTGTCTGGATAAAGGGGGCCTTGAGAGGCAAGGAAGTCCTCCTCTTACTGCCTCTGTTCTGCCTCAAGTGCCCTGTCCATTATTCCATGCAGCGTATGCTCCAACAGGTGAACAAGAGGTACAGTGTCCCTGATGCATGCACTGTCACTGCTCACCATCCTTGTGGCCTCCTCAAACGGTGACAGGACAGTGCATGCATCCCAGATTATGCCCCACTGGCGTGGTGAAAAAAAACTGAGCTCCCCTGACCCTGTCCTGGTGCCATAGTTGCACAGGTACTCATTGATGGCCCTCTGCTGCGTGTGCAGCCACTGCAGCATGGTCAACGTTGAGTTCCACCTGGTGGACAGGTTCAAATCCTTTTGGAGCTCAGCTAGCCAAGCACTGGCATTATATGACCGGCGGAAATGCCACACAGACTTTCCTGGCCTGTCTCAGGACATCCTGTAAGCCCGGGTACCTGCCCAAGAACCGCTGTACTACCAAGTTAAGGACGTGAGCCAGACAGGGCACATGGGTCAGTTGTCTCTTTCGGAGGGCGGAGAGGAGGTTGGTGCCATTGTCGCAAACCACCATTCCTGGCTTAAACTGGCATGGCGTCAACCACCTTTTGGCCTGCCCCTGCAGAGCTGACAAAATATCTGCCCCAGTGTGGCTCCTGTCCCCCAAACAAACCAGCGCAAGCACGGCATGGCATCTTTTTGCCTACATAATTGCGTAGCCCCTTGAATGCCTATGGAGCACCGCTGGATCCGAGGACAAAGCACTGGAAGAGGCCATGGAGAAAGAAGAAGAGGAGGGGGTGGAGGAGAAAGGTGTGTCACAACCAATAGTAGCATTTTGGAGGAGTGGTGGCAAAACAACCTCCAACACTACTGCACCTTGTCCTGCATCCTTCCCAGCTGCCAGAAGAGGGACCCAATGGGCCTTGAAAGATAGGTAACGTCCCTGCCTGCTGGACCATGAGTCAGTGGTGATATGCACCTTACTGCTGACCTCCCTGTCCAGTGAGGCATGGACATTGCCTTCCACATGCCGGTAGAGAACCGGAATCGCTGTCGTTTGGGGAACCGGCCACTGAGGAACTGCACATTGCAAAAACTCACGGAAGGGGGCCGAGTCTACAAACTGAAAAGGCAGCAGTTGAAGTGCTAGCAATTTAGCCAAGTTAGCAATCAACCACTGGGCATGTGGATGGCTGGGAGTGAACTTCTTTCGACGGTCCAGCAGCTGGGGCAGGGAAATTTGCCTGCTACAACCGGATGTCGGTGTACTGCTAGCAGAGTGCCCGCAAGTACTTGGCTGTGACACACCTAATTCTACACCTTCTCAGTGCAGGTTTCAGAGAGGACTGAAGGTCTAGTGGGGTTGGAGATCCCAGCTGATGAGGCGCAAGGAGAGGTCTGCTTTGATCTTTGGTGTGGGTCTTTAAGGTACGCTTGCCAACAAACTGCATGGCAGGTCAACATATGTCTGGACAAGCATGTGGTGCCCAAGTGACTGATGTTTTGGCCACGCGAGATACTCTTGAGACATATGTTGCAGATAGCAGCGGTGTGAGCTGATGCACTCATCTCAAAAAAGGCCTACACCAAAGGCGGAGCTCTGCAGTGTGATTCAGTCGGTGTGCTGCCCCTAAGCTGGCCCCCAGAGGGCATCCTGCTTCGTTGGAGATGTGCCTCCTCCTTTTCTCTCCTATCAGGCAGCCATGTGGAGTCAATGACCTCATCATCCCCTCCCTCTTCATCACTGGAGCAAACCTGGCAGTATGTTGCAGCTGGTGGAACATGACTGCCAGATTGCTGTCCTTCTTGAGCATCTGCGCTCATGCTACTGCCTTCCTCTAGCTGGGTATCATCATCAGAGCCTTTAAAATGCTGGGCATCCTCCTGGAGCATGTACCCAACATTGTGCTCAAACAGTTCGGGGGACTCCTCAGGAGGACATGGTGGATCTAGGGAAGGAGTGACTGACATTGAGACGAGGGAAGAGGACGCGTTGGCAGCTGCTTTGCTAATACCCTGAGCTTGGGTGAGAGAGGATGAGGAGGATGAGGGCGGCTTGGTTATCCACTCTACCAAGTCTTTGGCATGATGCAGCTCAACACATCCAGCTGCCGAAAATATGGACAAGCACCCCCCGTGGCCACGTGCTGATGACGATGCACAACGTCCACGACCAGCACTGTTGTCTCTAGACACAGAGCCTGCTTTCCGTCTTTTATTGGCTTGTGACTGTCTGCCTCTCCTTGTTGGCCTTACGGACATAGTAATGGCCTGCAGGAAGATGGGAAAAACAGCAATTGGGTAGCTTTAGGTGCAAACTGAGCAGATGACACAGTACACCGACTGTAATTACTGCAGTTGCCTGCCTGTGTTACAGAAACAGAACAACACAAGCAATAAGGTGTAGCTTCAGGTGTATACTGTGCAGGAGGCACACAACACCCACTGTAAATGCTGCAGATGCAGCTGCAGAGAGCGTCGAGTCAACATCTCGAGAAGAAGAAGAAGAACGGAAGGCGGTGGCGGCAGCGGGGGCGACAGAAGACCGGGCCACCGCTAGTAAAAGAGCTGGAAGAAGAAGCAGTGGCCCGGCAAGAAGAACCGAAGAGGGGGGACAAGACCCCCTGAAGTCGGAAGAAGAGGGCGGCGACGAAGTAGAAAGCCGGGCTCCTCCGCTAGCAAAAGAGCAGAAGATAGCGAAGGAGTCCAGCAAGAAGATGGAAGAATACCCCCGGAGCTGTGCAATAAACTATTTTAACCCTTGTGTGTTGTGTTTTTTTTTTCACAGGTGAATGGGTAGGGGTACATTGTACCCCATACTCATTTACATAGGGTGGGGGGCCGCTATCCCATTACCAATTCACACAGGGGGTGGGATCTGGGGATCCCCTTATTGAAGGGGGCTCCCAGATTCCGATAAGCCCCCCGCTCGCAGACCCCGACAACCAATGTCCAGGGCTGTCGGGAAGAGGCCCTTGTCCTCATTAACATGGGGACAAGGTGCTTTAGGGTGGGGGGGCCGCACAGCCTCGACAACCAACGGCCAGGGTTGTCGGGAAGAGGCCCTTGTCCTCATCAACATGGGGATAAGGTGCTTTGGGGTGGGGGGGGGGCGGCCCCCCCTTCCCCAAGGCACCCCCCAAGTTGAGGGCACGCGGCTTGGTACGGCTCAGGGGAGGGGGCGCTCGCTCGTCCCCACACCCTTTCCTGACCAGCCGGGCTGCGTGCTCGGATAGGGGTCTGGTATGAATTTTTTTTTCGGTGTAGGGGATTCCCCTTAAAATCCCTACTGGACCTAAGGACCTGGTATGCCTCCCAAGGGGGAACCCAAGCGTTTTTTTTTTTTTAAATTTGGCGTGGAGTTCTCTCTTAGGATTCATACAAAATACAGTGCCTGGTATTGGCGGGAATCCAATTCGGATCCCCGCACCAGTGTGAACACCGGCCAGCGATGCTTGTCGGGAAAGGAAAATAAAAACTTTTCCTTACCCGATGCGAGCCAGGCTCGTAGGGTGTCAATCTCGCCAATAGAAGCGGCGAGATTGACACAATATCACAACACAACACAGTGTAGCCACATCAGCATACATCAATGGATTAATGGACTAAACACCGCTTAAATGATGGTGTGAAGTTTACTGAGGAGAAACAGGAAGTGAGAAATTCAGACAAAGAAAAAAAACATTTAGAAGGGAAATCTAAGGAAAAGGTAAGTGAACCAACAATGCACTAGCTTAAAGGAACCTATTTAGAAAATAAAAAACAAACCTTTACAACCCCTTTAAACCTGGATGGCTAAACACTAATTTAAAAAGGCATAACAACAATACAAAGAATGCAATAAGAAATATAAGAGTGCGAACTAGGCATCTAAAACAAATAACGCGAGAGAGATACGGAAGAAGAGTAAAAAATAAAAATAAATCCCCAAACATTTTTAAAATATATTAATAGTAAGAAAGTGAGGTCAGAAAAAGGTCTTAAAAGACTGGCAGTACTCAAATATGGCACAAAGTATCCAGAGGAGGAGTTTTTTTTTAGGAAAACCTCCTCCAAAGCAACTCTTGATGGGCCAAGGCACTCAGTTAATGTTTAAGTTGATGGCAGACTTGTGAAAATTGTTCCAGATTAAACAATTGTGTACCTTGGACTGGTTGAAAGGCACACTTAGACCTTAAATCTATGCTCAAGATAGTGGTAAAAAAAGATGGAAAGAATTGGGACTGCTTACTCCCAGCACTCATGTTTGCTATCAGAGCATTACCTCAAGCATCCTTTACGTTTTGCTAATTTGAGCTGCTGTACAGGCAAAGATAGCAAGGATTGTATGACCTGGTAAAAGAATCCTGGGAAAGTGAGCCTTCTGCACACAGGATAGTGGTGGAACATATAACCCAGATAAGAGAAAGGATAGCTAAAGTGATGCCTCTGGTAAAGGAACATTTAGGAAAGCAAAAGAAGCCGAGAGGAGAGTGAGGCAAATTATCCACTTGCCGACCGCCGCACGACGATATACGTCGGCAGAATGGCACGGGCAGGCATATGGGCGTATATATAAGTCCCTGCCTGCCCGCGGGTGGGGGGCCCGATCGGGCCCCCCCCCCGGTGCCTGCGGCGGTCGGCATTCCTTCGAGAGCGATCCGGGATGAGGGGGCGGCCATTCATTCATGGCCACCCCCTCGCGATCGCTCTCGACGAATGGAAATCCCCGGTGACATCACTTCCTCTCCTGTAATGTAAACACAGGAGAGGAAGTGATGTATTCTCTCCTCCGTGTCGGTATTTTTCGTTCCGACACGGAGGAGAGCGGATCGGTGAGTTGCACCAACACTCTACACACACAGTAGAACATGCCAGGCACACTCACACCCCCCCCCCTTTACCCCCCGATCACCCCCCCAATTACCCCTGCCCCCCAGTCACAGTGACACCAATGTCATTTTTTTTTTTTTTTTTTTGCATTGGTGTCATTTGTGACTGTAATAACTGTTAGGGCAGTTAGAGTTAGCCCCCTTTAGTTCTAATGTGCCCCCCTAACCCCCCCCAATAAAGGTTTAACCCCGTGATCACCCCCCGTCGCCAGTGTCACTAAGGCTGGGTTCACATTGCAGCGGTTTATGAGAACGAATGTGATTCGCACCGCACTGCAGTGCAAATCACATCCGATCTCTGTGCGATTCGAGTTCAGCCATTCGCCGCACCCGCCACACCCGCCGCACCCGCCGCAAATTCGCACGGGACCCTTTTTTTGGTCCGCAGCAGAATCGGATCGCATGGGTGTTCACACCATGCGATCCGAGTTTGCAGATCGCACTGCGATATGCGAACTGATCTGGGGGTGTCAGTAACATTTCACTGACACTCCCAGCAGTTCGCATAGGGCAGTGTGAACTGCCGCCGGGAGGCATGCGATGCGGGAACCCGCCGCGGATTCGCGGCGTTTCCGCATCGCTCCAGTGTGAACCCAGCCTAATAAGCGATCATTTTTCTGATCGCCGTATTAGTGTCACAGGTGACGCTAGTTAGGCAGGTAGGTATTTAGGTTCGCCGCAGCTTTTTATAGCGCCAGGGACCCCCATATACTACCGCATAAAGCCCCCTGATTGCCCCCTAGTTAACCCTTTCACCTGTGATCACCATATAACTGTTACAGGTGACGCTGGTTGGTTAGTTATTTTTTTATAGTTTCAGGGCACCCGCTATTTATTACCTAATAAAGGTTTAACCCCCTGATCACCCGACGGGTGTCATTTGTGACTAATAACTGTTAGGGCAGTTAGGGTTAGCCCCCTTTAGTTCTAAGGTACCCCCCTAACCCCCCCAATAAAGGTTTAACCCCGTGATCACCCCCCGTCGCCAGTGTCACTAAGGCTGGGTTCACATTGCAGCGGTTTGAGAACGGATGTGATTCGCACCGCACTGCAGTGCAAATCACATCCGATCTCTGTGCGATTCGAGTTCAGCCATTCGCCGCACCCGCCGCACCCGCCGCAAATTCGCACGGGACCCTTTTTTTGGCCCGCAGCAGAATCGGATCGCATGGGTGTTCACACCATGCGATCCGAGTTTGCAGATCGCACTGCGATATGCGAACTGATCTGGGGGTGTCAGTAACATTTCACTGACACTCCCAGCAGTTCGCATAGGGCAGTGTGAACTGCCGCCGGGAGGCATGCGATGCGGGAACCCGCCGCGCATTCGTGGCGTTCCCGCATCGCTCCAGTGTGAACCCAGCCTAATAAGCGATCGTTTTTCTGATCGCTGTATTAGTGTCACAGGTGACGCTAGTTAGGCAGGTAGGTATTTAGGTTCGCCGCAGCTTTTTATAGCGCCAGGGACCCCCATATACTACCGCATAAAGCCCCCTGATTGCCCCCTAGTTAACCCTTTCACCAGTGATCACCATATAACTGTTACAGGTGACGCTGGTTGGTTAGTTATTTTTTTATAGTTTCAGGGCACCCGCCATTTATTACCTAGTCTCACTAGTGTACCCCTAAATTTAGGGGTGTCTACTTTCCAAAATGGGGTCATTTGGGGGGGGTTTGTGCCATCTTGGCATTTTATGGCCTTCAAAACTGTAACGCCCTTAGAAAGCCTGAAGGCGGTGCTTGGTTTTCGGGGCCCCGTACGCGGCTAGGCTCCCAAAAAGTCCCACATATGTGGTATCCCCGTACTCAGGAGAAGCAGCAGAATTTATTTTGGGGTGTCATTTCACATATGCCCATGGCATGCGTGAGCAATATATCATTTAGTGACAACTTTGTGAAAAAAAAAAAAAAAAGTTTGTAATTTTCCCGCAACTTGTGGCAAAATATAAAATATTCCATGGACTCAACATGCCTCTCAGCAAATAGCTTGGGGTGTCTACTTTCTAAAATGGGGTCATTTGTGGGTGTTTTGTGCCATCTTGGCATTTTATGGCCTTCAAAACTGTAATAGGTAGTGAGAAGTGAACTCAAAAATTTACGCCCTTAGAAAGCCTGAAGGCGGTGCTTGGTTTTCGGGGCCCCGTACGCGGCTAGGCTCCCAAAAAGTCCCACATATGTGGTATCCCCGTACTCAGGAGAAGCAGCAGAATTTATTTTGGGGTGTCATTTCACATATGCCCATGGCATGTGTGAGCAATATATCATTTAGTGACAACTTTGTGAAAAAAAAAAAAAAAAAAAAAAGATTGTAATTTTCCCGCAACTTGTGGCAAAATATAAAATATTCCATGAACTCAACATGCCTCTCAGCAAATAGCTTGGGGTGTCTACTTTCTAAAATGGGGTCATTTGTGGGGGTTTTGTGCCATCTTGGCATTTTATGGCCTTCAAAACTGTAATAGGTAGTGAGAAGTGAACTCAAAAATTTACGCCCTTAGAAAGCCTGAAGGCGGTGCTTGGTTTTCGGGGCCCCGTACGCGGCTAGGCTCCCAAAAAGTCCCACATATGTGGTATCCCCGTACTCAGGAGAAGCAGCAGAATTTATTTTGGGGTGTCATTTCACATACGCCCATAGCATGTGTGAGCAATATATCATTTAGTGACAACTTTGTGTAAAAAAAAAAAAAAAATTTTTTTTTTTGTCATTATTCAATCGCTTGAGGCAAAAAAATAAAATATTCAATGGGCTCAACATGCCTCTTATCAATTTCCTTAGGGGGTCTACTTTCCAAAATGGGGTCATTTGGGGGGGTTTTGTACTGCCCTGCCATTTTAGCACCTCAAGAAATGAGATAGGCAGTCGTAAACTAAAAGCTGCGTAAATTCCAGAAAACGTACCTTAGTTTGTAGATGTGACAACTTTTGCGCAAACCAATAAATATACAATTATTGACTTTTTTTTTACCAAAGACATGTGGCTGAATACATTTTGGCCTAAATGTATGACTAAAATTGAGTTTATTGGATTTTTCTAATAACAAAAAGTAGAAAATATCATTTTTTTTCAAAATTTGCGGTCTTTTTACGTTTATATCGCAAAAAATAAAAATCGCAGAGGCAATCAAATACCATCAAAAGAAAGCTCTATTTGTGGGAAGAAAAGGACGCAAATTTTGTTTGGGTACAACATTGCATGACCGCGCAATTACCAGTTAAAGCAGCGCAGTGCCAAAGTGTAAAAAGACCTCTGGTCATTTACCAGCAAAATGGTCCGGTCTGAAAGTGGTTATAAAGTTCACCAACCTGGGAGGTGAAACCTGCACAAAATCTACCACACTAATCTGTTAAAACCCTGGGAGGATCAATAGTAGGTAGCTGCCTCAGCTGAGGTTATTTCTAAACACCCTGTAGGGGAGAAGATAATCCAAGCTTCTTCATTCCTGTCCAAGCTGCAAATCCAGCAAGTAAAATAGATTTTACAGAGTAATAAGGATATGTTTTCAGGACTTCCATGTCTTACCAGGATAAGGGAACATGATATTGTTACAGAAACTATTGTGAAGGTCTGAAAAAAACCCGGACTCCTGAGGCTCATGGAAATATAGTGTCAGAAAAAGTTTGGAAAATGCTTGAACTCAATATCATTGAGGAATCTCAGAGTAAATGGTTAAGCCCAATTGTGTTGGTACTGAAGTCCAATGGAACTCTGAGGTTTTGTAATCTGATTGATCTGATGCCCCAAGTAGATGAACTCATAGAGAGATTAGGACCAGCTCAGCACATTACCATCTTAGACCCCCCCCCCCCCCCCTCCAAAGGCTACTGGCAAATGCTTTCAACTAAGGAAGAAAAAGAAAAGACCACATTGTCCACTCCAGAAGGTAATTTTTAATATAAAAAAATGCCACTTGTGTTGCATTGTGCCCCAGCTATTTTTCAGGCTGGGACAGAATTGGATACGAGTTTCCCCTTCTTACCAAATGGACTTGGTTCTGTATTTTAGCTATCTGCTGACTAATATTTCAGCTTTATTAACCACTTGCCGACCAGCCTCCGTCATTATGCTGTGGCAGGTTCGGCTTGTTCCCCCAAATCGCCGTAGCTGTACGTTTGCCCTTTAAACAGTTTTAGCAGGCTCGCACACCCGCTGCACAGCAGGGGACACTGATATGCATGGCCAGCAGCCGGAATGTCCACCGGCCACTTGCATTCGCAGGCACGAGAGCCATAACGGGGATATGTGTGTGTGTGTAAACACACACATCCCCATTCTGTCAGGAGAGGAGAGACAGATTGTCTGTTCATACTAATCAGGAACAGTGATATGTCTCCTCCTCTAGCCAGTCCCATCCCCATACAGTTAGAAACACACATGAGGGAACCCATTTAACCCCTTGATGACCCCCTAGTGTTAACTCCTTCCCTACAAGTGACATTCACACAGTAATCGGTGCATTTTTATAGCACTGATCGCTGTATAAATATCATTGGTCACAAACATGTGTCAAAAGTGTCTGATCTGTTTGCCGCAATGTTGGAGACCCGCTAAAAATCGCAGAGCACCGCCATTACTAGTAAAAAATAAATAAATAATACAAATGCAATGAAAATGCCATAAATCTATTCCCTATTTTGTAGATGATATAACTTTTGCACAAACCAATCAATATACGCTTATTGCAATTTTTTACCAAAAATATGTAGAAGAATAAATATCGGCCTAAACTGATGAAGAAATTTATTTTTTTTACATTTTTTGGCGAATATTATTTATAGCAAAAAGTATAAAATACAGTTTTTTTCTGCTATTTTTTTGTTTATAACGTAGCGTGATCAAATACCACCAAAAGAAAGCTCTATTTGTGGGAAAAAGGATATCAATTTTGTTTGGGTACAGCATCGCATGACCACGCAATTGTCAGTTAAAGCAAAATAGTGCCATATCGCAAAAAATGGCCTGGTCATTAAGGGGGAAAATGATTTTGGTCCTTAAGATACTGTTTATTTTGTTAGTGGTAGGCCCGTGGTGGACCCAGTACTCCTCCACTAGTCTCCAAAGGCAACTAGTTTGCCTCCAAGGGAAGATTCCGAGACCCTGATTCAGGGTACTCCAGATCTCTCAGGTTAAGGGGTGGGCACTGGCAGGTCTACTCCTAGTCCAGGGAGGGAGGGGTCAGGGGCCCCCTATTTCTTTAGCCAATATCATAAGTTGTTCAAATTCAATCGATTAATCTTCTACTCTTTTTCCGCTTCTCTCCCTTCCTGCTCCTCTGCTCTCTCTCTCTCTCATCTATTCCAGGTTCTCCAGGTATGTCCAGTTTCTCCAATCCAGGGCCTGGGCGTTGATTCTACTATTGGTTTGGCAACTCCATTCGGCTCACTGCTGGGAGGAGGTAGGTTATGCACTATATGCACTAATAAAGCTGCCCACTAAAATATAATTTCTCTCTCGTTGCTGCTAAACATTACTATTTGACTATTCTCATTAACGCTCTCTCATTCGGTTCTCATCAACTTTGATCTACTTCTCTAAAGGTTGGTTCGCCCACTGCGTCTACCCAGGATATTGTCAGTGCCGCAGGGGCAATTTCTGATAAGAACACTGCTGTTCAGTTATCTCCACCAATTCTCTTATTTTGCCCCTGTCACTGGAAAGGGGTTTTCTATTGTGCCCACCTGCCCCCTGGGCCCCAATCCGTCACGTATACTGTAGCTACACTCTAATGCCCTGTGCACACGATCTGACTTTCCGACAACAAAACTGTGGATTTTTGATCGAAGGATGTTGGCTTCAACTTGTCTTGCATACACATAATCACACAAATGTTGGCCAGCAAATACGAAAGTAGTGGCATACAAGATGTACGCGATATCTACATTACGAACGCTAGTTATATTTTCGGCTCGTACTTGATTCCAAGCATGCGTGGACTTTTGTCCGACGGACACGCGATCGGAAAGTCTGACAGCAAACATTTGTTGGCGGAAAATTTGAGAACCTGCTAGCCAACATTTGTTGGCAGAAAGTCAGACAAAAAATGTTCGATGGAGCATACACATGGTCGGACTTTCCGCCAACAAGCTCACATCCAACATTTGTTGTTGGAAAATCCAATCGTGTGTACGGGGCATTACTCTGCTCTGCTTTCTCTTACTTACATCTTCAATCCCTCCCTCTCTGCTGGCCCCTATCTCCCTGGCAACAATCTTCTCAACTCATTACAGCCTGGCTTTCTCCCACAATACTCCACAGAAGCCACCCTTTTAAAAACTCACTCTTCACTTACTAACTGCTAAAGCTCTAGAGATTTCTTTTACCTTCAGCACAGTTAATTTTCCCTGAAAAAACTTCACTCCCTTGGCCCCCAAGATTCTTATCTTTCTTGGTTCTATTCCTACCTTTCTAAGCACTCTGCCAATGACACCTACAACTCTGTCTTCTCTTGTCTTCTTTTGGTTAGATGATGACCCTGTATGACTTCCAATACAATTTCTATGCTGCCAACACTCAAATCTATCTCTCTACTTCTCAGATCACCTCCTCAATCTCCTTATGCCTCACTAAATTACTAACTGACCCACTCATTTGAATCTATCAGTATGAATGTCAACCACTTTCAGAAATCAAATTTTTCAAAAAAAAAACTGAGATCATAATATTACTGGTGCTATATAAACCCTGTATAATAATCATCATCATCATCAACATCCAACTGTTATACTGTTATTGAACTGTTTACCTTTAATACTCCCAAACCTGTTTTCCACAGGGACTTTTTTTGCTTGCCCAGGGAGAGCAAGAGTATAATTTTTACAGTGTTAAAAGAGAAAAGTAATTTTTGTTACTAAATTAAAATGATTACTAGGGAAATATGTTTGTTAATGAATAACAAACTAAAGGAGCTGTGGTTAGCTCCTTTATGTTCATATGGTAGCTATTATAATAAACAAGCATAAACATTATATAGCACATACTTAATTAAGTGTTAAGCATTTCATGATTAATTTTTAATGTTTAAAAGTGACATATCCTTGAGTTATTTAATTTTTTAACCTTTGCAGATTTGTGATTATAATGACACACAAGAAATTAATGATACCAAAAACATTTAACAGCCCTGGACTGTATGCTGCACATAACAAAGGGCCAAATGCTCATACTGTAATACTTTTACATACAACCATCTGACCAACACTATCTACATCAACAGCTCAATGGGTTAATATCTGGATAATAAAATGATTTATTACAGCTGGGAACAGAATATGTAACAGCAATCGCAATAACACATTACCAAGCATCATTGCTTGGATGAGAATGCTTAAGGGTCCAATGTGCAGGACCTCAACTATCACCTTCTCTGATGACAAAAAAGCCCAAGGCATTTAAAGCAACTGCGTTTTCATCTGCACAAACCTAGATTATCCTCACTCCCCTTTATATCTGTTCAAGAAGCTTCAATTACAGTATAGATGCAGTCTATTGATTATTTCCCAGCATAAAAACACACGCTAGTCTACTAGTTTTTGCGCATATTAACTGTGATTTAAATATATTATCAAATCTCTCTAGCCTTACCCTTCAGAAAAATTTGAATCAAATCAATCCAGTACTGGCAGGACTCCTGAAAATCAAGAACGTCATATTTAGTTTGCTCTCCCTCACATGTGTAAATTAATTAAGATGTGCATACCAGAGCTTTCATTGTCTACAGTATGTGCTCTATGAACAACATAGCAGGCAATTTTTATACTTTAGTATACAAATGATAGACCTTATTAGGGATGAGCTTGGTGTTCGAGTCAAACGCATTTTTGACTTGAACACCGGCTATTCGGCGAAGCCAGAACTCTGTGGGTGTTGTGTGCCTCCAGCACAGTATACACCTGTAGCTACCCTTTATTGCTGGTGTTCTCTAATACAGGCATCTGCAGGAGTTAAAGTGGGTGTTGTGTGCAGCCCTAAATTCCTTCACGCACACTTCCCAACCTTATTTTTGGACAACACAGAGGGCAAGACCAAGGGGGTAGCAATTTTAATCTCCAAGCACACTCATTTTACACTGATATCCGAGTACAAAGATCCAGAGGGCAGATTCATTTTGGTTAAGGGCACTGTGGCAGGCAAGCTGTATTCCCTCCTCTGCTATTACACTCCTAACAAGGGACAATATCATTTTTTTCAACAACTGTTTCGAACCGTAAACCCCCTACTGGAGGGCACGGTCATCTTGGGAGGGGATTTAAATCTAGCCTTTGACCAAGGGCTGGATAATTCCAGACCCACAGCATCTCAACTCAATCGTCCCACTAAGACCAGCCTGAACGTAATGAAACTGATTAACTCTCAAGGCCTTACGGATATTTGGAGGGAAATTAATCCCTCCAAGAGGGATTACACCCACTACTCCTTCCCCCACCAACTGTATGCCAGGATAGACCACATTCTGGTAGCTCCACCCACTATACCCTTGGCTTGTAAAGCCGCTATAATTGACATTGCTTGGTCAGATCGCTCTCTGGTCCTCCTAACCGTACAAAACTCCAACATCAGAGCACCCCTATCGCACTGGCGCCTTAACGAATCACTCCTTAGCATCCCTACTATTACCAAAGACATAGAGGACGCTCTCAAAGAATACTTTATACTGAATGACCAAGGAGACATTTCCCCTGAAGCAATCTGGGCAGCCCACAAAGCCACCATTAGAGGCACCTTGATCAAAATCGCATCCCAAATTAAATAGGAGAGGCAGATAGACATACTGAATTTAGAAAAAACATACACATCCTTGAAAGCAACTCATAAGAAAAACCCATCGAAGGTCCTTCTAGATAAAGTTGATGCGGCCAGACTGGAGCTCAATCTGGCCCTGACCGCCAAGGTGGAAAAACATATTAGATGGAGTGGAGCTAAATTTTACTCTCATAGGGACAAGATGGGCCCTGTGCTGGCGGCTAGGCTTGCTCCCAAACAGAGGACCTACACCTTACCCAGAATTAAGAGGCCTGGTCATCCCCCTACTTCAAATCCTGAGAAAATACTTGCAACTTTTCACGACTTTTACTCTAAACTCTACACCTTTTCCCACCCGGAAGCAGGGTCCTGGATCTCAGACTTCCTATGAGACTTGCCTGTACCGACTCTTTCCACAGAACACAAAAACATAACGGAAGATACCTTTTCGGTCCAGGAAATTAAAGACGTGATTAGAAATCTAAAAAATGGCTCCGCTCCAGGCCCGGACGGCTTGTCTGTTCCTTACAATAAAGCCTTTGTGGATACCCTAGCCCCCCACATGGCCAAATTCTTTAACGCAAAGACTGCAGGCTCCCCACTAGACCCCCATCTTAACACCGCTTTCATAACAGTGATCCCCAAACCGAACAAAAACCCAGAGGAAGTTGAAAACGACAGAACCATTTCCCTCATAAATAATGATTATAAGATTTTAACGAAAATTCGTTTATAGGCAGATACATCCACAAGGACCAGGTAGGGTTTATCCCTGGCAGACAGGAACCAGACCAAACTAGAAGGGCCATAGACATTATATCTATTCTTCAATCCAACTGGAATGGAGGTCCTAAACAGGAGGGGATGCGTTTTTCCTTAGACTTGCACAAAGCGTTCGACTTGGTGGAATGGAAGTACATATTTTCTATCATGGAACGCTGGGGATTTGACCACCGTTTTATGGGACTGCTTCGATCCCTCTACTCGTCCCCGAGGGCTTTGATACGACTACAAGGACAATACTCGCATCCTCTCAGGATCGAAAAAGGCACCAGGCAGGGCTGCCCCCTCTCCCCTCTAATTTTCGCTATCGAAACTCTAGCAATCGCAATACGCTCTAACCCTAATATCCAAGGCGTCTCTTGTGGTTCACAAACACACAAATGCGGCCTCTTCGCAGGTGACATGCTTTTATTTATCACCTCCCCGATCACCTCCCTTCCCAACCTTTGTAAAACTGCTTTCTGAATTTGCAGCGGTGTCAGGCCTCAGGGTGAATTACACCAAATCCCATGCCCTTAACATCTCCCTAAAGCCAGAGATGGTTTCCTCCTTACAAAGTGCCTTTGATTTTAAATGGAGCAGCTCTTCCATAGAGTATTTGGGAATAACCCTATCGTCAAAAATTGAGCTATTATACTCATGCAACTTTATCCCAGCATATAAAAAGCTTGAATCCGACTTGCTTCTCTGGGCCAGGGGGGAACTCTCCTGGCTGGGGAGAATACACGCCATAAAGATGAACCTCCTTCCTAGGCTGTTGTACCTCTTTAGGGCCTTACCGATTAAAATCAGACACGACCACCTCAAGGCCTTGCAACAGAAGGTCAACAGGTTTTTCTGGGGCGGGTCAGGCCACAGATTGCCGCAAAACACCCTCTACAGACTTAGGTCCAGGGGTGGTCTGGGCCTTCCCAGACTACTTTGGTACTACCAAGCCGCCAGAATATTCCAACTTTCAATAGTTCCTGCTAAGACAGAAAAGCCAGATTGGATACAGATAGAAAGGCAGGCGGCCCCATTGCATACGCTCGATTACCTTCTAGGGTCCTCTCCCAGGACGAGACCCCCGATCCTCTCCACCATTCTCTCCCAGTCTCTTTCGCTCTGGGACAGAATGAGAAACCCCTCTCCCACATTATCAACAACCCAAATTTTATCCCGGGTCTTGACATCAAGGCATTTCAGTGGTGGCTGGACAAGGGGCTATACTGGATCGGACACTTTTTCACTGCCACAGGGCCAATCACCCTGCAATTTTGTAGAAAACAGCTAGAGATTCCCCCCGTGGAACTGTTTAGATTTCACCAAATACAACACTTCCTGCACACAATCTGGAGATCTAAACCGGCCTCCCTAGTTTTACATCTTATGAATATTGGTGTGGTCAGACCTCGGAACAGAGGGGAGGAATTTCCATCTTCTACCAGTCGTTAGCCCGATCAAAGGCCAAATTCCCGTTTATGACATCCTGGGAGAACGATTTTCTAATAAACTGGCCTTTGGAGCAATGGGAGACCGCCTTTTCTAGGGCATTTAAAGGGATACAAAATATATCCCTGATAGAATCCAATGTGAAAGTGATGACATGATGGTATCTCACGCCGGCCAAATTAGCCCTCATATATCCCACAGCCAGCCCTCTGTGCTTCAGGGGATGCCAACTTACGGGCTCTATGGCTCATACGTGGTGGGAATGCCCTAGAATACGAATGTATTGGTCCAAGGTGTTCACCATGCTCCAAAAGGTCACAAATCATCAAATCCCAAAAACTCCATAAGTCGCTCTTCTGAACTCCTCTCTTCCCAGGATGCATAAAGCCACACGTAAACGTATACATTTTATTCTACTGGGGGCGAAGCTGACGATAGCTAAGTCCTGGAAACAACCGAGGGTCTCCCTGCCAGCTACCAAACGGAAAATCTCTTGGATTATGTCTCAGGAGAAACTTACAAGCGTTCTCATGGACAGAACCCAGGCTTTTGAGGCGGTCTGGGAGCCTTGGGCCAAATACAGTATGTGGGCATCTCCCTTATACCTGGGATTCAGGCTTAACAAACTGGTAATGGTACTTCCACTCCGCTGCAAGGCAACTCGTCCCTCAGCAGTTCGCTAAATTCTCCTGCCCGTGCTTTGTGCTGACCTCCTCTCCACCCCAGTGGCATCTCCTTACTCCTCTTTCCTCCTAGTCTTCTTTATTCTTTTCTATCCCCACTCTCGCAGGTCTTTTGCAAGCTCTTTATACCACAGTTTACAATGGACAACCTCCCCGATTGGGGGGGACCCGTTGACCAAATGCCGATAGGAATGGACTCTACTTTGATCCCCTCTTCTGAAGTTAGTTGTGGCTACAAGACAGTTATATGATTTTTGTTTTTTGCTCCTTGTACTGCAGCCTTATGGTCCAGGGTTTTTTTTCCCCAGAATACAGCTTTGGGAGGGATTGGAGAGACGGTCTCTGTGCACAGCAAGTTCCCCTAAAGGGGTGCCCAGGCTGTCCGCTCTCTCTCATGGACCCCTTCAGAAGGGGAGGGGCTTTATAGGCTATGGGAGCTAATCAATGTAGGGTATACAACCCTTGTATATGAATGTATCATTTATACTTGTTCTTTGTATTCTGATCTTTCGTCAATATTCATCCTTCTTTGGCTTATATTGTAATTGTCTCAAACTGACAGTTTTTTTTGATTATACAATAAAAATCTTTGAAAGTAAAAAAATTGATACAATATACTAAAACATATAAAATATATATCTGATACAATAAAAATAAAAATATATCAATACATATGGGCTGCAAGAAGTTGATAATATATATACAATAAAATAAAAAAAATACAATACCATTAAAAATTTGTGAGAAAACATTTCAGGTCTATATCAATGTTTAATCCATTTGGTTCTAATTTGTTTAATTTTTTATATCCATTTGGTTTCATTTTGGGATATTCTAATTCCAGGATCAGAGCACCATCAAATACTATTACTTTTACTATTACCAAGGTAACTCTTTATTGTTTTTGATGTTTGGGAACAATGAATGAATGGAGGAGATAAGAGGTGAGAGGTTACACCTTGGAGAATCTGGAAGGTTGGATGGCTGCGTGTGAAGAAGTTTATACCTATCCCTGTATATAATACACCTACTTACTGTGTAAAGGGGGTAAACAACATTTGGTGAGTAATTTGAATGATACCACTGCTGTTGTATGTCAAGATGTTTGCTCATATTATGCAGAGTGATCCTGTGTGTTCAGTGTGGCAAAATGTTCAGTTAGAATATCCCAGTCATGAAGACAGCTTAGGTTGCCCAGCTTGAAGTGGATCATACCTTCCGGCTACCTGCCAGTAGTTAGTTCAGCATGGGTGCATGCACAGACAGCTCTCCAACCATGTTGATGACGTCACGCTGACACGTTTTGCCTGCCAATGAATGCAAGCTTCTTCAGAACAAGGAGGGGCTGTTGATTGGGGTCCTAAATACATTTTATCATTCTGTTATATCTACCTATAACCACCAGATGTCCTCAGCAGACACTCTCCAAATGAGAAATTATCAAACATACAGTATAGTGCATAGACATGACACTTTGTAAAGCCAGGGGATAGTACCTAAAAGAATAAACACATTTTCCCTTATATCCAAATGAATACAGATATTGGATAGCTCAAGGCAAGGGTTATTTGCACTCAATACAATACAAATTTATCTACGGGGAGAGACAAATCACAGAAATCATGAGGGGACTGTGACGAGAGTTATCTATTTACACATTCCAGGAACTCTTTCATATTTTGTCCCCATCCCCCTATTAACTCTTAAGCTTTTAAAAATACAGAAAAATTATACTCTGTAGTTAACCCATATGGCACGAGTGTACCTAAACAGAATATCCACATTTTTTCTTTTTGTATAAGTACAGTGTCAAAGTAACCTCTTCTCAGGGGAAAGTTCAAAGCAAATATTCCATTCACTTTTAGACCCTCATGGTTTCCCCATGGGCTTCTAGGAAATGCTTAATACTGCCAATGTGTTCATCTGAAGTCTGAGGCCGCGTACACACGGGCGGACTGTTCGCCCAACTTTGTCCGCTGAACAGTGTTTGGGCGGACAGTCCGCTCGTGTGTGGGCTTTCAGCGGACAGTTTCAGCGGACAGTTTGACGGACAAGGTTTTTCGGAATTTCCGAAAAACTGTCCGCTGAAACCTTGTTTCAGCGAACAGTCCGCTCGTGTGTAGGCTTGTTCGTCAAACAAAGTTGCGCGCATGCTCAGAAAGGATTTTCACGCCGAAAGCTATAATGCAGTGTATAGGACGTCGTATTTTTCGTCCCGTCGTACGTGCCGTTCACGTCATCGCGCACGGTTTCAGCAAACTGTTCGTTTGTCGTGTGTGGGCATGTCCGTCCATGCTAATTTTGAGCGGACTGTTTGCCGAAACTGTTGGACGGACAAAGTTGGGCGAACAGTCCGCGCGTGTGTACGCGGCCTGAATGTATCAAACAATATTTTAAGTTTTTTGTATGTTTGTCAACCATCAAAGGAAGCGGACCCACAATCTTTTGTCTTTTATTTCTTCGCACAGTTGGTAGTGTGTAATTTTTTTCAATTTCAATTGTTACAATGTTTCAATAAAATCTTTTTACAAATCCCAGGTGTCTCTGAAGGGTCTAGTATGGATATTTAGAGGGAACCCCACGTCATATTTTCTTATTTGACGCAGGGTTCCCCTTAATATCCATACCAGAACTGAAGGGCCTGGTAATTGAATTTGGGGGAACCCCATGCTTTTTTTTTATCAATGACATTCAGTGACTGCTCTCTGTATTACGGGGAGCCGACAATTCATTATAGCCGCGAGTGATTTTAAATTACTTTCTTGATCATACATCACAGGACACAGGAGCTCATTACATAGTGGGTTATATAGGCACCTCTGGTGATTGGACACTGGTTAACCCCAATTAAGGAGAATTCCTCCCCTATATAACCCCTCCCATATGGGAGGCACCTCAGTTTTTCCGCCAGTGTCTATGGCGGTTGGTCACGCAAAACATGTGCTATGAAGAAAGCTCTGTGCAGGTCCCTGCGGGGGCCTAAGGGCTACAACAAACCAGATCCATATCTCGGGCCGATATTTGACTCCCAAGATGGTATGGTACCCGGGCCTCGTCATCCGAAGAAACGAGGTTTGGCCTGTAAGTCCTCTCCTATTGGAAGACTGGGCTCTGGGAAAACCAGACTTGGTGTACTGTTTACATAGTGGCACAAAAGTTTTTGGCAGAGTCTTTTACAAGGTCCAGGTAGGAGGTTCTTCTGAGAAAGAACCCCAGAAAAACCTGAAGGTTGGCACAACTCTGCCCGCCGTGATGGGTGAAGGCTGGAATCTGTCTGTTTCAGCAATTCCTGCGGCGAGGACAGGTAAGGGAAGTTAATCCTATATATAATTATATTATGGATTTCTTCATTTGAGTAGTAGTATGTCTTACCTGGTTTCCACCACTAGAGGGAGTAAGAGCAGCCTGATGCATACTTACATGCCTTTCAGTACACACGCTCAGTGAAGCCTGGTTCTCCAGATGACTCACGTCTCCACTGCAGTCCCTGCCACAATAAGGTAATATAGGGGTCCCACGTAGTCTGGGGGTCCCACGCAGCTCTGATGGAGATTCATTTTCCCCCCTGGATTCTGGCGGTTCTCGTGCACGCGCGCCGAGCACGCTCCCGGGCTAATGGAGGAGGGGGGAGTGTGGTTGTGAGCCGTGCACGTTGGTGTGCACGGCGCTGTACTGCGCAGGCGCCAGGCGGCAGTTTTAAAAGCCCAGAGCGTCAGGGGGCTGTAATTGTGAGACACAGGAGCTGTGGGTAGTAAGCATCCCAAGGGATTGGATCCAGGCAAACCTTAGACACCTACTCAGCATCAGGTTGTGCAGTATTAAGCATATATATTTATTGTGAGACTTTAAGCACAACAGTGATTGCACTTTGTACTAGTACCTCTGCTTGTAGCTTAGGACTATGTCTCCTCGTAAGAGGGTCTCAGGAGGAGGTAACAAGGGCACTGGTAAATCACTGCCTAGGTCCAGGGGTTCTAAAAATGCCTGTAAGTTACCATCCCCCCCTGCAAGACTGGAGCCAGCCTCACAGGATGAGTCAGTGCCCCTGTCAGGTTTTGCAGCCTCTCCTAATGTCTCAGCCCTGGTATACGTCACTGAGGACTCCCTTAGGGCTACATTGGAGGGTTTTGAAGGGAGAATCATGAATTTTATTTCTGCTTACCTGAAAGATAGCAGGAAAAGGGGAAGATCCCCTCCCTCTGCTGAGATTCCTCTTTCAGATGATTCTTCTGACAATGAGGAGAAATCCCTATCTTGGGACAGGGATCTTGAGCAGTCGGAGGAATCAGAGGAAGAGGAGAGAGTCCCCTCCTCCCAGGCGCTCAGAAAACAGGTGCAGTATTATACTGAGTTGGGGCGTACCACATTCAGAATGCCTGCTGCTGAAGTCCCTACGTCCTCTGTTTCTTCCCTGGGAGTCAGGAAAGTCCCACAGACTGCTTTTTCCTTTCCAATTCATCCCTTAATGGATAAATTGATGTATGAGGATTTGGGACATCCCGATAAACTGTTTGCTCCTCCTAAAAGGTTTTCTATGCATTATCCTCTGGAGGAAAGTTTCACCAAGAAATGGGAGGTCCCATCTGTCGATGTGGCTGTTTCTTGTGTGAATAAAAACCTGACCTGTCCGTTGGATAATGCTCAGGTATTTAAAGATCCAACTGATAAGAGGTTGGAAACATTATTAAAAGCCTCCTTTTCCATGACTGGCGCTGTAGTGCAACCTACAGTCGCAGCCGTGGGGTTGTGTCAGTTCCTCAAGGAACAGGTTAAGCAGATGCTTGGCCTCCTTCGCAGTGAGGAAGTGGAGAATTATACAGAAATACCTCAAATTCTGTGTTTCATGATTGATGCGATTTTGGATTCTGTCCAACAAACATCTCGTTTGTCTCTCCTGTTGGTACACATGCGAAGGGCCCTATGGCTAAAGAATTGGGCAGCTGAGCTATCATGCAAGAAGCATTTGATTGGGTTCCCGTTTAAAGGGAAACGTTTGTTTGGAGAAGAATTCGACAAATTCGTCCAAAAAATTTCTGGGGGTAAATCTACTCTCCTTCCAGTCAAAAGGAGCAAACGTCCATCATTTAGGCGTTCTCTCTCTCCTGGAGCATCAAGCTCTAAGCAGTGGACAGGAAAGGCTCAGGACCGGGCCCAGGGGCAGAAAAAGGCTTGGGGGCGAAAGCCTGCCAAGCTGAGCCCAAAATTTTCCTTGTGAAGGGGCGCCCCTGCTCGGCCGAGTGGGGGGAAGGGTTCGGCAGTTTGCGGAAGCCTGGAGGGAAGAGATCCGAGACAAGTGGGTGATCTCTTCGGTATCTCTGGGCTACAAGCTAGAGTTTCAGGAGATTCCACCTTCTCGCTTTCTAAGGTCAAGGATCCCCAGGGACCCAGTAAAGCAAAACCGCTATTTCTGGCCTTAGATCACTTACTATCCCAGGGGGTGATAGTAGAAGTGGACCCAAAAGAACAGGGTTCAGGGTTTTACTCGAATCTCTTCACCGTTCCGAAGCCAAATGGAAGTGTCAGACCTATCCTGGATCTGAAGGATCTGAACTAGTTTTTCCGAATGCAGTCAATTCACACTGTGGTCTCCTCCCTGCAAGGGGGGGAGTTTATGGCATCAATAGACATCAAGGATGCATATCTCCATGTGCCAATTTTTCTCGCACACCAAAAGCATCTAAGGTTCGCGGTAGAGCGGCGCAATTTTCAATTTGTGGCCTTGCCGTTCGGGCTCGCTACGGCCCCTCGAGTCTTCACAAAGATTCTGGACCCTCTTTTGCCAAACCTAAGAGCTCAGGGTATAGCCGTCATGGCTTATCTAGATGATTTGCTTCTCATGGAGAAAACAGTAGAGTTCCTGAACCACAGCGTTACCAGAGCGCTAGAACACCTGGAACGCCTAGGTTGGATTATAAACCTAGAAAAGTCGTCCCTACAGCCTGATACCAGGTTGGAATACCTGGGTATGTTTATCGACACCGCTCAGGGCAAGGTGTTTCTTCCAAGGTACAAAAGCCTTGGCCATCTGGGATCTGGTGCGCCTAATTCTGGGCAGGAGATCTTCCCCCTTTTGGTTGTGCATGAGACTGTTAGAAAATGGTCTCCTCCTTCAAGGCCATTCCTTTTGCCCAGTTCCACTCAAGGCCTATGTAAAGATGCATCCTTGCGGCTTGGAACAGGAAGCCCCAATCCTTGGATCTTCCTATGCGTCTATCCCCATGGACACGGAAGACTCTCGTCTGGAGGTTACAAACCGAGAATTTGCTGAAAGGCAAAACTTTTCTTCCTCTTCCATGGAAGGTTATTACAACAGATGCCAGCCTGACAGGCTGGGGAGCAGTGTTAGAGGAGACGTGCTCGCAGGCGAAATGGTCTGCGATCGAGAAGCTATTGCCCATAAATGTCTTGGAGATCCGGGCAGTTTATATGGCTCTCATAAAGTGGTCTTCCAGACTACGGGGTCTCCCTGTTTGGGTTCAGTCCAACAATGCCACAGCAGTGGCCTATATCAATCACCAGGGCGGTACCAGGAGTCTGGTTGCCCAAAAAGAGGTGAATTGCATACTTGTCTGGGCAGAAAAGCATGTTCCATGCCTTTCTGCAGTCTTCATTCCAGGAGCGGAAAATTGGCAGGCGGATTTTCTGAGCTGCCAGCAGTTGTGCCCAGGAGAATGGGCTCTGCACCCCGATGTGTTTTTGGACATATGTCGCAGGTGGAGTACTCCAGACGTAGATCTGTTTGCATCCAGGTTCAACAGAAAACTGGACAAATTCGTGTCAAGAACAAGAGATACACTTGCTCAGGGGTCAGATGCTCTGACAGTTCCCTGGGATCAGTACCAACTGATTTATGCCTTCCCCCCGTGCCGGCTTCTGTCGCGGTTCCTGGGAAGAGTCAAGAGGGAGACAAAATCGGTTCTTTTGGTAGCCCAGGCGACCGTGGTACGCAGAGATCATGAAGTTGGCAGTAGGCAGGCCATGGATCCTCCCTCTCCGGCCAGATCTGCTCTCACAGGGTCCAATTTACCATTCTGCTTTACACAGTCTGAATTTGACGGTTTGGCTGCTGAGACCCACATTCTGAGAGACCGTGGGCTTTCGGGGCCAGTCCTTTCTACTCTGGTTAATGCCAGAAAGCCGGCCTCCAGGCTTATTTGCTACAAAATCTGGAGGGCATATGTTTCCTGGTGTGAACTCAGGGAATGGCATCCTAGAAAGTATGTCATTAGCAGGATCTTGGCCTTCCTCCAGTCAGGCCTAGAAATGAATTTGGCCGTAAGCACTATCAAGGTGCAGATTTCGGCCTTGTCAGTGTTTTTTCAGAAGCCACTTGCATCGCATTCCCTGGTGTGGGCTTTCATCCAGGGGGCTATGCGGATAAGGCCGCCAGTCAAACCTCCGGTATGCCCATGGGATCTGAATTTGGTTCTCTCGGCTTTGCAGGGGAAACCTTTTGAACCTTTGCTTCTGGCTTCATTAGTTCTTTTGACCAAAAAATTGGTTTTCTTGGTAGCCATATCCATGGCTAGAAGAATGTCAGAACTAGCAGCTCTCTCCAGCATAAGCCGCGTACACACGGGCGGACTGTCTGGCCAACTTAGTCCGTCAGACAATCCGACGGACAGTCCGTCATACTTTCGAATGAACGGACTTGACCACACACACCACTTTTTGAGCGGACTAATACGGCGTACTAAGTCCGCCATACTATCCGCCCTACTTTTGAAATGAATGGACTCGCCCACACACGCGGAGGAAAGTCCGCTCATTTCGAGCGCGTCTCCAGGTAGGCGGGGCCCGCGAAGGAGACGTCGCTGACCCCGCTGCCTGGTATGGACTTAAAGGGGAACCCCAACGCCGAAAAAAATCGGCGTGGGGGTCCCCCCCAAGTCCACAACAGACCCTTGTCCGAGCACGCTACCCGGCCGGCCAGGAAAGGGGGCGAGCGAGCACCCCCCCTCCTAAACCGTACCAGGCCGCGTGCCCTCAAAATGGTGGGGTGCCTTGGGGAAGGGGGGCCGCGCGGCCCCCCCACCCCAAAGCACCTTGTCCCCATGTTGATGAGGACAAGGGCCTCTTCCCGACAACCCTGGCCGTTGGTTGTCGGGGTCTGCGGGCGGGGGGCTTATCGGAATCCGGGAGCCCCCTTTAATAAGGGGGCCCCCGGATACCGGCCCCCCACCCTATGTGAATGAGTATGGGGTACAATGTACCCCTACCCATTCACCTGTAAAATAAAAGTACCAAAAAAACACAACACACGAGATAAAATACTTTATTGCACAGCTCCGGGGGTTTTCCGTCTTCGGGGGTCTTCTCGCCGGACTCCTCCGCTATCTTCTTGTAGCTCTTTTGCTAGCGGAGGAGTCCGGCTTTCTTCCTCGCCGCCGGCCTCTTCTCCCGACTTCGGGGGTCTTGTCCCCCTCTTCGGTTCTTCTGCCGGGCCACCGCGCCTTCTTCTAGCTCTTTTACAGGCGGTGGCCCGGTCTTCTGTCGCCGCCGCCGCCGCTGCCTTCCGTTCTTCTTCTTCTTCTTCTTCTCCAGGAGATGTTGCCTCGACGATCTCTCTGGGGACGCACAGGGACGCACTGCGCGGCCACTTATATAGGGACAAGGGGCGGTGTCACATGGCTTTATGTCACATGGGTTGGTCACATGGGTTGATGTCACATGGGGACTATGACATCATAAGGGGGCGGGGTCACCATGTGACACCACCCCATGTGACATAAAGCCATGTGACACCGCCCCTTGTCCCTATATAAGTGGCCGCGCAGTGCGTCCCTGGCATTCCGGCCGGATAGATCGTCGAGGCAACATCTCCTGGAGAAGAAGAAGAAGAACGGAAGGCGGCGGCGGCAGCAGCGACAGAAGACCGGGCCTGTAAAAGAGCTAGAAGAAGGCGCGGTGGCCCGACAGAAGAACCGAAGAGGGGGACAAGACCCCCGAAAGTCGGGAGAAGAGGCCGGCGGCGAGGAAGAAAGCCGGACTCCTCCGCTAGCAAAAGAGCTACAAGAAGATAGCGGAGGAGTCCGGCGAGAAGACCCCCGAAGACGGAAGACCCCCGGAGCTGTGCAATAAAGTATTTTATCTCGTGTGTTGTGTTTTTTTGGTACTTTTATTTTACAGGTGAATGGGTAGGGGTACATTGTACCCCATACTCATTCACATAGTGTGGGGGGCCGGTATCCGGGGGCCCCCTTATTAAAGGGGGCTCCCGGATTCCGATAAGCCCCCCGCCCGCAGACCCCGACAACCAACGGCCAGGGTTGTCGGGAAGAGGCCCTTGTCCTCATCAACATGGGGACATGGTGCTTTGGGGTGGGGGGGCCGCGCGGCCCCCCCCTTCCCCAAGACACCCCCCCATGTTGAGGGCATGCGGCCTGGTACGGCTCAGGAGGGGGGCGCTCGCTCGCCCCCCTTTCCTGGCCGGCCGGGTAGTGTGCTTGGACAAGGGTCTGTTGTGGACTTGGGGGGGGGGGCCCACGCCGATTTTTTTCGGCATTGGGGTTCCCCTTCAAGTCCATACCAGGCGGCGGGGCCAGCGGCGTCTCCTTCGCGGGCCCCGCCTACCTGGATACCCGCTCGAAATGAGCGGACTTTTCTCTGGGCGGGAAAAGTCCGCTCATTTCAAAAGTACGGCGGCCTGGCATACACACGGGCGAATTGTCCGCCGAAATGCGAGTCCGACGGACAGTATTACGGAAATTCCGAAATACTTAGTCCGCCAGACTGCACGCTGAAAAAGTCCGCTGAAGCCCACACACGAGCGGACTGTCCGCTGAAATGTGTTTCGGCGGACTAAGTTGGCCAGACAGTCCGCCCGTGTGTACGCAGCTAAAGAGCCGTATCTAATTGTTCATAAGGACCGGGTGGTCATGCGCCCCAACATGTCCTTTCTACCTAAGATGGTTTCGGGATTCCATTTGAATCAAGATGTAATCCTACCATCCTTTTTTCCGGACCCACAGTCCGCAGAAGAAGAAGAATCTTTGCACACTTTGGATGTGGTTAGGGCAATCAGTATCTATCTTCAAGCAATGGCTTAGATAAGGAAAACTGATTGCTTATTTATTTTGCCGGAAGGCCCTAGGAAGGGCCAGGCGGCATCAAAATCCACTCTCTCAAGGTGGATTAGACAGATTATTTCTCAGGCCTATAGTGTTAAAGGGAAAATCCCTCCTTTTCAAGTGAAGGTGCACTCTACTAGGGCTGTAAATGCTTCTTGGGCAGTGCATCACCAGGTCTCCCTGTAAGGCTGCAACTTGGTCATCAGTCCACACATTCACCAGATTCTATCAAGTGGATGTCAGAGTGCAAGAGGATATCGCCTTTGGGCGCAGTGTACTGCAGGCTGCAGTTTAGGTCCTCCGGCCCATGGTGGTCTATAATTATGATCTGTGTCTCCCTCCCCTCAATCTGAGCATTGCTTTGGGACATCCCACTATGTAATGAGCTCCTGTGTCCCGTGATGTATGATCAAGAAAATAGGATTTTTATATACAGCTTACCTGTAAAATCCTTTTCTTGAGAGTACATCACGGGACACAGGGCTCCCGCCCCTCTTGGGTTTTACGTGGTTTCCTATTGCTTTGCTACAAAACTGAGGTGCCTCCCATATGGGAGGGGTTATATAGGGGAGGGATTCTCCTTAATTGGGGTTAACCAGTGTCCAATCACCAGAGGTGCCTATATAACCCACTATGTAATGAGCTCCTGTGTCCTGTGATGTACATCACAAGAAAAGGATTTTTACAGATAAGCTGTATATAAAAAATCCTATTTATTTTCCTGCAGAAATGGCACTTTGTGCAGGGACAGTTCTAAGCATGGGAAACATGCACCCCTTTACAGGCATACTATGGACACCCCCCAGGTATGAAATTTAAAGGAATATTACACTTTTATTGTTTCACTTTAAGCATTATTAAAATCACTGCTCCCGAAAAAACTGCCATTTTTAAAACTTTTTTTTTGCATTGAAACATGTCCCCTGGGGCAGGACCCAGGTCCCCAAACACTTTTTAGGACAATAACTTGAATATTAGCCTTTAAAATTAGCACTTTAGATTTCTCCCATAGACTTGTACAGGGTGTTCCGCGGCTTTTTCGAATTTGCCGCAAACATCCCAAATTGTTCACTGTTCGCCAAACAGGTGAACAGGCAATATTCGAGTCGAACATGAGTTCGACTCAAACTCGAAGCTCATCCCTAATCATGGCTTTCACAGCAGAGCGTGCTGTGATTGGCCAAAGTATGCAGGTCAGGTGCATGCTTTGGCCAATCAGCAGCCTTCAATGCACTGTGATCTCGCATTGCATTAACGATCCCGCAGTTCATTATGGGGCATTTCATTGGGTGCTCAAATTTCCCATGAATGCCCCATAATGTTCTAAATTCAGAGAACGGGCTAACACCTGATGTTGTAGTCAAACTTACTTTCGACTCCAACATCGGGCTCATCCCTAATCTTGATATTTATACTTACCTTTCCCTGACACAAGCATGACAGTATATACGTATGGGTATAGGCTCTGCCCCTCACCCAGTCGGCCTGGTTATACTATATTTAAAGCCCACCAAGATGACTGGCAGGGAATGGAAGAGCTACAAACTGAGGAGACCATTGCCTAGGATGCGGTCTGAAGGCATTGTCTAGGAAGATACTGTGCCGAGCCTGTCTCCTAGAGGCAGCAACAGACAAGGAAATAGAAAAAACAGACAGTCAAAGACTCCATACAAGAGGTGGCAGGTAGATCCAACCAACCAGGGACAATGGCATCCAGCTCACCACTGGCGTAAAATAATTCCCCAGGGGAACCATCGCTAGTGTCAGCTTCTGAAGACAATTCCCCAGTGGAGAAGAAGCATTCACCGGATTTGACTTTGCACTAGTGCAACCCCTTGTAAAGGCAATGAGAGAAGAGCTTGAATGGGAGGAGTAATTCACGCAACTAGCAAAAGCGAGAAAATACTATCTGCAGCTAAAAAAATCGGTACTCTCGTTCCCCTTAATTGAGGAGGTAAAGGATATGATATACGACAAATGGAAAAAAATTGAGTGGAAACCATCTCTGTCTAACAGATTTGAAAAAAATGTTCACCTTCAAGGAAGAGGAGGTCTAGTCATGGGAAGTACCCCCGCTATTAGACGAAGCCATCACGCGATTAGCTAGGCACATCACATTGCCAATGGATGACGCTGTCTCCTTTAAGGATGCCTCAGAAAGAAAAATAGATGTAGAATTAAAGAAAATTATACGGCAGTAGGAAGTGCCTGCAAGTCAGCATTGGCACTAATGTCAGTAGCCAAGGCCATAACGATATGGGCAGAAAATGCAGAAGCGGAGCTGGCGTCAGAGACAGGAAATCCTTCAGAGATATTCTTGAAGATACTGGACAAAATCAAGCTGGTGGGCGATTTCATAGGTGAGGCCACAATTGACGCACTACGATGCCCAGTCAGGTCGATGCTGTCATCAGAAAAGGCAAGAAGAGCATTATGGCTCAAACCATGGATGGCAGACGGTAAATCAAAGTCCAGCTGGTGCCGTATCCCCTTTGATGAAACAACCTTATTCGGTAGCAAGCTGGAAGCAGCTATCGCAAAAGTGACAGAGGTAAGTCAGGATTTATCCCACAGGACCTGAAACCCTTCCCGACAACCGTGGCCGTTGGTTGTCGGGGTCTGTGGGCGGGGGGCTTATTGGAATCCGGGAGCCCTCCCACCTTATGTGAATGAGTATGGGGTACAATTTACCCTTATCCATTCACCTGTGAAAAAAATGTAAATAAAACACAACACACAAGGGTTAAAAATAATTTATTGCACAGCTCCGTGGGTCTTCTTGCGTCTTGGGGGGTCTTCTCGCTGGACTCCTCCGCTATATTCTGCTAGCTCTTTTACTAGCGGAAGAAACAGAGCTTTCTTCTTTGTCGCCACCTCCCAGGGGTCTTCTTCTGACTTCGGGGGTCTTTTCCCCCTCTTCGGTTCTTCTTGCTGCTGTCGTTGCTGTCTTCACCACCTTCTGTTCTCTTCTTCTCTTCTTGAGATGTTCACTCGTCGCTGTCTCTGGCCGTAATGACAGAGAAGTGTTGCGCGGGGACTTATATCGGGACAATGGGCAGGGTCACTGGGTGATGTCTCCGCCCATTATGATGTCACAGTCCCAGGCATCCTCTGGGACTGTGACATCATAATGGGCGGGGACATCACCCAGCGATGTCCCTATATAAGTTGCCGCATGCCACATCCCTGTCATTGTGGCCAGAGAGAGCGTCAAGTCAACATCTCAAGGAAGAAGAACAAGAAGAAGAGAAGGCGGCGGCGATAGAAGACCGGGCCACCGCTTGTAAAAGAGCTGGAAGAAGGCGCTCGCTCATCCTCACCCCCTTTCCTGACCGGTCGGGTAGCATGCTCGGATAAGGGTCTGATATGGACCTAGGGGGGCCCCCACGCTGTTTTTTCGGCGTAGGGCTTCCCCTTTAAGCCCATACCAGGTGACGGGGCTAGCGAAGTGTCAATCTCGCCACCAAAGGCGAATTGACTTCCTTCGCTAGTCCCAGCCACCTGGAGCAGCGCTCAAAATGAACAGACTTTTCTCTGTGCGGGAAAGTCCGTTCATTTCAAAAGTACGGCGGACTAGTACACACACGGCAGTATTGTCCACCGGACTACGAGTCCGGCTGACAGTTTTTGAATCAAAACTACTTTCTAAGTTTGCTGGACTTTTGGGTAAAAAAAGTCAGCCGGAGCCCACACACGAGCGGTTTGTCCGGCGGACTCGAGTCCACCGGACTTTTCCACCGGATAGTTTGATCGTGTGTACGCGGCATTACACTTCCTCTATCTGGCTCAATGAACCCCAATATCTTTCACTGGTCCCCTGATTAGTAGTTATATGGATCAGGTTATTGTTTTTAACATGTTTATTCTTTCAGATTGGAATAATGGACCTTTGGAGTTTTCCCCTTTTTGGAACGCATATGAAGTTTTAGGGCCTTCTTGAATGAAATTAGCCCTTTGTTCTGTTTCCGGTCATTTGGAATGCAATTACCACCCGCCGATTTGCATAAGCCATCTCACATACATAGAGCTGTAGCGCACATCTAGCCATGTCCCTGACAATGTCAATTGATGCCGAAAAGTGTAGGGAGGAGTCAGAGATGTGCGACGCAATTACATGCTGGGACATAGCAGCTAACTTGGTTATAAACGCAAGTCGTTTCTGTCATGCTGATCTTAAACTTCAGAAATGTGAGTGTTACTCTTTTGGATTTGATAATATATCTGTTTGGGGATGTATGGAGTATGAGGAGGGTCTCATTTATATTTATTCGAGACTTCTGTTGCTGTGGAGGAGACGTCAGGAAACATCCCCAAGGTGGATTACTGCTGTAGCTTTCATTTGATTGATATCCATTGCGCATTTGATTCTTGTTTAAGGATCCATACTGGAGGGTAAGAGACAGTGGGGCTGATTTACAAATGGCAGAATGCCTGTGGTCAATTATGGCTCAGGGTGTTTAGTACATGCCCCACACCATATAAGGCTGCCTGTGCAGCGGCCTTGCGTAGTGTGTTGCGTTGCTAAGAGAGAGAGATAGACAGAGAGACCGCATCTGAATTTCCTTTTAAGCTATTGCAATTACAGTTGGTGTATTGTGCCATCTGCACAGTGTATACCCAAACCTACCCCAATTGCTGATGTTCTTCTGATCCTATACCACAGGCAGCTGCTGCAGCAATTACAGTCGGTGTATTGTGCCACCTGCACAGTGTACACCCGAATCTACCCCAATTGCTGGTGTTCTTCTGGTCCTATACCACAGGAAGCTGTAGCAGTTGCAGTCGGTGTATTCTGCCACCTGCACAGTGTACACTTGAAGCTACCCCAATTGCTGGTGTCCTGGTCCTACACCACAGGCAGCTGTAGCAGTTACAGTCGGAGTATTCTGCCTCCTGCACAGTGTACGCCTAAAGCTACCCAAATTGCTGGTGTTCTGATGATTCTATCTACAGGCAGCTGTAGCAATTACAGTCAGTGTACTGTGTCATCTGCAGAGTTTGCACCTAAAGCTACCCCAATTGCCGGTGTTCTGATGATCCTATACCGCAGGCAGCTGCAGTAATTACAGTCCGTGTATTCTGCCACCTGCACAGTGTACTCCTAAAGCTACCCCAATTGCTGGTGTTCTGCTGATCTTATACCGCAGGCAGCTCCAGTAATTACAGTCAGTGTATTGTGTCATCTGCACAGTGTGCACCTAAAGCTATGAAATTGCTGGTGTTCTGCTGATCCTATACCGCAGGCAGCTCCAGTAATTACAGTCAGTGTATTGTGTCATGTGCACAGTGTGCACCTAAAGCTACCCCAATTGCTGGTGTTCTGCTGATCCTATACCGCAGGCAGGCAGCTGCAGTAATTACATTCGGTGTATTGTGCCACCTGCACAGTGTACAGCTAAAGCTACCCTAATTGCTGGTGTTCTGCTGATCCTATACCGCAGGCAGCTCCAGTAATTACAGTTGGTGTATTGTGTCATCTGCACAGTATACACCTAAAGCTACCCCAATTGCTGGTGTTCTGCTAATTCTATCCTCAGGCAGCTGTAGCCATTACAGTTGGGGTACTGTGTCATCTGCACGGTTTGAACCTAAAGCTACCCCAATTGCTGGTGTTCTGCTGATCCTATACTGCAGGCAGGCAGCTGTAGTAATTACAGTCAGTGTATTGTGTGACCAGCACAGTGTACAGCTAAAGCTACCCCAATTGCTGATATTCTGCTGATTCTATCCGCAAGCAACTGTAACAATTACAGATGGTGTATTGTGTCATCTGCACAGTTTGCACCTACAGCTTCCCCAATTGCTGGTGTTCTTCTGGTTCTATACCACAAGCAGCTGTAGCAGTTGCAGTCGGTGTATTAATAATAATACCACAGGCAGGCAGTTGATTCTGCTAGCTGCAGTGTAATCAGTATATACGTCCTAGCATTGTGCAGCTACATCTCCCTTCAGGCCATTAGTATGTCTGGAAGGCCAACAAGGAGAGGCAGTCACGAGCCAATAAAAAAGGGCAAGCAGGCTCTGTGTCTAGAGGCAACAGTGCTGGTCGTGGACGCGGTGCATCGTCATCAGCACATGGCCATGGGACACGCTTGTCCTTTTTTTTGGCAGCTGGACATGTTGAGCCGCAACATTCTGAAGACTTGGTAGAGTGGATGACCAAGCTCTCTCTCACCCAGGCTCAGGGTACTGACAAAGCAGCTGCCAACACGGCCTCTTCCCTCGTCTCAATGGCATCAGTCACTCAGCTGCAGCATACTGCCAGGTTTGCTCCAGTGATGAGGAGGGAGGGGATGAGTCATTGACTCCACATGGGTGCCTGATAGGAGAGAGGAGGAGGAGGCGCATCTCCAATGAGGCAGGATGCCTTCCCGGGGCCAGCTTAAGGGCAGCACACTGACTGAATCACACCGCAGAGCTCCGCCTGTGCAGGGCGCTGCCTTTGCTCGTTATTCCAAAAGTTCTTTAGTGTGGGCCTTTTTTGAGACGAGTGCATCAGATCGCACCACTGCTATCTGCAACATATGTCTCAAGCTTATCTCACGTGGCCAAAACATCAGCCGTTTGGGCACCACATGCTTGACCAGACATATGTTGACCTGCCATGCAGTTAGTTGGCAAGCATACCTAAAAGACCCACATCAAAGAACAAAGCGGACCTCTCCTTGCTCCTCATCAGCTGGTATCTCCAACCCCACTATACCTTCAGTCCTCCCTGAAACCTGCAGTGAGAGGAATGAAGGTGTAGAATTAGGTGTGTCACAGCCAAGTACTTGCGGGCAATCTGCCAGCAGTACACCAACTTTAGATTGTACCAGGCAAATTTCCCTGCCCCAGCTGCTGGACCATCGAAAGAAGTTCACTCCCAGCCATCCACATGCCCAGCAGTTGAATGCTAGATTGGCTAAATTGCTAGCAATTCAACTGCTGCCATTTCAGTTAGTAGACTCGGCCCCCTTCCACGAGTTTGTGCAGTGTACGGTTCCTCAGTGGCAGGATCCCAAATGCCACTTTCTCACGGAAGGCCATTCCGGTCTCTACCAGCATGTGGAAGGCAATGCCCATGCCTCGCGGGACAGGGCAGTCAGCGGTAAGGTGTATATTACCTCTGACTCATGGTCCAGCAGGCATGGACAGGGACGTTACCTATCTTTCACGGTACATTGGTTGACTCTTCTGGCAGCTGGGAAGGATGCAGGACAAGGTGCAGTAGTGTTTGAGGTTGTTCCGCCACCACGCCTCCAAAATTCTACTACTGGTGATTGTGACACACCTATCTCCTCCACCCCCTCCTCTTCTTCTTCCATGGCCTCTTCCTGTGCTTTGTCCTCAGAACCAGCAGTGCTCCATAGGCGTTCAAGGGGCTACGCAAGTATGCAGGGAAAAAGATGCTATGCTGTGCTTGCAATGGTGTGCTTGGGGGACAGATATTCTGTGAGCTCGGCAGGTGCAGGCTGAGAGGTGGTTGACGCCAAACCATCTTAAGCCAAGAATGGCAATGGCACCAACCTCCTCTCCGCCCTCTGACAGGGACAACTGACCCATGTGCCCTGTCTGGCTCACGTCCTTAACTTGGTGGTGCAGTGGTTCTTGGATTCTGAGGCAGGCCAGGAAAGTCATTTTTTTGCATTTCCACCAGTCATATAATGCCAGTGCTCGGCTAGCTGACCTCCAAAAGGAATTGAACCTGTCCAAGAACCGCCTAATCTGTGACATGCCCACCAGGTGGAACTCAATGTTGGCCATGTTGCAGCGGCTGCACACGCAGCAGAGGGCCATCGATGAGTACCTGTGCTACTACGGCACCAGGACAGGGTCAAGGGAGCTCAGTTTTTTTCCCCACACCAGTGGGCCATGATCAGGGATCAGGGATGCATGCACTGTCCTGTCACCATTTGAGGAGGCCACAAGGATGGTGAGCAGTAACAGTGCATGCATCAGTGACACTGTCCTCTTGTCCACCTGTTGGAGCACACACTGCGTGGAATAATGGACAGGGCACTTGAGGCAGAACAGAGGCAGGAAGAGGAGGACTTCCTGGCCCTCAAGGCCCCCTTTACCCAGACAGTGTTCCTGCTGGCCCGCCGATCACTCAGGAGGGGGAGGATTGAGTCAGCATGGAGGTGGAGCCTGGCACACAGCATCAGCAGCAGTCTTTTAGGGATGATTTACAGTCCCAAGAAACCCGTGGACTTGTACGTGGCTGGGAGGAGGTGGCTGCGGATCATGTCGTCCTTAGTGACCTAGAGGACTCCGGACCGAATGCCTCAGCTAACCTACGCTGCATGGCCTCCCTGATCCTGCAAAGCCTATGGAAGGATCCTCATATTCAGCAGATCAAGGAGAGGCATCATTAATGGCTGCAGACCTTATCTTGCCATCGTAGAGGGAGCAGAGGATGAGACTTCTTCGGGAGGCCTTGCAGAAAGGTCTGTGCAACATGTTCCCAGAGACTTGGAGGTTACAAATTCCTGGTCCTATACAACGTGTTGCTGAGGCTTTGGTCAGTCACAGAAGGAGAGGCGGAGAAGGTGGCCGTCTGACCGATGTGTTCAGACAATTTTTTGGTCTGCAGCCCCAAGGTATGATCAGTTCCAGCAACCATCGCCAGGGTCTGTTTTACATGGTGCAGGAATACCTAGGGGCAAGATCAGACTTGGACACCTTTCCCACCGAAAATCCTCTGGGTTACTGGGTCTTAAGGATGGGTCACTGGCCAGAGCTTGCACAGTATGCAATTGAGCTACTGGCCTGTGCTACATCCACCGTTCTTTCAGTCAGTGCTGCTGGAGGTTTTGTAACCAATCACAGGGTGCGCCTGTCCACCGACTCGGTTGATCGACTGACCTTCATAAAGATGAATTGGACTTGGATCACCACCAGTAACCGAATCATTTTTTTATGAAATGTCAGATCCCTTCAAGACTGCCTATGCTGATGCTGAGTGACTATCCCATTATGCCTACTGACTATCCTCTTTCCTCGCAATGATCCTACTGATAGCTTGGAAGAACATTTTTGGTTCTGGGTGCCGCCACCTTTTTTGCACCCCTGTTTAACAGGGGCATGTGATTACATTTTTGATGGAATACTCTGCAGCAGGGCTCATTCCTGCACTCAAATACAATATTTGTGAGTGGTTGCAGTGTTGTGGCACCAGCAACAGTGCCTAAGGCCCAATTTTTCAGCTCCTGTTTAACAGGGGCATGTAATTACAATTTTTGATGCAATATTTTTCAGGAGGGTTTCTTACTGTCCTCAACTACAATATCTGTGAGGGGTTGCAATGTTGTGGCTCCAGCACCAGTGCCTAAGGCCGAATTTTTCAGCCCCTGTTTAACAGGGGCATGTAATTACAATTTTTGATCCAATACTTTGCAACAGGGCTCATTCCTGCTCTCCAACTAGTTTCTGTGAGGTGTTGCAGTGTTTTGGCACCAGTGCCTAAGGCCCAATTTTTCTGCCCCTGTTCAACAGGTGCATGTAATTACAATTCTCGATATAATATTTCACAGCATAGCCCCTTCCAGCGCCCACCAAGAGTAACTGTGGGGACTTACAATGTTATGCCACCAGCACCACCACCACCACCAAAGGCCCGATTTTTCTACCACTATTCAACAATGGCATGTAATTACAATTCTTGATATAATAGTTCACAGCAGGGCGTTCCAGCGCCCACCAATAGTCACTTTGAGGGCTTACAGTGTTGTGGCAACACCAACACCTTAGGCCCAAATTTCTGCAGAGCATATAGGGCAGGCCCCTATTTTCAAACATCCAACTTACAAACGTCTCCTACTTGCAAACGGAAGGAGACAACAGGATGTGAGATGAAAAAAGACGGGCGGGAAAAAAATGTTACAGGGGTGATAACCCTTCCCTATGTTTTCCAAGAAGCTTAAAAATAGGGCTACACTTTAAAAATGTACCAGTTCAAAATTACAAACATATTCTACTCAACACAACAAACCTACAAAGTCCCTGTCTTGTTTGCACCGCCTGTATACTGCTGTTCTGAGTATATAGGGCCTGGGGGCCCCACGCCTTTCCTTTTTTAATTTGGGTATGAGGTTCCCCTTAATATCCGTACAAGACCCAAAAGGGCTGGTAATGGGCAGGGGGGCTACCCATGCCATTTTTCTCAATGATTTTTATCCCTATTGCTGGAACCAGACATTACATGCTCCGGCGCTGTCATTCGTCAGAGCCGCAATGACGTCACTCCCGCGCATGCGCACGGGAGCCGCCACTCGCGGCATATCACCGTTAACTGCGGCATGTTCAGTGCGCCTGCGCGTCGCTGTCTACGGTGCATGCGTCGTAGACAGCGGTGCTCTTCTTTCGGCAAATATCTCCTAAACCGTGTAGGTTTAGGAGATATTTCTTGGACCTACAGGTAAGCCTTAATCTAGGCATACCTGTAAGTCAAAGTGGATTGTAAGGGTTTACAACCACTTTAATGACTCTGTCCCCTTGGCACAGCCGTGGTGCAATAATAATACAGTACAGTGTAAACAGTATAATGTACCTGTGTCTATGCCTCAGGATCCTCTGGCTCCACCTGGTGGGGAAAGACAGTAAACCACACACTTTTACTCTTAAACAAGAATACTTTTACTGAAAATAAAGCAAATAGGTGGTTACAGAGTTTGCACTGTCATTCCAACCTAGAATGTCAGCACAACATAAGTCAACAGGCAAATACAATAAACAACATGCAAGAATGTTACCATCTAGACCTGGGAGCTCCCCTTATTTAAAGTCTACGTGAGGCCTCACTTAATGTATTTCCTCCTTTATCTTCTTTCTTCTCTGGCTTAAATAGTTCCTCAATAGACATGTGCATTCGTTTTCGTCCGAATGCATTTTCGTCCGAATTTCAGCTATTTTCGTTTTCGTTTTGACAAACGATAACGAAAGCACAAACTCCAAAAAAAGAAAGATCCGACATAAATAAATGCTTTATTTTCATTTTCATTGTTACAACAGTTCGATATAGAATAGGAGATTCGACATGACTCTGACAATAACAATCTGTCTATAGAACCTGTGGTCGAATGTGCCTAACCTTACCTCTATTAGTCCAAGATTATATAGAGAAAATATTCGACAGAGAAAAAAGATTTGACAGAGAGAAAAGATTCTGCAAGTTACTGTCCTAAAAAGTGTTTGGGGACCTGGGTCCTGCCCCAGGGGACATGTATCAATGCAAAAAAACGTTTTAAAAACGGCCGTTTTTTCGGTAGCAGTTATTTTAATAATGATTAAAGTGAAACAATAAAAGTGTAATATTCCTTTAAATTTCGTAGGGGGGGGGGGGGTTGTCTATAGTATGCCTGTGAAGGGGCGCATGTTTCCCGTGCTTAGAACTGTCCCTGCACAAAGTGTCATTTATGCAGGAAAAAAAGTCCTTTAAAATCACTTGCAGCTATTATGAATTGTCGGCTCCGTAATACAGAGAACACTCATTGAAAGTCATTGATAAAAAAATAAATAAATACATTTAAAAAAAAGCGTGGGGGTCCCCCAAATTCAATTACCAGGCCCTTCAGGTCTGGTATGGATATTAAGGGGAACCCTGCCTCAAATTTAAGAAAAAATTTGACGTGGGGTTCCCCCTAAATATCCATAACCAGACCCTTCAGGTCTGGTATGGATATTAAGGGGAACCCCGCGTCAAATTTAAAAAATAATTGACGTGGGGTTCCCCCTAAAAATCCATACCAGACCCTTTATCCGAGCACGCAACCTGGCATGCCGCAGGAAAAGAGGGGGGGACGAGAGAGCGCCCCCCCCTCCCTCCTGAACCGTACCAGGCCACATGCCCTCAACATTGGGAGGATGCTTTGGGGGTCTGTGACCCCTCAAAGCACCTTGTCCCCATGTTGATGAGGACAAGGGCCTCATCCCCACAACCCTGGCCGGTGGTTGTGGAGGTCTGCGGGCGGGGGGCTTATCAGAATCTGGAAGCCCCCTTTAACAAGGGGACCCCCAGATCCCACCCCCCCCCCCTGTTTGAAATGGTAAGGGGGTACAAAAGTACCCCTACCATTTCACAAAGAAAGTGTAAAAAAATGGTTAAATAAAACAAACACACTTTTGAAAAATTCCTTTATTAAAAATAAAAAAATAAAAAAAAGATTCCAGCGGCGGTAATCCACTCTTGCTATCCAGCGACGGACGGTCATCTCTCCAGCGATGGCTCATCTCATCCAGCGCAGCGAATACATCCTTCTGTCTCCGTGGAGGAGACACTGCAAGGATTCCGGCGGCTGACGTTTCTTATATACGGAGGGCGGGGCCACCCGTCACCTGACCCCGCCCCCCTCTGACGCAAGGGGAAACCCAGGGTTCCCCGTGACGTATGGGTGACCCCGCACCCCTCTGATGTAACACAGGCAGGTTTCCGTTACATCAGAGGGGGCGGGGTCACCCATACGTCACGGGGAACCCCGGGTTTCCCCTTGCGTCAGAGGGGGGCGGGGTCAGGTGACGGGTGGCCCCGCCCTCCGTATATAAGAAACGTCAGCCGCCGGAATGCCTGCAGTGTCTCCTCCACGGAGACAGAAGAAGGATGTATTCGCTGCGCTGGATGAGATGAGCCATCGCTGGAGAGTTGACCGTCCGTCGCTGGATAGCAAGAGTGGCTTACCGCCGCTGGAATCTTTTTTTTATTTTTTTATTTTTAATAAAGGAATTTTTCAAAAGTGTGTTTGTTTTATTTAACCATTTTTTACACTTTCTTTGTGAAATGGTAGGGGTACTTTTGTACCCCCTTACCATTTCAAACAGGGGGGGCGGGATCTGGGGGTCCCCTTGTTAAAGGGGGCTTCCAGATTCTGATAAGCCCCCCGCCCGCAGACCTCCACAACCACCGGCCAGGGTTGTGGGGATGAGGCCCTTGTCTTCATCAACATGGGGACAAGGTGCTTTGAGGGGTCACAGACCCCCAAAGCATCCTCCCAATGTTGAGGGCATGTGGCCTGGTACGGTTCAGGAGGGAGGGGGGCTGCTCTCTCGTCCCCCCCTCTTTTCCTGCGGCCTGCCAGGTTGCGTGCTCGGATAAAGGGTCTGGTATGGATTTTTAGGGGGAACCCCACGTCAATTTTTATTAAATTTGACGCGGGGTTCCCCTTAATATCCATACCAGACCTGAAGGGTCTGGTTATGGATATTTAGGGGGAACCCCACGTCAAATTTTTTCTTAAATTTGAGGCAGGGTTCCCCTTAATATCCATACCAGACCTGAAGGGCCTGGTAATTGAATTTGGGGGACCCCCACGCTTTTTTTTTTTATTTATTTATTTATTTATTTTTTTATCAATGACTTTCAATGAGTGTTCTCTGTATTATGGGAGCCGACAATTCATAATAGCTGCGAGTGATTTTAAAGGACTTTTTTTCCTGCATAAATGACACTTTGTGCAGGGACAGTTCTAAGCACCAGAAACATGCGCCCCTTCACAGGCATACTATAGACAACCCCCCCCCCCCTCACGAAATTTAAAGGAATATTACACTTTTATTGTTTCACTTTAATCATTATTAAAATCACTGCTCCCGAAAAAACGGCCGTTTTTAAAACTTTTTTTTGCATTGATACATGTCCCCTGGGGCAGGACCCGGGTCCCCAAACACTTTTTAGGACAGTAACTTGCAAATTAGCCTTTAAAATTAGCACTTTAGATTTTGAACGTTGGAGTCCCATAGACTTTAATAGGGTTCTAAAGTATGCTGTATACTAGCTCCATCGAATCTTCTTTATACATTCGACAGACACCATAAGCCTTCAAAGACAGATTCGACCGTAATTCATGTGGATTTTCGGACGAATGCAATTTTTGAACGAAAAACTAAATAAATAAAAACGAATTTCGGGAGTAACTAAATAAATTAAATTTTCGGCCGAAAACGAAATTCCGAAACGAAATATTTTACTCTGCACATGTCTATTCCTCAAATAAGTGTAATCCAAAGGAGTAAGTAGAGAAAGTTAACTTAGAACATTCCAGGTATAACTCCAGAAACTTGTAATCACACTTAGGTACTAAAGTGAAACGGGCCTTGAGCCCAGGCATGTACTGGCCATCGGGACTACCGGGAGATTCCCGGTGGGCCGATGGCTCAGTGGGCCGGTTTCAGTGACAGCCTAGCCAAATGAATGGCTGCGCTACTCGCACAGCCATTCATTTGAGCACCGCTGTACTTCCGAGAACAGCGCGGCGCACTTCGGCTCTTTCCGCCCCCACTCGGCGCTCTCATAACACATCTTCGGTCACCTCCGGCCCACAGTCGTCCTTTTCCGCCACCGCTCGGCTTCCCCCGCCCTGCTCCTCTCCGACAGCGAACAAAACTCGGCTATCTCCGGCGGCCCCCGCGGTAACGGACGCTGTGAGTTTAAATGAGCCGGGGGCCGCCATGAGAGCAGCCGACAGGCAGAGAAGTCCCCGGAGCAGACGAGGGAGCCTGGAGGATGGCGGTGCTGCAGGAACCCATCCAGGTAACCGGCCGGCCCATTGAATACTGTATATAGCACATGGCTGTATATATATATATATATATATATATATATATATATATATATATATATATATATATATATATAGCTGTATACAGAATATGGCTGTGTGTATGTGTATATATATATATATATATATATATATATATATAGATATATATATATATATATATAGATATAGATACATAGCAAAGGATGTGGTGCTAAATAAAATAACATAAAAAATTCATTTGGTGAAAATAATGGTTAAAATAATATGCAAAATCCAACATAGCTAAAAGTTCACCAAAACTGTCAATTAATATTAAAATGTGCATAAAAATATTTTCAGCAAAAAAATCATATATAAAAATGCTTATAATTAAAAAAACCCCTTTTTTTGCACTCTTTTTGCACTATAATACCAAGGACATAGTTTGGATAAAATGATTTTAATTATAAGCATGGTTTATATACGAATTTTTTGCTGAAATTTTTTTTATGCACATTTCAATATTAATTGACACGTTTGATGTACTTTTAGCTATGTTGGATTTTTTGTATTATTTGAATCATTATTTGCACCAAATGGATTTTTTTTATGTTATTTTGGTTAGCATCACATCCTTTGCTATATATTCAATTTATCTGTGGCTTTGTGTAAGGCCCCTTTCACACATGCGGATGATATGTCCGTATTTCATCCATCCGTTTGCAGATGAAATACGGACATACATTCATCCCTATGGGATAGCGGGTGTCTGCGGATGAACATCCGCAGACACCAGATTTCATCCGCCTCCGCAACAGTCTGCACAGCGGATCGGATGAACATGGACAGACGGTCCGTGCGCATCCGATCCCCATAGAGGAGAGCGGAGATCTGACAGGGCGGTCCCTGCACAGTGTGCGGAGACCGCCCTGTCCGCAGCCAGCTCAGCGGGGACAACGGAGCAATCCCGCTGAGCGAGCGGATCATCACGGGGCGGATCATTACTGATCCGTCCCGTGTGAAAGGGGCTTAAACCTGTTTGATGTTGGCAGCTTCTCATTACTGCGGTTGATCAAAAATAGGTGTGCGCATTAGTTGTTTATTTTAAAATATATAATGCAGAGCCAGACTTCGGGCAGGTGACAGGGGGACACCAGGGGGTGGGGGGGCTGGAAAATAAAAGATCACCAGCAGTGTGCTGTCGGCTTCTGAGTTTGCATACTCCTGCTATGTGTCTAGCCGGGCCGTGATGACGTCACTCTCGTGCAAGTGCGCATTATACTGTTTTTGTGCGTGTTTGCAAAATTGGAGTGGGCCGGTCTGGATGAAGTCCAGGGCCAAATTTTTGTCCCAGTCCAGCCCTGCTTGAGCCTATTAAGTGTCAGTTGTTCAATCACGCTTCTGTGGAACAACAGGTTCCAGCAAGGCCAATTAGTAAGTCTAAGTATGTGTAATAGATTAAACAGTGGGCCGCAACCCGCTCACCAATCGGATCAGAGTTCTGATTGATAGCTTGAGTCCTACAACTGCAGCTTGCTTCTGCTGATTATGCCAGATGCTCCGTGTCACTCCACCGACTGGATCAGGCTCTCTGCTGGTCTAACAAGCGTCTCCGATCCCCGTCTGTCTGATCACCAGCTCTTGGCTCCGTCAAGTCACCCAGCAAAAAGTCCGGTTTGCACTCCGCGGTGACTATCTACCGATGCGTCCGAGAACCTTACACACAGTTCCGCACAGGCAGGCAACGTGGTTCCAAGAGACCAAATATGGCCGCTGCAGTCCCTTTTATACCCTAACCACCATGCACTGCATATCAAAGTGTTCATGGGTAGGTCACACAGACTACTGGGTAGATGAGGTCAAATGACCAAAGTAAACACAGTCACTTCCTGTTATCTTTCCAACACCATATAAAAGGAAAATAGCTAAAGTCCATTTCCAGTTTTGGTCACTAGATGGCATCCAAGAATAGTGAATAACATTGTCCATAGAATTACATTGTACTTCACATTAATTGCATTAATACACAATTATATCCCCGCTACATTTTTTTTCCACTTTAAGTGTCATTAAAACCAGTGCTTCTGAAAAAACGGACGTTTTTAAAACTTTTTTTTTTCATTGATACATGTCCCCTGGGGCAGGAGCCGGGTCCCCAAACCCTTTTTAGGACAATAACTTGCATATTAGCCTTTAAAATTAGCACTTTTGAGTTCAAACGTTCGAGTCCTATAGACTGTAATGGGGCTCTAAAGTTTGCACAAATTGTCGGTCCGTCCACAGGTTCTGGTGCAATCCGAACCGGGGGGGGGGGGGGGGGGGGGTGTTCGGCACATCCCTACTCAGGATATGCTGCTTGACTGGCCATGCAAAATTAAAAGACTGTCCTCCTGAGACATGCTGGTAGGTTAATTGGATCCTGTCTAAATTGTCCCTAGATTGTATGAATGTGAGTTAGGGACCTTAGATTGTAAGCTCCTTGAGGGTAGGGACTAATGTAAATGTACAATGTATATGTAAAGCACTGCGTAAATTGACGGCACTATATAAGTACCTGAAATAAATAAATAAATAAATATATACATATACAGTGTTTAAGCATAGAATTTTCTTTATGTAACATGCATGTGAGTATTTAGCATCAAGGCAAGTGTTTCCAGCACTGTCTACTTTTATTTAACAACAACAATGTTGTGAGTTTAGACAGGAACAGCACAGACAGGAAGTTTCTTCAGTCAAGTTTCTTCAGTCATCAGCCTGGTCAAGGTGACTGGACACACACTCTCTGAGGGTCAGAACACACAGCAATGACCACCACCCCTTCTCATCACACCTGTGCCAACTACCTCCTGCATGAGCACTCACCTGTCTGACACCACTTTTAATATCACTTCAGAAAGGAAACTCCAAAGTATGCCTCTAAATGTACTGTCTACCATATCCCAACACTAATTTACCATTGTTCTCAAAGAGATATTCTAGAGTCTTCCTACCATTGTGCTTCCACGTCTGACTATAATTTACTCTGGATCATATCAATCACATTAGCATCAGGGAATCAGGGAATTACCAAGTCTGTTATCTCTATAGGGCTCTGGGACTCTTGTCACCTTTATGGAGTCATGCAGAAGCAACACTCTGCGGGTGCCATTTGAGCTTTGAGCATCTAGGATAAACAAAATTACAAAGCTCACCTTCAGGCATTTTTATATACCAACACTTTTACTTTTACTCAACTTGAAAGAGTCATAGCTTAAACAGGTTTGTTTTTTCCTTTGCCACTAGCAGCACTGTCAGCCCTTTCAGCTATTTCTATTAGTTCTGTCTCACAGAGCTCTTCTTCAGCCTGTGGACTATAAGACTTCATCTTACTATTTAATTTCCAGAATTGTGGACAGCCTTCCCCACACTGCCATGCTGTAGGGCCTACTCTCACTACACATGCTACTGTTCCAACCGACGTTCTAGTCTCTATTAAAGAGCAATCCCCTCTACTAAGGAGCATTATTAGTATATTCTAGATCAGGGGTCTCAAACTGGTGGCCCTCCAGCTGTTGTGGAACTACAAGTCCCATCATGCCTGTGCCTAAAGGGAGTCATACTTGTAACTGCCAAGTCTTGCAATGCTCATGGGACTTGTAGTTTTGCAACAGCTGGAGGGCCGCCAGTTTGAGACCCCTGTTCTAGATCATAAGCCCCTTTCTGGTAACCAGATTAACAATTTGTTGCAGAGGAAATATATACAGTTAGACAGTTATTTCCCCCAGCAACCTCGCAGAACATTGGCTCACTTGTCATCAGACATTATGCAGGCCACTGACCTGACATCTGTCATGTATTATATCTCCCAGCACTTCAGGGACTTTATTGGGTTTATCATAAGAATCCACAATTAAATTAGTTACCCAGGGTATTGTTCCACAAATATGTATTCTGCCACTTTTTCTAGCACTTATTTAACTTGCAATATATATACTTTTTAACCCATTCCTGGGTTTTGCACAGGATCTATGCTATTTTACTTATCACTTTTTGACCAAGCATAAGTATTTACCAACCCATTGGACGGTGGAGGAGACACAAAAGTATATAAGGGTTGAGCATTAGTTTACACAATCCGGCCTTGTCTCATATAAAAGGGAACCCTGAATGTCATCTTGGGGACCCTTATGTAGCTGAGCATGTGAAGAGATACATTTTCTAGTTAATGTTCTAGAGGATGCAGTTCATAAAGGGATCTCCGCAACATTGGACGTAGCCCATGATTGACACAATAGCCTAGAACTTTTCCAGTGCACTGCTATGTGAATTATTCACTACTATCCTTTGTGACTCAGCAACAGTGAGCCGTTACACAACACTGCCATGGGCATTGTCAGTTTGGTACACCATATCTTCATTTATGATATACTGCTGTAACACTTTTGCAACATTGTGAGTCTGTGGCTCTTTATTTAGCATACACATATTCTCTCCCATCTTTGAGGGCACATGGTCGCCCCTCAGGACAATCTACCTGTATCAACTGCGAGGGTCTTCGCACTCTCAGAATGTCAATACTTGGCACTCTTGTCGATGGCCTGTGCCCTATGGCACCCCCATGCGAGGATGGTGAGGCCTCTAGCACATGTCTGATCCTCATATCAAAATTGCAACACTGAAGTGCTTTCTGTTATAGACAGCAATTATATCACTTTCATCACACCTCCTGAGATAATTTACTGTTTGACCACTATAAAGCTGAAAGGTGCTCAGTTGTTTTACAGCTGTCCACAGTGTGTATCTGTTGCTAGCCATGTGATTATGTTACTTGACCTTTGCTATGTTTATTGGCTCTGATCCTTTGCTGCCTGCCCTGACCTTATTCTACCTTTGACTTTGATTATGGACTTTCCCTTTTTGTACCACGTTTTTGGAAACTGTGCTGGATTCATCTTCTGGGTATCCTTATCCAAGGTGTGTGCCCCTTCTATCTGGCACCCCATAGCTAAACACTGACATGACAACAGAGCCAGTATGGAGTCCGCGGGGTTAGCTGAAGCAATAGGGACATTGACTCAATAGATAACCATATTGACACAGTCTGTACAAAACCTACAAATTACTCAAGCAAACTTACAATCCAATCAAGCAAGATTGGACAAACTGGTTAATACACCTCCACCTGCTCCTGTGCCCGAATCACCTGTGATGAATCCAGAAAGAGGTGCTGCTGCTCCTGACCCCAAAGTTGCATTGCCTGATAAATTCAATGGAGATTGCTCATCTTATTGAACATTTATTACCTCATGCAAGATCCTCTTTTCTCTACAAACTCATACCTATGCAACAGATTTTGTCAGGATACAGACTGTGATCTCTTTATTGACTGGTGAACCTCAGACTTGGGCACATCATTTATTACATATACATAGCCCTATATTGAATTCCTGGCATTCCTTCATACAAGCCATAGACGTACTATATGGAATTCCACATAAAGTAGCCTCTGCTGCAACTTCACTCTGAGCCCTCAAGTAAGGAAGAAAGAATGTTGAGAAATATATTACAGAATTTCGTCATCTGGCAGTAGAATCTAACTGGAATGAACTAGATCAATTTCACTTACGACTTTCTGAAGCCCTGAAGGATGAGTTGGCCAGAGTCAGTGTTCCATCCAGCACTGTCTCCTTGTGTATACAAGTTGATTTCAGATTACAGGAGAGAAGACAAGAACAAACGACTACTTACACTAATCCTCAGAGGTGAAATATCTTCTCTGCCCCTTGCAATTCTGACATATCAACTGAATCTCTGAAGCCCCATAAACACTATCAGATCTTCTGCTGATTTTTGTCTTCAGATTTACCAAAACCATGTAGTGCAAGGGCCTGCTTGATTGCATACACATTGAAACTCCTAAGGTTTGACCTCATATGGTTTTGGTAATCTTGTTGTAGATCTAAATGACCATGCTTATATTGTGTAAAGCCAGGACATCAAGTGAAAGAAATGTAAAGTAAGCCAAGTTCTAGGGAGAGTAAGCAATCTAATATATCCTCAGCCTCACAATAATTGCTACATAGCATGCCCTCTCATGTAATCATCTCCCTCACTTTACAGTGGCATAAAAAGCATGTGAATCGACATTAGCTAAAGCTTTGTCAGTGCCAACTGCCAAGAAGAAGTACCTACACAAATACAGTTAGTAGATGGACCATGTTTAAAATCTGGTCCACAGAAACCATTCCTCTAGAAATTACCCTGGGATCATGCCATAAAGAGACATCCTCTTTTAACTTTATCTGTTCTCCCATTTTTCCACTGGTATTAGGAATACATTGGTTACAGAGACACAACTCTACAGTAGACTGGCTAACTGGTGTTTTAAAGTTTTTTTTCTGTACACTGTCTATCTGGCTGCCTAATATTTCAAGCTATGAATCTGACTTTGGCGCCTACTACTAATGATAACAATATGTTAAAGATTCCTTAAAAGATGCAACTTGGATGCCGGGTAGAGCAGAGGAGGAAAGTGAGGGGAGACACAACCCCAACAAGGCAGGATGTCCTCCAGAGGCAGCCATCATGGAGCAGTAGAGGACAGCCACACTATTCCATCAGATTGTGGAGCTGTTATCTCCCAGCTCACTTCCCACAGCTCAGCTGCATGGGCTTTTTTTTAGCACTTGTGCAACCAATCGCACTGTTGCAATTTGCAATCTCTGCCACAAGCAGATCAAGCGTGGCAAAAACACCAGCCATTTGGCTACCACATGCTTCTAGCTGTAGAGTACAGCAGGCAAATTCCTCTGCCCCAGCTGCTGCATCAAAAAAAATAAATACATTCCCTGCCACCCACATGCACAGTGTCTAAATTTCAGCTTGTCCAAATAAAGAAAGCTTGCAGGCAAAATCTATTTAAATCTCATTTTTTTTCTTTATAAATATCAGTTTTGCTGCAGCAAGTACTATCCATGGTACAGATGGCACTTTAAATGGAGACTAAGGGGACCCCCCCAGGCAATATATTTAAATAATTTTTTTCATTTTTATTGTTTCACTTTAAGCATCATTAAAATCACTGCTCCTTTAAAAACAATAATTTTTAAACTTTCCTTTTTTCAGTACCAGGCCAATAACTGGCCAATAACTTATATATAAGCCATCAAAATGTTTTTTTTTAAAGTTTGGGTTCCATTTTAATATGGTTCATGGTTCGGGTCTAAACCTTTGCAATGTTCAAGAGTTTTGGCGTGAACAAAACCGGGGGGGGTAGTCCATCACTAACTGAGACACATAGTGACAACTAATCAATGTAAATTAATGTAATGATAAAATGTACCTATACAACATATACAACAAATATTTAGTAAAACATACTGCCCCAAATGGTCATACAGATGTTAATTACACTTTAGCTCAGATCTGGAGTTATGCACTGTTTACACCATAAAAATATTATTTTTAAACCTTAACCATACCAGAAACATTACACTGATAGTGAATCATTTATTTATTTTTAATTTGAAATTGTCTCTGAAAATTATGCTTTCAATGGCTTTTTTTTTATAAATTTCAACCACTTGGAATGATTTCTTGTCATATTAATTTCCTGATCATGAATTTTGTATGTATCTATTTGCAAGATAGTTATGTCTTTCCTGCATCACTACATGGAAATTGTGACCTTAACACAACAAATCTTGTTGATCATCATGCAAATTTAGTTATCAGATATATATGCTTTCAGAAATGCATTGAAATCCATAATCAATTTAGGCTTAAACAAATGGAAACAGGAAAATAATCTATAAAATTTATATATGATAGCTTATTTTTCAAGCTTTCTATAACTGCTTGAAGTATAAGCAATTTTAAGAAAAGTAATTTCCTTATACTTTATTGACTACATGGGTCAAGGTACACTGACCTGGAATGGTATATCATAAATCAAGTTTTGATAGCTTCTAATGAGGGCATAAAGAATTGACAAAAGCATCCATTTATGTGGGCAAAAGGAATTGTAATGTAATCTCACAATCTACCTTTTGCTGTTCATATCAGTTTGAAATATTTCACCAAGTTATACATAGATTACACTAATACACAATAAAATGGAAAAACTAAATATCAGACTACACACGGAAACACAATATTCCTTTTAAATTCAAATATTTTTATTAGCAAATTTTTCATACAAAACAATAATAGTTGAGCATAACCGTGTGTACGTAAAATCACACCGACAAATCCAGTTCAGCTTCAACAGGCAGATAAAATGAGAGAAATGAACAATCTGAAACCCAACTGAAAGGCACTACATAAACTCTTTGAGTGCACAGGGCAGGATTATCAGGGTGGTCTAGTAAGGATCTCTAATGATGAGCTCTGACACAAAGTGATATCCCTACCTATTAGACATGTGCATTAGTTTTCATCCGAATACATTTTCGTCCGAATTTCAGGTATTATCGTTATCATTTTAGCAAACGATAACAAAAGTGCAGAATCCAAAAAACAAAAAGATCCAACATAAACAAATGCTTTATTTTTGTTTTCGTTCTGACAACAGTTCGATATAGATAGTAGATTCGACATGATGCTGACAATAACAATCTGTGTCCATTGAACCTGTGGTCAAATGTGCCTAACCTTAAAGCGGAGGTCCACCCTAAAGTGGACCTTCCGCTCATCGGAACCCTCCCCCCCTCCGGCGCCACAATTGGCACCTTTCAGGGGGGAGGGGGGTGCAGGTACCTGTACAGTACAGGTATCTGCACCCACTTCCGGGATAGCTCTCTGCGGAAAGGGCGTAGATTACGGCCCTTTCCGAAAGTCCCCTGCTGCCTGCTGGGAAACACACAGTTCCCAGAGGCAGCGGGTCCATCCTTATTGCACAGCGCGACTCGCGCATGCGCAGTAGGGAACCGGGAAATGAAGCCGAAAGGCTCCACTTCCTGATTCCCATACCCAAGATGGCGGCGGCAGCACCCGGGAGACGATCGACATCGCAGGAGCGCTGGACAGGTAAGTGTCACTATTTTAAAAGTCAGCAGCTGCAGTATTTGTAGCTGCTGGCTTTTAAAAAAAAAAAAAAAACGCGGACTCCCGGCGGACTCCCGCTTTAACTCTATTAGTCCAGGATTATTCTACAGAGAAAAGATTCGACATAGAGAGAAAAGATTTAACATCGAGAGAAAAGATTGCTGCTGGAATTGGGTGGGGGAAGTAAAATAAAAATAATGATGATGATGAATATTATTGGCTGATTGTAACCAAAGAGGAGGAGCAGTAAAATAGCTAGAACTAAGTACACACGTACAGCCAACTTACTTTCACTTACGATTGCTAGCAGAGAGAGACACACACACTGAATCATTTCAGAAGACAGCCAATCTTAGCTGGTCAATTTGTCAGAGAATCTAAATTATTTAGCAATTAAGCATAAGCAGCAGAACAATAGTGAAGCAAGCTACAGTTCAACTTAACTTTTTCATAATAATCTGCTGCTATTGTGTTAGTGTTGTGAACCTGATAGTGATACTAATGTTGCTAGTGTTGTGATAGCCTCAGAGGCTGCCCGTGTTGTGGGGTGGGGGGGATTCATTATTATAGATTCTATAGTGTAGATTGAGATTCTATATAGATTCCATATACCCTATCTTGTTACCTGTCTGATCAGTGATCACTATCACCAGTCCATTTTCTGTTTTAACTATATACATTCAACATGAACGACAAAGATTCGACAAAGCAGCAAAAAACATACAAACGTCGAATCTTTGGCTTATGGTGTCTGTCGAAAGTTCTAAGAAGATTCAACGGAGCAGCTAAACTATACGGAGTCATACAGTTTAGCTGCTCAGTCGAATCTTCTTTGAACATTCGACAGACACCATAAGCCTTCAATGACAGATTTGACCTTAATTAATTTGGATTTTCGGACAAATGCAATTTTTAACGAAAAACAAAATAAATAAAAAATAATTTCGGGAGTAACTAAATAAATGCATTTTTTGGATGAAAACGAAATTCAGAAACAAAATATTTCAGTGTGCACATGTCTACTACCAATCTGGGGACGCATTTTTTTGGGACCAAAGTGTGTGAAGAAAATGGGAAATTTGGGAAAATCGAAATAATTGTGATAGGGAAAGAGGGCCCCCTGGGGAGAGAAAGTGACCGATCCTGTAGAGGCCTTTATCCATCCACTATTTGAATGCTTTAATGTTCATCCCTAGTGAGAAATCAGCGTTATAGAACAAATGTGTTAGTGGCTGCATCTGTGAAGTTAAGGTGTGTAGAGTAGAGCTTGGAACAAAGAGCCACCGAGTGGGAGAGAGTGGGGGATAGGATGGCTGGTCTAAGTTTAGAGTTGCAACCAAGAAGACAGTCTATAATGTTCCAAGGAGTTGATTGCCTTTCCATCAAGAGCCATTAAGGCTTCGGACCCCTAGAGTAAGCCAGTGAAATTTGAGCGAGTTGTGCTGCCTGGTAATATCCCCATAAATTTGGCAGGCCTAGCCCTCCCTGAGATTTCAGGCGAAAAAGAATTTCGGAAGGACACCTATATCATTTGTTACCCCAAACAAAGCGAACAATCTCTGATTTAAATTTACCAAGGAACTGTTACTTTATCGGAATTGGGAGAGCAAAATAAATATAAAAGACGGGGGAGAAATGTCATCTTTACCACGTGAATTCTACCCAGCCAGGATAGACCACACTTTGCCCAACTCTCCATGTCACCCCTGCATTTATGTAATATAGGAGGGTAATTAGCTCTAAAAAATGTATTACTAAACGGTGTTAGTTTGATCCCTAAGTATGGAATAGCCGTGTCCGCCCATGAGAAGGTCCTGTGGAAGTGTTATATTTAGAGCAATCGATTTAGTCATATTGACTCTCAGGCCCGAGACCTCACTAAAGATCCTTAATATCTTATATAGCATAGGGGTAGAGGTAAGAGGGGAGGTGATGTAGAGGAGGAGGTCATCTGTGTATATAATGCGCACTTATGCTCCTGTTCGCCGCACTTGACCCCCTTAATATCAGGGTTTGATCTTATCGCCACCGCCAACGTTTCAATGGCCACTGCGAAGAGGAGGGGAGATAGAGGGCAACCCTGTCTAGTGCCCTTGCCTATTGAGAATGTGTCAGAATACCTGCCCATCAAGCGAAGCTGCACCGTAGGCATTGCATAAAGGGATTTAATTAGGTTTAGGAAAGATGGGCCAAAACCCCATCTCTTCAGTATCTCAGTAAGGTATTCCCAGTCTACTGAGTCGAAGGCCTTGTGTAGATCTATAGAGAGGAGGAAGCCTTTTTGAGGAGGACCCCCATCGCACTGTGATTGGAGAAGTGAGATGATGTCAATAGTTCTGCAAATTTGGTCCACAATATTCCTTTTAAAGAGCAAATGTACTGAAGTATTAGATATAACTACAGCAGCTGAAGTAAACATCGTTCCCTGGCGTATCAAAGAAAAAAAAATCCAACTGTCCAACGCCTCAGAAATACCACCATCTTGAGTATTGGAAACCTGCATCTCTGTACCTATGTGAACAGTTTTAGAGTAAATAAAGTGTTTTAAATGGGGATTTCTTCACTGTGAGCTTCTTTTATCTTTTTATGCCCTATATAACATTCACCCATTTGCAGTCTGTGCAATAAGGGTGACATCTAATGCTGCGTACACACGATCAGATTATCCGGCGGACTCTGGTCCACCAGACTAAGTCCGCCGAATAGTCCGATCGTGTGTCGTGTATAAAAGCAAAAAAAAAGCAAAAGAGCGGCAAAAAGAGCAGAAGATAGCAGAGGAGCCCAGCCAGAAGACCCCCGAAGTCGGAAGAAGAACCCCAGAGCTGACTAATAAACTACTTTAAAAAGCTGTGTTGTGTGTTTTTTTATTACCATTTTTCCCCCCAGGTGAATGGGTAGGGGTACGATGTACCCCATACTCATTCACATAGGGTGGGGGGCTGGGATCTCTGGGCCCCCTTATTAAAGGGGGCTCCTGGATTCCAATAAGCCCCCCACCCGCTCGCAGACTCCAACAACCAATGGCCAGGGTTGTTGGGAAGAGGCCCTCGTCCTCATCAACATGGGGACAAGGTGCTTTGGTGTGGGGGGCCCGCAGGGCGCCCCCCTTTCCCAAAGCATCCACCCCCCATGTTGAGGGCATGTGCTCTGGTACTGCTCAGGAGGGGGGGTGCTTGCTCATCCCCACCCCATTTCCTGACCGGCCAGTTTGTGTGCTCAGATAAGGGTCTGGTATGGACTTTGGGGGGCCCCCACGCCTTTTTTCGGCATTAGGGCTTCCCCTTAAAAGCCATACCCGGAAACGGGGCTAAGGTGTCAATCTGACTGGAGGCGGCGAGATTGACTTCCTTCTCTAGTCCCGTCGTACCTGAAGTTTGTTTTTATTATTTTATTTAAAGGGATTAAACTTGGATGGTAAACGGGGAATTATAGGATGCCCCAGAATATTCAGTCTAAACTTTCTGGGGACTTCTATATACACTTCAGCATATACACTTCAACCTTCTCTTCACCACACTTTCTGCACACTGTTCCTCCTCCTGCACCTCCCTTGCTGTAGACTGTTACTCCACCAGCACTTCCCTTGCTGTAGACTGTTACTCCTCCAGACTAGCTAGCACCGCATGGAAAGCCTGACACTGCTTCAGCCAGACTTCAATTAACTGCCTTTTACGGGCAAGGACCTCAGGCCCCTATGGTGTAGAAATAGTTCAGTTGTAAACTATCCTTGATTCGGCTACCACTCCCAGATATCTCTCTTCAGGTCCTGCCAGCCAACCTGGTTGCAATGACCTCTTTCCACTGCCCTTCCCATAATTCTCACTCCTGGTTCTACACCCATCTCAAATTGCAATCTCCCAGTTCTCTCAGGCGTGCTTCCCCAGTCCTCCCAACTGTGCTTACTCACCAGCCTTCCTGACTGTGACCAGTAGTCCTCCCTGGAGACTCTTAGAAGTGTTCTATTTTGCTGCCCATTCATGTGCCTCTCCTTCCAAGATCTCATCACTCCTCCTGAATGCACTCGAGCCTCAGCCCAGGGTCACCCCCCCAGACTGGGGAGCGACTCGTGGGCCCGAAAGCATTCACACTCTCTCACTCCAGCTCCTCCACCTGACAACTCCTCCCCAGCTGGGCTGACTCCAGGTACTTAAGGAGGCCTGCCCCCTGCCAATCCAAGTTGGGAATTGGTTAAGGCTCCTTAAGATACCCCAGGCAGCCTCACCTCTCTTCCCCTCCTCTCCTTATAACACTTTCTAGAAGTAAGAAGGAGGTGACAGTCAAGTGATGCAGCCTATGAGTCACCAGCTGCTACCCTGAGCCACTCCCAGCCCAGAATGAAAACAAACAGGCCTAGCAACCAGATAGGCCTGCGTAAATTTACCTACTCTGCCAACAAAAAAAATCCCCAGTCTAGAACCTACCTTACTAGAGGTTGCTACAGATACTAAAATTTTTTTTTTTTTAGTAAAAAATAACAAACATATTGTACTTATCTGCTCTGTGCAGTGGTTTTGCACAGAGCAGCCCAGATCCTCCTCTTATCAGGTCCCTCTTTAGTTCTCCTGACCCCTCTCTCATGTTGAGTGCCCCCACATCAAGCAGCTTGCTATGGGGGCATGCAAGCTGACCCACAGCTCCCTGTGTCCATTTAAACACAGAGTCACAGCCCAGCCTCCCCCCCTTTTCTCTCCTCATTAGCTGGCTGACTTTGATTGACAGCAATGGGAGCCAATGCCTCTCAGCCAATGAGGAGGGGAGTCCCGGGCAGCCGAGACACTCCTGAAACATCACTGGATCTAGATGGACCTCAGGTAAGTATTAGGGGGCTGAGTGGGCTGCTGCATACAGAAGGCTTTTATCTTAATGTATAGAATGCCTTAAGATAAATAAAAAACCTTCTGCCTTTACAATCACTTTAAAGTGGATCTTCATTCTCTGAATCAACAATCAACTTATTCTGCTAGCATTACTTGTTTTAACTTTTTTTTTTTTACATTTCTTCAATTACCATATTTATTGGCGTATAACATGTACTTTTATCCATGAAAATAGGGGAAAATCTGGGGTGCACTTTATACACATACAGCTCGGAATAAATATCCCCCTAAAAAATATATAAACATTTTTTTTTCTCCTCAGTTTAGGCCAATACATATTCTTCTACATATTTTTGGTAAATAAGCATTTATTGTATGGTTTGCACAAAAGTTATAGTGTCTACAAAATAGGATAGATAAGGATAAGATCGACAGTCATCACCTCACAGTTATCAATGCTTTTTGTCTGCAAGCCATCTCGTCGCCCGTATGGGATCAAGTTGTGCTATGGGCGGCCAGACTGCTTTGCCTTAATCTACTGGTCTATCAAAAAGAAAAACCAAGAAAGGCTCAGGCTAAACATTTAAGAGCTGCTAAGTCAACAACCCAAGGCTGTGGTTGACCATTGAGACTTTTTAGTAACTGAACAATAAGGTGGGAACGTATAACTCATTCCGCATCCTAACAAAGAGATGTTAATGAAGAAAAGAAAAGATTTTTCGTCAAAATGATCAAATGTCTGCCTGCAGAGGCTTACAGAAGTACTGGATTGACAGGAGAGGTTAACGAGAAAGGGAAATTGAAGAGTGGCAGGGGAAAAGAAGGAAGAGGAGGGGGTGGGGGTGGGAGTGCAGGCTACACAGAGAGCTGGAAGATGTTTGGGGGCCTGCCAGAATGTGGACCCTGGGTGCTAAGGAAAAGTGTTAGGACTATAAGGAGACACCAATGTTTTGAGGCCAGGGCTTCCAGGTCCATTTGAATTTCTCCAATGTGTCAAGAATGGTGTTGGAGATCTTCTCTTGAGACATATTTCAAGAGCTTTTTTGTTTAGTTGAGTAGAATGAAACTGAGGGGGTCTGCTGCTCTTTTTATATATTTTCTTATTTGGTGTATAACTCGTCTATTTTTGTTGAGAGCTATATAATAAGCCCTATATAAGGACCACTCAGGGTATCCCCTTACCAAAAACCTATCATACATCAAAGAGGACTCCTTTTCAAAATATGACTGGGTGCTACAAATTCTCCATAATCTAAGAAATTGTCCCACTGGAATGATGGGGATGACTAGATCCTGCCAACAAGAGACTGTTTTCTGCTAATGGTTTCCTTTACAGTTGAGTGGTGACTTTGTGCATGTCACCACTTAAAAGCACATCCAAAAAGGGGACAGTTCTGGGATCACTAATACTTGTAAACTGTAAATTGCACTGATTATCATTCAAATATAGCAAGAAGGGTGTAAAATCCACACCCCTCTTGCAAACAAAGATGAGATTGTGTATGTAATGAAAGTACAAAATAATAGAACTCCTGAAAGGGTTCCATTACCAAAGATGTAGGACCACTCCCACCAACCCATGAATAGGTTGACAAGTGAGGGTGAAAAATTTGTACCTATTGCAGCCCCACACCTCTGGAGATAGTGAACCCCATCAACGATAGAATAATTTTGAGTCAATAAAAAATCTAGAGCCTCTAAAATGAAGGCACAAAGTTCTAATGACAAATCAGTGCAATGTTGAAGGAAAAACAAAATGGCAATGTGTGCCAAATATAGTCCTCACACCAAATAAATGTATCCATAACTGAAAGTAAATGATTGATGTCCCTCAGATAGCTAGGTAAACCATGGATCAATAGCTGGTGTACATCCATTGTCCCAACCGCTGAGGAACCCAATACCAGAAACTATTGGTCTGCCGTATAAGGGATGAAGACCCTTATGAACTTTAGGGAGGTGATGAAAAATAGGTACAGTAGGATTTTCTGGAACTAGAATCTGTGCTTCCTTGGTAGTGAACCCCTAAGCTTGCCCCTTTATTGATTCAATTTGTTAAGGTTGTTTTATATTCATTTTTGGTGTTGCTTTTAAGTGAAGCATAGGTATCGGTATTGTTCAATTGTCTAAGGGCCTCATCCCTATATGTAGCCGTATCCAAAATGACCACTATATATATATATATATATATATATATATACACATACACACACACACACACACACCTTTTCACTTTTTTATTTTACTTGTGTTGTGTTTTTTCTGTGATGTTTGTTTGGAGCAGAGCCAATTAAACACTTTCATGTCATTCAGCTGTGTCATTACTATTTAAAGCATGTGACTGCTAGTGCTTATGGGTTATGACTAAGAAAATAAATTTTGTGAAACGCGTCAACCATGCTCCCCTCTGTGCTGTCATGATGCTGTAACCTGTGTGGACAATCGTTTTGTCTCCTGCATCTATTATGATAACCCATTAGAGGTATCAAACTACAGTTACATTGATATAGCCTTTTCTTCAGACTGCTTTTTGTGCATATAAATGTAAGCCATTACTTGTCCCATTAATCAACATGCAAGTTACAGGATACACTTTCATGTCATTCAGCTGTGTCATTACTATTTAAAGCATGTGACTGCTAGTGCTTATGGGTTATGACTAAGAAAATAAATTTTGTGAAACGCGTCAACCATGCTCCCCTCTGTGCTGTCATGATGCTGTAACCTGTGTGGACAATCGTTTTGTCTCCTGCATCTATTATGATAACCCATTAGAGGTATCAAACTACAGTTACATTGATATAGCCTTTTCTTCAGACTGCTTTTTGTGCATATAAATGTAAGCCATTACTTGTCCCATTAATCAACATGCAAGTTACAGGATACACTTGAAACATAGCTCAATAATAAATTGCTTCTTAAGCCAGAAGCTTGTTCTATTGATATAAACATGACACGTCATTTAATAGGAATAGGAAAAATGTATCCTTGACATATAACCTTTGAGCAAACTCTAATTTATTTATTTTTTCTGTTGTGATAAATGTATGAACATTATAACCTTGTGAACTTATAAGTGACCAGTGTATCTCTTGAGACTATTTTGCACCATGCAGAAAGAAAGAAATTACACATGCATGCACAAACATTTCCTTGATCATGTCTGATTTATAATATTGACTTTGTTGCTCATTAAGATAGATTTTCACCTTAGTTTCCTTGTTTGTGTTTGCTTTGTATGACTACATAGGAGCCACATTCTCATGCCCCTCTTATTCTTCTGTGAATCTCAGATCTCAACTTCAGAAGTACTTTCCTTGGTTTTCCTTTCAGATGTAATGGAAATTTGTAAAGCACAGACCAAACTTCTAACAACCATCAATAATCATTGTTAACTGATCTGATTGTATTACATTGCAATCGGTACTGTCTTATTAAATAAATCCAATGGAGGTTTGAATTGCCTATAGGCTGTAGTGTGGATTGGTAGAAAGTTAGAATTTTCAGAATTTTGAAATTTTTTCACAAACTTGGCCACGTATTAAGCCAAATTATATCTAAATAAATGGGCTCAGTCCATCAGCTTAATCAACAAAAGGAAGAGGGTATATCTGTTAGTTTGCTTAATTTAGTTTATACTATTAATTTAAAGCCAAACTATACTCACCTGTTCTTAAGAGCCATGATCCCCTGGAGCTGTAGACATCTTTAGCACAGTGGCTTCCAGTTATTGATACCCGTACGCTTCCATTGCCTGGACCGAGATGATGTCACTCCCAGGCATGCAATCTTATAAGTTATCATGCTAAGTGGCGGCTGGTGTTCCACATTTTTTTTGGGGGGGGGGGGGGGGGGCACAAACAAACTGAAAAATTCTGAAAAATACAGCAACTGTGCCATTAAATAGAGCCACTGTGCCCATCAAAGATTTATAAAAGAAAAATAAAAAAAATGCCTCTTTCTCAGGTAACAAATCAAACTGAAACACACACATGTATATACAGTATAACTTTAAAGAACCTAGAATACAGAATGTATTAACTTTTTTTTAAGCCTTTTAGGAAAGTAGTTTGCACTTTAACCACTTCAGCCCTGGAAGGATTTCCCTCCTAATGACCAGGCAATTTTTTGCGATACAGCACTGCGTCGCTTTAACTGACAATTGCGATGCGTTTGTGTGCGATGCTGTACCCAAACACAAATAGAGCTTTCTTTTGGTGGTATTTGATCACCTATGCGTTTTTTATTTTTTACACTATAAACAAAAAAAGACTGACAATTTTGAAAAAAAAAAACATTTTCTTTTTGCTATAATATATATCCAAAAAAATGAAATAAAAAATGTATCCATCAGTATAGGCCGATATATTCTTCTACATATTTTTGGTAAAAAAAAAAAAAAATCACAATAGGCGTATATTGATTGGTTTGCACAAAAGTTATCTCGTCTGCAAACTATGGGATAGATTATTTATTTATTTTTTATTATTTTTACTGGTAATAACGGCGATCTGCATTTCTTAGTGGGACTGCGACATTGCGGTGGAAAAGTCTGAGCCTATTGGCACTTTTTGGGGTCCAGTGACATAATTACATTGAACAGTGCTATAACAATGCACTGATCAATGTATAAATGTGTGTGCATAAGTGTGTTCCCTCAGCGTGTTCTAACTGTAGGGGGGTGGGCTACCAGGGACATGATAGAGATCACTGTTCCCGATTTCTGGGAACAGAAGATCTCTGACCTGTCATCTGGCAGAAAAGGGAATCACCTTGTTTTCATGGAGTCCATCGGACCCACGGGCATGCTCCCATGGCATGTGGCATGTGCACAATCTCCTGTGCAAAGACCAACATACACCTACGGCGGTTTGCACAGGAGCGGCGACTTGCCACAGTATAACGACAGAGGCTGGTTGGCAAGCAGTTAAAGTGTGAACTTTTGAAGATAGATTCCCCACATCTAGCTCTAAAATGATCTTCTGAAAAACTTCAAAAGGTTTATTTTAGGTTTTCAGGGTAGCTCAGGCTAAAAAGCATAAATGAGTCCCATGATCATTCTTTCTGATACAAAATGAGAATGCTATATGAAAAAAATACACTATATCAATATGCTTGTTTTTCCTACCAATGCAGCATAAATATGGTATATTTGTTTTTGAAATGTGATAACATAGTGCAAAGTGGGCGGTGCTTTAGGTTACATACGCTATAATTGAATGTCCAATATCTCAAAAACAAACAAAAGTTTGTTTTTGTGGTACAAATCAGCACAAACAAATTGTATAATTGTTTTTAAACTGTAATATCATGTGGTGCAAAGTGGGATAGGTTTCATCAACTATAATGCGCAATATCTCTGAAACCAAACCAGCACATACATTTTGTTTTTAGCAGCATAAGTCGGCACAGATGTAGTGCAAAGGAATGCTATCTTTTTTTTATTTTAATAACATTGGGTGCAAAGTGGTGTTACATAATCAAAATTTGAATTCCAATATCTCAAAAACTGAACCAGTTGAAACATTCATTTTTGTGGCACAAAATAATTTTTAAGCTTAACAGCTGGCCATACCCCACCCTGCATCTTTGTTGTGTTTTGCCGCATGCAGAAAGCACAAACTTTTCGTACGCACAAGTGAATTGCCTCAATAGGTGTATACAATAGACGTATGTCCATTTATTATAAATATATTAATCTGAAAATAAAATAAACACTTTGAATGGCATGTTAAGCAACATTTAAAGCATGTGAACGATAATTTGTTCAATGTTCACTCTTACCCTTCAATGGCATTGCATGGCTTTGTAGTGACTTGGAAAAATTCTTGTCACTGGTGGCGCTCTTTTGTCCTGATGGGCCTCAAATGTATGGGAACTGCCTTGTGCAGGCTTTCAAAGTTCCAAAATACATCAAACTCTTTAAAATATATACAGCATCAAAACTTGTGCGGGTGAACGTTTGGCAAACATTTGCATCCCGCAATTTCAGTCAAATGAAAAGATAATATTTTTAAGTAAATGTAACTCGATTAGAATATGGAAATGCATATACCTTAAAAGTTTTGTCTAGATTTCTCATTATAATACATTCTTTTTATAAAAGTAAAAGATGAGTTTTAAGAACTAATGACAATTAACCACTTGCCGACCGCCGCACGACGATATACGTCGGCAGAATGGCACGGGCAGGCATATGGGCGTATATATAAGTCCCTGCCTGCCCGCGGGTGGGGGGCCCGATCGGGCCCCCCCCCGGTGCCTGCGGCGGTCGGTATTCGTTCGGGAGCGATCCCGGACGAGGGGACGGCCATTCATTCATGGCCACCCCCTCTCGATCGCTCCCGGCGAATGAAAATGTCCGGTGACATCACTTCCTCTCCTGTAATGTAAACACAGGAGAGGAAGTGATGTATTCTCTCCTCCGTGTCGGTATTTTTCGTTCCGACACGGAGGAGAGCGGATCGGTGAGTTGCACCAACACTCTACACACACAGTAGAACATGCCAGGCACACTCACACCCCCCTTTACCCCCCGATCACCCCCCCAATTACCCCTGCCCCCCCAGTCACAGTGACACCAATGTCATTTTTTTTTTTTTTTTTTTGCATTGGTGTCATTTGTGACTGTAATAACTGTTAGGGCAGTTAGAGTTAGCCCCCTTTAGTTCTAATGTACCCCCCTAACCCCCCAATAAAGGTTTAACCCCGTGATCACCCCCCGTCGCCAGTGTCACTAAGGCTGGGTTCACATTGCAGCGGTTTATGAGAACGAATGTGATTCGCACCGCACTGCAGTGCAAATCACATCCGATCTCTGTGCGATTCGAGTTCAGCCATTCGCCGCACCCGCCGCACCCGCCACACCCGCCGCACCCGCCGCAAATTCGCACGGGACCCTTTTTTTGGCCCGCAGCAGAATCGGATCGCATGGGTGTTCACACCATGCGATCCGAGTTTGCAGATCGCACTGCGATATGCGAACTGATCTGGGGGTGTCAGTAACATTTCACTGACACTCCCAGCAGTTCGCATAGGGCAGTGTGAACTGCCGCCGGGAGGCATGCGATGCGGGAACCCGCCGCGGATTCGCGGCGTTTCCGCATCGCTCCAGTGTGAACCCAGCCTAATAAGCGATCATTTTTCTGATCGCCGTATTAGTGTCACAGGTGACGCTAGTTAGGCAGGTAGGTATTTAGGTTCGCCGCAGCTTTTTATAGCGCCAGGGACCCCCATATACTACCGCATAAAGCCCCCTGATTGCCCCCTAGTTAACCCTTTCACCTGTGATCACCATATAACTGTTACAGGTGACGCTGGTTGGTTAGTTATTTTTTTATAGTTTCAGGGCACCCGCCATTTATTACCTAATAAAGGTTTAACCCCCTGATCACCCGGCGGGTGTCATTTGTGACTAATAACTGTTAGGGCAGTTAGGGTTAGCCCCCTTTAGTTCTAAGGTACCCCCCTAACCCCCCCAATAAAGGTTTAACCCCGTGATCACCCCCCGTCGCCAGTGTCACTAAGGCTGGGTTCACATTGCAGCGGTTTGAGAACGGATGTGATTCGCACCGCACTGCAGTGCAAATCACATCCGATCTCTGTGCGATTCGAGTTCAGCCATTCGCCGCACCCGCCGCACCCGCCGCACCCGCCGCAAATTCGCACGGGACCCTTTTTTTGGCCCGCAGCAGAATCGGATCGCATGGGTGTTCACACCATGCGATCCGAGTTTGCAGATCGCACTGCGATATGCGAACTGATCTGGGGGTGTCAGTTACATTTCACTGACACTCCCAGCAGTTCGCATAGGGCAGTGTGAACTGCCGCCGGGAGGCAATGCGATGCGGGAACCCGCCGCGCATTCGTGGCGTTCCCGCATCGCTCCAGTGTGAACCCAGCCTAATAAGCGATCGTTTTTCTGATCGCTGTATTAGTGTCACAGGTGACGCTAGTTAGGCAGGTAGGTATTTAGGTTCGCCGCAGCTTTTTATAGCGCCAGGGACCCCCATATACTACCGCATAAAGCCCCCTGATTGCCCCCTAGTTAACCCTTTCACCAGTGATCACCATATAACTGTTACAGGTGACGCTGGTTGGTTAGTTATTTTTTTATAGTTTCAGGGCACCCGCCATTTATTACCTAGTCTCACTAGTGTACCCCTAAATTTAGGGGTGTCTACTTTCCAAAATGGGGTCATTTGGGGGGGGTTTGTGCCATCTTGGCATTTTATGGCCTTCAAAACTGTAACGCCCTTAGAAAGCCTGAAGGCGGTGCTTGGTTTTCGGGGCCCCGTACGCGGCTAGGCTCCCAAAAAGTCCCACATATGTGGTATCCCCGTACTCAGGAGAAGCAGCAGAATTTATTTTGGGGTGTCATTTCACATATGCCCATGGCATGCGTGAGCAATATATCATTTAGTGACAACTTTGTGAAAAAAAAAAAAAAGGTTTGTAATTTTCCCGCAACTTGTGGCAAAATATAAAATATTCCATGGACTCAACATGCCTCTCAGCAAATAGCTTGGGGTGTCTACTTTCTAAAATGGGGTCATTTGTGGGGGTTTTGTGCCATCTTGGCATTTTATGGCCTTCAAAACTGTAATAGGTAGTGAGAAGTGAACTCAAAAATTTACGCCCTTAGAAAGCCTGAAGGCGGTGCTTGGTTTTCGGGGCCCCGTACGCGGCTAGGCTCCCAAAAAGTCCCACATATGTGGTATCCCCGTACTCAGGAGAAGCAGCAGAATTTATTTTGGGGTGTCATTTCACATATGCCCATGGCATGTGTGAGCAATATATCATTTAGTGACAACTTTGTGAAAAAAAAAAAAAAAAAAAAAAAGTTTGTAATTTTCCCGCAACTTGTGGCAAAATATAAAATATTCCATGAACTCAACATGCCTCTCAGCAAATAGCTTGGGGTGTCTACTTTCTAAAATGGGGTCATTTGTGGGGGTTTTGTGCCATCTTGGCATTTTATGGCCTTCAAAACTGTAATAGGTAGTGAGAAGTGAACTCAAAAATTTACGCCCTTAGAAAGCCTGAAGGCGGTGCTTGGTTTTCGGGGCCCCGTACGCGGCTAGGCTCCCAAAAAGTCCCACATATGTGGTATCCCCGTACTCAGGAGAAGCAGCAGAATTTATTTTGGGGTGTCATTTCACATACGCCCATAGCATGTGTGAGCAATATATCATTTAGTGACAACTTTGTGTAAAAAAAAAAAAATAAATTTTTTTTTGTCATTATTCAATCGCTTGAGGCAAAAAAATTTAATATTCAATGGGCTCAACATGCCTCTTATCAATTTCCTTAGGGGGTCTACTTTCCAAAATGGGGTCATTTGGGGGGGTTTTGTACTGCCCTGCCATTTTAGCACCTCAAGAAATGAGATAGGCAGTCGTAAACTAAAAGCTGCGTAAATTCCAGAAAACGTACCTTAGTTTGTAGATGTGACAACTTTTGCGCAAACCAATAAATATACAATTATTGACTTTTTTTTTACCAAAGACATGTGGCTGAATACATTTTGGCCTAAATGTATGACTAAAATTGAGTTTATTGGATTTTTCTAATAACAAAAAGTAGAAAATATCTTTTTTTTTCAAAATTTGCGGTCTTTTTACGTTTATATCGCAAAAAATAAAAATCGCAGAGGCAATCAAATACCATCAAAAGAAAGCTCTATTTGTGGGAAGAAAAGGACGCAAATTTTGTTTGGGTACAACATTGCATGACCGCGCAATTACCAGTTAAAGCAGCGCAGTGCCAAAGTGTAAAAAGACCTCTGGTCATTTACCAGCAAAATGGTCCGGTCTGAAAGTGGTTAAGTAAGGTACTTAAACTATCAAAGTAAATTGATTAACATATATTTTTATGTTGAAAATAAAATGTTAAAATTACAAGCCAACAGAATCATGTGTGGGGCCCCCCAGTTGTTGTGGAACTACATTTCCCATGAGGCATTGCAAGGCTGTCAGTTACAATTACTCCTAGAGGCATGATGGGACTTGTAATTCTGCAACAACTGGAGTGCCCTAGGTTGCCTACCCCTGCTCTAGCCCATGCCCTTCCATGCCATGAACCTGGCATATAACCCAGATGCACTCTTAGCTATAGAGTGCATCTATAGACAAGCATTTGTCTAGACTGCACAAATTGCCAGAGAATCCTGGCACAGTATTCACTTGCAGTTGTACATTGTGATTAGCTGCGTTTACGTGCGTTTACATGTGGCTTCGTTTAGCTGCATTGGAACATTCTTGCCATTTCTGATCTGCTTCCCATTGTTTTTCTTTCCTTGTTGCCGCTGCTATCTGTAGGTGAATTAGTACACTGCGATTACCTGCAGTTACATGTAGATATCTGCAATAAATCGGTCCTGGACACAGTCAAATTCATTTTTTCTAACCGCACCAAACCCCATGTAACAAAACCATTGCTAAATTAAATGTGTGAATGGGGCCATAGGAAAGCATTTGTGTGAGTTTAGCTCCGGTAGATAACTTGATCTAGCTGCAGCTAAAAGCGCCCATGTAAAAGGGGCCTTATTTTTTCTAATACTTATTTCTTATGATTGCCAGCTCTACCGATTGGTCAAAATGTGGTACATTTTCTGAAATTTCTCAGTCAGAATGTATACTGCTGTTTACCCACTGGATGATGCTGACAATCATAGAAAGTCATAATATTAGAGGAAATATGGGGAAAATGTATGCAGTCCTCCAACAAATGTTTTATAAACAGATCCTTTTTGTACTGTAACCATCTTTACACTCCAGCAGCTGCTCTACTCAAGAAGATTAACTGAATACCAGTGGTGGCTGGTGCTCAAAATTTTTGGGGGGTTGCAAACAAACTTAAAAATGCTGAACCCACCCCCCATCAATTGTAGCCTCACTGTGCCCATCAAATGCAGCCATTGTTCCCATCAAAGGCACCCACTGTGCCCATCATATGCAGCCACTTGTGCCCATCAAATGCAGCCACATGTACCCATAATCAGCAGCCATATGTGCCCATCATATACAGCCACATGTGCCCATCCTATGCAGCCACTGTGCCCACAGACCCCCCCCACTCGCAGGGCTTGTGGCTTTCGCAGCACCCCCAACCCCCCGCACGTGTGCAGCTCTGACAAAGGGGACTTACCACAGCAGCTCCTCTCCAATGCACCAGAGTGGCGGCGACTTCCGCTCCAGCTGTCTCCTCTGCTCCAATTCCTAAGCATCAGGCATCCAATAGGGTGGCCTGGTGGTTTGGCCAATCAGGAAACAGGTCTGACGCCCTGCCTTGATTGGTGGGGAGGAAGGTTAGTGTGAAAATAGTGAAAATGTATTTGCTATCATCACACAATTTGGTGGGATCAGGGCACACTCTATGCGCCCTTAGCCCACACTATTTTAAAGCCTGTTAGAGCCTCTGGCTTAGGTCCTTCAAAAAGTACCATCCCCTCCCACCCCTGCCATAGGAATCCATGTGTCTGGCATCATGAATGGGGCCGGGCGCATGGATGGGGGAGCGGAACCCGGCCGGCCTGGGCCGACCCTGCTGAATACTGAAGACTGAGCTATGTGTTCAGCTACTGCTAACTCAGACCTTTGTCTGTTAGGCCTAGTTGCTGTAAATTCAAATACTAGCTGCAATTTGAGCTTAATAAATTAACATGATTAATGTAACAATGAAACAGTATGCTGTCAGCCTCTGGAAAGAAGGTTGACTGGCTCCTCCACAACATGCCCTCCAAGTGTTTTGTCAGGATGAACACTGCAACCTTCACCTTGTAATGTGGATCCAGGAGGGTTTCCAACCAGCAATGGTTCCTCTTCTTGGTGTAGGTTATGAAGCTTGAACAATCTGCCACAAGTTACTGGAGGTAGAGGAACCCAAATGCTTGGGTCAGTGAGGAAGACATCATTCTAAACTTTCCCCTCCCAGCCACATATAACTCCTAGGGATTTTGCTTTACTTTTACATTTCAGTAGTGGTGTCTTATTTGTTTATTGGCTCCCATCCAAATTGGCCCTAGTTTGTTCATGTATTCATGTATTGAATGTGTGCTAGGGATCTTAGGATGTAAGCTCTGTGAGGGCAGGGACTGATATAAAAGAACAATAATATTTAAAGCGCTGCATAAAAAAATAATAATATTGATGATATATAATTCCCTATAATTATAATTTTTTCAGCCTTTTTCCCCTCTGTATTCACCTGATGATATGGCCAGTGACACACAGACTGTATTAGAGTGCCTCCGATCTGGATGAAGGAGCACAGGGGCAGAAGAGACAGAAGCAATGTCAGTCTGAATGTTATATAATGTTATATATACTAGCAGATTTAGATACACTAACACATTGAAGAAAAAACTCCGCTTTCAGCAAACAGTCTTTTTTTCTTAAAGGGATAAAGGTTTTACATAAACAAATAAATGCTAATTATTATAAGAATCCCTGTCAGTGATATATGGTTTGTCTCAATCATCTAACTGATACATCTGCAGGAAAGTTTGTTAATTTTTAAAAAACAACAACAGTCTAAGAATTGGTAATCTTCAATATAATAAATGATTGCTTTTGGGTTTAATACCAACTTATTTGAAGCTGTGTCAATTATTACTGTAATACAGCCAGGTAATAAAGATTACTTTTTCTTTTTATATGTTTTAATAATAGTCATTTCTGTAGCAAGGGTTAACAAAGCCTGTGATCTATCTACAGCTGTGATGTAATAAGTGAAATGTATTATTTTTACTTCACTCAAATTTTGGCAAATATCTGGACATTTCTGCCAAGTGTTTTCCATTTTAGTGGAAAGCATTGCAAGGTCAAATATTTTTTGGTTTTATTTATTTATTTATTTTTTTCATTTTAATGGTGTGATTGTGTTCTCAGTGGCTACCTGGTTTTATTCTTATATATATATATATATATATATATATATATATATATATATATATTTTTTTTTTTTTGTATACTCTGTTGTTTGCAGGCAGAAAAAAAGATGGCAAGAAAGTAAAAAAAAAAAAATCTAAATTGACAGGAGGAAATAAAGACAGTAAAAAAAGGGGAAAAAATGGAAAGCCCGCAGTGAACACATTTATGGGTAGTGCTGATTGATCATTTTTATATGCTTTTCATGCCTCCAAAAAAAGCAACAAATATAGCAATATTAGAGACCTTGAAAGCAAATTTGCCAATTTTTCAGAAAAAAATCTATTTTGTTGCAAAATAGATTTTGGCAAAATGCACATGTTTACTTCTACAGGGTACCATCCAGAGACTTCCCTTATGGTAGAAAATTTTACTTTCACACCTATTATTGACTTTTTTGAGTATGGAAGAGAGAAAAGCCTTGTACTGTGTATAAATTATGCTAGCCTATTGGTAAGATGATGCTGGGCCATTAGAAAATGTGAAAATGACCTTTTAATTTTAAATATACTGTATGCAGGACATTTTTGAAATCCATAACTGTCTCCTCATACAGATCTGATATTTTACTAATAGTGATGAGTGATGTAATACATGGGTATTTACCAAATAAATGAATAGTACTGTACAGTGGAGAGAGGGCCTTTAAAAAAAGGCTTAAACAGCAAGGTTAAACATACTATATATTACTTCTTTAAATAATGCGGCTTTGGAAATATCTTACCTGTAGTATGTGCTTCTGCAGAAGTGACATTTAAAAAGGAGAAAATAATTGCAGCTAAATAACAGGCTGCCTTTTTTTGTGTGTGTGTAAAAACAGCATAGGGTCCCCCTCCAAATTCATAACAGACCAAAAAAAGCGTATGCCCCCCCCCCAATATTCACAACATACCAGAGCCTTATTCTTATCCTAGAGATGGGTCAATATGAATTATTAAGGGAGACACTAAGAAAAAAATCCTATTCAAAAAATGGCATGGGTTATAGCTGACCTCATTAGTAATCTTTTAAACATGCTCAGAGCCCAAGTCCACTAAACTTATACCAGCCTGAAAATCCAAACATAGTTGATCAATGCTCCCTTGTTTTCCAAGCTGCCTGTGATATGTAGACCATACAGCTTTAGCCTCCAGCATCTACTTAGATATAACTGGACCTTCAGTAAATAGCCACTTTGATGTTTAGTGCTGTAACATCTGCACCACCAACATCTCCGGTGAAAAGTTAAAGTGGTTGTAAACTCTCCCCCACAACTTTGTCCCATGTAAATCAGCATAAAAACCCTAATGAACCCTGCTTGTAGATATTTCCTTACTTGCTTAGTATTGTTGTAATCCTTTTTGTTCTTTAGAATGATGTCACTGAGCATGCCCAGATCTCCCCTTTACGGCACACTCTCTATGTGCTTTATCTGTTATCAGGACTTCCTACAGCACACAACACTGAACTCCCAGGAGGCTGCATAATCACTCAGAGCTTCCTCCTACACACCATGTGACCATGTGACACCACATGCAGTGTAAAGCAGGGAATGGGACAGCATTACTGTAGTCTTATCAGCTGAAGCTGATAGGACTCACACAGGCAAACACTAGATAATCAGCACAAGGAAATACCATGAAATAAAACAAGTCAGCTATGAACAGGGAAGCAGGGTTGCCATAGAAACGTTGAGAAGGAGGCTTGGTTAACAGTACAGGAAGTGCTCAATGTACGGGTGGAAATACACTCTACTGTGGACTCAGAAAACAATACTTAAGATGGCGCTGCCTTACCCCTGGAAACAAGTTTTTTAAAGTTTCTTTAAACAGTAAGTAATAATTAAGCAATTTGGGCTGGATTACAGTGGCTATAGTTTGATAATTACTTATTATAATGGACTAAATGAAAAGCAGCATCAGAGTGGGAGAGTTTACTTCTTCTTTAATGCTCCAGAGGTTGTGTTTTGAAGGAAGTCTTCATACTTGAAATAGGGGATCCATGAACTGTGACATAAATTTGGTTTGGTTTGGTTTTAATCAATGGCTAACACAATACAAGATATAGCTTGTGAAAAAGATGCATCTCATCTCTCTCTATAGGTACCTGCACAGCACATAGAGAAACATGTTAAAAGAAAACACCACATCAGCACTAAAATGATGTAGGGCAAAATAGGCAGGCTGGAACAAGACTAAAACAAAACATATTCTGTTCAGTGCCCAGATAAATACTTTGATGCCCTCTTCCAATTAGACTGTAAGCTCCTTGAGGGTAGGGACTGATGTGAATGTACAATATGTGTGTATAAAGCGCTGCATACATTGATGGCACTATATAAGTACCTGAAATAAATAAATAAATAAATTAGGGAAATCTTTAGTTCTAATATAACAAGAAGGGCACACCAATCTCATATATTATCTACATTATCTTAGGCACAGTTTATTGATAAAATTAATACAAATATACTCATTAATGTCATATGACTCCAAAAGGTGTCAAATTTTGTATCTGCTTTGGGACATCACCTAGGTCTTTTTATTTTACATCTAGTTCTTTGACTTGTTAAGTGATTGTGGTCCAAATCACAATATACACTCACAGTCATATGGCGTTTGTGACTATACAATATTTGTATTCATTTTATCAGTCAATTAAATGTCAAAGATAATACTAAGGAAACATTGCTAAAAATGTATATGTGTTCTGAAAAATCAGAGAGCAGCTAATTTAAATATCTTAAATTGTGCTTCCTTTGGGCGTACTGGAGAAATACTGTTTCCCCTAATTTCTTCCCTTAGTAACAGACACTTTTATTTCAAGTAGTAGTGCAGTTGAGAGATTGGGTTGTATATTTTGCTTACCCTTTTATATCACTGTTTAAAATTATAAGAAGATATTACTATACTAACCATGAATTAGGTAAATAAAGTGTTTCACTATAAAAGGCATGCTAATTGCCTCTGAAACAATATAGTCTATATCCTAGCCTAGTCTATATTACCACTTATCCTGCATTGTTACATATGCTTATTGTTGTATATATGCATAAATCACACTATGATGTAATTATCCAAATTTAATCAGGAGTTAATGTGTTCTCATGTCAGTATGAAAGGTATTGCGAGGTGTAATTTAGTAAATTCAACTATTATGTATCACTTGAGGGGCTCCTAAATTATAAGTGCATCAGACAATTAAGGGCTTAAGTTACATATTGTGAAAAATGAAAGCAGCTTTCAACTAATGTATTAAATGTGATTTACTGTGTCTTAACTGATTTCATAGTATTGTAGTCAATCTCAAAAGATCAGAATGATGTTATAAATGGCTATGTACTGATATATATTTCAAAAATGTAAAACCAAGTGAAAAACAGAACTCACAATTTTTAGTTGAGTTTGGAACCCATAAATTATTAAATACATATTAATCCGAATAGTATATTTTATTTGTTTTTGTGAAATATTTGACAGTGCTTTATCCTTTTTATGTTAGAGAAAATGTTTAATTTCTTAACTACTTGAAATCCAGAAGGTTTTACCCCTTCATGACCAGGCCATTTGCTGCTATTTAGCACTGCAATACTTTAACCCAAACAAAATTTATAGAATTTTCTTTACACAAATAACTGAACATTTAAAAAAAAAAAAAAATATATATATATATATATATATATATATATATATATATATATATATATATATATATATATATATATATATATATATATATATTATTATTTTTCTACTTTCTGCTACAAAACACAGACAATAAAAAATTTGAAATAATCAAATCTCTTCATAAATTTAGGCCAGGAATGTATTCTACTACATCTCTTTGGTAAAAAATAAAATCCCAATAAGTGTATATATATTGGTTTTCATGAAAGTTATAGCGCCTACAAACTATGGTGTAGATACTGGAATTTTTATTTAATTATTTATTTATTTATTTTATTCTAGCAATGGCAGTGATCAGTGGCTTCTAGTGGGACTGTGAGAAGGGAGCCTGACAATATCTGATGTTGGGGGGGAACTGACATCACAATTGACACTATTACAGTGATCAGGGCTAATGGTGTACACTGTCACTGTACTAATTACACTGGCTGGGAAGGGGTCAACATCTAGTGTGATAAAGGGGAGGAACTGTGTGCCTAACCATGTTTACTATGTGTAATGTGTGCTGACTTTTCTAAGCAATGTCCCGTTTTTACTCCCTGCTTTGCTGCTGTCTGTAGAAAGCCCTGTTTTGCTTAACTCACTCAACAGATCTGTGGGTCCCAGCCATAATTCATTGGATAATAGAACAGATTTCCAGAAACCTCTCTGAAGCCGAAAGATTTCTCAGGCTTTGCGAACATTTTTTAAACATCATAATATTAACCCCCCCCCCCCCCTCTTTTTTTCTGCAGAACATCATAGTCTGTCATGTGATCCATGAGCATGACATATATCGGGGTTGATGGGATTCCCAGATCAGTAAGTAAATGGCTGCAAAAGGCTGGTGCACACTCTTTTCTTCTTTTTCTCTTTTAACCATTAGGATACCCCTATCCTTGAGGGCAGCAAGGCTTGAGGCTCTATCCACTATGAACTTTAGCCCACTTGGTAACTCACTTGTGCGCAGGAGTGTTTATCTTTCTGCTGTCAGTAAGTAAATGTATCTGATATTGGTACCATGATGCATGTGTTTTAAGACCTATCTTCCCTATTTAATTACTTACAATAATATATACGTATATAATCTAATTCTACACTGCGGAATACCATCCCATGTTCTGCATCTATGAGTTGCTATATACACATCTTATATAATCTAACATATAGTTTTTTCCCCTTTTTATATTATACACTCTGCCAGTTTAATCCTATTAATGAGACCCCTGTTCCTATCCTGTGGAATACTATCCACAATTGTAAATTTTAGATAAAATCTTCCAATTTTTTATTAGACAATATCTGGTTACAGCCCATTTACATAATAAAGGTTAAGTAAACATAACAAGTGATGTCATATTAATACTGTATATAATGGTATTTCGGATATATCTAATTACAATCTAAAAGACCCCCCTTTTCCTAATATTTAATACATATCGCTAGTGTCATATAATTTCTATCTATGTTACATTATATTTATTTCCATATCACAAATTCACATTGCCATTGCCTTTTTGAATGCACATGTGGAATATGTGGAATATACATGTCTGTGTGTGTATTTTCTTCTCTATCCTAGAATGTATTTTGCCTCTATCCATTTATTGTTAAATGTTTACTAAAATGCTGCCTGTAGCAACACAAATTATCCACTAGATACCACTAAATAGCAGCACTAGGTATCTGTAAATACTAGTACATCCAGCTCATCTGAACTAGCTTGAAAAAGGATCTTCCCACCACCAAGGTGTGCCAGCCCAGAAACATGTCGCGATCAAGCCGGTGAGGTCATTCCCTTTAGCACTGCAATCCAGAAAGTGTTCCAAGCCTTTTTCCAGCACTCCACCATCATGCCATCTTCGTGCCAGCTGGGAGAGCCCACAGAGCGGCTGGGACAGCTGAGACAGCATACCTTCTACTGACCCGTGTGATGGATGCCCCACAGAGCGTTTATCTACAGGTGTACCCTTCCTTGTTTACCTAGACAGAAGTTACTATGTGTTTTTATTAATACACACTATATAGTCTAACGCAGTGGTGCCTGCATTTGTTTTTTCAATCATTGGCTGGGACCCACTGATCGGCTTGTACTGCAGCAAACGGCAGCTCAAGCTTCCAGGTGCATATCCGGGTGGACCAGAAAAAAAGCTGCTATGTACAGGTATGCACGGTGCCTGAACGAGCTGACCTCCTGCTTAACTATCTATAATTAAGTGACAGTAGTCACAATTTAGCAAATCCAACAAAATATAATCTCCATTTTATGGGGGAAAAAAGGAAAATACATTAAAACAACAACAACACACACACACACACACACACACACACACACACACACACACACACACACACACACACACACACACACACACACACACACACACACACACACACACACAAAGAATCAAAATACAATGGACCCAAGTAATATAGATATCAAAAATTAAACGTGAGTGATAAATGATAACCCTACAATATTTATTCTTCCTCTGGAATGCCCAAGCATACCTAATATGAGCTACATTAGGGTGTTTTTATGAAAATATGTCATTCATAGGTCTGTGTGTGTGTGTGTGTGTGTTTTTAATTTTATTTTTTCCTTTTATTATTTTTAATGTTTTGTTAATGTTTCTCTAAACGTGTATCTACTTTCACAAAATTGTGTTGTACTGCAGCTTACCAATCCTCAGATGTGGCAGCTGCATTGCTTTTCTTTTTAAAGCTGTATTAAACCCAAAAACAAAAATTGCAGCTCACCATTTCTCAAAATTAGTGGCTACATTAGTATTTTTTTTATTTTCCTTTATTTTCACCTGGTGGTCCAGCCAGAGAGCCTGTTATTTTTCAAATTACTTAAAACAAAAAAACAAACTGTCCAGAAAAGTAGCAGTAAGAGGGTTGTGACAAACCATTTAACACTGACTTACAATGATACACTTTTACTAATTTATGTAAAACCTTTATCCTAAAAAACGCATTAAGTGTTAGCTGAAGTTCAGCTTTAATTTATTCAAGTCCATCTAAATCTGTTATGCCCCATACACAGGGTCGGACATTCCGATCACAAAATCCGTCTGATTTTTTCCCGACAGATTTTGTCCTAAACTGGTGTTGCATACACACAGTCGGACAAAGTTGTCGGAAAATCTGATCTTCGGAACGTGATGACGTTCGTTCATTACGATGGGACTACGTTGAGGCTACTAGCCAATAGCTTTGGTCTCGTAATTTGATCTGAGCATGCGTGGCACTTTGTTCGATCGGAATTCTCTACAAACAATCAGAAAAAGTCTGATCGGATTTTTTTGTCTGAAAATTTGAGATCCTGCTCTCAAATTTTTTTCGTTGGAAGTTCAGACGGAAAAAGTCTGATAGAGCCCACACACGATTGGATTTTCCGACAATATAATCCCATCGGACGTTTTCCGTCTGAATTTCTGACCGTGTGTACAAGGCATTAGTCATAGCCCTTGTACACACGGTCGGAGATTCTGACAGAATGTGTCCGATCGAACCGATTTGTCGGATATTCCGACTGTGTGTGGTCTACATCGGACTGTTTCCATCGGAGTATCCGACGGACCAAGTTTTCCAAATTTTCTGACAAAATTCTCAGATCGGACATACTCCGATCATGTGTAGAGAATTCCGATCGGACAAAGTGCCACGCATGCTCAGATCAAATTCCTACACCAAAGCTATTGGCTACTAGCGTGAACGTAGTCCTGTCGTAACTAAATAACGTCATCACGTCGGATTTTCCGACAACTTTGTCCAACCGTGTGTATGCAACAGTTTCGGACAAAATCCGAGGGGATTTGGTTGTGGGAATCTCCGACCGTGTGTGCAAGGGCTAACACTACCCTTTCCCCAGACTGACAATGCTGCTGCCCAAAATGTGTCTGCTATACTACTATACTACTACATTCTAGCAAGAGTTAGGTACCACTTAAGAGAAATATTTGGGGATTTTTCCCACAGTGAGAAGCAGCAAGTGGATTGGTAGATTGGTTTAAAGGCCCTCAACCACTGTTGGTCGAAGTAGGAGGTCTCTAGGTCTGATACCCATTGTAGAAGGGGTTTAGATTTGGTAAATACTATTTTTTTTTCTGGAAGATGCTGTAGAAAAGTGAGGTACCATTCTGTGCACATTGAGAGAGGGTAAAGTATGACCATGCTTTGGAAGAGAGAGTCTATAAAGGATTAGGTAGTTGCGTTAAACAATGGGTTTGATTTACTAAAGGCAAATCCACTCTGCACTACATGTCTCCCAAGTTGAAAGTGCACTCGAAAGTGCAGTCTGAGGGGAAGATCTGAATTGATGGGGAAGCTCTGCTGATTTTATCATCCAATCATGTACAACCAAAAATGCTGTTTTTTATTTTCCTTGCATGTCCCCCCTCAGATTTACAATGACTGCACTTCAAAGTGCACTTGCAGTGCACTTGTAGTACAAAGTGGATTTGTCTTTTGTAAATAAACCCCCCTGTGTTATACTGAGGTGGGTAAAATAGTGGGAGGCTTAGAGATTGTATTCCTATCGTAGACTACCAAAGCACTTAATACCTGTCTTGGGTTAGAGAGCTTGAACATATCGGATACCCAGCCTAGACCATGGTACTGTGGAAAAATCAGGGATAAGGTGGCTCAATGTTACAAAGGGTATAGGGGGGAGATGCTATGTTGGGGGGGGGGGGTATAACATTGACAGCTAGGCATTTTCATGCTTGGGCAAAGGCAAGAATTGGGGGGGGGGGGAGTGGATGGGATGTACATTCCTAATGGTACCCAAATGATCCAGGTTTGTAAGTTGAAGTTGGAGCCAATAATTAGGGAGGATTCAATTTGTCCCCAAATTGGTTGAACCAGTCATGTAATTGTGTCAGCACATTGGCATAGTAATATTCCTCAATGTGAATATAGCTGGATCCCCCAACTAATCTGTGTTTGTGTTAGTGGGCACAGCAAAGTTTTTTACCTCTCCATATAAATTGCTAAGTGTGGTTTGGAGAGAGCTGAAATATTTGCAGGTACTGGGCATGGGGAGGGTCCTGAAGAGGTAGAGTAGTTGCGGTAAATGTAGCATCTTAAAAGATGCCAATTTGCCTGCCCATGAGAATTTGTGTTTCCGATAGGTGTTGTAGTTCCTGTTGTGATTGTGTGGGGAGAGGGCAATAATTAGCTGAAAGTAGGCCTTTCACAGATTTGGTTGCAGCACAGGCCTTAATTGCCGGGAGGGCATCCATGGACGTCCTCCCGAGCAAGCACAATCTGCGTAACCCTGCAGGTTGCACACGGTGTGCTCTGTGATCACTGAGTCTATGAGACTCGGCTGATCACAGATCCGAATAAGGGGTCGATCCTGGCCCCTTAACACATGATCAGCTGTCAGCCAATGACTGCAAATGAAAAATATTTTCCACCTGTTTCTGGTTGTTAACATATTACTTCTCTCATGTTTACTCCTAGATGGTCCACCTCTTCCCTCCACAATCTCCACTCCTTCTTCTCTTCTCCCTCGAAGGTCACCTAGACTTCTACTCCCTCCCGAATCTGAGGTTTTCCTCTGCTCCACACGTGCCACTCAGTCATGGTAGATACCCCCTCCTCTGATCCATGCACATAAGCGACATGCCATCACCACAAATAAAAATAATATCTCACAATGTGCAGGGCATCAACTCCCCTGTCAAACTGAGAAAATTGTTCAAGCTTTATTAATCCCAAAAATCTGATATCCTTCTGCTTCAAGAGACCCACTTCCCCAAGACTTACAACCCGTCATTTATTCATCAACACTTCCTCCAATTTTATCTCTCAAATGCAGAGAATAAAACAAAAGGAGTCTGTTTTTCTAAACATTTAAACTTTGCTATGTCACATGTCACCAAGGATCCCTCATGTAGATACATTCTGGTAAAGGGCACCATAGATGGAACGCTATATTTATTTATCTCGTACTACACCCCAAATAAGGCTCAAGACAAAGTTTTTGCCTCGATGATGCATTCCCTTACACCACAGTTAGAGGGAATAATTACTCTAGGAGGGGACTCGAACATAGCGCTTAATCTTGCTCTTGACAAATCGGGATCAGGCCAGCCCCGCTCTAAGCGACCCCCCAAACAAATTTTAAAAATTGCCAGACTCTTCTACAACTTAGGACTGGTGTACATTTGGAGGGAAATCAACCCCCGTACCAAAGACCATACCCATTACTCTGCCCCGCACTGGACCTATGCCAGGATAGATCATGTTTTCCTTCAAGCGACACACATACCCCTCACAGTAAAGTCATCCATCAGAGACTCCCCTATCTCAGATCACTCCATGGTTATTCTCTCCCTCCGCCACTCAAATAAAACAAAAAAATAATTTAAATGGCGACTCAATTAATCACTCCTAAGTAATTCGGTCCACTGTACTCTGCTAGAAAAGGACCTCAAAGAATATTTTCATACGAATGACACAGAGACAATCTCCCCAGCTACTCTATGGGCCACCCACAAAGCAGTGATGAGGGACAAAATCATCCAGCTTTCATCCCGTATTAAAAAAGAACACGAGCCGAGATAGATAACCTCACTAAAGAATACTGGGAATCTTGTAAGCGTAACAAACGAGAACACACTCAGTCAGCATTACAAAAACTAGAAGCAGACAGGCTGAAGCTCAACCTGGCGCCCACTACGGGAGGCTGAGAACCACCTCCGTTGGCAAGGTTTTATTTTCAATGTTTTTATTGGTTTTATGTAGACAGTAAGAAAAACAAGACACATCAATCTTACAACATCAAGCAGTATTACAGTAGATAAGAGCTTACAGTCTATAACCTGCAAGTGAGAGACATATGGTGTCAGAAAATTTAGGCAATATATCAACTGAAAAAAGAGGAACGGAACATCACATGCCCAAAAAAATGAGGCTGGGATCTGAATAGGTCGCAGCCGAAAACAAAAGAGCCCCAAAAAGAAAAACTTTGAGGCAAACTACCGGGTGTGGATCCCATCTATCCAGGTAAGTTGGCTCGGTAGAGATGGCTTAAATAATTATTCGTCTCCGCTCACTAATGTTGTTGGGGGTGCATCTCACACCTACACCCTATTGCAAGCGGCCCCGAGAGGAGTGACTGAAGGCCCCCCACCACCCCGAAAAGGGCACTTGCTGTGGTAGGTGACCCTCCTCCACCCGACCCAGACCTCGATAGTCAGACTGAGTCTGGACGAGTAGAAGAATATCCGAGGCCAAACTGTTTATGCACTAATGGTATGTAAGACTGAATTCCTCAGATAAACCCAGTGAACCAAAGCCGAGCTGGACCCACTATGTGCTCAGCACCTATAACAGACAGGGTCTATGGTTTCGCTATGTTCCGGCCATGAAAACTGAAAGACCATGTTAACTATGAGGTGGGTGAGAAGATTGTCCGACTATGCATGTATCATTGAAGATATGAGATCAGTCAACTCGAAGCTTAACAAAGATCGGTCAGATAAAGAGGAGTAAGAGAGGGGGAGGGGGAGGAAGGTAAGGAGGAATCAGGAGGGGATGGGGGGGTCTACCAGGGTTTTGGGGCAAAAATCAATGCTATAAACCCGGGATGAGGGGGATTTTGTGGAAGGTGGCCCAGGGTTCCCAAACTCTCTCAAAGAAGCAGGCTCTGTCCTGTATGCGACTGACCATCTTCTCTTGTGTCATAATCCAGGAGATCTTTCATTTAACTGCCGCGAATGGGACTGTACGTTGTTTCCAGTGTGCTGCTATGGTAATTTTGGTGCCCAGGAGGATAAAAAATATGAGCGCCTGAGATGGTCTATTGGCTTTTTCCACTTTGAGGTTGAGCAGCGCCACCTCCGGGCTTTGGGGTACCTGAATTGGTACTATCTTACGGATTAGGGCAAATACCCTATTCCAAAGGCCCCTAATATGTGGGCAAGTCCACCATGTGTGGATTAAAGATCCTATATGTCCGCAGCCACGGAAACAAAGAGGGGACGCTTCGGGAAAGATCTGGGCCAGTCGAGCGGGAACCCTGTACCACCTAGTGATAAGTTTAAGGCTAGTTTCAATCAGGGATACGTTGAGGATCCCAGTGAAGGATCTTTGGAAACAGGTGTACCATAAGTCGCTATCCCATGAAATATTAAGATCATTTTCCCAGGCTAACGCATAGGGAGGTTTGGTCACTGAAGAAGCTAGAGATGTATAAATCGTTGATATCCCCCCCTCTGACTCGCGATGTCTGCGTACCAAGACTCATATGGCGTGACAACCGGAGGATCCGGTCGATTGGGCCATCTAGAGTGTAGGAAATGGGCTAGTTGGGAGAATCTAAACTTTTCGGTATGGGGCATCTCGAGTTTCTTCATGCAGAAAGAAAGCGAGGCGGGGCCCGAAGCGGTAAAAAGGTTGCCAATCCTAAATAGGCCTATATTGAGCCACCAACTAAAAGCCAGGATATTCATACCTGGCGGGGAAGTCTGGGTTGTGGAATATATGCGTTAAAGGTCGGAGTTCTGAGATCAATGCAGGGTTTTTGTGTAACCGATCACACAGGGCTAGTGAATGAGAGAGGGTGGGAGACATGATAGGGGGTCTGCTTCTAGGGGGGGCCCATATGAGATAGTCAATGGTGTGATGGGGGGTAGCCTGTCTTTCTATAGAAACCCAATCAGGTTTGGGGCCCCGGGCATAGACCATGGAAATCTGGGCCAATTGTGCTGCTTGATAATACCACCAAATGTTAGGTAACGCTAAACCTCCCTGCTTTTTAAGTCTATATAATAATTGTTTCGAGCCTCTACAGCCCTTGGAACCCCAGATAAATTGAAGGATTTTTGATTGAAGTGGCTGGATTTGGGCTTTCTTCACGGGGATAGGGAGGGATCTAAACAGGTACAGGAGACGGGAAGGAGGGTCATCTTGATTGCAAAGATGCGGCCTAGCCATGAGAGGCCAAGTCGGGACCAGGTTAATAGGTCTTCAGATAATTTCGAAAGGGCGGAGGGAAAATTGGCCGAGTAGAGAGTGTTCACACTAGGTGTTAAGTAAACGCCCAGATAGGGCAACGAATTAGGGCACCATGTGAAAGGGAAATGTTTCTGTAGGGTATGTACTAGATTCAGGGGTACTGAGACATTTAGTGCTAGGGATTTTGAGGCATTTACTTTCAAGCCCGAGGCTTGTCCGAATGTATCTAATGCCACGTACACACGGTCGAACTGTTTGACGTAATTAGTCCGTTGAAACACATTTCAGCGGACAATCCGCTCGTGTGTGGGCTTCAGCTGACTTTTTCAGCGTGCAGTACTAAGAATTTCGGTTTTTCCAAAAATCTTTCCCTCGTACTTTGGTTTCAGCAGACAATATGGTCGTCAGTATGCTAGTCCGACGGACTAAGAATGGCGCATGCCCAGAAAGGATTTACAGGGCTTTGCTGTGTCTTGGACTTCCTATTTCTAGTCCCGTCGTACGTGCTGTACGTCATCGCGCAAGCTTTCGTCGGACTGTTTGTGTATCCGTGTGTTGTCAAGTCCGTTCAGTGGGAAGTACGCCGGATTGTCCGTCGGATTGTATGACAGACTAAGTACGTCATACAGTTCGACCGTGTGTACGCGGCATAAGAGTGCAAATACGTTAGGTGTGGAAATCAGTGGGGCAGTTATAAAGAGGAGCAGGTCGTCTGCGAATAGTGCACATCTATGTTCTTGTTGACCACAACGCACTCCTCTAATGTCTGGGTGGACTCTGATAGCAATAGCCAGGGTCTCTATCGCTATGGCAAACAACAGGGGTGAAAGAGGACACCCCTGTCTGGTGCCCCCTATTCGATGCTAAACGTCTCGGAATAACAGCCTTGTAAGCGGACTTGGGCGCTTGGGGTAGAATACAAAGCTCGGAGGGTCCCCAAAAAGAGAGGACCAAAGCCCCATCTCTCCAGGACCTGAAAAAGGAAAGGCCACGTAAGCGTATCGAAAGCCTTTTGCAAGTCAATAGACAACAAAAAGCCTTCTTGTGAGGGACTGCCATCCCAGTGTGAGTTAAGAATAGAGATGATGTCCACTGCTCTCCGAATCTGATCCAGTCCTTGTCTCCCCGGGATAAAGCCCACCTGATCCTTGTGTATATAACGGGAAATAAATGTTGAGATCCTATTGGAAAGCACCTTAGTTAAGATTTTGAGGTCGTTGTTAATAAGCGAAATCGGACGATAGTTTTGTACCAAAGATGCGTCTTTGCCAGGTTTGGGGATGACAGAAACATAGGCTAAGTTCAGGGCTTTATCCAGGGGAGAGCCAGACCGGGTAGAGTTGAAGAATTCAACCATAAAGGGGGCAATGACCGAGGCAAATTTCTTATAATATCCCACAGAGAACCCATCAGGACCCGGGGCAGAATTGTTTTTGAGTCGTTTGATCACCTCTAGGACTTCGAGGACCAAGATTGGTTCCTCTAGTAGGCTAGAGTGGTCTGGGGATATTTTTGGGAGGGGGATAGCGTCCAAAAATTGATCCACTGAGGCCCGTGGATTAGCCTTATCATCCTTATAGAGAGAGGTGTAAAATTTGTGAAAGGAGGACATTATGCGGAGAGGATTCTGTGTTAGAAATCTATCCGGGTCCCTGATTTTTGGAAACGTGGAGGGTCGCAGCTTCGGGGATAATTTGGCTGCTAGCTTTGCTCCTATCTTGTCTCTCTGATAATAAAACCGTGCTCCAGACCATCGTAAATGTTTTTCCGCCTCAGTAGTGAGAGCTAGGTTGAGGGCAGTCCTAGCTGCGTGCAGGGCTTCCAAGGACTCTCTAGTGGGATTAAGTTTATGGGCTTTGCTTAGCAAACGGAATTCCTTGGATAGAGAATCTATGTGAGCCTTCCTTCCCTTTTTCAGTTGAGAGGAAATTTGGATGATTTTCCCCCTAATCACAGCTTTATGTGCAGCCCAGACAACTTCCGGGGTAGTACAGGAATCTTTGTTTAGGGAGAAGTACTCTTGTATGGCAGTAGAGATGGCCGCACTATGAGCAGGGTCACTAAGAAGACCCTCATTAAGTCGCTAAGTGAATCTAGTGCTGGAGTTGTGTGTGGACTGAAAGTATAGGAGCACAAGAGAATGGTCAGATAGTGATGTGTCCCTGATTTCTGATCTTATGGCCATTGGAATAGTGTGTGATTGAACAAAAATGTGGTCAATCCTGGCATGTACCTGGTGGGGGGCTGAGTAGTGTGTGAAGTCTTTACATGTGGGGTTCTTTTCCCTCCAGATGCCCACCAAACCCCTCGAGTGTAAAGTATCAGCAATCTTAGTGCTCTGCTTAGGGGGTTTTCTGTTTCGTGCGGAACCTTTCCCTGCTTTGTCCAGAGAGTGGTCGAATCGAAGGTTTGTGTCACCCCCCATTATTACCTTACCCTCCAAAAGAGGGTCCAACGTGGACATCATGGAGTGAAAGAAATTTGATTGTCCCTTGTTAGGGGCGTAGTAGGATACAAATGAATAAATGATTCCTTCCAGGGATCCCTTAACCAAAATAAACCTGCCTTCCTTGTCTCTAAATACTTCTGTGGAAGTGAATCTAAGGTTCCTAGATAGGCATACTGCTACCCCCTTAGTTTTGTTTTTGGCGTTGGACAGGAAGAACTGGGGGAAACGACTATGTAGGAAGGAGGGGTTATAAGAGGTTTTAAAGTGAGTTTCCTGCATGAGAACTACATCTATCTTTTGGGATTGGTAAAATTGAAATAGTTTTCTCCTTTTGATAGGAGAATTTATCCCCTGCACATTATGTGTTGCTATACAGAGGGTAGAAGGGGGCTCGTGGTCAGGCATCGCGAGTCAGAGGGATTAGCAAATATTTCATAGAGGGATCTCTTACCATACCCCTGCGAAGGCATGGTTCATTCCAGGCCAGAAAAGCCTCAGCCAAAGGAACTGAAGCCGTCAGCGGAGAGGGACCCTGGTAGACCCGGAAAAGGAAGAGAGGGAAAGAGGGGGAAGGGAGGAGTTGACTGATCCTGTGGAGAAAAGACAGAAGATATCTTAACCACCTGAAGTCTATGGTTAGCTTTGAAATAAAATAAACAAATAAAACATGTATAACAGATGAATCTATCTGCAGGGGAGGAGGACGCACGTCAGTCCCCTGCATGCAAGGCCCGAGAATCAACGTCTCGGGAAAAATTCCCATCAAAGGGGGAAGTGTGGGAGTCTCTGAGTGAGGGGAAGAAACCGCCCGTCACTCGGAGACTGGTGGGGGCGCAGTGCAACCCACTCCGACCGGACCCCACCCGAGGCCCAATACCCATATAATAGAAATGGGAGGCATCAATAGCCAGCATCAAAAAAATGCAAAAATCAAACATAAACTAAGAAAAACAAAACAGTCAACATAGGGAGAGCCATAAGCTTGCAATAGCTATCTTTAGCCATGTGGAGAAGTGCCGCAGCTCACAGTGTCAAAGCCAGGCGAGGGCATTGATGGGGAAGGAAAAAAAACAAAAAACAAAAAAAAAGGGGGGGGTGGGGGGGGTAGGGGAAGGAAAAACCAGATATACATACATTTTTTTTGTTGAAAGCCATGGAGGATGTCCGTGGTAGTGCGGATCGCACCCATCTGCGGGGGGATGAACCCAAAAAAGTAAAAAAGCGCAAATTAAGCGCTATCACCAAGGAGAGCAAATTAAAGAGTTAGTCTCAGAAAAAATTAACACAGAAGTCGTAACCAACATCTTTCTCTCAGGTTGGACGTCCGTCTTTAGATCGCTTAGCCTTCTGCTTTTGCCAGAGGGGTTTGTCGGGGCTTGCCGGGGGCGGTCTCTTCGAAGAACCTGAAGACTTGGGGTCTGCGGGGTCAGCTGGAGATTGGGAGATGAGGCCCAATTTTAGGAGTAGGCGTTCGCCATCGGTGAAGTTGGAGAAAACATACGGTTTGTTGGAATACGTGAAGTGTAGTCTGAACGGGAATGCCCAACGGTAAGCAATAGAGTTTTGCGTGAGAACTTGTAAGAGCGGTTTTAAGGATCTCCGCAGTTGGATCGTGTATGGGGATAAGTCCGAAAAGACTTGGACTGGATGACCTTGGAAGGATAGATTTTCAGTCTCTCTGGCCTTTCGCATGACCTCTTCCTTCGTTTTAAAGAAGTGGGGTTTGACCACAATGTCTCTAGGTAAGCCATCTTGGCGTGGGGGTTGAAGTGCTCTGTGTGCGCTGTCCAGCTCTAGACAATGATCTGGTAGATCTGGTAGCAGTGTCGAAATAAAAGCGCGTACCACGGTATCAGTATCTTTAAAAGATTCAGGTAGGCCTCGGAGCCTGAAATTGTACCGTCGATTCCTGTTTTCGAGGTCATCTAGTTTAGAATAAGCAGTGTCCAGCTGCTCTTGTAGTTCAGAAATTCTATCAGTATTCTGTATGGTTCTGGCAACAGTCTGATCAGTTTTAATTTCAATCGCCTCAATCCTGGCACCTAGCTGGTGTAGGTCAGCTTGAATAATTGAGGTGATATGGGAGGCGTTCTGCGCCAGGCCCCTGGAAAGCATTTGGGAGAATGTCTCAAGCAGGGAAGGGAGATCAGTGGGGTTAGTGTGGGTAGATGAGGCCGCCCCGTGAGCAGCTGGAGAGGAGAGATAGTCCTCCATAGGAGTGAGAGGGGATCCCCCATGAAATCTCCCCAGCAAAGATTCAGTAGATGCTGGGGATGACAGGGACATCTGAGGGTAACTCACGGTGTGTAGAGAAGGATCCTTGGAGTGTGGGTCAGACGGGACCCGATCCGCGATGGATTGCATCTGGTTGTGAGGCAGGCCTTGTGCGGAGGGAACAGCTTCCGCCATCATGACGGCGGATTCGGCCTGGATCTCCGGAGTAAGTTGCCGGGATAAGCTGCGTCTCGCCGTGGTGATCGTTCGCCGAGCGAGTGGCACTGGTCCGCCGCGGTGTGGGGGCGAATTTGCGCTGAGGAGCTCTTCTCCGTATGGCTCTATGGTGGGTGATCACGGTCGGAGAGAACGGAGCTCTCGGGACATGCGACCGTCCATTGAGCTGCCGCGCATGCGCCTCCTTTGGCAAGGTTTTATTCTCAAAAGGGTAAGATTGCATCCAAATTAGCCACCTAACTATCCCCCAAATCATGTCTGTTGGCATTTCCCAAAATCCGTTTGCCATCAGGCTCAATCACACAAAACCCACAACGTATCATGGAATGATTGCATGACTTCTATGCTTCCCTTTATAAATATGTTTAAAATAAATAAAATATTACAAATTTTGCTCCCCCCCTCCCAAGTCGAGGAGTTTCTCGACTCCATTTCACCTCCCAAACTTTCAACGGATCACATTGATCTTCTGGCAACCCATTACATCCAAAAAGATCAGTGAGACCATCAAGACTCTCAAACATGATTCCGCCCCTGGCCCAGATGGTTTCTCAGTGGACTACTATAAAAAATTCTGTGACACCCCGATACCTTACCTGGTCAGATTTTTTAACTCCCTACAATTAGGTTCTCCCCTGGATAAATCCTTGAACCTAGCATACATTTCAGTTATACCCAAACAAGGAAAAGACCCCACAATGACTGGCAACTATCACCCGATCTCCCTGATCAACAATGATCTCAAGCTGTTAACAAACATACTGGCAAACCGTCTTTCCTCATTCATAGCCCAGTATGTCCATCAAAACCAGGTGGGATTTATCCCGAGGAGACAGGGCCCTGACCAGGTAAGAAGGGCTATAGACGTGGTGACCCTTCTGGGATCTCAATGGGATGGTGGGCCCTCTCAGGAGGGATTTCGTCTTTCCATTGATCTTCAGAAAGCATTTGATACATCGCATGGCCGTATATTTTCAAGGTCCTGGAAAGATTGGGACTAATTCGTAGGCATTTTACACTCCCTCTACTCCAATCCAAGCGCCCAAGTAAGCTGGCAGGGCAAATAGAGAAAGGAACCAGACAGGGTTGTCCATTATAACCCTTGATTTTTGCAATCGCCATAGAATCCCTCGCAATCACCATCCGTAGCCATCCAGACATTAAAGGAGTCACATGCGGCCCTCAAGAACATAAATTTGCGGATGACCTACTCCTCTTTGTTACATCACCCCTCATCTCCACCCCTAACATTATTAAGCTCCTTGAGCAGTTTGGGGTAACCTCAGGTCTCCGTGTCAACATATCCAAATCCGCAGCCCTGAACATCTCAATCTCCCCGGACCTTCTTAAACATCTACAGACACACTTCCCTTTCGCCTGATGCCCATCCTCTATTCCCTATTTAGGCATCAACTTAACCCCTAGATTTGACATGTTATTCGCTACCAACTATCCCCCACTGTTCAAAAAACTTGAAGCCAACATGTCCGCATGGTCCAAGCATGATCTATTCTGCCTAGGCAGAGTGAACTCCATAAAAATTACCCTCCTTCCCCACCTCTTGTACCGCTTCCGATCCCTTCCAATCCCGATTAAGAAAGCAAAACTCCTTTGGTTTCAATCTTCCATCCTGAGATTCATCTGGGTATCCAAGGGCAGATGATTCTTCAAAGAAACACTTTACAGACTCAAAACAAAAGGGGGACTAGCCCTCCCTAATATTTGGTGGTATTACCAAGCAGCGCAAATAGCTCAGATCTCCATAGCATATTCTTGGGGCCCAAAACCAGACTAGCTACTGATGGAGAGGCAAGCGACACCACGTCACACAATAGACTATTTATTTGGGGCTCTTCCGCACCTCAGACCAGCGATATTAGCCCCAACCTTCTCACATTCTCTAGGTGACCTTCCTTCCTGATGACACTTTTTACCCTATTGATACTCTATTTCTTCAGGTGGAGATGAAGCCTCTTCCTTATCTGACTCGTTTTTAGGTGGAGGTTGCCTGATAACATTCAAATAGCCTCTTAAACTGCAATGTTTTAGGCCATAATGTAAGGAACTCAGAGTCGAATACTCATTACCATAAAGAACTGCATGTTTGTTTCTATGACCACATTACTCAATAAGGATGAGCCGAACACCCCCCTGTTCGGTTCGCACCAGAACCTGCGAACAGACCTAAACTTCGTGTGAACTTTAGAACCCTATTAAAGTCTATGGGACTCAAACGTTCAAAATCTAAAGTGCTAATTTTAAAGGCTAATATGAAAGTTACTGTCCTAAAAAGTGTTTGGGGGCCTGGGTCCCCCCAGGGGGACATGGATCAATTGCAAAAAAAGTTTTAAAAACTGCCATTTTTTCATGAGCAGTGATTTTAATAATGATTAAAGTGAAACAATAAAATTGTAATATTCCTTTAAATTTCATACCTGGGGGGTGTCTATAGTATGCCTGTGCAGGGGCGCATGTTACCCTTCAGGTCTGGTATGGATATTAAGGGGAACTCCGCATCAAATAAAAAAAAAAAAACTGATGTGGGGTTCCCCCTAAATATCCATACCAGACCCTTCAGGTCTGGTATGGATATTAAGGGGAAACTCGCGTCAAATTGAAAAAAAAATTGACGTGGGAGTCCCCCTAAAAATCCATACCAGACCCTTAATCCGAGCACGCAACCTGGCAGGCCACAGGAAAAGAGGGGGGGACAAGAAAGCGCCCCTCCCTGAACCGTACCAGGCCACATGCCCTCAACATTGGGAGGATGCTTTGGGGGTATGTGACCCCTCAAAGCACCATGTCCCCATGTTGATGGGGACAAGGGCCTCATCCCCACAACCCTGGCCGGTGGTTGTGGGGTCTGCGGGCAGGGGGCTTATGAGATCTGGAAGCCCCCTTTAACAAGGGGGCCCCCCGATCCTGCCCCCCCTGTTTGAAATGGTAAGGGGGTACTTTTACCCCTACCATTTCACAAAGAAAGTGTAAAAATAGTTAAATAAGACAAACACACTTTTGAAAAATTCTGATAAGCTCCCCGCCCACAGACCCCCACAACCACCAGGCCAGGGTTGTGGGGATGAGGCCCTTGTCCCCATCAACATGGGGACATGGTGCTCTGAGGGGTCACAGACCCCCAAAGCATCCTCCCAATGTTGAAGGCATGTGGCCTGGTACGGTTCAGGGGGGGCGCTTTCTCGTCCCCCCCTCTTTTCCTGCGGCCTGCCAGGATGCATGCTCAGATAAAGGGTCTGGTATGGATTTTTAGGGGGACCCCCACGTCAATTTTTTTTTCAATTTAATGCGGGGTTCCCCTTAATATCCATACCAGACCTGAAGTGTCTGGAATGGATATTTAGGGGGAACCCCACGTCAATTTTTTTTTTAGTTTGACGCGGGGTCCCCCTTAATATCCCTACCAGACCTAAAAGATAACAATAATACAAGACACGCATTGTCATGTAACCTTAGTCATCGCTTCCAATCTGGAAGCTCAGTCCATCAAGAGTAAGTATAATAACAACATGTTCAACATTCAACAATAAATTCTGAGAGGTTGAGAGTGCAATCAGACAGCCCCAGACACTCCTACTGGGTACTAACTGTGTCTGGGGGAGGGAGATGGCACTTCCCATCCCTAGGCGTTAGTGGGTACAACAAGTTGCGATAGTAGGGGCAGGGGCAAAAAAGGGGGAGAAAAAAAGGGGGTTCATGTTACCATACATTTCTGTAAAGCTATCGTTCAGTAATTCTGTGTTTCTTATTTGTTTTTCCTTGTTGTTTCTCTGCTTCTCTTCTCTGTTTCCTCCATGCTGTAAGAGTGAATATCAAAACTATGGCGATGAGATGCGAGAAGTTACACCGGGATACAGGAGGATGTGGGTGTTACTTAAGTGGGGGGACAGACCAGCTGAATACTTCTGGAGTCTTTGATCCATAGGTCCCAGTTCCTGAAGAATTTGTCCATAGTAAGATGGGCCTTGGCAAAACTATATTGCATGTTGAGGTTACTGTTAAGAATTGTAATGACTTCTCGGATGTTGGGGGGAGAAATTATTTTCCAATTTCTGGCTATTGCTAGCCTTGCTGCAATGAGAATGTGGGTGGCCACGGTTTGGGAGTTTCTGGGCCATGTAGGGACCGTCAGGCCCAGGAGGAGGTCCAATGTTCTGTTTGAGCACGTGTGTGCTTTTCTGCGTCTTGTGAGAGTAGACCATAGAGGTATGAGATACCTTTGGAAGAGGATTTTCTTAACATGAAATGCTGCAGGACCGGCAACAGTACTTTGTCCTGGTTGGTCCAAGTTATCTTAGCGAGTAGATATCTGATCCTGAGGTATATGTAGAAAGTTCTCGGTGAGAGCCCGAACTTGGATCTTAGTTGAGCAAATGACATTAAGTTGCAGGAATGGAAGAGATGTCCGATGGTATGAATGCCTGCCTCGAGCCAAGAGTTCAGTTGGAGATCCGGGAATTATTAGTGAAATGGCTGGTAGTGGCATATGTTGTAATATGGCGTGTGGTATGCCGTTCGATAGTTGAGGAAGGGATGTCCACACTCTGAGGGAGGCAGTTGAGTCCATTCGGGAATGTGTGGGCTTAGGAGCCAGAAGAGCAGCGCAGAGATATAGCTGGAGGTCCTTAGCCAAAACAGTTGCTTCTATCTGTGACCAGTTGTAGGCTATTTTGGTGTTCCACCATTGGTTAAGCTGGTCCAGTATGACCGATTTATAGTACAAGCCGATGTTGGGCGTTCCCATGCCACCCAGTCTCTTGGGGGCCATTAGGTTGTGTTTATGTATTCTGGGCCTCTTGTGCTGCCATATGAAGGAGTTGACTATAGCTTGAAGAGATCGTAGTTGTGTTGAGAGAAATGGTATTGGCATCGTACAAAATAGATACAAAATGTGTGGTAGGAGATAAATTTTTGCAAGTGCTATTCTTCCGGCCCAAGATACAAAGGGGAGAAGTAAGTCAGCGGACAGTTTTTTAAGCCTTTCCATGAGGTCTTTTTTACTGGGTGAGAGTAGGCGGATCCCTAAGTAGGTAATGGAGGAGTCTTTTGACCACGCGAATGGGGATTGTTCAGAGATCTGTTGTTTGGTAGATTGGTCAAGTCCGATCGCTAGCATAACTGATTTACTATGATTTACCTTATATAGGGATATTGCACTGAACTGGTCAAGAATATTTTGAAGCGCTAATAGGGATTGTTTTTGTTCGGTAATGGATATTATTACATCATCTGCATATAGTCCGATTTTATAGTAGTTTTGCGTATAATTTAATGTCTGTATTCAGTAGGGAGATGGGTCTGTAACTTTCTGGGATATCATGGGGTTTTCCTGGTTTGGGGAGGGTCACTATAAGGGCTTCTAAACATTCTTTGGGTATTGTCCCTGTGGAGGCAAATTGGTTGAGTGTCCTGCATAGATGAGGTGAAAGTATGTGTTGGAATTGTTTAAAATATTCATTAGCGAATCCGTCTGGTCCTGGGGCTTTGTGCAATGGGAGAGTGGATGGCTTTGTCAATTTCCTCGGTGGTGAAAGGGGAGAAAGATTAGATAATTGTTCCAGAGTCAGGCTAGGGATTTGAAGGGACTCGAGAAAGGCAGTTATGTCACTTGAGTGCGGAGGGGTGGTTGCAAATGTATTGGCTTTGTCTAGTGGGTTAGTCATCCTAGTTCCTTGTGAGTTTAATAGAAAGGGGATTTTGTATCTGATTTTTTGTCTTTTGACTTGTCTTGCAAGAAAGGCACTAGATTTGTTGTTAAAGGAGTAGGTGCGCAGTTTCAATCGTTGGATGTAAAATTAAAATCTGTTATGTAGGTGTTCGCTCAGTTTACGTCTGTGATCAGTTATCGCTGCGAGTGTTGCCTGATTGGGTGAGGCTTTGTTAATATTTTCTAAGTTTTTGAGTTGTTTAAGCAGTGATTCTGTTTCCACCATTCTCTTTTTTTCGTTCTTGCGCTCCAAATTTGATGAGGAGACCCCGTAGAAAGGCTTTGTGGGCCAACCAGATCATGGATTGGTCACTAGTAGATTCACAATTAGTTTCAAAGAAGCCCTCAAGCTTGGATATGATCCTTCCCTCATATTTTGGATTGTTCAAAAGAGATGTGTTCATTCTCCAAGGGGAGCGTGTGTTTAAGTTGTGTTGTGGGAACATTTTCAAGGTAATCGAGGCATGGTCTGACCAAGTCATAAGACCAATTTGTGTTTCTGAAATCGTCAATAGAGCTTGTTTGTTAGTGAGGAAAAGATCGATCCGAGAGTAAGAGCCCCCAATATATAGTGTCATGGGATGATCATTAATGGTGGCGGAGAGGATGATAGATCATCCCTCATCATCTGTTTCAACATGATGAAGGGTAAAGGGGGTTGCAGCATTTATTGCTATCATGACTCCACATTTTTTTTTACTGTGGTTTGAGAAAAAGTAGTGTGCAAATTTCCTATGTTTACAATTTGGTGGGTTGATTTTGTTAAAGTGCATCTCTTGGACACACAGGATATCAGCGTTATACGAGCCTGCTTCTTTCCATAAGAGATTTCTCTTGAAGGGGGAATTAAGCCCCTTTGCATTAATTGAGGTAATGTTAATTGCCATTTGCTATTTGCCTGGTGAGTACAGTATTCAAGAGTAAGGCAGAGAAGTTGAACGGGACTAAAGCTTTTAGAAATATTTGTATACAGCTGGTTGGAAAAACAACAATTGCCAGGAGGAGAGGGGGAAAAAAAAAGTTTTTAAAGAAAACACAGCAGTTGACACAGATCAATTATAGGTACTGTTGAGGTTAGATGCGATAACAGCGTACTGTTCCAATAAGGAGTAATTTAGTGAAAACAGTAAGAGAAAATACAGAACTTTGAAACCAAGTGTGCTTGGCACACTATGAACCTGGGGATGAGATTCTGACATGTCACCCGAGCAAGGGAATTCTATGCTGGGGACAGGTGATCCAAATTCAACTACCGGTATCAATTATCAGGCTTTGTCCGTCTTATCCTTGCGGTGATGAGGGTATGAGGCTGAGGAGGCATTCTGATTATTGTGCCTGTGATGGGTCGGTGGAATAGGCAGTAAGCCCCAGTTAGTCAGTTTCTTGTACCCATCTTTAGAGGACATTATTGGAACAATTTTTTACTGGTATGTTACCAGGAGTTTTGTAGGATATCCCCAGCGGTAGGTAATTTTGTTCTCTTGCAGAACTGAAGTGACCGGTGCAAATGCCCTGCGTATCTCCATTGTGGCCGGCGAAAAGTCAGCGTACAATGTTATTTTAGAGTAAGGTGAAGGCAGGGGTTTTAGATTTCTGGCTGTGTATAGGATTTGTTCCTTTATATGAAAAAATGGATTCTGGCCAGCACATTTCTGGGTGTATCTGCTGGAAGGTGTTGCGGTTTGGCGATTCTGTGCGCACGGTCTATAGTTAAGTCGTGAGGAGATAAGTTGGGGATCAGAGAAGTAACAAGTTGTTGTATGTACTGCTTGAGCTCAGTAGGTGGGACTGCCTCTGGGATCCCCCTAAATTTGATGTTGTTCCTTCGGGCCCTGTCTTCGAGGTCAGCCATTTTTTAGTTTTATTTTATGAATTTCAGCTGCATGATGCTCATGAGCATCCAGTAACTCATTGTGTGCTTTGCTCATTTCTGACATGTGTTCCTCTGCTGTGTCTACTCTGTCTTCCAGGCAATCAAGTCTGTCCTGTACTTGTGAGAGAGACATCTGCAGTTCCATATGCAGATCTTTTTGTAAAGTAAGCAGCATTGATTTTAGCATACTTTCTGAGACAGGGTTGTCTGTGACAGGTATGAGCCATGTTGTGAGCTGAAGCAGTGCCATGGTGCTTTTTGGCTTGGTGTGCTTTAGTGGGAGAGTTGCAGGGGGATGAGGCAATTCTCTTACATCTATCCTGTTGGAGCGCTGCAGCATCCATTTCAGGGGATGGGAGGCTGCCCATGTCCTCTGGCTCTCTCCCATCCTGTCTCTCCTCAGCGCTTTGCGATTGAGAGTATTGAGGCTGCATCCTGCCGTGTTGTGCTCCCGCTGGTGGCGTTCGGCCGGCGCTATCTTGGCCTTTCTTCTGCTCCATGCGGCCAAAGTATTCAGTCAGGCGGTGCGGATGTGAGGGCGGATTTCACCTGCCTGACATGCCCGATGGTGTCCCGCAGCTCTCCTCTCCCTTTCTGAAGAGAGGGGAGCCGTCTGTAGCTGTTCTGCCACTCATATCCCCTCTGCTCTGGAGCGGAGCTTAGAGACTAAGCTGCCATCTTGCTCCGCGGCTGGCCACGCCCCATCAATGACTTTCAATGAGTGTTCTCTGTATTACGGGAGCCGACAATTCATTATAGCCGCGAGTGATTTTAAAAGACTCTTTTTCCTGCAGAAATTACACTTTGTGCAGGGACAGTTCTAAGCATGGGAAACATGCGTCCCTTTACAGGCATACTATAGACACCCCCCAGGTACGAAATTTAAAGGAATATTACACTTTTATTGTTTCACTTTAATCATTATTAAAATCATTGCTCCTGAAAAAACGTCCCTTTTTAAAACTTTTTTCGCATTGATCCATGTCCCCTGGGGCAGGACCCAGGTCCCCAAACACTTTTTAGGACAATAACTTGCATATTAGCCGTTAAAATTAGCACTTAGATTTCTCCCATAGACTTGTACAGGGTGTTCCTGGCTTTTCAAATTTGCCGAGAACACCCCAAATTGTTCACTGTTCGCCGAACAGGCGAACAGGCAATGTTCGAGTCAAACTCGAAGCTCATCCCCTATTACTCAACATATCCCTCACAATGAAACATTAGGGGTAGACCAGGGCAGACATACTTCTCCCTTTCGACTGACCATTTTCATTGCCAGGAGGAATTTTCCAGGTCCATTCTCTCCACAGTGTGTTCCCCTTGGGGTGGAGAGATGTCCTAAGATGAACAATCAATCTCCTATTTAATCACTGATTCAACTTTTGGTCGTTTGAATAGAATCAACTTCTCGCTGCAATCGGACAGTTGGATTGAATGAACCAGTCTCCCTAATTTCGTATTAATCCCAGTCAATACTTTTACTGGGCTGGGTGGTCTCATACCTGCTTTATCTAGTGGTCAGCTATAGATAACTATGGTTGATGTATACCTGTTTCAGTACTGTACTCTCGCCTGAATTGCCTTACCTGAATTTGAAAGTAACATGTATTTTTATATACTTTAAAACCAATAAAAATATTGAAAGAAAAATAGGTAAGGTACTCACCTCACTCTACCAATTTCATTTTATTCCTGTTTTATCCAAAATGACTGCAGAGTTAGAAAGCTGGTTGGGTCTCCCTCTCTCATTGTTCGGTAGGTGTCACCTATTTAAAATGATTGTTCCCAAAACTCCTCTTCAGATGACCCCCTAGATGATCCCCATATTTCTAAAACATAAAAATTACAGAAAGCCCTATCCACATTCTTATCTCTCTAACTCTACCTTCCCAAACATGAAGGAGGTGCCAATCTACCCAACATAAGACTATACAACCTATCCTGTCTTTTGAGAGTGGGGTTAGACTGGACAACACAGACTTCCAGATACTCAGACTTCCAGTTGGAATCCCAGATGGCAGCCCCATGTTGCTTATGAGTAGGGATGAGCCGAACACCCCCCTGTTCGGTTCGCACCAGAACCTGCGAACAGACCTAAACTTCGTGTGAATTTTAGAACCCTATTAAAGTCTATGGGACTCGAACGTTCACAATCTAAAGTGCTCATTTTAAAGGGTAATATGCAAGTTACTGTCCTAAAAAGTGTTTGGGGACCTGGGTCCTGCCCCAGGGGACATGGATCAATGCAAAAAAAAGTTTTAAAAACGGCCGTTTTTTCAGGAGCAGTGATTTTAATAATGGTTAAAGTGAAACAATAAAAGTGTAATATTCCTTTAAATTTCGTAGCTGGGGGGTATCTATAGTTTGCCTGTGAAGGGGCGCATGTTTCTGGTGCTTAGAACTGTCCCTGCACAAAGTGTCATTTGTGCAGGAAAAAAAGTCTTTTAAAATCACTTGCGGCTAAATTGTCGGCTCCCGTAATACAGAGAACACTCAATGAGTGTTCTCTGTATTAGCCGACAATTCATTCATTCATTGATTAAAAAAAAAAAAAAAAAGCGTGGGGGTTCCCCTAAATTCAATTACCAGGCCCTTCAGGTCTGCTATGGATATTAAGGGGAACCCCGCATCAAATTAAAAAAAAATTGACGTGGGGTCCCCCTAAAAATCCATACCAGACCCTTTATCCGAGCACGCAACCTGGCAGGCCACAGGAAAAGAGGGGGGGACAAGAGAGCGCCCCCCCTCCCTCCTGAACCATACCAGGCCACATACCCTCAACATTGGGAGGATGCTTTGGGGGTCCCCCCCCAGACACCTCTTCATTTTGCTTATCACCCTTCCATTTATAAGCAATGTATTGTTCAATCATATGTTTATTTGTCTACTGGGTTTTGTTTATTGAAAAGACATATAAATCTTCTTAAAAAAAAAAGCTAGAGTTTAACTTTAAACCTGAACTGCAGGTATGGCTTTTATTATATAGTTACATGGTTCAGCTTGGACCAATATAATGTGCCATACCCATTGGACCACTGCGGAGTTTGATAATCACTGCAGTAGCCGCTGCTGCTACAGTGCTTGCCAATGTCTCCTGGGTTCAATGCTGAGTTGCTGCATGCAAGGCATTCTCTAACAGAATCAGATGGAGATGTGATGTCATCTCTCTTCAGAGCAAGCCTTGAATTCAATGAGAAAATGCAAGGTGTTTTTGTAACAAAGCCTCTTCTGAGAGAACGACCCCTTGTGGTTTCTATGCAGCAGGGCAACCACTCAGCATGGGACCCAGAAGATAGCTGTGATCACTGTAGTAGCAGGGACTAGTAATTAATTCTCCATTTGCATAGCAGTTGAGTTTGTTCTTGATATCACACATTGAAAAATCGTTAAAGACCACTGGCTTTCTGTTTCGTGTAATAAATCACCTTTCCATGATAAAACACTAATGTGTATTCATTGTTCTTCAGAAAAGCAATGCATATGTATTAGAACATGTGGTTGCAATGTATTGATTTGCACTTTTTCTTTAGTGTGATACCTGTTTACTGTTCTCTGGAGAAAAGGATGTTTGCATGGATAGTCATGTAGAGTGTCATATTTGAAATAGGATTTAGGGTTTACCCTTTCTCCTTACTTAAAAAAGTGAATTTACTTATGAGTTGTTTCTGATGGTTTATAAACTTTCTTTATTTATACCACACAGGACATAAAGGGGAACAATGATCATGAGAGACAACATAGACAGCATGTCTTACAGAATTATATCTTATATCCTATGTAACATGTTCCATTTTTCTCTTAACATTTTATGGATTGAACATAGTTACTTCACTTGTATCTTTCGATTTATATATATTTATTTCTTATCCACTCTGCTTATCTATCTATTTCCATCTATATCTGTTATAATTCTTATCTTCCCCTACTATAAGTCCAAATCTATCTTAAACCTCCCTTTCGTTTTATCTTGGGTCAATACCCATTGACCCAACTCATAATCTATACCCAAAAAAAAACAAAAAACAAAAAACAAACCCCCCACTTCCCTTCTCCTCTTCCTAATCCCTCACCCCCCTATGGGAGGTAGGTTCTTTCCAACACGATTCCCAAAGCTCTTTACGGGGCTCAGTGTTTTCTGAGCACTCGTAGGGAATTCAAACACATTCAGAGATGTGCAGACTCACTCCTCCACTATGTTCCCTAACAGATTCTTCCCTTCCTCTGAGTTCATAAATGAGTTCCATGTTGTCCAAGTTTCATCATATTGATCCTTTCTGTCTTGGGCTGAGAGAACTAAGTCCTCTATGGCACCGACATTTCTCACTCTGTTGAGCCACATTGCGATTGAAGGTGGCCTAGGGTCTTTCCATCTGAGTGCGATTCCTGCCTTAGCTGCATTGACTAGATGGCATAATACCGATTTCCTATATGTCTGTAAAGGTATTTCTGTGCAGTGGAGCAAAAAAAAAGGCCGGGTCGTCTGGGATCTGAAATGTTGTAAATTTTTGGGAGATCTTTTGTACTTCTAGCCAATATTGTCTGATCTTGGGACATAGCCAGAATATATGCATCAGGGTGCCATGTTCCTTATTACACCGCCAACAGCAGTCAGAAGCCTCTGGAAAGAACTTACAAAGCTTTGACGGGGTATAATTCCACTGCGCCAATACCTTATAATTAGATTCCTGGGTCTGCGAGCAAATCGATGAGTTTAATGCCAGATATATTATTTTCTGCCGTGGTGTGGGTGTGAAGGTCTTTCCTAGATCCCTCTCCCATTTCTCAATTCCAGGCATCTTAAAATCATCTAGGGGGGCACTCAACATTTCGTATATCTTAGAGATTGTCCGAGAGAGGGGTTCTTTCTCCTCACAGTATGTTTCAAACTTTGCCAGTTGTCTTTGGTAATTTGTCGCCAGTCCTAATGATTTAAAAAAATGGCGCAACTGTAGTGCCTGCAAAAAATGTGTTTCATAGCGGCCTCCTTGTTGCGTCAATGTGGCGATCATAGGCCATGTCTCTGAGTGTAAAAAATGTGATGCCTGAGTACAACCCCTCTCTATGAGTCCCTGAAATACTCCTGGTTCCATTCCCGATAAAAAAACCGGGGTTTCCCAAAATGGGAAATAATGGTGAGTTTATTGTAGAGAATTGAGGATTTTGACTGATCTTAACCCCTATCCGCAATGTTTGACCTATAAGTGGGTGTCTTTTAAGCGATTCTGGTAATGTTTTATAGCACCAAATCGCCCTACGTATGGGTACTGGACTACATTCTTGTTCTACTTCTGTCCATAATTTAAATTCTGTGTGTCTTCCCCAGTCTATCATTCTGCCAATGTGCACTGCCTGATAGTATTTAACCACTTGCCGACCGCCGCACGACGATGTACGTCGACAGAATGGCACGGGCAGGCATATGGGCGTACATGTACGTCCCTGCCTTCCCGCGGGTGGGGGGCCTGATCGGGCCCCCCCCGGTGCCAGCGGCGGTCGGTATCCGTGCAGGAGCGATCCGGGATGAGGGGGCGGCCATTCATTCATTGCCACCCCCTCACGATCGCTCCTGACGAATGGGAGTGAAGCATTGCATCACTTCCTCTCCTGTAATGTTAACACAGGAGAGGAAGTGATGTAATCTCTCCTCCGTGTCGGTATTTTTCGTTCCGGCACCGAGGAGAGAGGATCGGTGAGTTGCACCAACACGACACTTCACAGTAGAACATGCCAGGCACACTCACACCCCCCCTTTACCCCCCGATCACCCCCCAATTACCCCTGCCCCCCCCAGTCACAGTGACACCAATTGCATTTTTTATTTTATTTTTTGCATTGGTGTCATTTGTGACTGTAATAACTGTTAGGGCAGTTAGGGTTAGCCCCCTTTAGTTCTAATGTACCCCCCTAACCCCCCCAATAAAGGTTTAACCCCGTGATCACCCCCCGTCGCCAGTGTCACTAAGGCTGGGTTCACATTGCAGTGGTTTATGAGAACGGATGCGATTCGCACCGCACTGCAGTGCAAATCACATCCGATCTCTGTGCGATTCGAGTTCAGCCATTCGCCGCACCCGCCGCACCCGCCGCAAATTCGCACGGGACCCTTTTTTTGGTCCGCAGCAGAATCGGATCGCATGGGTGTTCACACCATGCGATCCGAGTTTGCAGATCGCACTGCGATATGCGAACTGATCTGGGGGTGTCATTAACATTTCACTGACACTCCCAGCAGTTCGCATAGGGCAGTGTGAACTGCCGCCGGGAGGCATGCGATGCGGGAACCCGCCGTGGATTTGTGGCGTTCCCGCATCACTCCAGTGTGAATCCAGCCTAATAAGCGATCGTTTTTCTGATCGCTGTATTAGTGTCACAGGTGACGCTAGTTAGGCAGGTAGGTATTTAGGTTCGCCGCAGCTTTTTATAGCGCCAGGGACCCCCATATACTACCGCATAAAGCCCCCTGATTGCCCCCTAGTTAACCCTTTCACCAGTGATCACCATATAACTGTTACAGGTGACGCTGGTTGGTTAGTTATTTTTTTATAGTTTCAGGGCACCCGCCATTTATTACCTAGTCTCACTAGTGTACCCCTAAATTTAGGGGTGTCTACTTTCCAAAATGGGGTCATTTGGGGGGGTTTGTGCCATCTTGGCATTTTATGGCCTTCAAAACTGTAACGCCCTTAGAAAGCCTGAAGGCGGTGCTTGGTTTTCGGGGCCCCGTACGCGGCTAGGCTCCCAAAAAGTCCCACATATGTGGTATCCCCGTACTCAGGAGAAGCAGCAGAATTTATTTTGGGGTGTCATTTCACATATGCCCATGGCATGCGTGAGCAATATATCATTTAGTGACAACTTTGTGAAAAAATAAAATAAAAATAAAAAGTTTGTAATTTTCCCGCAACTTGTGGCAAAATATAAAATATTCCATGGACTCAACATGCCTCTCTGCAAATAGCTTGGGGTGTCTACTTTCTAAAATGGGGTCATTTGTGGGGGTTTTGTGCCATCTTGGCATTTTATGGCCTTCAAAACTGTAATAGGTAGTGAGAAGTGAAATCAAAAATGTACGCCCTTAGAAAGCCTGATGGCGGTGCTTGGTTTTCGGGGCCCCGTACGCGGCTAGGCTCCCAAAAAGTCCCACATATGTGGTATCCCCGTACTCAGGAGAAGCAGCAGAATTTATTTTGGGGTGTCATTTCACATATGCCCATAGCATGTGTGAGCAATATATCATTTAGTGACAACTTTGTGTAAAAAAAAAAAAAAAGTTTGTAATTTTCCCGCAACTTGTGGCAAAATATAAAATATTCCATGGACTCAACATGCCTCTCAGCAAATAGCTTGGGGTGTCTACTTTCTAAAATGGGGTCATTTGTGGGGGTTTTGTGCCATCTTGGCATTTTATGGCCTTCAAAACTGTAATAGGTAGTGAGAAGTGAAATCAAAAATTTACGCCCTTAGAAAGCCTGATGGCGGTGCTTGGTTTTCGGGGCCCCGTACGCGGCTAGGCTCCCAAAAAGTACCACATATGTGGTATCCCCGTACTCAGGAGAAGCAGCAGAATTTATTTTGGGGTGTCATTTCACATATGCCCATAGCATGTGTGAGCAATATATCATTTAGTGACAACTTTGTGTAAAAAAAAAAAAACGACCATAACGTTTACGGACTCTCATGATGTTTCTACTGATTCTTGGTCGTTTATTCGCCCATATAAATTTGGTAAAAAGAGTGTCTATCTGGCAAAAAAAAACTGTTGGAATATCTATAGGTATGGCCTGGAATAGGTATAGCAGTTTTGGCAGGATGTTCATTTTTATAATATTACATCTGTTTCTGGTTTAATTACATACTGACTTCTCATTTTATTTGTTAACTATTTCAAAGCTGACATTTCAAAGCTGATGGGTTCGGTTATCAATGGAATTTCCAGATATCTGAAACTTCAATAGTACTCATCACAACTTGAGTTCAGGTGCATTGCCAGATTTTCTGTAACATTTATTGATCTACTGTATACACCATTTCTTAGCAGGGCTATCTTCTGTGATTTACTTGCTTTCAGTGGGTGCCACTCTAAATCCTGGAGTTTGTATGTTCTCCCTTGCTTGTATGAATATCCTCAGCCCACTCTACTTACCTCCCAAACATCAAGGACAGGTAGGTTTAATGACTTCTAATAAATTGTAATTGTGTAGGGTACTGCAGCAAAATGTATATATGTGTATATAAGTTAGGGACAAATCTCCTATAATAGTCCACAATGCCAAGGAAAGAACGCACACGTTTCTTTGTGAGTGGACAGGGCCATTTCTGAATAGTCTCCACCTTATTTAGTCGGGGTTTAATCACACCCCTGCCTACAACATACCCCAGGTAGCAGGCCTCCTCCAACCCAACCTTGCTCTTTTCCGGGTTCACTGTGAACCCTGCCCTTCGGAGGGCATCCAAGACCAACTGGACCTTTGGTAAGTGACTCTCCCAGTCCTGACTAAAGATGACAATGTCATCAAGATATGCTCCTGAAAATTCCTTATGAGGTCTCAGGACGAAGCCCATGGCCCTCTGGAAAGTAGCTGAGGCCTCATGTAACCTGAATGGCATTTGGGCATACTGCCATAAGCCCTCGGGTGTGGACAATTCACTTTTTTCTTTAGCCTCTGGGGAAAGCGGGATCTGCCAGTATCCCTTGGTCAAGTCAAGAGTGGTGATGTACCGGGCCGGTCCTAATCTCTCGATTAACTCATCAACCCGGGGCATGGGATACGTGTCTGGCTTGGAGACTTCATTTAACTTGTCAAAGTCATTGCAGAACCGTTAGTTTACATTCGGCTTGGGTACAAGGACTATAGGGCTGGACCAGCTACTTGAAGACTCCTCAATGATCCCAAGGTTCAACATACTCTTAAGCTCAGCCGAGACAATATTCTGGTGAGCTTTGGGTATGCGGTAAGGCTTGAGGTTTACTCGAACGCCAGGGTCTGTAATGGCATTATGTTCAATTACCGAGGTTAGGCTTGGTAGGTTTGAAGAAATTTCTCAATTCCTCTGCAAAAACTCCCAGGACTCCTGTTTTTTAGAAGGGGAGATAGCCTCTGCAATCCCTACCTTCTTAATGTGAGCATCAGGGTCTTCCCGGGACTTTCAGATTGACTGTCAAAACCTGTCTATCTTTCCATGGTTTGATCAAGTTGACGTGATAAATCTGGTAGGGTTTACGTCTGGTGGGCTGATGGACTTTATAGTTGACCTTGCCCACCCTCTCAACTATCTCAAAGGGTCCTTGCCACTTGGCGAGAAACTTACTCTCGACGGTAGGCACTAAAACCAGCACCCGATCCCCAGGTTTAAACTCTTCAATCTTGGCAGATCGGTTGTATACACAACGTTTTGCGCAGCCTGCAAATGTTTCCGTACTATGGGCATAACTTTTGTTATTCGGTCCTGCATTTGAGACACATGTTCTTCCACACTCCGATACGGGGAAGCTTCTTGTTCCCACGTCTCTTTCATTATATCCAGTAGTCCACGGGGGTGTCTCCCATAAACCAGCTCAAAGGGGGAGAATCCCGTGGAGGTCTGGGGTACCTCTCTTATGGCAAACAACAAGGGAGGCAACAAGCAATCCCAATCCCGACCATCCTCCTCAACTGCTTTCTTTAGCATTCCCTTTAAGGTTTTGTTGAACCACTCCACTGACCCATCAGTTTGTGGATGATACACTGAAGTCTGCAAGTGTTTAATTTTAAACAGGTTACAGAGTTCCTTCATCACTTTTACCTTGGTCCTTGTCAAGATCTAGGATGGGAGCCCTGTTCTCATGAACATCTGAATCAACTCCCATGCAATGACCTTGGATGAGCAATTTCTTAAAGGGACCACTTCCGCATACTTGGTGGCATAGTCAAGGACAACTAAAATGTATTGGTGTCCCCTAGCTGACTTAGGTAAGGGGTCCACCAAGTCCATGGCTATGCAATCAAAGGGAACCTTGATAATTGGAAGCAGTACCAGTGGACTGTGAAAATGGAGTATTGGAGCAGTTCTTTGACAGGTAGGGAAGGACTCACAGTAGTCCTTAATTTCTCGATATACACTGGGCCAAAAAAAAATGCTGTAAAACCCGTTCCTGAGTTTTAGCCGGTCCAAGGTGACCCCCAAGTACATGACTATGAGCCAAATGCAACACCCTAGACCTAAAAGGTTTGGGTACCACCAGTTGTTCCAACACTTCTTGATTAACATTAGCTACTCGGTACAACAAGTCATGATTCACAGCAAAATGGGGGAACTTAATGTCTGCCCCAGGGTGCTGTGGTTCACCGTTTAAGACCATGGCCTGTTCCCTGGTGGGGATCAAAGTGGGGTCCCTCATCTGAGCACTAAGGAAATCTTCCCAGGAGCCCCCGAGATCTGTCATGTCTGGCTCAGAGGAGGTACTTTCCGCTTCCAATCCTGCAAACACCTCCAGGGGACCGGGCTCACTTTCTACAGGTTCAGCAGCCTGGTACTGATCCTTAGTAACAACCTCCTGCAATGCAGTATTTTTCACCACCTCTGTGGGTTCTTGCTTTTTGGGGGAATCCTCCGAACCTTTGAGCTTTTGCTCATATAAGTCCCAAAACATGGGGCAGTCTTGCCCGATTAGTAAATCATGAGGTAATCCCGGGACCACCCCCACTTTTAGTATAGCCGTTCTTACTGGGGTACACAGGGTCACACAGGCCCCCGGATAGTTTTTAACATCACCATGCACACAGATGACCCCAACCTGTTCCCGTGGTACCAGCTTTCTTGGCAACCCATCCGATCGGAGCAGGGTAACAAAACTCCCAGAGTCAAGGAGTGCTACCACCTCTTGTCCATTGACCCGCACCACACACTAATGCAGATTTAGGTTGGTTGCAGCACATAATGCATGGACATACATGGCGCGACGGCGACCCACGTCGCACTCAATTGGTTCTTCCCAACTTGGGCCGCCAGATGACCCAGTTGATGGCAGGACCAACAACAAACCTCACGGGATTTCCCCTGTCGTTTCCCTGGAAGCTTAGGTCCTTGGGTGCTCCTGGTAGTTATATTATCCCTCCGAGCAGCCACTATGTGATCACCGGGCGGCACACTGGTGCTGGAACGCACTTCTTTGAAATGGGCCAGCTCTCTTGTGACCGAGGGACTCTCCTGGAAATTTTACGCACAACTGTAGTGCTCGACAGCTGTAGCCCTCTCATCCAGGGACTGAGGCTCAGACTGAGCCACCCAACAGTGGACCTCCCTGTGAAGTCCACACAGGAAACGATCTAGTGCGACTCTTTCCACAATCTGAAGGGGTGTCTTTTCCTCAGGTTTCAGACAATCTTGGAACAAGTGCATCAGGTGGTAGAGCTGCGCACGGGCAGGCTTAGCCTTGTCAAAGCGCCAGCCATGGACTCGGTTCGCCCTTAAAGCGACAGTCACGCCCAGCCTTGCTAGGATTTCTGCTTTCAGGAGCTTATAATCGCATGCTGATTTAGGGGCCAAGTCACAGTATGCTTGTTGAGAGTCTGCAGTCAGGAAAGGAGCCAGTACATCTGCCCAGTCTTTATCAGACAGACCCTCCCTTGCTGTAACCCACTCAAACATAGCTAGGTATGCTTCCACGTTGTCTAAGGCCGTCATCTTTTGTAGGGTCCGCTGCACTGCCTTCCAGGGGTCACTCTTTACAGTGGGGTCACCTTTCTTTTCAGCCTGCTGGGTCACCGCCTTTTGTAATTCCGCTATCAGTTCACTCAGTAAGGGATTTGTTTCCTGTTGTACAGCGACTGTCTGCACCAGGATCTGCTCCTGCTGAGCCTGTGCTTGTACCAGGGCCTGCTGGGCCTCCTGATGGCGGGCCTGCGCTTGTGTATGAAAGAACGATCAGTTGTAAACAAGCCGGCGCATGCCCAGCTTAGCTTCCCCTCTCCATACCGATTGGTACAGTGTGGGAGGAGAAGGGAAGATTGGGTGTGGGCTGGATCTGTAGTGGCCACAGTGCTGATCTATGTCCATTCCTGCCTTATCCATCCATCCATACTCAGCCATCCCCATCTATGCTCAGTCATCCTCATCCATACTCAGTCATCCTCATCCATACTCAGCCATCCCATCCATACTCAACCATCCCCATCCATACACAGCCATCCTCATCAATGCTCAGCTATCCCCATTCATGTTCAGCCATTCCCATCAATACTAATCCACTGCTCATCTATTCCCATCCATGGCTCATCTATCCACATTCATGGCTCAGCCATCTCCATCCATGGCTCATCCATCCTCATCCATGCTCATCCATCCCCATCCACGACTCATTCATCCCCATTCATGGCTCGTTTGTGCCTCATTCATGCTTCTCCATGCCACATCAGTTCTCATCAGTGATGGTGCTCCCTGCATGTTGGGCCTCTGTATGTGACCAGGCTGTGTAAAAATCTCACACGTGGTATCATCATACTCAGGAGGAGTAGCAGAATATATTTTGGAGTTAAATTTTTGCTATGTACATGCTATGTGTAAGAAATATTGTATAAATTGACAACTTTGTGCAAAAAAAAAATGGGTTTTCATTTTCTTTCCACATTTTCCAAAAACTTGTGGAAAAAAATACATGTTCAAAAGACTCATTATGCATCATAGAATATACTGTATGTTGTGGTGTTTGCTTTCCAAAATATGGGGCATTTTTTTGGGTGTTTCCATTGTCCTGGTGCTCCAGGGCCTTTAAATGTGCAAGAGGTAGTCAAGCAATTATATGTGTAATGTATGCTCCTAGAACACCTGATGGTGCTCCCTGCATGTTGGGCTTTTCTATGTGGCCAGGCTGTATAAAAGTCTCACACATGTGGTATTGCCAAACTCAGGTGGAGTAAAAGAATGTATTTTGGGGTGTAATTTGTGGTATGCATATGCTAAGTGTGAGATATAACCTGTTAATATGACACTTTTGTGAAAAAAAAGAAAAAAAAATCTTAATATTTCAAAGAATTGTGAGATTAGACTGGACCCCTCAAACTGCCCGATGCACGCTCCACCAATTGTAGGGGATCAGAGGAGTGAAGAGCTGGCTCAGAGGCAGTCCAGTAAAATAAAAGTGGCTTTTTTCAGCAAAATACCAAAAAAATAAACATAAGACCACACAGACTTGTCTTATCACATGGATGTGCACACAGGTATAGCTCACAGTTCAGCAGCACACAGGCTTAGAGGTAACAGTTCAAAGCTCCAATCAGAGCTACAGTCTTTTTGTGGTTAAGCTCACCCAGCAGGTACACTATTCAGCAATGGACATTTCCACACAGCGTGCTGCTGTGTCTCTCTCTCCTACTCAAACAGCTCCACACTGACACTTTCAGCACACCTAATAATAAGCAGGTCTGAAAGTGGTTGTAAACCCTTACAAACAGATTAAGGCTTACCTGTAGGTCCAAGAAATATCTCCTAAACCTACACAGTTTAGGAGATATTTACTAAAAGACAGTGACAGCTGTCTACAGCGCATGCGCCATAGACAGCGACGTGCAGGTGGACTATCGCGATATGACGGTAGGGGCGGCTCCCGTGCGCATGCGCGGGAGTGACGTCATCGCTGCTCCGAGTGGCCAAAGCAGTGATACCTGGGAAAAGATGGATGCTCCGGACTACAGGGGACAGCGGTGACATCGCTGGCTCCTATGTCAGGTAAGTGACACATAATGGGCTACTATGCGATGCATAGTAGCCCATTATGCTTTACCTTTGCAGGGAGACAAAGAGGAAGTAAACCCATCAGGGTATACTTCCTCTTGAAGGGGAAGTACCTGCCTTCTTCGATTAACCCCTTCTTAACCCTGCCCCAGGCTGACCCTCTACAATATATATATATATATATATATATATATATATATATATATATATATATATATATATATATATATATATATATATATATATATATATATATATGTATGTATGTATGTATATATATATATATATATATATATATATATATATATATATAGTAGGGGATCGGACTCAATGCAGGGCCAAACTTTGTTTCTTTGGGAATTTTGTTTAATCCATAGGATCCCAAACATCAATCAAACAAAAATAAACTTCTGCTCTACTGAGCCTCACTCTATCTGTAGTCTGACCAGTCCTTGGTTTTGTAGTAAGTGTACTTACAAATGCAAACACTTTGTATCCAAAGTCAAGGATAAGCAGCCATGCTCCTAGTTGCCTCCTCACATGGAGACACTCTGGAGAGAGCATCTGCATTAAATTGTTGGCTACCTGGTCTATGTTCTACTAAAATGTTAAAATTGTGTAGAGCCAAGAACCATCTGGTAACTCTTGCATTTTTCTACTTATTCTGGGCCATCCATTTGAGAGGAGTATGGTCAGTTAGAAGCTTAAACTGTCACCCTAACAGATATTTTAAACTTTCAAGAGCCCATTTGATGGATACACATTACCTTTCTACAATGGCGTATCTTTTTTCGGCAGGGTCAATTTTTTGCTTGAATGCTGTTCCTCCCCATTCAACACTTGGAACAACACTGCACCTAATCCCACTTCTGAAGCATCTGTCTACTCTACAAATTCTGGTGTGAAATCTGGGGTGATTAAGACAGGGATATTACACAGGGCTGTCTTTAGGTTCTGGAAAGTTTTCTCAGCTTCTGGGGACCAAGTCCCCCCTGTGGACCCCCCCCCCCCCTTGGTAAGATCTGTAAGGGGAGAAAATTGGGGACAAATGTTCTGTAGTAGTCTACTTCCCAAAAAAGCCCTAACTTGTTTTTTTATTAAGGGGTCTCATTAGTTTTATCCCCACGATGTCTCCCAGGTACATGATAATGTGCCAGGTCTAGTACCATGTGTCTATGAGGTTGAGGTACTAGCAACTGTTCCAGTCTCTTTCCTCGTATTTAATTGACTCTGTATAACAGTATAATAGCAAAATGGGGGAATAGAGCCTCTTTCCCTGGCTCTTGGGGTACCCCATTTACCACTTTTACCTGTTCCCTTGCCCTAGCTAAAGTGGGGTCACTAAGCTGGGCAGTGCCAAACTTTTCTCGGGTCATGGGCAGGTCTGGCAGGTCTTTCTCTTTATTCTGCCCCTCCTGCTGTTCCAGGCAGTAAGAATCCATTCCAGCTGGGGGCCATGCTCCCTGGGCATTTCCCCTTAATTCCTATAAAAACGGGAAGTCTCGTCCAAGGACAGTGTTATACATGAGATTTGGGACTACTCCAACGTCATGGTCCATGGTGCCTCAGGGAGATTTGATAGACACAATGGCCATGGGGTAGCACTTGGTATCCCCATGAATACAAACGATGCCCATTAGCTGTCGCTGCAACTTTTAGGGGTTCACAAGACTGGCATGCACTAGAGTTACTAGACTACCAGAGTCCAGCAAGGCATTCATTTGACAACCGTCCACTTTAATGACACACATCTGTTTCTCAGTGCCGCCTGGCTGTTGTGGGGTGCCTCCTGGTGTAGCAACAAAAGAGCTTTGCTGGGTCATACTGTAATCCATAGATTCCTGATTTAGCGGACAACTGGCAGCCAGGTGCCCTGGTTCTTGGCAATGCCAGCACACTATAGAACCCCGGCCCTGGCAGGTCTCCTTTTGGTGATTGAGCCTCTTCACACCTTGTGCCTCAGGAACCTTAATCGCATTTACCTCCTTTTTCCCCACTTTAGGGTGGGATCACCTTTTCCCATGTTGGTGGCCTTCTGTCTCTTGGAGAAGGATTCTTTGGGTACTACCCCCAAAGAAAATCCTCAGTACACAAGTACCTCTCCACAAGGGCCACCAACTCATTGGCATCTTTAGGATTAGCTCTCCCAGCAAACTGCTGTATAGGGGTGGGAAGGGCTCTCACAAAGTGGCCCACTATGACTCTCTCCACGATTTGGGCTGGGGTGGTGACCTCTGGCTGTAACCACATTTGTGTGAGGTGAATGAGATCATACATCTGGGACCTTGCAGGTTGGTTCACCTTAAATTGCCAAGCATGGACACACTGAGTTCTCACAGTCATTGTTCACCAATGCGAGCCAGAATCAAATTTTTCAGAGTTTTATATTGCAGGGCCTCAGCAGCATCCAGATCAAAATAGGCCTTTTGTGGGTCCCCAGTCACAAAGGGTCAAGGACCCCGGTGCATTGGTCCTAGAGTAGCTCTTCACTCTCTGCCACCCTCTCAAAAACTGTAAGGAAATCCTCCACATAATCCTCAGCCGTCATTTTCTGTAGTGCAGCCTCCACTAGCTTGCGTAAATCTGCAACATTGTCCACACATAGGACCTTGCGTGTCAGGGACTGTACTTGACTCTGTATGAGCTTATTGAACTCCTTTTTCTCCTGCATGGCCACTTGGGTAGCAGTTATCAACAAGCAGTTAATTTCATTTTTTTTTTTTTAAATGCTGCTGCAAGAGGTATAGTCTCTGGGTCTTGGGCCCCATACACACGATCAGACTTTCCGACAGGAAATATTGGATGTGAGCTTGTTGGCTAAAAGTCCGACCATGTGTATGCTCCATCTAACATTTGTTGGCAGACTTTCCACCAACAAATGTTGGCTAGCAGGTTCTCAAATTTTCTGCTAACAAAACTTTGTTGTTGGATTTTCTGATCGTGTGTACACAAGTCCGTCGCACAAAAGTTTGCGCATGCTCGGAATCAAGTACGAGCTGGAAGCGCTCAGTCTTGTAAAGCTAGCATTCGTAATGGAGATATCACATTTGTGACATGGCAAATTATGAAATCTCTCAATGCAGCGCATTCTCTTCTTCTTTATAATGCTATAATAATGAAGTTGCTTTGCTGCTGATATTCTGACAAACATATTTTTTATTTCTAGTGATCTCCAGAACATTTTTTTTTTCTTTTTTTTTCTACTGATCTCCATAATAATTCGTTTTTTTGTTTTTGTGTCAATTAACCACAGAACCATTATTTTTTCTTTTATTTTTTTCCATAACAAGTTTTATTGTAGAGAAAAACGGATTACAGAATTTTGTACGGACATTTTGCATATGAGCAATAGAGTCGTTTATCATTGTGGTTTGCACTTAAAACATTATTCGGTGGGTAGCTCATTTATAAATATTATTGTGATATCCACCCTGCTCTGAGACCTATTGCCGGGGTCGATTGGATGGCTCTTTTCGGAATAAATCCCTAGGTGTGTCTCTTGTTATGTCAAGATGGTGGTCTTGTATATGTTAGTCCGGGTGTTATTCTTCGGGTGGGTGTTGAGGTGTGTCGCCCATGAGGTAGGGTGAAGTCTCACCTGGGGCTGTCTCTATCGTCTTATCTGGTACATCGAGTAAAGGGGGCACTATGTCAACTGGACTTGGTGGTCTATTAAATGGGTCGACGGATTGTCTGTGTCAGGGTAGTAGATGGTGTGGTCGTATAGGGGTTGGGTCAACCAGTGGGTGGTACGAGAGGGGGAGGGTAGAGGAAGAAAGGAAGAGAGAGGGTAAGAAGAGAAAGATGGAGGGTCAGGGGGTCACCTCCCAGGGCCCCAGCGTGCACTAGGGATGGGTTGAGGCAGGCCCATGTGTCTCAGTACTGGTCGATGGGAAGCTTCTGGCTTCATCATGTCTGTTCAATGTACAAAGAAATCTCCAGGATTGGGATTTTACCCGTGTTTTTTCGGATTGATGTTTTGCTGTGTGAAAGTAAACCAAGGGTTCTAAGTCATCTGTCTGACCCCATAATTGATCTTTATCTTTCCGTGGAGCGGAAGTGGGCCCAGCCCACCCATGTTTGAGCAAATTTGTGAGGGAAGTCTCATGCGATATGGATTAATTCTTCCATTGCAGCTATTTTTCCGATTCAAGTCAGTCACTCAGGTATAGATGAAGCATCTGGGGTGCCCCAATGGGCTGGTATGCAGAGTTTGGCTGCTTTAAGCATGTGTATTCCTAGAGCTCTTCTGTATGAGTGGGCAGGGGTAGTGGAGTGGTGAAGGAAGAGTTGGGCGGAGTAAATTCCATAGAGCTTGCTGTTACTTGTAAGGTAATGTCATGGACTTGGGTCCAGAAATTCTGGAGTCTAGGGCAGGACCACCAGATGTGTAGGAATGAGCCTATTTCGCCTATTTCGGTGTTACACCTCCAGCATTTATCTGGTGTGTCATTGTTGAATTTGTTTAGTAATTCAGGTGTTCAATACCAACGAGATAGTGTTTTGTAATTGTTTTCTTGTGTTGTGACGTTAAGGGAACCTTTGTGTGCGATTGTGAAGATTCTTTCCAAGTTTTCCTCTGAGAGTTCCATTTTTAAGTCTCTTTCCCTAGCCTTGCAAGCTTTCCCTTCTTTTGGTGATGTTGATGTAAAAAGCATTGAGTGAGTGCCTGAGATCAGGTGTTGTTGCGGTGAGGTTTGAGAACAGAGACTCTCAAATGGGGTTAGGTCTCGGGTTAAAGATGAATCACAGTTTGTTTTCTTAAGGAAATGGCGGATATGAAAGTAAACCCAAAATGGAATAGGTTCTCTTTCTGGGTTTGTGGGCAGCTCGTTGCGATCTATGAATTTGCCATTGTGGAAGAAGTGACGGGCTTGTATGTCCTTATGTGGCCAAATAGCCGCTAGGAAGTGTTTGGCCATTCCTGGTTGAGTCGGATAGGGGTGAGAGGTCCTGGGTTTGAGGAAAGATGAATGTTTCTGTTTGCCTCTCTGAAGCTGCTTATAGTGGCCTCTATGAGTGGGTGTTCTCCCCAGGTGACATGCTTGAAAAAGAAAAAGTTAGGGTCTGGAAAACCATTCTACCACCTCCATCCTTACAATACACAGAAAAGAACAAGAGCCCTGGGACTTTGAGTGAGGTGGGAGAAATTTGGCAAACGTTCACAAAAAAATGCAATAAGGTCAATTTATTAATTACAAAATGTTACATAACCAATGGGAACAGCAATAAATGTGCATTGCCCGGCATAGTGGCCCAGTTAAGAACACAAGCAGAGATAAATATCAAATCATTACATTAAATACACATCCATTAAATAATAAAATTGATTTACATTGATAAAAACAATTGATATATATATACATATCATAGGAGGTAGAAATTATACATGCGTAAATGAAACTCTATGTAAACAGTAGTAACACACTGCAAAAAGTGCCCAGCAGTGTAAACATAACAGGAAGCATCGATCGTGCCCTACGCGTTTCGCGAGTCTATTGCTCGCTCTTCAGGGGCAGATGCATTATTCTCTGAAACAAAAAATATAATGCAGAATTAATATAAGAAAGGGGGGAAGGTTTGGTTGGCAGGAGGGGTCAAAAAGACGAGAGCCTCCTACTTACCAATCCGCTGGGCTAGATCTCCAAAACCTGATGGCAAGACAGCGGCAGTAGAAGTGTCCAAGTCGGGGACTGAGGGGACGCAGCAAGTGAACCGCAGAAGGAAGGAACCAGGACGTCCAGCACAGGCTGCATAAAGCACTCGGTCAGCGGTCTCTAGTATATCAAACACGTATCTAGAAAGTATGTATATATAGATGTATAAGGGTATGTATAGATATGCACATGTCTAAGGAGACAGAATGAAACCATAGAGAAAGCATAACATAATAAGCTTCAATGATAGGAGTCAACATACTTGTCTAGGTTCATACAGGCTAAAATGCTACATATCTCTGTATGCCTATAGTAGTCAGTGCTCCAAGTGGTATGGGGGCTGTGCTAAATTAAAATAAACAAACAGACAATACAATATGGGTGGATCGGTAGTATTAAAGTAAATCCATGAGTCTGCTTGATGTATTACCTTGAAAGACTAAACGAGCCACAGCACGGGACGTGCATGCCTAAACCTGTGACCACTACATCAGACCGACATCCCGCAAATGCAAGTTGCAGCCGCGCCGGACATCCGGATATACCCACGGCAAGTCCACAAGCTCCGCCCCCAGCGTCATGTACGGATGGTGATGTGCTGGCGTCAATGGCGCCAACCATCACAGGGGGTGTGCACCTGCAATCACCCAACCTCCATCCGAGTTGTTTAGTTTTGTTTATTGTTATTTTTGGGGATGTATTCCGGGGGTTTTTTGAATCCTTCTCACCTTTTGCCCTGATGGTGGCGGTGTTTGCTCAGCTCGGGGGCTGCGTCGTGCAAAAGGAAGGCTCTTCTGGCCTCCTGCTGTCCCCGTCTGTCTTTCTGATGGGCATGGCCACCTGCACTTCGGCGCCATGTTTTCCACGCCCACACTGTGATGTCATTTGATTTCACATTACTGTGGGCTGTGTGGAACAACTCGGATGGAGGTTGGGTGATTGCAGGTGCACACCCCCTGTGATGGTTGGCGCCATTGACGCCAGCACATCACCATCCGTACATGACGCTGGGGGCGGAGCTTGTGGACTTGCCGTGGGTATATCCGGATGTCCGGCGCGGCTGCAACTTGCATTTGCGGGATGTCGGTCTGATGTAGTGGTCACAGGTTTAGGCATGCACGTCCCGTGCTGTGGCTCGTTTAGTCTTTCAAGGTAATACATCAAGCAGACTCATGGATTTACTTTAATACTACCGATCCACCCATATTGTATTGTCTGTTTGTTTATTTTAATTTAGCACAGCCCCCATACCACTTGGAGCACTGACTACTATAGGCATACAGAGATATGTAGCATTTTAGCCTGTATGAACCTAGACAAGTATGTTGACTCCTATCATTGAAGCTTATTATGTTATGCTTTCTCTATGGTTTCATTCTGTCTCCTTAGACATGTGCATATCTATACATACCCTTATACATCTATATATACATACTTTCTAGATACGTGTTTGATATACTAGAGACCGCTGACCGAGTGCTTTATGCAGTCTGTGCTGGACGTCCTGGTTCCTTCCTTCTGCGGTTCACTTGCTGCGTCCCCTCAGTCCCCGACTTGGACACTTCTACTGCCGCTGTCTTGCCATCAGGTTTTGGAGATCTAGCCCAGCGGATTGGTAAGTAGGAGGCTCTCGTCTTTTTGACCCCTCCTGCCAACCAAACCTTCCCCCCTTTCTTATATTAATTCTGCATTATATTTTTTGTTTCAGAGAATAATGCATCTGCCCCTGAAGAGCGAGCAATAGACTCGCGAAACGCGTAGGGCACGATCGATGCTTCCTGTTATGTTTACACTGCTGGGCACTTTTTGCCGTGTGTTACTACTGTTTACATAGAGTTTCATTTACGCATGTATAATTTCTACCTCCTATGATATGTATATATATCAATTGTTTTTACCAATGTAAATCAATTTTATTATTTAATGGATGTGTATTTAATGTAATGATTTGATATTTATCTCTGCTTGTGTTCTTAACTGGGCCACTATGCCGGGCAACGCACATTTATTGCTGTTCCCATTGGTTATGTAACATTTTGTAATTAATAAATTGACCTTATTGCATTTTTTTGTGAACGTTTGCCAAATTTCTCCCACCTCACTCAAAGTCCCAGGGCTCTTGTTCTTTTCAGGTGACACGCTTGGGAGTAGTTTTGGAGGTCTGGGAGGTTGATTCCACCCTTTGTTTTGGGTTTTGAGAGTTGGGTATAGCTTATCCTCGGGTGTTTGTGTTTCCATAAAAACTTCAGCCTCTTTATGGACTGGAAAAATTAGGAGGGGAGTCTAATGGGGATTGTTTGTAGAAGGTAGAGAATGCAGGGAAGGATATTCATTTTTAGGATGGCTGCGTGGCCGAACCATGAGAAATGTGGTTTGTCCCATTTGCATAGGTCCTCTGAAATAGTGTGAGCTAGTGGAGTGAAGTTTTTTGTGAAGAGATCCGATAGGTGTGTAGGCAATTGGATTCCTAAATAAGATATGGTGTCTTGTTTCCAGACAAATGGGAAGTTATTTTGGCATAGGGCGATTAGGTCCTTCGGGAGGGAGATGATGAGGGAGTGGGATTTGGAGAAGTTGCCAAATAAGCCTGACGTGAGAACCTGTGCTGAGGGGTTTGAGTAAAGAGCGAGTATTGCAGAGAGGATTCGACCCTGAAAACCGAATTTATGTAGTACCGCCTTCATGTAGCCCCAGTGTACTCTATCAAACATCTTCTCTGCATCAATAGAAAGAATCAGAGAAGGCGTTTTTTGAGATTCTGCATAGTGGATGATGTTTAGTACACGTCTTGTGGCATCAGAAGCCTGACGTTCTTTGGTGAACCCTGTTTGATCTCATTTCACTAATGTCGGCATAATGTCGAAAAGTCTATTTGCTAGCAGTTTAGCATATAGTTTGATGTCCACATTTAATAGAGAAATGGGACAAAAGTTGCATGGCGTGTAAGGGGTTTTTCCAGGTTTGGGCAAAGCAATGACATAGCCCTTTAGCATTCTTACTGGGAAGGTGCCTGAGGACATGGCTTCATTGAATAGGGGTAATAGGTTGGGAATCAGGGTCTAACTGAATGTTTTATAATATATGTTAGACAGTCCATCTGGACCAGGAGCCTTACCCGGTGGGAGAGATTGAATAGCCCGTTCAAGCTCTACTGAGGTAAATGGGGAATTCAATAGTTGTATCTGAGGTGCAGAAAGGGTAGGTAAATTGATTTTGGCCAGGAAGTTGTCTATGTCTGCGCTAATTGGTTGTGTCGTTGTAGGCTCATCTTTAAGATTATACAATGAAGAATAGTAATCTGCGAAAGCATCTGCTATTGCCTGTGGGTTTTCCACTTTGGTTGGCATCTTGGGGTGAAAAATGTGTGGAATTATAGTTTTGATCCTCTCTGTTTTGAGGAGGTTGGCTAAAAATGTGCCTGCTTTGTTGTTATTGGCATAGTAGTTTAGTTCGAGTTTACGCATATATTGTTCATTTTGGGTACAAAACAGTTCTCTAAGTTTACATCGGAGACCGGACAACTTCGAGGACAAATGTGTGTAAGTCACGGATTTGGGTTAGGAGATCAGTAAATTTCGCAGATCTAATACGATATAATCTGACATTTCTTTGTATCAGGCCTGCTTTTTTATACCACCTGCTGGTGGTTACTATTTGATGACGGATCTCCCCACAAATCGCTATCGCTCAATTCTGTGAGTGATTCTAATTTATTATCGCTGTTTTCTAGCTGGTCTAAAACCTCTTTTGATGTAAAGGGACAGTTTTAGTTGCTATGGACAATCTCCAGTTTCCAGGCAGAAAGAACAGTTTTTATAATATAAAACTGCATGCAGGGCACTGGGCAGACCACTAGGGACAAAGAAGATGTGAACTAATTACATACAGTAATGTAATCTGTAAGATTACATTATACTGTATGTATAGTATGTGTTATACTTTTTGAATTTGGCGCCGTTCTCCGTCTCCGTGCGTCTCGCAGGGAACGGAGACCGGCGATGTGATACATCGAGGGAGAGCCGCTCGCAGTGCGGGGGGACATCGCTGGATCCAGAGGATAAGGTAAGTAAGCTAATCCTGGATCCAGCGATGCAATCCCGAGTCTGGCTTGGGGTTACCGCTAATGGTACTGAATTTTCACCCCGAGCCAGACTCGGGAATACCACCAGGGGGTTAAGGTTTAGTAAAGCTAATGAGGGGGCTGGAGAAATTAGGACTCCAGTGACAGATGCCATCAATGAGTACACTGACTTCCAGAAGCTCCTCAAACATTTACATTCCCACATTAGGTTAATTAGTGAACCATTAAAACCACATTCCTTCCAGAAAAGATTGGATTATCCTTTAAATCGGGGCTTTTTTTTCAGCTGGAACTTGGTGGAACTTGAGTTCCACTGCCTCTGGCTCAGGCCCACTGCTCTCTGCTCACCACCATTACTTGTAAACACAGAAGTCCGGCTTCTGTGTTTAAATGTGACAGCTTGTCTCCCAAAGATCTGATCTCTTGAACAGCTCCCACTGAGTGCAGAATGGGGAAAAAAGAAAAGCAGGTGTTCAGGGTGCAGTGCGGATGCCGACAACTCCACTGGATGATCTCCCTGCAAATGAGAAAGATGAGGTGAACTACAGTGTGAGAGAAGGTACTAGAGCTGGCTGGGTGTTTCAGCTTAACACAGCAGCAAAAGTTGGAAATGTGGAAGATAGTGGAGATTTGAAGGAGGGGGGATCATGCAGAGGTCAGAGCTGAAGAGGGGTGAAAGTGAGATGAGGACGGAGTATACAGAGATAAGCAGTGGAAGCAAGTGGAAGAGGGCTGAACTCTGCACTCTATGTAGCTCACCCCTGAACTCTGCACTATGTAGGTAGTGTAACACCGAACTGCACGTAGTGCAACCCTGAACTCTGCCCTCTGTATGCAATGCACTCCTGGTATTTAATGCTCTATAAGACCCCCCCATTGTGAAATTTAACCACACCCACTATTTGATGGAGGGGGGTGTATGGGGGAAAAGGGGATTTCGGGGTCATGGTTCAGTTCCTGCACCTATTTTCAGAGAAAAAAGGGCCTGCTTTAAATATATGATAACCGTATGGGTGTCAGGTAGCTTCTGTATAGGAGTTTTAAAGCTAAGTGCCAATGATTTGCGCAGCAGGAGTATTTATAACTGCATTTTATTGCCTTATTCCACACAGACCTAGTGTAGTTAGTTTTGAGATCTTTCTCCCAATTTAGCATACCTGAGGTCTTAGTGGGGGTATCTTTTAGTTGTAGCTTTAGATGAAAAGCCTTTAGGTTTTTGATACAATGTAGTTAAGTACTTCCATATATCAGTTTGTGTTGGGTATTGGGTATCCGGATATTTGATATGGTAGTGGTGTAATTGAAGGTCTTTAAAGGTAGTTGCTTGGGAATGTTGTAGACGTAGTTCTCTATATGTAGTGTCATGAGTGAGTGTTCTTATGTATTGGCATTGAAGGGATAACATATTCATCTTTGTGGAGAATTGCTGTACTCTGAGTGGTTTGGTCTTGCAATGTACCCCAAGCAGCCAAAGTGACATCAATTAAAAGGAAGGTAGGATAGAATAGTGGTTTATAACTTGAGCTCACTATTAATAGTGAAGGTAAGTCTTTGAGACACTATAGCTTTTTCTATGTGTATCCACAACTTATCTGAATCATAGTCAAACCAGGCTTTCATTTGGTCTAATCGAGCTGCATAATAATATTTCCATATGCTAGGGAAACTTGTTCTGCCACAATGACGATACCTAAGTAGTATTGGGAAAGAAAGCCTAGCCATTTTGCCCTTCCATAAAAAAATTCTGAACAATTTATTAACTGAAGAAAAAGTTTCCGGTAAGCAGATAGGAATTGTATGGAAATAAATAATTTGGGGTAAAAGTATCATTTTTATAGCCGCAGTCCTTCCTAGCCAGGTGAGCTCATGGGAAGAGATGTGTTCTAAGTCCGATTTGATAGTGTTTAATGGGTTTGGATAGTTACTTTTGTACGTGGTAGCTGTGGGGTAGGCTAGGGTAATTCCTAAATATGAGATATTTTAAGTGGTCTATTGGAACTGAAATTTAATTTTCAGGGTTTTTAAGATAGGGGTGGGTGGGAACATAGGCAGTATAGTGGACTTAGTAACGTTAACCGCTTCCCGACTGGCGCACGATGATGTATGTCGGCATAATGGCACGGACAAGGCAAATTGGAGTACAGGTACGTCCATTTAAAATTGCCACCATGCCATCGCGTGCATGCCGCCAGCACCACGCGTGTGTGCCAGTTGGGACCCCCGTGAGTCCAGTTGTGGGTCCCGTGGACTCGATCTCTGTGGGGATTCCCGAAATCGTCTCACGCGGAGGCTGAACGGGGAGATGCGGAAGTAAACAGCATCTCCCCATTCTGCTTAGCAACAAGTGACACTGATCTCTGCTCCTTGAGATTGGAGCAGAGATCAGTGTTCACTAACACACAGCCACGCCCCCCCACAGTTAGTAACACGCCCCTAGGACACACTTAACCCCTACACTGCCACCCCCTGGTTAACTCCTTCACTGTCAGTGTAATTTACACAGAAATCAGTGCATTTGTATAGCACTGATTGCTATATAAATGACAATGGTCCCAAAAATTTGTCAAAAATGTCTGATGTGTCTGCCATAATGTCGCAGTCACAATAAAAATTGATGATCACTGTCATTACTAGTAAAAACTATCCCCTATTTTGTAAACGCTATAAATTTTGCACAAACCAATCAATAATAGCTTATTGCAATTTTTTTTACCAAAAATATGTAGAAGAATACATATCGGCCTAAACTGAGGAAAACATTTTTTTTAGATATTTTTGGGGGATATTTATTATAGCAAAAAGTTAAAAATAATGCGTTATTTTTTTCAAAATTGTTGCTCTTTTTTTGTTTATAACGCAAAAAATAAAAACCACAGGGGTGATCGAATATCACCAAAAGAAAGCTCTATTAGTGGAAAAAAAAGACATAAATTTTGTTTGGGAGCCATGTCGCACAACCACGCAATTGTCAGTTAAAGCGACGCAGTGCTGAATCTCAAAAAGTGGTCTGGTCTTAAGCCAGCAAAATGGTCCGGTCTGAAAGTGGTTAAGTTTGTAATATGAGATAGACTCAAATTTATTTAATAAGCATTAAACTCTTTCCAGGGAAGAGGCCAGGGACGTCAATGTTAGTACTACATCATCAGCGAATAGCCCAGTCTTATGGTCACGATTGGCTTCCCGGATACCCTTGATAATAAGGTCGGATCTAATGTACTCCACAAGGGGTTCCATTCTCAATGTAAAAATTGACGGTGACAAAGGGCATCATTGCCTAGTACCGTTTGTTATATAAGCATTTTCAGACATGACATCAGATGTATAAACACGTGCTGATGGCACAGTATATAGAGCAGAGAATGAGAAGTAGCGAGAGCCTGAGAAACCAAATTTACTAACTATTGCTCTTAAGTGACCCCAGTGCACCCGATCAAACATTTTTAAATGTCTAATGTCAGGAACACTGTTGGCACTTTCCCTGTTTCCACGATTTCAAGAAGGCTATACATTCTATGTGTGCTTGGTGGCCCTTCACAAAGGCCACCCAATCTGCTTTTACTAAATGAGGAGTTATATTCACTAATCTGTTTGCCAATATATTAGCATAAATTTTTAGGTCTGTGTTGAGGAATGATATGGGCCTAAAATGTTGAGAACAATCCAGTTGTTTCCCTGGTTTAGGCAGTGCTACTATATAGGCCTGGAGCATCTCCTCTGGAAAGGAGGCAGAAGTAATGGCTTTATTAAAGAGAGTGCTTAGGTATGGGACAAGAGTGGTTTGAATGGCTTTATGATATTCTGATGAAAAGCTGTCAGCCCTCTGCGATTTGTTGGAGGGTAAGGAGTGAATAGCTTGTTTAATTTATTTAACAAAGATAGTAGAATTGAGGTATTCTAGCATATTTTCATCTAAAAACGTGAGTTTCAGAGAATGAAGAAACTTGTTGATATCAGCATCTTTAGGTTGATAAGTTGAGGAGTCGGAAATCAAGTTATATAATGTGGTATAGTATTTGCAGAATGCATTAGCTATATCGGTTAGGTAATAAACAGTTTTATTGGTACTAGAGTCTGTTATGTAAGATCATTTACTGTGTTGTGTTTTTTGCGTAGATAAGCAGCTAAAAATTTGCCAGCCCTATTCCCCTGGGTATAGTGCCATGCTATGAATTTCTGTAAAAGTTTTTTTGGTGATCACTGATCAGTAATGAGTAGCAGTCTGAGTTCATGATGGCATTGAAGTAGTGCGGATTGTACAAGGGAAGTAGGGTTTGCTTTGTGTTGTGACTCTAGTAATTGCAATTTTGTTAACAGCTTAAATAATTCCTGGCTCTTTCGTTTCTTTTTCTCCTGAAGCTGCCTGAATCAGAAGGCCCCTGCTATAGTCCTTATGAGCACACCACAAAGAAAAAATATCCGTCTCAGGTAAATATTTCCAGGTAAAAAATGTTGTTGATCTGGTGATGCAACCAGTCTCTGTGTATAAGATTGTTCAGAAGAATCATATTGTTACATCATAGGGGAATTGGTGCCAAACTACATTGCTCCTTTATACACGAGACTGGTGCATGGTCTGACCATGGAATGATGGAATGGAGTAGGATTTATGAGGGACTGAATAATACATGCTTTTGTTCACTACACAGTTGAAGTCCCCACAATATAATAGGTAACCTGTCTTAATCCTATGGACTCATTTCTTAAGAGAATGGATAAATGATAGTTGACAAGAGTTAGTAGCATATAAGTTAACAAGGGTATTAGTGACATTATTCAGATCGCAAATGAAAATGATATACCTATCTCCCCTCTGTATCTCTTATGATGTTGTAGAGCTGAAAGGCCACAGAATACTTTATAGCAAGTAGCGCTCCTTGTTTCTTGGTAGAAGCAGAAGCTGTGAATACCTGGGGGAATAGTCTATCTGTGCATTTATGTTGTTTCTGTCTATGAAATGCGTTTCTTGAAAGCACAATACATTTGCTTTTAATCATTTGGCCTCTTGCCATATAGCCCTCCTTTTTTAGGGACTGTTAAGTCCATGGGTATTTAAGGAGATAAAGTTAAGTACCATTACAGACAAAGGGTAGATTGCTGTATAAAAGTTGTTTGGAGTCTAGTGAGATGTGTGGATGAAAGTAAATACCTTTGGACAGTGGAGTAGTGCGTCCCCTGATTATGCAGAGATAGAGTAGGTGCTGCCGATATTGTGTTTCTCACCGCTGCGAGCTGTGCACATCCATAGGAATGTATTGGGGCGGCTCGCGGGAGGAGCAACATAGCTCGGTGCTCCCGCTAACAGTGGCGAGATTGACACAATATTGGTAGCACCCACTGTACAAGTTTGACAGGAGCTCATGGGAAGCAGATTCCAGAGACAATTATTTGAGAATTGCTAGAAATAGTTTTCAGGGCTTTCCAATCCACTTTTATTTAAAAGGAAGTCAAAAGCTCATACAGGTATGTCTTCACACACAGGGGGTTCTCACCTTCAATACTGACAAAACTAAATATTCAGCCTCCTTGCTCTTTTGACAGTTTCACTGCCCCAATTAGTACCTCTTGGCCCTCCTGACCACCAAACAAGTCACAGTGTTCATGCACAGACACTATACCTCTGCTCTGCATCTTTCCCACCTGCTTTGTCCATCATGGACTCTTTCTCAGGCTCAGGCCTTGGTTTGTCCTGACCTGGACAGCACCATGCTGTGCACCTCTCACTGCTCCATTTACTCACTGACCCCTTCAGGGTGAGACCCTAAGCTCTAAATCTGGCTCTCTTATGAAGCCAGCACACACCTGTGACATTAGTGTGCTTGCTTCTCACAATATGTGATATAAACCACCATATTAAACAGTGAGACTGTGTATCTATCTATCTATCTATCTATCTATCTATCTATCTATCTATAAATATAAATATTATAAGTAATATAAATATGATCCTGACAATTGAACTCCAAGCAGGGATTTGGAGTTTTGTATTTCAGCAACTCTGGAATGCAAATGTGTTCTAAAGACAAAATTAGTCAGGTTAGGCCAATTAATGCTTACCTCCATTTTCTATTCACTTGTAATTTTAAGCTTCATATTGCAGTTATTTCTTTTGATATCTATTTTATAATCCGTAAATTAACATATGAATGTTCTTTGGTAAAAGAAAAGTTTCACAAAGTTGGTTCTTAAATGACTGTCTTAATTGGATTTTTGTTTCAAGCATGTTCAAGTAACATTTCAGTAAAACATTTTGCATATAAGATTTAGCTTAATAAATTAAATATTAATATAGAAAAACAAAAACATCCAAGAGCGGTCAATACCACAGAGCAGAATATTTTCAGTATCATAGTAAAAAAAAAATATATATATATATATTTCATATGGATCAAATATAATTACATAAGTATCATTCTGAGTGTAAATTACTGGATCTTGCTTCCTTCTGGAAAAAAACATTAATTTACAAAAATGTGCCTTTATTATATTTTCATGCAAGAGCCTGGTAAGCATTTCACTCGTGATTAGTGTATTACACTTGTGCCCCATTGAAAACTACCATGCTGGCAGATGGGACTCAAAGCTTTTTCATTTCCAAATTCCAGCTGCACCAATATAACATTTTCCAGGATCTGATGAGGGGGAGCACTCCTGACTCCTGTTGGTGGGGGGGGGGGGGGGGGCGTTTTGAGAGTAGGGGCTGCAGACTCTGAGCATGCTTCCTGTTATACTCTAAATGTGGGTGTTATGAAAAATGGTCAGAAATAGACTTATCACTTAAGTAAATAGAACTAAATTGCATTTAAAAAGAAAGTAAGACCTGCAGTCACTTTAGTATATATTTACTATATAAAAAGTAGACTATACAGTGTCCTCGGATTAAAGCAGAGTACCACCCGAAAGAGATTGCTTATCTGCTTTCTTCTCCACCTCTGATTCCACATTGGCACCTTTCAGGGGGAAGGGGGGGGGGGGGGGGTACCTGTTTTTGACAGGTACACTTCCCACATTTTGGTAAACTGTGCTGCGGAACTGCCCCTCCGAAGTTTAGCCCCACTCCTTCCTCTGCCGCGAGGCTAGGTACAAAGCACAGCTTACTTCTTGTATGCACAGTAGGGAACCAGCTGTGAAGCCGAAAGGCGGTTGCAGCACCGATAGCTGATCCAAAAATCGGCTGGGGTACTGACTTTGTGGGCTCCCTGGACAGGCAAGTGTCCATATATTAAAATTCAGCAGCTATAATATTTGTAGCTGCTGACTTTTATTTTTTTCCCTCAGGAGGAACTCCTCTTTAAATTATAGCAGGTGCCCAGTCACATCTCCTATCTTCACTTTGAAAATCCAGCCAAGATGTTTAACCTCTAGAGATCCGCGATATAGCCGAATGATGGCTACAGCGTGGACCTGCATTGCACGAGCAGCCTGAAGGGCACACGCGGTGTGCTCTGTGATCAGCGAGTCTATGAGACTTGCTGGATCACAGATCGGAGTAAGGGGTCGATCCTGACCCCTTACCACGTGATAAGTTGTCAGCCAATGACAATTGATCACGTGATGTCAACACAGCCGGTAATCGGCTATTTTTGAGAATCTGTAGCAAGACTTGAAAAATGCTGTTCACAGATGCTCTCCATCCAATCTGACAGAGCTTGAGCTATTTTTCAAAGAAGAATGGGAAACAATGTCACTCTCTAGATGTGCAAAGCTGGTAGAGACATCCCCAAAAAAAAAAAACTATAATTGCAGCGAAAGGTGGTTCTAAAAAGTATTAACTCAGGGGGGCTGAATACAAATGCACTCTGCACTTTTCAGATATTTATTTGTAAAAAATGTTAAAAACCATTTATCATTTTCCTTCCACTTCACAATTATATGCCACTTTGTGTTGGTCTATCACATAAAATCCCAATAAAATACATTTACATTTTTGGTTGTAACATGACAAAATTTGGAAAATTTCAAGAGGTATGAATACTTTTTCAAGGCACTGTAACTTTCATAATGATCTCCATCCGAAAAAACAAATGGTATGCTAAAGTGTATCTATTTCCTTGGGCAAGCTAAAATTTTAACTCAAAATGCTTATGAAAGCTTTTACCTCCAGGAGCCTATTTCCCTCAAAAGCTTGTTTTTGTACTGCTTGTAGGTGTACTACTTGTAGGTGTTGACCGCTTCTACCCCCCCCCCCCCCCCCCCCCCTTCATGGCCTTCCACTTCTTTACCACTCCCTCTCCCTACCCACTCAAATTAGTTACCTTGTGCTAGATTTATGATATGTTATGACTTATGAGCAAATCATTCTACATCCTGGATACCCCACCTCAGCCTCTTTATATCATTCTAGAGAAAGCTAGTTAGCTTATCTATGCAAATATATCCCTTGTTAATGTACACTTTGATATATCAACACTCTGGATTTTATGTGTTTATTTTTTATACCTGTACAAAACTGATATAAAATCTGTTCCAAAAAAGAGCACCAATGATTTCCATGAAGAAAAATTGACAGCAAGGTGTCAATGTCAGTTAAAGGTGGATGTTAAGAGCAGCAATTTTTACCAGTGAGGAGACAAGATGAAACTTAAACAAGATAGTATTTGATAGTGATTATATCTATCCTTCAGAATGCATGTGCATCCACTGTGGAGTATCTTAAAAGTTAGAGGTAGGGACTACGGGTAACGGGTTGCCTTGATGTGACCTGTAGCTTATGCATATATTTGCAGATAGACTGTGCAGACTAAACCGTTGTTTTTAACACATACTATTGGACAGGTCACTTTGGTTGGTCACAGTCTGGTCGGTAAGTAGAGCTTGGAATATTATTGGATTTTTCCTTGGCCTTTTTTTGAGATAGTGCCAACCCCAGCCATCAATTTCTGGCCAACATAATTCCTAATAATCCTAATGTGTGATATTTATATGTAAAACGTGAATTTTAAGGCAATTCTAGTCATAAGAGCTTCTGTGATGCAAGTAAAAAAAAATTAAAAATAAAGCTAAAGCTTCTTCAATTAATTCATGGAACAGAGATAAAGAGATATTGGGAGTTAGCAAGAAAGATAACTAAAATAAATCTTCATTGATCATCCAAGTTTGCATCATTTTACCATCATTGTGTAGATAGGAAACAGTGCATATGTGTGTGGTGGCTGCACCTTGCAGGCTTAGGAGCTCAGACATTATTTTGTCACATTTCCTTACAGCGCACCTACAACCCTAACTGTGTATTGCAATTTGTTGATACTATGTTGTATTTCCTTTAGCTACTTTTCCTATATCCTACTAATTTGATGTGATTTCTTTCTTTCTTTCTTTCTTTCTTTCTTTCTTTCTTTCTTTCTTTCTTTCTTTCTTTCTTTCTTTCTTTCTTTCTTCATCTTTCCTATTGGTTCATTAATTTCTGTTTGTTTATAAGGTCACAAAAGTCCAAAGGTTTAGTTCTTTTTTTTTAAAAGGTGGATTTTCTGTTAGATAACATTTGTCCATTTAGAAGCTTTCTCTGCATGGATAATTTAAATGAGGATTAATGACTGATCTGATTCTAAGAAAGAAGGAAGAAAAGCAGCTTTGCAGGATTATAGAAGAAAGTTACAGAGTCTGTGTATAATGTTCAGTACTGTACCTAACCCAGTTCAACGGTTGCATTTAATATGTACAAACATTTTTTTCTCCATTTTTATTCCTACTCTAGTCTAAAATAAAACAACAGATTAATTTATACACTTTTAAGAAAGCAAATAAAACAAAGTTACTAACTTACAGTACATAATGCAATGTGTATATCAAATTAAAACTTTTATTTTCTTTGTCCAGAGTGGCATCAAGCCACTGCACTGCCCAAACACGTATATAGAAATTAATACAGACACAAAGCCCTGTGTTCTTGGCTTCATATTAAAAATACTGCCCTCTTGAACCTTATTCACCCCCCTTGATGTACTTATACATTTGAGTCATGTCTCGCCCTGCCCTTCTTCCTATAGACTGTACATATTAAAGTGGTTCTAAAGCCTTAAGTTCTTTTACCTAATGCATGCTATGCATTAAGGTAAAAAACCTTCTGTACTACAGGATCCTCCCAGCTCCCCTCCCTTTTTCTTACCTGGTCCCAGTTTGATCCAGCGATGGACATGAGAGCAGCGGCTATCACACTGTGGATTTTTAGATCATTTCTTTAAGATAAATAGAAACATCATGGGCTTGAGTTTGACCTCTGCCTCCCAGGTGTGTAAAGATTTTTTTTAATCTGCTGGACCTCCAACATCTAGAAGTTGAGGTATGATGCATTTCCCCTCCTTTTATCTAGGACTGCTTTTCAACATTCTAATCGTCTATTGTGTCCCCCCAATTAACAAGAGGATATTTTTGGATCCTTTTCTTCTGTAGTTAATTGGATGATGGCCAATTGTTGGTTTTATAGTTGATGGGTCCATTGACCATGTTAAGGTTTACATTTCTCATATTTACTTGAATTTACCTTTGAGTGCTAGCTGACCGGGGTGGGTACTACAGGAGGGTATAGCTGACAAAAATAAGATTTTTGCCTTCTTTAAGTGGTTGTAAAGGTTCAATGTTTTAAATCTTCATGCATTCTATGCATGACGGTAAAAAACATTGTGTGTAACAGCCCCCCAATGTTTACCTGAGATCCATCTCAATCCAGTGGTGTGCACTAGAGCAGCGGCTCTCCTGGGTCTCTTCTTCCTTATTGCCTGAGACAGCAGAGGGAGCCATTGGCTCCTGGTACTTCAATCACAGCCAGTGAGCCAGTGAGGCGAGGGCGAGGGGGGGCTGAGCCATGCTCCGTGTGTGAGCAGACACACAAAGCAGCAGCTTGGGAGAGAGCATGCTCGGGTGCCCCATAGCAAGATACTTGCTATGGGGGCACTCGGCAGGAAGGAGAAGCCAGGAAGGCCAGCAGGGGGCCTAAGAAAAGAAGGACCGGGGCTGCTATGTTCAAAACCATTGCATGTAGCAGGTAAGTAAAATATGTTCATATTTTTTTTTTATCTGCTTTTAATAGCACTTTAATGTTTGATCTCCTAGGTACAGGGCATATAACAATAGTATTCTGTCTTCCAATGAGATACAGCATGAAGAAAAAAATTACCAGTGAGTACAAAACAACTTTAGCTTATTCTTTCTCTTATTCTTTCTCTTGCATGGTTTCCCCACAGATGACTAAGACCCTCCCTTATGCTGGCCATACACTGATCATATGGGTAGAGATGAGCTCGGTGTTCGACTCGAATGTATGTTCGACTCAATTCAGAACTTTGTGGACCATTTGCACCATATTCGTGTGGCGCAAATGGCCCATAATGCACTATGCCATCGCAGTGCATTGCTGGCTCATGATTAGCTAAGCGTGCACTGTGACCCCGCATGCACTGTGACATGCGACATGCGCCGGTAGCGAGGGGAGCAATAATTGGCCACAGGCAGGATGATTGTGGCCAATTAAAGCTCAGGGGGTTTAGTACATGCCCCACACTATATAAGGCCGCCAGCACGGAGACCTTGTGTAGTGTGTTGGCATGCAGGGAAAGAGCAAGATAGGCAGGAACAGTGTATTTTTGCTTGGTAACCTAGCGCTGGGGGCGTGGCCAAGATGGCAACCAGCTAGGATGTGTTTGCAGAGAGCTCCGCACCTGGCAGGCTATTTATCCGGCATTTAGGGACATATATCTATCCTCGTGGGCCGGTGAAGCAGTGGTGAGGCTCGGGGATGCGCAGGGGTAGCTCCGGTTCCCATAGGAAGAAGCACACAGTACCGGGAACCCCGCCGGGAACCCCGCTACAGACCCGCGCGGCACGCGGGCAGGCCTACACCAACATGGCGTCGCAAACGGACCACGCTGACACGCCACCGCTGGGTGCTGATCAATTCCAAGCTCTTATGCAAGCGATCACAGGCTGCCAGACTACCCTAACCACTAAGATAGAGCAGATACAGCTCGACATGGGGCTTATCCGGCGAGATATGGATAAACACCGGGAGCGGCTTGCCGAGGCGGAGCGGAGGGTTGGAGACGTGGAAGATGTTACCCGCGACCATGATGCCTCCCTCCGTACCCTGCAGGTGCGGGTGAAGGCGCTGGAATCCAGGGCTGAGGACCACGAGAACAGGAATAGGAGGAACAACCTGAGGTTGGTGGGCCTGCCGGAGGGGTCGGAGGGCCGTGACACCGAAGCCTTTACCGAACGTTTGCTACGTACACTTCTCCCGCTCGCTGAGTTCTCTCCTCACTTTGTCGTGGAACGAGCGCATAGAATGCCGTCGGTTCGTGGCCCGTCGGGAGCCCCGCCGCGCACGTTTATTTTCCGTCTTTTGAACTTTAGAGACAGAGACCTGGTTCTTCGGGAGGCGAGGAAGGTGGGGGACCTGCGCTTTGAAAATGCTAAATTAATGCTCTTTCCTGATTATTCTGTGGAGACGCAGAGGCAACGCAGGACATTCGACCAAGTCAAGGCCCAGCTGCGCACCAAAGGTCTCAAGTACAACATGATGTTCCCCGCGAAACTCAGAGTGATTGACGGAGAATCCGTTCGTTTCTTTACCTCCCCGAGTGAGGCCTCCAGATGGATCGACTCCCTTCCCCGGCAGGGATAATTTTTGATGGTGATTACCTGACTGGGGTCCACAAGCATCACAAGTTTCGCCCAGTGGCATGCGGATCGGTTTCCCCCCCCCCCCAGCTCTGTCCTTCCTTCTCTGAACTTGGAGCTCCGGTTGGAGTGCCCCCCTCCTTTCCATTAGTGGTTTTGGGCAGGGGGCGAGGAGCCGACCTGATATTCTGATGCTCCTTGGGGGGGGTCTATGGGTTCATGTTTTCATATTACTGCCTTACGGGCCTTAGGGCCTTACCCCTCCCCTAGTTTATGCCCGGGGGGGTTTGCATGATTACTTCTGGACGTGGACACACTGTACCGAGGATGCTGGACCCCGTTACTCCGAAG